>NC_069792.1:17075000-17700000 GCF_027406575.1 Nycticebus coucang | reverse complement strand
TCCTTCCACCTGATACCTAGAGTTCTGCTGCCAAACTAGGGAGGGCTTAGGGAATGCGATCTCATTTTGATAGTCTATTACACAAACCAAACATTAAGAGAGAAATATCCTATGTCTAAATAAACTTCAGATCAATAACATATTATTTACTGCATGTAGTTACACATGGACCTCTGAATTAGAGTGATATGCAATGTATTTATATAAAAGGGAAATTAATTTCAGCAGAAAACATAATTACTACTAAAGAGTTAAGACTATTAAACTTAAAAATCAAATCTATGTTGACTTTTTTACTGGAAAAAAATGATTTGTCAATCAATTGGGCACTCCTTTTCCATCTTTCTATGAAGTGGTAAAATAAAAAAAGAAAGGCATATGGGTCAAGAGTGTACTTTACCAACAGCAAAGAATGGACTTTATTTTAAATTTAAATCATATCATTTATTATAAAATCATAAACATTAAAAGAATAATTCTAGAACCGATAGAATAACAACAACAAAAAAAGGCACAGATTTGTAAGTGGGAAAATAATTCTACTCCCTGACCAATTTATCAGACTAAGGCTAACTAAACTATACAATACAATACAGATAAACAATATATATAAATGGGGTGGCACCTGTGACTCAAAGGAGTAGGGCGCCAGCCCCATATACCAGAGGTGGCGGGTTTAAACCCACCCCTGGCCAAAGACTGCAAAAAAAAAAAAGACTAATAACTTCAATAACTTCACAAGTAAGTTGCTGCTTGTTATATTTTTGTGGAAGATATAAACCAAAAAAAATTTTTTTTAATGGTTGTGATATGTTAACTATTACTATAAGCCCAGGTTTATTAAGCAATTCATGGCTAATACAAACTCTATTATAATGAATTAATTCAGAGAGCTAAGCAAAATTTGCAACCCCAGCCCTATTAGCAATGAATATTTCAAAATTAACACTTATAGAGATCACGGTCTCTAAGGTAAGTAAAAATCTAACAGGTAATATACAAAATAAATCTCACAAACTTAAAAACAATAAAACCATTAAAAGTATATTTTCTAAACAAAGCATAGAATATAAACTAGAATCTGGAATATAAACAAAGTCTAGAATATAAACTAGAATTGAATGAAAAATAGCTCTTTGCAAAATCCCCAGGTACTTGAAAAATTTACAGCCTACTTCTGAATAAACTGATGGGTCAAAGAAAAGCCACAAGAAAAATCAGAAAATTGAACTGAATGAAATTTAAAAAGCAAAACATTTTAAAACATTTAAAAACAGTACTCAGAGGGAAATTGTAGGGTATTTAAATTCATAGAAAATAAAATAAGGTTGCAAATCATAATGTTTCAAGAAAATCATAATCTAAGTATCTACATCAAGAAATCAGAAAAACAGGGTAAGCACAAATTAAAGGAAGAAAATAGTAAAGAGCAAAAATCCATGAAACTGAAAGAAAAACAGGAAAAAAAAATCAAAGAAAACTCTGTTCTATGAAAACATCCATAAAATTAATAAACCTCCAGCCAGACTGATTAAGAAAAAAGAATATACAAATTACAAATATCAGGAATGAATGAGGAGCCGTCACTGTAGATCCTACAGACATTACAAGAAACAAATATGAACTTTATGCCCATATGAATAAATTCAAAGCTTAAATAAAATGGACAGATTCCTTGAATGATTCAAACCACCAAAGTTCACAAAAGAAATAAACTGAGTATTTCTTTATCTATTAAAGAAATTGAGTCTAGGCGGTGCCTGTGGCTCAGTGAGTAGGGCGCCAGCCCCATATGCTGAGGGTGGCGGGTTCAAACCCAGCCCCGGCCAAACTGCAACAAAAAAATAGCCGGGTGTTGTGGCGGGCGCCTGTAGTCCCAGCTGCTTGGGAGGCTGAGGCAAGAGAATCGCGTAAGCCCAAGAGTTGGGGGTTGCTGTGAGCCGTGTGACGCCACGGCACTCTACCTGAGGGTGGTATAGTGAGACTCTGTCTCTACATAAAAAAAAAAAAAAAAAGAAAAAGAAATTGAGTCTATACTTTAATACCTTCTCCTAAATAAAATTCCTAGCCCACGTGGCTTCACTGTTAAATTCTACTAATAGAAAAAAAATTTCCCAACTCATGTTCTGAGGCTAACATTACCTTAATACTAAAACCAGACAATGACATACGAAAGTAAAAGCAGATCAATATCTCTCACGAGCCTAGATGCAAAAATCCCTAACAAAATATTAGCAAATCAAATTCTACAAAATATAAAAAGAAGACAAATGCAACATGGTTTATCGTAGGAATGTAAGACTGGTCAAACATTCAAAAATCAATCATGTAAACTTATATGTCAGAAAGGTAAAAACACACGTTATCATCTCAATAGATGAAAAGCATCTGACAAAATTCAACATATATTAATGAAAAAAACTCTGAGCAAACTAAGAATAGAAGAGAACATCCTCACTGCGATAAAAGAAAACTTATCTTTGAAAAGCCTATAACTAACTTAATGGTGAGAGACTAAATGCTTTCCATCTATTATCTTAGGCAAGACAAGAATGCCTGCTTTCATGATTTCTACACATTGTACTGGGGTTCCTAACCAGTGCAAAATACAAGTAAAATAACTAAAAGACATTTAGATTGCAAAACAAGTAAAATTATCTTGCCTGCAGATATCTTGCCTCCTGCCTCAGGCTCCTAAGTAGCTGGGACTACAAGGGCACAGATGATACGATTGTCTACATTAAAAAAAAAAACAAACAAAAAAACGCACAAAGAAGCTACAAAACAAAAACTAATAAAAACTAACCAGTGAGTTTAGCATGGCCTTAGAATAAATACAAGGACAGTAAACAAAAAAATCATCTGTATTTTTAGAAATACAATTAATAAAATATATACAAGATTTGCCAGTGAAAACTATAAAATATTGCTGAAAGAATTAGAAGCAATAAATGAACAGATAGATATTTGTGGATCAAAAAACTCAATATTGTTAAGATGTTGAATGTTCTAATATCGATCTATAGATTCAATGAAATCCCAAGCAAATCCTACCACACTTTGTTGAAGTTGACATGGTAATAGTAAAATATCCAAAAAGCCGAGTTCTCAGAATAATCTTCAAAAAGAAGAGCAAATTTGGAGGACTCACACTTCCAATTTCAAACTTACTACAAAGCTATAGTAATCAGGAGAGTATGATACAGGCAAAAGGAAAAAAACAGAGATATGGAACAGAACTGGGATTCCAGCAATAAATTTATGGTCAAATGATTTTTGGCAAAGAAACCAAGATGATTGAAAGTTAAAAATGTTCTAAAGTGTGGCTGTAGCACAAAATATACTAAAGACTATAGAAATGGACACTTCACATGGGTAAACTGTGTGGTGTGGGAGTTAGATCTCAAGACAGCTGTGTATACACAAAGGGACGGAGAGAAAGAGAGAGAAAAAGAAAGAGAAAAACTGCCACAGATTGGAAGAGATATGAACTAAATGCAATATAGGATCTTGGATTAGGGCCTGGAATAGAGTAAGAATATTAGGGGAAAGATTGTTAAAATCCAAATAAAGCCTGTAATTTAATAGCATTATACCAAGATAAATTTCTAGGTTGGCTTTTCTTTTTTCTTTGAGACACAGTCTTGCTCTGATGCCCCGGCAAGAGTACCAGGGTCTCAGCCTAGCTCACAGTAACAACCTCAGACTCCTAGGCTCAAGTAGCTCACAGTAACAACCTCAGACTCCTAGGCTCAAGTAATCCACCTGCCTCAGCCTCCTAAGTAGCTGGGACTACAAGTACCCACCACAACACTCCACTAATTTTTCTATTTTTAGAGGAGACAGGTTTTACTTTGCTCAGGCTGGTTTCCTACTCCTGACCTCAAGCGAGCCATCTTCCCACCTCCGCCTCCCAGAATGCTAGGCTTACAGGTGCGAGCTACCAGACGTGGCCTAATTTCTGGCTTTGATCATAGTGCATGGTTATCTAAGATGTTAACATTAGGGGAAACAGTGAAAGATATTCGCTATATCATTCTTTCCAACTCTTCTATTAGGTCTTAATGTCACAATACAAAGTTTAAAAAAAACAAACAAACCTGAGTTGTCACTGTGCAATTAACAGAATGACTAAAAACTTTGAAGATGCATAATTCAAGCACTGATGAAAATTCAGAACAATGAGAAGTCTCTTATCTTTCTGACAAGAATGCAAATGGCACAACCAATTTGGAAAATGGTCTGGTAGTTTCTTAGGAAATCAAACATACTTACTATACAATTCAGCAATCCCATTCTTAGGCACTTACCCAAAAGAAATGAAAATGAAAATTTATGTTCATACACAGATCTGTAAGTAAATGTTTATAACAGCTTTATTCATAATACCCTTAAATTGGAAACAACCCAAACGACCACCCATCAACTGGTAAATGGATAAACAATCATAATACCTCCAAACAAAGTAATAATACTCAGTAATAAAAAGAAATAAGCTACTGATATTAGCAACAACATGGACACATCTCAAAAACATAATACTAAAATACAAATGTCAAAAGAAGAGGCAATACTATTAAGCCAGAAAGCAGATCACAGTTTGGCAGGGATAGATGGTAAGAGGACTGACTGTAAAGGGACAGAAGGAACTTTATAACAGTGTTCCTTTTTGCAGTGCTGGAAATTTTCTACATCTTGATTGTGGTAGTTACAGTTACCAGAATCAGTTGTCAAACTCACTGAGCTTTTTATAGGGTGAATTTTATTATACCGCAATAAACATAAAAAGCAAACCAAAATCTACCTGAGGCAAATAAATATATTAAAGAAATACAAATATCTAATGAAATACATACATGAAGAAACAATCAATTAGAACTATGAGATAACTTTTGCCATCTTTCGAGTTGGTTGAGCTTTAATTTTATCTTTAAGGTTCTATTTGTATTGTCTTTTTTCTTTTGTATACAGTTTTAAAAAAATTTTAACACATGGGCTCAGTGGTTAGGGCGCCAGCCACCTACACCAGGGCTGGCGGGTTCAAACCCAGCCCAGGCCTGCTAAACTACAATGACAATGACAACAACAACAAAAGAAATAGCTGGGCATTGTGGCGGCCGCCTGTAGTCCCAGCTACTCAGGAGGCTGAGGCAGGAGAATCGCTTAAGCCCAAGAGTTTGAGGTTGCTGTGAGCTGTGACGCCACATAACTCTGCCGAGGGTGACACAATTGAGACTCTGTCTTAAAAAATAAAAATTGTTTTTAACACATGTACATTTCACATAACAACACTGCATAATAAAGATAGTGAAAAGTTCCATCATCTAAAAAAACTCTATCATGCTCTCTATTTATAGCTATTCCCTCTCCCCACCCATAACCCTTGGCAACCACTGATTTATTCTCCTTCGCTATAGTTTTGACATTTTGAGAGTATCATATAATGGAAGTATATATGTGTATCTAACCTTCAGAAAAGGGCTTCTTTCAGTTATAATATGTAACTATCATGACAGTCTTCCAAGTTGTGTGCATCAACTGTTCATTCTTTTTTATTGCTGAATAGCATCCCACTATATGGATATACTACAGTGTGCTTATCCATTTAACCATTGAAAGACCCTATTAGTTTTTTTTATATGTCCTTGAATAAAAAACTTTAAAGTATTGTACAAGAATTAAAATGAGAAGAAATTACTTTAAAAGAGTTGATGCTACCTTATACTTCTGTAAATAAGATTCTGATATTTCGTTGTAACTACTATTCCTTATAAAAGAGCTCTTAGCTAAGGTTGAAGATCAATTTCATTAAATTCCTTGAATAAAAAATCAAAACAGAACAACAGGAGGAATTAGAAAAGCCAGCAGCAGAATTAAAGTTAACCAAAATAAAGTACAGAGGTTATATGGTCTCATCATCTCATTGCTTATATTACATATTTCAAATATAATAATACTACAGCCAATAATTCCCTTCTAAGGGAATGTAATAGCCACATATAAAATAAACTGATACTCTTTAAACGATGAATTTAAAATGCTTTGAAATACCATCCAAAAAAAGTTCCACCATATAATAAAAGAGTATACCTTTTCTATTTCACAGCATTGAAGAAGCAAACTAAACATTACTATTATGCTAAAAATGGAAATCTTGGAAAACTTTTCTCCATTGTCATTAGGTCAGGCAATTCTAAAACAATGTATTATAATTCAGGCAATTCTAAAACAATGTATTATAATTCAGTAACCCACACTTATCCTACTCACTTCCACCAATTAAGTGCATATAGGACACCATAATTATTGTTTGAACTAGAAAAAATCTTCAAGTTAGCCTTCAGTCATTTAAGCACCTCCTTCATGGCAACTAGTATATTTCTATTGACTCACAATTTAAATTATTATAGCATTTGACTCTATGCTTATCCATCCCATGTTCTTCTCCTGGGCATAAGGAAACTTAAACTTCCCAACTTCTAGCTATAGTTAGACCCTATAACTAGGTCTAACAATGGAATGAAAGCAAAGGTGCTATTCCTCCACTTCTAGGCCAGACCCCAACAAAAACCGCAACTTGTTCTCCCCATTCCTCTGGACCTTATCTGTGCAGCTACAAGTTAAGGACTCAAAAATGGAGGAGTGACACAATGCAAGTGGTTGCATTCCTGAGTCCCTTCCTGAAGGAGAACCAACGCCTGGACTAATATTTTACTTTAAGTCATACCTTTCCTTTAAAAGCTATGTTAACCAGTTTCATGAAAGTATTTCAAATTGTATATAAAACCAGCACATTGTACCCCATAATTGCATTATTATACACAGCTATGATTTAATAAAAAAAAGGAACTGTTACAGCACTATTCATAAATGCAAAAGCACCTAATTTTTAATATATTTTCAGATAAACACTTAAATCTATTAAAATAAAAAAATGTTCTTCTGTAGTCCCAGCTACTCAGGAGGCTGAGGCAAGAGAATCGCTTAAGCCCAGGAGTTGGAGGTTGCTGTTAGCTGTGTGAGGCCACGGCACTCTACCCAGGGCCATAAAGTGAGACTCTGTCTCTACAAAAAAAAAAAAAAAGTTCTTATATGCATCACCTAAAATCATCTCATCTATAAAAAAGCACTAAGAGTTCCAGTCTTCCAAAACTACCAGAAAAGAATTCATGAGGGGAAGAAAGAAATCAATCTTTTAGAAAGAAAAAAAGTTATGAAATTAAGTGGGCCTTAAATATGTCTTTTTACAAAAAAAATTTAATGATGAATCAAGGCATCATACACGATAACTCAATAGCCAAACAATCTTCTGATTCCATTACTCACCTATATTAACATTTAAAGAACAGGAAATCAACATTTTTACTATTTTAATAGGTACTTTATTATCCTTTCTCATTTCTAATTAAACAATTTTCAAAAACCAATTATCTTTGCTCTATTCTTATTATGCTTAACTAAAAGCTAATCAGGTCATCCTAATATACAGTCAGCCCTTTGTATCTATGTTCTGCATCCACAGATACAACCAACTTTGGGGGGTGGAAAATACACTCCCCAAAAGGATGCTTATATCTGTACTAAACAAGAACATTTTTCCTTATCGTTATTCTCTAAATAACAAAGCATAACACCTGTTTACATAGTACTTACAATGTATAAGGTATTGCAAGATAGAGATGATTTGAAGTATACAGGAGGATGGATGTATATAGGTTATATGCAAATACTATGTCATTTTATATAAGGGATTTGAGCATCCATGGATTTCGATAACCACATGAGGTCCTAGGTTAATGAGGGATAATTATATATTACACTTGTATAATAAAAAACTTGTTGTATAAAGCTACACTTTTTAAAGTGTTTGTTGTATAATTATCAGATCAAAAAAAAATTGAGATAAATAAATTATGCAAACTGCCAGAAAGTTGTTTTTTTCCCCCCTCTTTTTAAGGAGTCCTTGCATTGAGCAGGTATACTACATATATTAATTAAACACAAGATCCCTTCCCATAATGGTTTTAGATTATTTGTTTTTAAGATACCTTCAGAGTTTTTTTTTTTTTAACTTGTAACATGGGTTTTATTATTTTTACTAGGAAATAAAGAAAATATTCTAAGTACTAGTTTGGGTAAAAACTTAACAACTAACATGAAGTTTTCTCTGCGGTTGGATTGTTATCATTAGGAGAAGAAAAATTTGTTAACGAGAATAAATGAACAGAATGCCAAAGAAGAAAGGTTTTCTAACTCATTATATTTACTTATTATCAAAATACCTCATGCATTAAGCTACATAACAAGAGACCTGACTTTAGAAGTCATAATTACTACTTCTTTAAACTCCCTACTCTTTTAAAAAGTTAAAAATAAGCTAGTTTATTTTTAAAACAAGTTAAGGGAAATAACATACTTATCAGATTTCCTTTTGCATCCCTGAGAGGAGCACCACCTCCACCTTTTCCCCAGGGGTTATAAATTCTCATTTCAGCTTCTAATTTAGCTTCATATTCTTCTTTTTCTTCACGTTCTTTCTTCCTTCTTTCTTCTCTTTCTCGAATCTTTACAACATAAGATATATTTAAATTAAGTACCGACAAGTATTCTGATATAAGAGGTTAGCAATCCTAGGTGTAATTTTCTTTCTTATGTTAGAAGTTAACTGGAGCTGTCTTTTCACTATGCTTCACTACAAAGTTTAAAATCACAGTATATGTAATACCCAATTTTGAAACACTCCAGCAATATACTGCTCCTATTCCCCCTATTATTATGCCACCAGAGGCCTTTCTAGCCACTAATGCTACTTCGGACTCAACCAAGTCCTCTCTCCCTCACCCACTTTTACCTGAGCCATTCCCTCTCTAACCTTATCAGTTCCATGGGACCAACAGGAGCTCCCTACATTCCTTTGTCATCTGTCTTATCATGAAGACTAACCAACCACAAAGACAGCTCCCTACCTCACCAGACCTACTCTGCCCAGGCAAACTCCAATCCCAGAACTCAGAGAGGGTGAAGGTATTAAAGCTTTCTGAGTAATGGTAGGCTACTTTCAGTACAGGCACCCTGTACTGTGCTTTACTTTGGTGTGCTTTGCAGATACGGTGTTTTTTACAAATTGAAGGTTTGTGGTAACGCTACATCAAGCAAGTCTGCTAGCGCCACGTTTCCAACAGCATGTGCTCACTTCATGCCTCTGTGTTGACTTTTGGTAATTCTTGAAGGCTTTCAAACTTTTTCATTACTATTATGTCTGTTATGGGGCTATGATCAGTGATCTCTGATGTTACTATTATAATGGTATTGGTGCACCATGAACCATGCTCATGTAGGATGACAAGCTTCACCAGTAAATGGTGTATGTGTTCTGACTGCCCCATCGACTGGCCATTCCTGTCACTCTCCCTCTCCTTGGCCCTCCCTATTCCCTGAGACATAACATTACTGAAATAAGACCAATAAATGACCTGTAAATCGGCTTGGCACCTGTGGCTCAAACGGCTAAGGCGCCTGCCACATACACCTGAGCTGGCGGGTTGGAATCCAGCCCGGGCCCGCCAAACAATGACAGCTGCAAACAAAAAAAGCCGGGCGTTGTGGCGAGTGCCTGTAGTCCCAACTACTTGGGAGGCGGAGGCAGGAGACTCGCTTGAGCCCAGGAGTTGGAGGTTGCTGTGAGCTGTGATGCCATAGCACTCTACCCAGGGCAACAGCTTGAGGCTCTGTCTCAAAAAAAAAAAAAAAGGCCTATAAATGTTCAAGTAAAAGGGCATATCTCTCTCTTAAGTCAAAAGGTAGAAATGATTAAGCTTAATGAGGAAGGCATGTCAAAAGAAAAGATAGGCCAAAAGCTGGGCTTCTTGAACCAATTAGGCTAGCTGTGAATACAGAGGAAAAGTTCTTAAAGGAAATTAAAAGTACTACTCCAATGAACACACAACTGATAAGAAACCAAAACAGCCTCCTTGCCTGACATGGAGAAATTTTCAGTGGCCTAGATAGACAATCAAATCAGCCACAACAGTCTCTTAAGCCAAAACCCAATCTCGAACAAGACCCTAACTCTCTTCAATTCTGTAAAGATTGAGAGAGGTAAGAAAACTCCAGAAGAAAAGGATGAAGCCAGCAGGGGCTGGCTCATGAGGTTGAAGCCATCTCCGTAACACAAAGGTACATAAAAATGCTGACAAAAAAGCTGCAGCAAGTCATCCAGAAGATCTAGATAAGACCACTGATGAAGGTGTCCATGCAGACAAAATCGCCTTCTAATGGAAGACGATGTAAGCTATGACTTTCATAGCTGGCTAGGAGAAGTCAAGGTCTGGCTTCAAATCTTCTAAAAACAGGCTGACTCTCTCTTATTAGGGGCTAATGCAGCTGCTGACTCTTTACCATTCAGGAAATCTTAGGACCCTTAAGAATGACGCTAACTCAACTCTGCCTGTGCTTTAGACACAGGACAATAAAGACCAGATGTCAGCACATCTCTTTACAGAGTATCTGACGCCCACTACCAAGACATACTGCTCAGAAGAAGATTCCTTTCAAAGATTACTACTCATAGACAATGTACCTGGTCACCCAAGAGCTTGAAGTACAAAGAGAGAAACGTTGTTTTCTTTCCTGCTAACAAAATATCCATTCTGCAGGCCTGGGATCAAGGAATAATTCAAGAAATAAATTTCACTGTAAATCACTGTAAAAAGTGATTCCTATGATGGATCTGGGAAAAATAAATTGAAAACCTGCTACAAAGGATTTATCATTCTAGATGGGATTAAGAACATCTATAAAACATGGAAGGTGGTCAAAATATCAACATTACTAGGAGCTTGAAAGAAATTGATTCCAACCCTCATGGATGGCTTTCAGGGATTCAGGACTTCAGTTGAGGAAGTAACTGCTTATGTAGTAAAAACAGCAAGAAAACTAGAATAGATGTGAAGCCTAGAGATGGAACTGAATTGAAACAATCTCATGATACAATTTGAACAAATGAGAAGTTGCTTCTCAAGGATGACTGAAGAAAGTCGTTTCTTGATGGAATCTACTTCTGGTGAAGATACTGTGGACATAGATGAAATGACAACAAAGAATTTGGAATATTTTACCTGGCTTATTGTACCCTCAATGAATCCCCAACAATAAAAAAAATAATAATAATAATATAATCATTATTCAATGATTAATCAAATAATAAATAATCATTTATTTAACCTCCCCCAAAAAAGAATATTTTATAAACTTAGTTGATAAGGCAGTGGCTGGATTTGAGAGGATTGATTCAAATTTGAAAAGAAGTTCTATGTACTCAATTTTGATTTGAAGACAATGACAATTAATGACTTGGTGGGGCATGGGGGAAGGGGAGAGCAGACAGAGAAGGAGGGAAGGGCTGAGGGAAAGGAAAAGAAGAAAAAAAAAGAACAAGAAAAGAAAATAGTGACTAATCTTCACATAAATTGGCTTTAATTTTGACCAAAGTATATTACTTAAACATTAATTTTTAACTCAACATGTTAATATGTTGTTTAGGATATTGTATCCTCATTTACAAGTGACGTATGTTTGTAATTTCTCCTTTATAGCAATATATTCTCTCCAACTTTAATATCAGGGGTACCCAGATCAAGTAGAATGAATTTGATGTATTTCTTCTTTTTCTATCGTCTACAAGACTTAGCATGATCTGTTTTTTTTTGAAATTATCTTTTATTTATAAATATTGGTTGTCTATTTTTTGATACTTAAAAAAAATAAGAAGTTAACTGATGACTCCTTACTGAATCTCAGAGTCAAAGCATTCTATAATAGACATACTCTTATTTGACAATGTGAATGTTACTTTCTTTGCATTATTATTATTATTGCTTAATATTTCGATGTAGCAATTGTCTGATTCCTTTTCTGAATGTATTTATGTTCGTTCATCCTTTACAAGGTTTTTGTTCCTAATTAAAAATAAAAAGAGGGCGGCGCCTGTGGCTCAAGGAGTAGGGCGCCGGTCCCATATGCCAGAGGTGGCGGGTTCAAACCCAGCTCTAGCCAAAAACCAAAAAAAAAAAGAAAGAAAGAAAGCATACACCATTAGAAAAAAAAAAAAGTTCTACTGTGGGTAAAATGCTAGCAAATAGCAGCACATGAAACAGAGAAATCTTTTTGAAAGGGTCAATGTTAAAAACTTCATTGTTGTCTCATTTTAAAAAATTGCCACAGCTACCCCAACGTTTGACATCCACCAACCTGGTCAGTCAGCTACCATTAACATCAAACAACCTCTACCAACAAAAAGATTATGACCACCCCCAGAAAGATCAGAGGATTGTCAGCATTTTTAGGAATAAAGTGTTTTTTTAATTAAGGTTTCAGCATTCCCCTGCATCCACTTCAAAACTTACCACACTGCATTATAATTAATTGGTTTTTATTCTCCCAGTCGCACTCTGTGCTCTAAGGGACCACAACAGTAATGCCTAATATGTAAATGAATGAAATGAATGAATAAATGAATACCTGTTGCTGCAAAGCCTCTTGGTAAGACTGAAGTGACTGTTTGGAAGGTTTTGGTTTATCTTCAAAAAATAATCCTGAATTTATTGTACGATCACTTGTAATTTTCAGTTCATTCTGTCCAATTGTATTCCTACATCAAATAATTAAATAATAAATAATTTGAATCCATCTATGACAAAGAACGAGAAAAATCAAACACTCCTTTGAAATAACATGGCATACAAATACATTTAAAAATAAAAAAGGATATTTCTCTATAAGCCAAAGAAGAATCCTTAAGTAAGTGACCCCTTCCTAAGCTCTCCCTCCTACCTCTGCTTTCACAATCCATGAAACTTTCGAATTTACTGGATCATTTCTTGACCTAGGTTGTAGTCACATGGGAATGGAAAAAAGTTTGTGATAATTCATCAAGCAGTATACATATGACTTAGAGGTACTTTCCTGAACATATAGAAATAATAACAAAATGAAATTCCCCCAAGTATCACCGTAATAACTAATGATTTATTTAAAAATGACTTACTAATAAAATCACTTCCTAGTCATTTTAAGAATAAAATATAATTATAATAAAGAGTTTGTCTCAAAATCACAATTTTTGAAAAACACACAAGAAAAAATGTAAAACACATTGTAGTTATATAAATCACAAGCAATAAAGTGCTGTGTCTTAAACATAACACATGTTTAAGTATAAGAAAGTCTTATTATCTTCAAAGTGGATGTATTCCTATACTTAACTAAAATGGAAATTATAAAAGATAATGCAAATGGTGATTTTATAATAAAATTGTATTATTTTCCAAAAGCACCACTACTTTAACTAAGGAGTTTCCTTTGTGTACTGTATTTAACTTATCCAACTTATTTATAGTTTCTTAATAGGATAAAAAAGCACATTTATGTAAAATGTCAAATTGGATTATGAGTGGGTAAAGGGAAGGTGAGAATAAGAGTGCATAGTTCCCCAATAACTTAACATTTTTTCAGCGCATGGGGGCTCTTCAGGTTGTATAAATGAATAAGGGAATTGAGAGCATTTGTCCAAGTAAACCCAATCGTAGAAAATAAACTGCTTGTGGGGCGGCGTCTGTGGCTCAAGGGATAGGGCGCCGGTCCCATATGCCGGAGGTGGCGGGTTCAAACCCAGCCCTGGCCAAAAAAAGAAAATAAACTGCTTGTGAATTATATAGTAGACAGATTACCTCAAAATGTATTTCACTCATTATCCTTTCACTCACAGACCCAAACTCTTGACCTTTATTTATCAACTCCTCTCTGGCCCAAAAAAGAAAAGTTTTAAGGATGTTTCTAGTCAGAGCAGGAGGAGAGGAAGGGGGGAAACGGCAGGGGTTTTAAGTACAGTTTTATCCCTCAGTATACTACGTGGAGGATAGATTTCACGTCCCTCCGCCTAAACCAAAATCCACAAAGCCTCCATGTCCCAAAGTCAGCCCTGGGGAGCTTCCATATACAAAAAGTTGCCCCTCCATATATGTGGATCTCAAATCTCGCAAATACTGTATTTTTAATCTGCATTTAGTTGAAAAAATCTGCATATAAATAGAACTGCAGAATTCAAACCCATGTTATGAAAGGCCAATTGTATATAATTCAATGATTTTTTGTAAATTTAAAGACCTGTACACATCATCACAATCCAGTTATAGAACATTTCCATAACCCAGAAATATCCCATACATCGGTATGCAATCAATCCTGATGCCCTGCCCCACCCCCCTCATCCCAGGTGGTCACTAAATTAAGTGGCCGGCTTTCTGTCTCTATAGATTTGCCCTTTCTGACATTTTACACAAATGGAACCACATACCACACATGTATAAATTCAAGATTCACTCATATTATAGCATATCAGTAGTTCATTACTTTTTATTGCTGAACAGCACTTCACTGGATGAACATTTTCTTTATCCATTTACCAGCTGAGGAACATTTGAACTGTCTCCACTTTTTGCTATTAGGAATAATGCTGCTGCTACTTTAAACATTCGCATACAAGTCCTTATATATATATAGTTTTGTTTTCTGTGGGGTTTTATCTGTATAAGACAGGTTTTGAGGTTCTTTTTTTTTTTTTTGGCTGGGGCTGGGTTTGAACCCGCCACCTCCAGCATATGGGGCCAGCGCCCTACTCCTTTGAGCCATGGGTGCCACCCTTTTTTTTTACTTTTTATAGATTTAGGAGGTACAAGCACAGTTTTGTTACATGGACATACTGCATGGTTGTGAAATCCAGTAAAACCATCACCCAGATAGTGTCCCCTGCACCCATTCATTTTTCAACCCTCGCTGTCCTCCTACTTTCCCACCCTCTCACCCATGTGAGTCTTCTCTGTCTATTGTTCCACTCTATGTCCATGGACACATTATTTGGCTCCCACTTATAAAGGCATACACAGTATTTAACTTTGTTTCTGAGTTATTTCACTTAAGATAATGACCACCAGTTTTACTGTTGTTACAAAAGACTCAATTTTATTCTTTTTTATGGCTGAGTAGTATTCCTTGGGATGTGGGTGTAGGTGTGTGGGTGTACGTGAAATTCTGAACTACATACTACCCATTCACTGATATTAAATTTGGATTTATAATCAGGATAAGTTCGTACCTTAAACATATGGTTTTTTTTCCTCTCCTTTGTTAAGCAAATTCTTAACTCATTCTATCTCCAAAGCTGTAAAAGACCAGTTTCTCAATTTTGTTAGTTTTTCCTTTTTGAATTTTTCCTCTATTACTTTAATAAATGGCACCTCTGTTCCTATACCTTCAGTGGATATCCTAGAAATATCACATCTATACTTATGACAAACTACAGATAATCTCAATCTTTACCATCCTCTCAAATGATACAAAGATTAACTATGCTAAAGTAATAAAATATACAGAAAGAAGATAGTATATACATCAAAATAACTATCAGAGTCAGAGGTTTCTTTCACCTCTAATTAGGCCAAACTGCTTAGAAATCAACAGATACATTAAAAATAATTAATTTGTGAGAAAATTTAGCTGGTCACTCAGTTATTTGACTTTTATTAGTATGTAACAAGTTTATACTTCTTAATGTGGCATTCAGAAAAATTTAATAGAAAAGAAACAATTTTAAAAACTACTCCAAAGATAGAAATCAAGATTAAATAAAATTGAGCATGAGGGATCTCATTGGGGGGACGAAAATGTTCTAAAAATGATTTATAGAAGTCATCTCCAGATGGCAGAGTAAAAACCTTTAAAAATCTGCTACTCCGGGTGGCGCCCGTGGCTCAAGGAGTAGGGCGCCGGTCCCTAGGGCGCCGGTCCCATATGCCAGAGGTGGCGGGTTCAAACCTAGCCCCGCCCAAAAAAAAAAAAATCTGCTACCCCATTAAAGCAATGAGAACGCTACTCAAAATTGATATACCATACTTTTTTTTTTTTGTATAATTCTAGTGCTACAGATGGAATTGAGCTCATATCTTGAAGCCTTAACCAATATGACAATATTTTGAGATAGAGACTTTGGGAGGTAATTAGGTTTAGAAGAGATTGGGAGGATACAGTTCTCAGGATGGAATGAAAAGCCCCTTTAAAAAACGAGAAATGTCAGTGGGAAGAGACCAGAGAACTTGCTCTTTCTCCACCATTTAAGGATACAGTAATAAGGCTACTGTCTACAAGCCAGAAAAAGGGCCCTTCCCAAGAGCCAAATCCACTAACTCCTTAGTCTTGGACTTCCAAGGCTCCAGAACTCTGAAAAATAAATGTCTATGTTTAAACGTTTAAGCCACCCAGGCTATGATATTTTCTAACAGCAGCCCAAGCTAAGACATCTGGAAATTAAAAGAGCTTACAAAAATCCCAGGATAGGTTCTTTTGAAAGGCTGATTTTCAGGAAGAATAATAAGCTTTGTGGCATTTGAATTTGCCATTTGTCATTCAACTTCTCCCTAGCTCTACTGTATGTAGCCTTAATAGCCAGACTCCCAAGACAGGTGCTATGAAAACCAGTAGCCTAGCATCCAATGGACAGGTAGAATAGGTTTGGAGCTCCCCAAAAAGCCAATCTCTAGAAAAATAACTGCTTTTTGACTCATCTGGCAGCTCTCAGGAAAAGCTTCACTCACTAGGCCTGTCTTTATTTGACCAGATTCAGAACTACCTATCTGGTGGTGTTTGCAGAAAATTATCAGCAGCAATTCTTTAACAACACAGTGATATCCAAGAGAGTGATAGCAGCATAGACAAGCAAAAGGCCGAACAATAAAATTACAAGAAAAATCGGAGAAATGATACATCTACAAAGGCTTGATAACATCAACATATTTCTGGGAATGTAGAAAGCCACATGCATGCAGTTATGCAGATGCCTATTTAATTAAGCTCTGAAACACACCTCTTGAGGCTCTGTGCAAGTAGAACATGAAGGTTAAAACCAAGATGGAAGCTACCAAGATCCTGAAGACAGTTCCCTACACACACAAACAAAACCCTTGGCATAAGCTGACTTACTGGTTCAAGGCCTCTAAAGAAATCTCAATCCCAATTGGCAAAGAAGTGGTCAAACCATTGCTTCTAGCTGACGAATATGATTCTATAACTAGAATATACACCAACAACAGTTAAATCCCAAAGGAGAAGGTCCAAGGAGGAGGAGTTCCAAGATGGCAAACTAGAGACATCTCATCAGCCTCTCTCTGTAAGATCAGGGACAGGAGATTCCAGTCACCTCCATCAGGGATTGCCCCACCCAGAAACAACATTCTGATGGCACTGTAAGATAGCAGGAGACTCCAGGAGCCAGAGGTTGGGAAGGGTAGGGGGTCCTGCACCAAACAAAAGTGGATGTAAGGCAGTGCCAGGACCCAGTGACAGAGCCTACACATGAAATCCCTGGTGGATTAAGTCCACAGAAGATTCTCTCTTGCTCCTTCCCAGGAACCCTATAATGGTGGACTGGGAACCTGACCTAACTCTGGGAAAGCCTATACCTCCAGGTATGGGGAGTAGTGTGAAACAAGCAAGAACTAAGGTACCACAGGCCTCTCAGGTGCACCAAAGCCAGCCCATTTTCAAAGGGCTGGAGAGGATTCATTCTGCCTCTTAGGGAAGGAGTTGGAGGCTTGAGCCCAGGAATTGAAGCAAACAGCACCAGGCCTACAGGTTTAGACTGGAAGCCTACTCATCAGGAGGCCCAGCAGCCAGGACTTCGACTTCTTCAGAGAATCCCAGTAGAGAAGTGGAGAGAGCTAAAACCATGAAGCAGCTGGTACCCACCAGACCCCAGTTTGGAGCTGTCTCACAGGGTACCATCCGGCAACCCAACTCTGACTCTGCCTGCTGGGCACAGAAGCCACTCCTGGGCTGACTCCCACAGAGACTCAGGCTAAGTGGGGCAGATCCCGCTAACTGCACAGGCCCCTTTGTGGATGCAAAGAACTATTTGGATGGCCAAGGCATATTCCCTATAAAGTCTAGCATAAGCTTCAGGACTTTGGCTCTCTGGCCCCTGCAGGGGGAATCAAATCTAGTACATTTATCACACCCACATTAAAATTAGATAAATAAGTAAAACAACACAGAAGATGGCAGCCGAGTAACAGCTTCCTTGCATCTGGGCACCGTGAGTCTGGGGATATAGGACTCCAGGCATCTCTGGCTGGTGGGATCTGCCTACCATCACCCCTGAGAGGATACAGGGAGTCAGCAAGAGACTTCTGGACCCCAAGAGGAGGACTAAAACAGTGGAAAACCGGCAAGTGGTCGCGTGTGTTCAATCCGTCTAAACCCGCCCGCAACTGTAAGTTCAGTAGCAGCGAGACTGCAAACCAGAAAGGCCTTACCTGTGAACTGTTTTGGTGTCTTTGGACTTGGCACTCAGCTGAACTGCCTTGGGGAGAGCCTGAGCGGGAGTGCGGAGAACTTTGGCCTTCGTCTAGGGCCCCAGTCTGAGCGGCTGAGCCAGACGGAGCTAATAGTGTTTGGCTCTGGGCCACAGGCAGACATTGTGAGCGATCTGCCCCGGCAAGCTCCGACCTCAGGGTCGCAGAGCTGGAATTGGGTGGGAGCTGGTAACCCAGTGACCAAGTAGCCTAAGGGCAGGGTCTGAGCCGCCTTGCAGCCCTAACCCTGTGGGCAGAGGGAGACCAGTTTTGACACACAGGGTAAGTGGATAGCCACTTCAGCAGTGATTCCAGCGACAAGCACTTCCCTGAGAAAGCTTCTGCTCAGTAAGTAAACAAGTTCAAAGTGCCTTTTAAGTGGGCTGAAGAGAGATTCAGGGTGTCTACCTGCTGGGGTTTGAGAAACTAGCAGCCTCCAGTCGTATCAGAACTGTGATTAACATCTCATATCCCAGAAGACCACGTGTTGCCCAGACAATATTCAATAACATATACATACTGCTTTGTTTTTGGTTGTGTTTTTTTGTTGTTGTTGTTTATTTTGATGTTGTGGATTGTTGTTTTGTTTTTTAAGTTCAACCTTTTCCATACAGATCCTTTTTCTTTCTCAATTTTTCTAGTTTAATTATAATTTCCCATTGCTGCCTATTTCAATAATTAGAACTTCATTTTTGTTAGTGTTTCTACTGCTATTATTTGGTTTTTCCAGCCAATTTTATCCCATAAAGTTTTCTGTGTGCTTGTTTTGGTTTGATTTATAGCATTTTTGTCTTTCCTCTCTACTTGGTGGAGGTGGGATACTGTGTCTGATCAGGTTAGCAAAGAGCTGCTGACCTCAAGGGAACCACCCAACTGGGCACCCCCAGAAGGTGGTTTTTTTTTTAAGGTTGTATCAAAGTACCCTACTGTACACCTATATTGCTCTGTCTCCCTCTTTCTGTGCCTCTCTTCTTTTTGTCAATATTCCCTTTACCCACCCACTCTCCTATCTCTATTTTTCTTTTTTTTTCCTTATCACTCGGTCCTCCTTTCTTTCATCCCTTTTTTGCTCTTAAACCTTCTCACCCTTCTGGTCCTGTAACCCTTAGTCCACAGGCACGAGAACTTAAAGAGCAAGAGGAAGTGAAAGGAAAATTAGGGCAAGGAAACAGATAAAAGAAATCACCCATGAGGAAGAATCGGCAGAAAACTCCAGGCAACATGAAGAACCAGTCCAGAACAACCCCGCCAAGGGACCATGAGGTAGCTACTGCAGAGGATTCCACCTATACAGAAATGTTAGGAATGACAGAAAGGGAATTTAGAATACACATGTTGAAAACAATGAAAGAAATGATGGAAACAATGAAGGAAACTGCTAATAAAGTGGAAAATAACCAAAAGGAAATCCAAAAACAGAATCAAATCAGAGATGAACGATATGAAGAATATAAAAAGGATATAGCAGAGCTGAAGGAAATGAAACAGTCAATCAGGGAACTTAAAGATGCAATGGAAAGTATCAACAACAGGTTAGACCAGACAGAAGAAAGAATTTCAGAGGTAGAAGACAAAGTTCTTGAGATAACTCAGACAGTAAAAGAGGCAGAAAAGAAGAGAGAGAAAGCAGAACGTTCACTGTCAGAATTATGGGACTTTATGAAGCGTTCCAACATACGAGTTATAGGAATTCCAGAAGGGGAAGAAGAATGCCCCAGAGGAATGGAAGCCATACTAGAGAATATTATAAAAGAAAATTTCCCAAACATCACCAAAGATTCTGACACACTGCTTTCAGAGGGATATCGGACCCCGGGTCGCCTCAACTCTAACCGAGCTTCTCCAAGACACATTGTGATGAACCTGTCCAAAGTCAAGACAAAAGAAAAGATTCTGCAAGCTGCCAGGAGTAAGCGCCAGTTGACCTACAGGGGCAAATCCATCAGAGTGACCGCAGACTTCTCCAATGAAACTTTCCAAGCAAGAAGACAACAGTCATCTACCTTTAATCTACTTAAACAGAACAATTTCCAGCCCAGAATTCTGTACCCTGCTAAGCTAAGCTTCAAAATTGATGGAGAAATCAAATCATTTACGGATATACAAACATTGAGGAAATTCGCCACAACAAGACCAGCTCTACAGGAAATACTTCAACCTGTTCTGCACACTGACCACCACAATGGATCAGCAGCAAAGTAAGAACTCAGAAATTAAAGGACAGAACCAAACCTCCACACTGATGTAAAAGATAAAACTAAGCAATGGACTCTCACAAAATAAGACGAATAGAATACTACCACACTTATCAATTATCTCAATAAATGCTAATGGCTTGAATTCCCCACTGAAGAGACATAGATTGGTTGACTGGATTAAAAAACACAAGCCATCCATTTGCTGTCTGCAAGAAACACATCTGGCTTCAAAAGACAAATTAAAGCTCCGAGTCAAGGGTTGGAAGACAATTTTTCAGGCAAATGGAATTCAGAAGAAAAGAGGAGTTGCAATCTTATTTTCAGATACATGTGCATTTAAAGCAACTAAAGTCAAAAAAGACAAAGATGGTCACTTTATATTGGTCAAGGGAAAAATACAACAAGAAGACATTTCAATTCTAAATATCTATGCACCCAATTTAAATGCTCCCAGATTCTTGAAACAGACCTTACTCAGTCTGAGCAAAATGATATCTGATAATACCATAATAACAGGGGACCTTAACACTCCTCTTACAGAGCTGGACAGATCCTCTAAACAGAAATTAAACAAGGATATAAGAGACTTAAATGAGACCCTAGAACAACTATGCTTGATAGACGCATATAGAACACTCCATCCCAAAGATAAAGAATATACATTCTTCTCATCACCCCATGGAACATTCTCCAAAACTGATCATATCCTGGGACACAAAACAAATATCAACAGAATCAAAAGAATTGAAATTTTACCTTGTATCTTCTCAGACCATAAGGCACTAAAGGTGGAACTCAACTCTAACAAAAATGCTCAACTCCACCCAAAGGCATGGAAACTAAACAATCTTCTGTTGAATAACAGATGGGTGAAGGAAGAAATAAAACAGGAAATCATTAACTTCCTTGAGCATAACAACAATGAAGACACAAGCTACCAAAACCTGTGGGATACTGCAAAAGCAGTTTTGAGAGGAAAATTCATCGCTTTAGATGCCTACATTCGAAAAACAGAAAGAGAGCACATCAACAATCTCACAAGAGATCTTATGGAATTGGAAAAAGAAGAACAATCTAAGCCTAAACTCAGTAGAAGAAAAGAAATCTCCAAAATCAAATCAGAGATCAATGAAATTGAAAACAAAAGAATCATTCAGAAAATTAATGAAACAAGGAGTTGGTTTTTTGAAAAAATAAATAAAATAGATAAACCATTGGCCAGACTAACAAGGAATAGAAAAGTAAAATCTCTAGTAACCTCAATCAGAAATGATAAAGGGGAAATAACAACTGATCCCACAGAGATACAAGAGATCATCTCTGAATACTACCAGAAACTCTATGCCCAGAAATTTGACAATGTGAAAGAAATGGATCAATATTTGGAATCACACCCTCTCCCTAGACTCAGCCAGGAAGAAATAGAGCTCCTGAACAGACCAATTTCAAACACTGAGATCAAAGAAACAATAAAAAATCTTCCAACCAAAAAATGCCCTGGTCCAGATGGCTTCACTCCAGAATTCTATCAAACCTTCAAGGAAGAGCTTATTCCTGTACTGCAGAAATTATTCCAAAAAATTGAGGAAGAAGGAATCTTCCCCAACACATTCTATGAAGCAAACATCACCCTGATACCAAAACCAGGAAAAGACCCAAACAAAAAGGAGAATTTCAGACCAATCTCACTCATGAACATAGACGTGAAAATTCTCAACAAAATCCTAGCGAACAGATTACAGCTTATCATCAAAAAAGTCATTCATCATGACCAAGTAGGCTTCATCCCAGGGATGCAAGGCTGGTTTAACATACGCAAGTCTATAAACGTTATCCACCATATTAACAGAGGACATTAACAAATGGAAGAACATACCATGCTCATGGATGGGAAGAATCAACATTGTTAAATGTCTATACTTCCCAAAGCAATCTACCTATTCAATGCCATTCCTATCAAAATACCAACATCGTACTTTCAAGATTTGGAAAAAATGATTCTGCATTTTGTATGGAACCGGAAAAAACCCCGTATAGCTAAGGCAGTTCTCTGTAACAAAAATAAAGCTGGGGGCATCAGCATACCAGATTTTAGTCTGTACTACAAAGCCATAGTGCTCAAGACAGCATGGTACTGGCACAAAAACAGAGACATAGACACTTGGAATCGAATTGAACACCAAGAAATGAAACTAACATTTTACAACCACCTAATCTTTGATAAACCAAACAAGAACATACCTTGGGAGAAAGACTCCCTATTCAATAAATGGTGTTGGGAGAACTGGATGTCTACATGTAAAAGACTGAAACTGGACCCACACCTTTCTCCACTCACAAAAATTGATTCAAGATGGATAAAGGACTTAAATTTAAGGCATGAAACAATAAAAATCCTCCAAGAAAGCATAGGAAAAACACTGGAAGATATTGGCCTGGGGAAAGACTTCATGAAGAAGACTGCCATGGCAATTGCAACAACAACAAAAATAAACAAATGGGACGTCATCAAACTGAAAAGCTTCTGTACAGCTAAGGACACAATAACCAAAGCAAAGAGACAACCTACACAATGGGAAAGGATATTTGCATATTTTCAATCAGACAAAAGCTTGATAACTAGGATCTATAGAGAACTCAAATTAATCCACATGGAAAAAGCCAACAATCCCTTATATCAATGGGCAAGAGACATGAATAGAACTTTCTCTAAAGACGACAGACGAATGGCTAACAAACACATGAAAAAATGTTCATCATCTCTATATATTAGAGAAATGCAAATCAGAACAACCCTGAGATATCATCTAACCCCAGTGAGAATGGCCCACATCACAAAATCTCAAAACTGCAGATGCTGGCGTGGATGTGGAGAGAAGGGAACACTTTTACACTGCTGGTGGGACTGCAAACTAGTACAACCTTTCTGGAAGGAAGTATGGAGAAACCTCAAAGCACTCAAGCTAGACCTCCCATTTGATCCTGCGATCCCATTACTGGGCATCTACCCAGAAGGAAAGAAATCCTTTTATCATAAGGACACTTGTACTAGACTGTTTATTGCAGCTCAATTTACAATTACCAAAATGTGGAAACAGCCTAAATGCCCACCAACCCAGGAATGGATTAACAAGCTGTGGTATATGTATACCATGGAATACTATTCAGCCATTAAAAAAAATGGAGACTTTACATCCTTTGTATTAACCTGGATGGAAGTGGAAGACATTATTCTTAGTAAAGCATCACAAGAATGGAGAAGCATGAATCCTATGTACTCAATCTTGATATGAGGACAATTATGGTTATGGGGGGGGAAACAGAAAGAGGGAAGAAGGGAGGTGGGTGGGGCCTTGGTGTGTGTCACACTTTATGGGGGCAAGACATGATTGCAAGAGGGACTTTACCTAACAATTGCAATCAGTGTAACCTGGCTTATTGTACCCTCAATGAATCCCCAACAACAAAAAAAAAAAAAAAAAGAAAGAAAGAAAAACAACACAGGGTCTTCATGGCAACTAGCCCAATCACAAGAAGAAATACTTATTTTTAACCCAGGAACGCCACCTAGTGTCATTAGAAAAAAATGTTTTCTTCTTTTATTTCTCATTTCTATCCTAATCCTGGAGGGCCACCTGATGTCCATGTAATACATATATTTATAAACATTAAGTTTTATTTTCCTTTTTCTTGGGTCCTCCTACTCTTTTTCGCTTTTTCCT
The DNA here is from genome assembly GCF_027406575.1 of Nycticebus coucang. Classification (NCBI taxonomy): domain Eukaryota; kingdom Metazoa; phylum Chordata; class Mammalia; order Primates; family Lorisidae; genus Nycticebus; species Nycticebus coucang. The sequence goes on along the minus strand of NC_069792.1, from coordinate 17,675,679 downwards.
TTTTTTTTTTTTTTTTTGGTTATTTTCTACTTTTCTCATCTTTCTCGAATAAATCCCTTAAACAACCACCAAAATATTCTTTCCTTTTTTAGTGCCCTGACGTCACAGCTCACAGCAACCTCAAACTCCTGGGCTCAAGCTATTCTCTTGCCTCAGCATCCCAATTAGCTGGGACTACAGGCGCCCACCACATTGCCCATCTATTTTTTTGTTGTAGTTGTCATTGTTGTTAAGCAGGCTCAGGTGGGGTTTGAACCTACCAGCCTCAGTGTATGTGGCTGGCGCCCTAACTACTAAGCTACAGGCACCGAGCCCAATGTCATACTTTGATCGACTTACAGTTCTTTGTTTCATACAGAACCAGAAAAAAATGTAATTCTTAGAAATAAACATAAATCTAGAGGCATCGCTTTATCAGACTTCAGGTTATATTGCAACTCTATCGTGGTCAAAATAGAATGGTATTAGCACAAAAAAAGAGACATATATGTATAGAATAGAACAGAAAACCTAAAAAGGAAACCAGCCACATCTTGCCTCTGATCTTAGATAAACCAAAAAACAGCATACACTGGGGAGAAAAATCCTTGCTTAATAAACGTTGCTGTGAGAACTGGTTAGCCATGTGTAAAAGACTGAAACTGGATCCACAACTCTCACCACTGACAAAAATTGGCTCCCAGTAGATAAGATTTAAATCTAAGACATGAAATGATAAAAACTGTAGAAGAAAATATAGGAAAAACCTCTTGACAATATTGCCCTGAGGAAAGATTTTCGGAGGAAGACCCCACTGGCAATCGCATCAACAACAAAAATAAATAAATGGGACCTGATCAAGCTAAAAAGCGTCTGCACAGCTAAGGACAAAACAACGAAAGCAAATAGACAACATTTACAATGGGAGAAGGTATTTGCCTGTTACGAATCTTCCAAAGGGCTAATAAACAAAACTAACAGAGAACTCAAATGAATCAATAAGCAAAGAGAAAACAATCCCATCTGTCATTGGGCAAGAGATATGACAGAATATTCTCCCAAAAATACAGACAAATTGCCAATAAACACCTGAAAAATGCTCATGGCCCCTAATCATCAGAGCAATGTAAATCAAAACTATCCTGACTTACCACCTCACCCCACTAAAAGCCCACATCACAAAGTCCCAAAGCTGGCTCGGCACTTGTAGCACAGTGGTTATGGTGCCAGCCATATTCACCAAGGGTGGCAGGTTCGAACCTGACCCAGGCCAGCTAAACAACTGCAGCAAAAAAATAGCTGGGCATTATGGAGGGCACCTGTAGTCCCAGCTACTTGGAAGGCTGAGGCAAGAGAATTGCTTAAGCTCAAGAGTTTGAGGTTGCTGTGAGCTGTCACACCATAGCACTCTACAGAGAGTGACATAGTGAGACTCTGTCTCAAAAAAAAAAAAACCCAAAAACAAACAACAACAAAAAAAAAACAAAGTCCCAAAGCTGCAGATGCTGGCGTCAGTGTGGAGAAAAGGGACCATTTCTACACTGTTGGAGGGAATACAGCCTCTTGGAAGGAGTATGTAGAATCATCAAAGAGCTAATAGTAGACCTTCCATTTGATTCCACAATCCCATTACTAGCTATCTACTGAGAAGGAAAAAAAAATCATTTTACTATAGGACATTTGCACTAGAATATTTATTGCAGTTCAGTTCACAACTGCCAACATGTGGAAATAACGCAAGTACCCATCAACTCACAATGGATAAATAAACTATGGTATATGTATACCACGGAATACTATCCAGCCATAAAAAGGACAAAGACTTTGCATCTCTTCAATTTACCTGAATGGATTTGGAGACCACTCTCCTCAGTGAAGTATCATAAGAATAGAAAACAAACACCACATATACTCAATACTAAATTAGAACTAGTTGATTAATACTCCTCTGCTAATATGGATGAAATTCTCAGTTAAATTCAGTGGGTGGGAAGAGGGGGGAAGGGAATGAGTAAATTCCCACCCAAAGGGACATCACACTGGTACATGGTACACTTTCTGGATGAGGGGCACAATTATAACTTTGACTTAAAATATACAAAAGCAAACTATGTAAACAAAACATTACACAGTGTACCCCCCATAATATTCCAAAATAAAAAACCAAAAAGAAATCTCTCATGAGTTAACTACTAAGCTAACCTAACAGAGGTATCAGTGGCCACTTATGACAAAGAACACAGATTTTACAGAAGTACTTTGGCAAAGTAGACAGCAATGTACTCTGTGGAAAAGAATCCCTATTCAATAAATGCTGCTGGGAAAATTGAAGAAGATTGATACAGGATCCAAATCTCTCACCACTCGGTAAAATTAATTAAAGATGGAATGCATGCTTAAATGTAAGATAAGAAACTGTAAGAATTCTAGAAGAAAATGCAGGAAAAACTCTTCTAGATACTGGCCTAGGCAAACAATTTATGAAGTGTAATCACAACAACAACAAAAATAACTAAATGGGACTTGATTAAATCAAAAAGTTTCTGCATAGCCAAGGAAACAATCAACAGAGCAAATAGACAACCTATAAAATGGGAGAAAATATTCACATGCTATACATCCAATAAAGGGCTAATAAAGAAATCATGCAAATCACCAAGAAAAAAAGCAAACACCCCATTAAAAAGTGAGCAAAAGACATAAACAGAAGCTTTTAAAAAGATAGACTAATAATATAGCCTTTTAAAATATGAAAAAATGTTCAATGTCACTAATCATCAGAGAAATGCAAATCAAAACAACAGTGAGACATCACCCAACCCCAGTGACAATGGCTTTTATCAAAAAGCCCCCAAATAATAGAAGCTAGCATGGATTTGATGAGAAAAGGACATTTATACACTGTTAGTGGAACTGCAAACTTGTACAACTTCTGTAGAAAACAATATGGAGGTTTCCTCAAGAAACTAAAAGTAGACCTACCATTTGATGTAGCAATCCCGCTACTGGGTATTTACTCAAAAGAAAAACGTTATTTTATCTAACTTGCACTAGAATGTTTACTACAACACAATTCACAATTGCAAAGTTGTGGAATCAACCCAAGTGGCCTTCAATTTGTGAATGGATTAATAAAATGTGGTATACACTCCATGGAATACTACTCAACAATTTAAAAAATGAACGAACCCTTTTGCAACAAACTGGATGGAACTAGAGACCATTCTCCTAAGTGAAGTATCACAAACAAAATAAAACAAACACCATATATACTTTCTGTTACTGGAACTAACCAATCAGCATTCCTGTGCACAGACAAAAGTAAAACTCAAGGAAAATCAAGCTGGTGGGTGAAATCATACCTTACAAGTACAATGTATGCTATCTGGGTGATAGGCACACTTACAACTTTGACTCAAAATGTACAAAAGCAATTTATGTAACCAAAACATTTACAACCCCTAATATTCTGAAATTTTAAAAAGTTCTTCAAAAATGAAAGAGAAATTAGACCAAAAAATAAAAACTCAGACCAGTCATCACTAACTGACCTGTTCTGTAAGAGATATTGAAGAGAGCCCTTAGCTTGAAATGAAAGAACAGTTGACAACAACTGAAATGATCATAAAGAAAGAGCACAAGATAACTATAAAATAAAAACCAACCAATTCAACAATAGGAAAAGGACCTGAATAGAGATGCTCCCTAATCATGGGGAAATAAAAATTAAAACGACACTGACATAACAACTCACGCTCATTAGGATGGCAAGTATCAAAAAACCAGAAAATAACAAGTAGTGGCAAGGATATGGAGAAATTGAAACCCTTATACCCTGTTGGTGGGAATATAAAATGGTAAATTACTGTGGAAAAAAAGTGTATCAGTTCTTAAAAAAATTAAAACAGTATTACCATATGACCCAGTTATTACAGCTCTGAGTATATACCCAAAATAATTTAAAACGGGGTCTCAAAAAGATATTCATGGTAGCATTATTCACAACATTCATGGTAGCATTATTCACAACAGCAAAATATGGAAGCAACCCAAGTGTCAATGGATGTATCAAGGGATAATCACACAATGGAATATTATTTAGCACTGAAAAGGAAGGAAATTCTCACATACGCTAAAACATGAATGAACCTTGAAGACATTATGGTAAGTGAAATAAGTCAGTCACAAAGGACAGACACTGTATGATTCCACTTACGTAAGGCACTTGGGGGAGTCAAACTCAGAGACAGACAGTAGAATAGTAGTTGCCAGGGGATAAGAAGGCAAAGTGGGGAGTTAGACCATTATTGTTCAATGGGTATAGAGTTTTAATTTATAAAATAAAAAGAGTTAAGATGATGGTAATGTATTTGATGAAAATATTTCCAACTGTATATAAAAACCAGTGCATGGCACCCCATGATTGCATTAATGTACACAGCTATGATTTAAAAAAAAAAAAAAAAGATGGTGGTGATATGATGCATATTATGAACATATTAAATACTACTAAATAGCACACTTAAAAATGTTAAGATGGTAAGTTTTGTTATTTGTATTTTAACAAAATTTTTAAAAGGTAAAGAAGAAATAAAGAAAAAAGATATTATTCTTTTAACTGATAACTTACACAATAGGTTGGGTGCGCTGGTGGGTAACAGGAGCACTAACATAAGCTGTAGGGTGTACTCCCAGCATTCCTGAACCATCTTAAAAGAAAAACAAAACATTCATTTCAGGGAACCCATTTAATAACACTTTATCCCTAAAAAGAGGCACATAATGAACATATTTACTAAGGAAAAGCATCAGTATTTCCTGCTGGGTTAGGAGTTAGCAAAAAAAACACAAGGTAACAGAATAGTTATTTCTTAACTCTAGATGAAAAGAAAGTAACTTTGAAATATAACTGGGTTTTAAAATAGGATATTTACTAAGTTAGTATGTATATATTATTTAAATTTAGCAAAGCTGTGCTTTTCTCATTTAGATATTTTTGGCTAGCACAAAAATGAATTTTCCTTATTGAACCTCTAAGGGAAAAAACGCTTACCCTATCGATAACTTACAATAAGCAAGACTGGGATCCAAAGTGTTTCTGGCCCCATAAAAATAGTATGCATCATCAGAAGGAGTGCGATAGTTAGCAGCCAAAGGTGGTAGTAGGGGAGGCGGAGGCAGTGGTGCAACCCTATATCAAAAGAAAATAAAAAGTTCTTCTCATATTTCATAGCAAATTTTTCAAAATCAAGATATCATTCTTCTACAAAAATATTACTAAAAATCCAATTACACTAAAAAAACCCATCTTATTCCAATCATTCATCAAAAATTATGACTCAAAAAACAAATAATATAGCACAAAATTACACAATTTCAAGTACAACATTAATGTAAGGCAAAAATTTAAGTTAATATCCAGTCAGTTAATATTCCAGTATAGTCACTATGTGCCAATATCAAACAAAGATGGACATGATTCCTGTTCCTCAGGAATAGCATAGAAATAAACAACTATAGCCAAGTATAGTAAACAAAATAACAGAAGCAGATGCGGAGTGCTACAGGAACATGAAGCAGGACATTCAAATCACGTGAGGGACAGGCAGAGAGCATGAGCATGGCTTTCCAGAAGAGGCAACGTTTGAGCCATGTTACCAGAGTGGGTTCGTCCACAAAGAAAAGGCAAACAGCTACAAAACAGCATGCCTTCAAACAATTCAGTCTGACTGGGGGACAGAGTGTACTTTTTAACAGTGAAATGTGTTATTCTTTCAAAGGAGGTCAACCATATATGAAATAAAAACCACTTTAATATCAGTAGTAAAGTCTTGACATAATCTTTAATATTCACAGATTTAAAAAACTTTTGAAACCCTCTATTTCAGCACTCCATTACTGACCTGGAAATATATTTCCACCAATGTAATATTTTCCAAGAGTAAAAATAGAGAGGCAAATGCCTTTAAGTGAACAGAGAGGGGGAAATCTAGAATATTCTCATTTTTTAGTGTATCTGAACAAATTCTCCCTTGTCACGTACTTTAAAATAATTCTGAAGAACTGAAAAGGCAGTGACGTTCTCTTCAGTAGTAAATATTCTTTGTAATTACCAGCCATTCAATGTGCCTAACCTTATTACCCTCACCCCAAAGATACACCAACAAAACTGTTTTCATGACATAACTGTAATAAAAGAGTTGTCATCATCAAGTCTAATTTTACAGAGATTTATATAAGATTAAATACAACAACCCTGTAATTGTAGCTATGGAAAAAAATTAATATTCCACTTTTACTAATGAGAAAATTGAAGTTCAACAGAGGTATGGCTTCCCCAAAATCCAAATAGAGAAGCCAACCATTTCCATCCCCATTCCAAAGACGAAACCAATACACAATGCTCTGTAATTCTAATCCCTTCCAGTCTATTGAGTGGGGAAGGCATCGGATGAAACAAAGCACTTGATTAATACAGTAAGCACAGTTAGTAATAAATAAAAGATTAGACCAGTCCTACTAAAAAAAGGATATAGCCCAGAAAATATGAATGTTCAAAGAAGTTAACAAAAACATTTATATATTTAAATACATTTGTAAAATTAACAAATTAATAGTGAACATAAACTAAAGTCATTCCTACAGAGAGAAGAAGGAATAGCCCACAAAATCAGTGTTGAAAAACACAATTTTATTTATGTATAGTCTAGTATAGCATGATGCCTTTTGCCTATAAAAATCAAATCTTTACCCCCAATACCCAAGTAACAGGTTTTATAATCTCAACACTTTTCATTTCGGACATTCAAGTTGCACAGCCCCTAAGTAACCACAGGGAAAGAGAATAAGAGGAATAGAAGCTAAAATAAAATCATATGTACATATGAGAGTCACATCAGAAACTTTTTCCACATAAATCGAAGAAGTCAATGTTTGCCAAGTGGAAATAACAAAATTGTGGGAAAAGGAATACCTTTTATCTGTTAAAAGATTAAAAAGAGACATCCCAAAACATAACCTAATTAAATGTTAAAATGTACTTAGTGATTCATTCTAAAAACACGAAATCATTTTTAAATAATAAAAGAATATTATAAGGATTTCCCTAGTTTTATAATAGGAGTGAAAAGACCAACAATTAAAGCAAATCTGAAGAGAAATTATTTGACAAAGCTGTTAATTATACAAACTCTAAAGGATAAAGTCATCTGCAGCACATCCTTCTAAACACAAAATATAACAATACCTTACCTAATATTCAAACACAAAACATTTTAAACAAGCACCTGGGAGGCACCATTTCACCAAAGGCACTGCTTAATCCACTGTGAAAATCTTCATTTGGAGGAGGCACAGAGTGAACTGCCGGCATGGGTGGTACCGATGGGGCAGATAAAGGAGGGAGAGGTGTCTGGAAAGCTACTCTGGGCCTTTCAGGTGGTACTAGCTCTTCAAAGTGTCTTGGTGCCACACTAAACTGCTTTAGTCTATCAGGCTAAAATAAAGAAAAAGAAATCTGTTTGTTATATTATCATCATAAATTTGAAGAAGGAAGAGACTTCAAAAGACCCTTTATCACAACGGGCACTTAAGATAGTCACAGAAGAACAGAATGCTGTAGCTATAAAAGACTTTGAAGATCTAACTCTTATTTTATAGATGGATAACCTGGGCTCCTTGAGAAGTACACATATCATCTAAGGTCTAACTATCAATAAATAATTAAGCATAGGCCAAAGCCAGGTATTAACTTTAAAAATACCTGTAAGATCCTTTCTATATACTACAACACTATACAATTTCTCTAATTGCCACTTCTGATATCAAAATAATCTGTAGAACTCGATTAGCAAATAGCTTTCTGTAAAGGGCCAGAGAGTAAATATATTAGCCTTTAAAAGGCCATGTACCCTTTTTACAAAGACAGGACTCAGACACAGAACTAAAGCAGCCATAAACCATATGTAACTGAATGACCAAGGCCATACTACAATAAACTTTACTTACAAAAACAGTCCACAAAAGATTAGAGCACAGGACACACTTTGCTAATCCCAATTTTAGTACATCGTTAATGTATCCTTTTCTAAGATCTGAACATCAAAAGTAAATCCGTAAGTAATGGTCTAATAGTCTTTAATACATATCTATTTCTTCTCATATCAATCGACAGTCCATAGGAGATTTATTTCAAAGATAAATAAGGTCTGTCACACACCAATGTAACCATAAATCTACAATTTAACATGCCAACATATTACATTAAAAAGTTCAGGTTTTCAGGCCGGGCACAGTGGCTCACACCTATAATCCTAGCACTCTGGGAGGCTGAGGCAGGTGGACTGCCTTAACTCATGAGTTCGAGACCAGACTGAGCAAGAGCGAAACCCCCATCTCTACTAAAAATAAAAAAAGCTCAATACCTGTAGCACAGTGGTTATGGCACCAGCCACATACATTGAGGATGGAGGAATCCAACCTGGCTAGGGCCAACTAAAACAACCATGACAACTGCAATAAAAAAACAGCCAGGTGTTGTGGTGGGCACCTGTAGTCTCAGCTACTTGGGAGGTTGAGGCAAGAGAATTGCTTAAGCCCAAGAGTTTGAGGTTGCTGTGAGCTGTAATGCCGACATAGTGAGACTCTGTTTCAATAAATAAATAAATAATTGAATAATTAAATAAATAAAATAAAATAAAAATAGAAAAAGCCTGAGCCAGAGTGAGACTTCGCCTCTAAAAGAGAGAGAATTGTGGCAGGCACCTGTAGTCCCAGCTTCTTGGGAGACTGAGGCAAGGGAAGTGTTTGAGCCCAAGAGTTTGAGGTTGCTGTGAGCTATAACACCAGAGCACCCTACTAAGGGCAACAATATGAGACTCTGTCTCAAAATAAATAAAGAAAGAAAAACTGAAGCAAGAGGATCGCTTGAGCCCAAGCATTAGAGGTTGCTGTGAGCTATGACACCATGGTCCTCTAACCAAGTGATAGCTTGAGACTCTCTCTCTAAAAAAAAAAAAAAAAAAGTTCAAGTTTTAAAAGGAAGTTTTTGATTGCAAAAGCTACTTCAAAGGTATTTATTAATAGAAGAAAATGTATTTAATTTTAAAATTGATCTTCTTTCTACCATGGTTATCTGGAATGATTTCTCAGATTAGTCTAAATGTTTTATTCTGTGAGTCATCAAATGCACATTAGGGGGTGATGCTGGTGCAGTCTTAAACATTTTTAAACAAACAACACACAGGATATATACCTAAGCAAAGGCAAATCAAAAATTTCCTATAGTTGAATAATTTTAAGTTGCCATATCCTTTCTGCGGAAAAAACTTAATGAACTTTTTAATGAAATTAAAGTCTTAATCATCATTCAACAGAACAACACTTTAGCAAATAAATACTACATAACCAACAACAGAAAAAGCACATCGTTGTAAGAATAATAAATTGTTACCTCTTCCTTACTTAACTGCAATGATGTGAGTAATTCATTCCACTTAATGATGAGAATTGCAAAATTAAAGTAAAAATAAGATTATTACCTCTCTAATTTAACATTAAATAAATATTAAAATGCTTTAAGAGTAGAATTAAAGTTTTCAGCTTCTTTGGAAATCACTCTATTGTAAGTGGTCAAGATATACTCAAGAAAAATATGTACATAATTGTAAATTAAACTGAGAAAACTTTCCCATGGAATAGTACATTTATACAAAGCAAAGAGGACTGATTTAAAATAAACTTAAAATATGATACACAAATGAAAAGGAAAAGTTATCGGAGGGACATAGCAGGTAAGAGCTAGAATGTATATTTTATGAAAACTAAATTAAAAGTTTATTTTATTGCTGTTTAAATTGGTCTACTCTTACATTTCTCCCACTACCCTCTATTCCCACCTGCTAACCACATTGAATGAAAGATTAAACATTAAAAGATGCTACTCTTACCGATTTCTCAGGGTCTTGTACTCCAGAAGCTGCAACCCTGAGTTCTAAATCTTTTTCTCTAAACAAAATTAAAGTTTTATATATTAAAAAGTTATAATAAACATGATCAAAATTATAATCATTGAAACAAACTTACACACAAAGTCTATGTAATACATCTCCAAATACAAATAATTCCTGAACTAACAATAAAGCCTTAAGTGATACTGAAAGCTAACTTGATACAAAGGAAACTGGAACTTATATGTAACTGCAGAATTACCTAACGTACTTTAAAGACTAAGCAATTAACACAAAATAAAATACAAAAATTAATAAAATCTTTACTTTGTGAAACAAAAACCTCTTTTAAGGTGCACATATATTTTTTAGTTAGCAAAAAGAAAGGTAAAAATTTACATACAACTACCTTTCTCTGATTAAAGAGTTAAGAAAATGTTAGAGACCACTAATATCAGAGAGCAGATAATTGGCTTCCTCTAAGACAGAGACAAAAGGGCAAAACTAAAAGACAACAATTTCAGATTCTCTTAAATCAAGATCCCTAGTCCTAATTTTAGAATATAGCATTTCACAAATATTTCTATAAGAAATTACAAACATTGATATTTACATACAATATAAATACTTGTGATTTACCACATAATTATTTTTATATTGGATATCTATGTACTTACCATTTTAGACAAAAAAGATAAAAATACTTGTATAATTTTACTATATGTCAGATAATCTAGTGGACATATATAAAATATTAAAGGCTACCCTAAATCAAACTTGACAAAGTCGGGCGGTGCCTGGGGCTCAAGGAATAGGGCGCTGGTCCAATATGCCGGAGGTTTTTAGCCCTGGCCAAAAACCAAAAAAAAAAAAAAAAAAAAAAACTTGACGAAGTCAATGAGGGAAGCAAAAGGTCTATATAAAATATATACAGAGTCCCATTTTTTATCTATGACCAAGAAAACAAACACTCATGGTTTTATTTTCCTTAACGATTTATATTGTAAGATTGAAATATAAGCGATTTATAAATGAAAAATTACATTAGGAAAAACAGTCCCTTATCTAAACATCATGTCACTTTACACAAATACATTTTAAATTCAAAACTTTTCTTTTAAATGCAAACCTTTCATTACCGTCTCTTGTTCTTCTGTTGCTCAGCCATTTGTTCCAATAACTCTTGCCTGTATTTCTCTTTCCTTCTCTGAATAAGTTCTCGATCTTCACCTCCTAGATAATGGCAAGAAGAGAATGTGATCTTAATTCTTGAGCCTCACATGGCACTAGAATTATTTTTTAAATCCATTTTAATTATATCTAACAATTACTGACTATGCAAGAAATATAGAAGGAAAAAAAATCACACGTATCAGTATCTCTTCATTCAATTAATTTCATAATTTACAAGTACTTCTTATGCACCAAACATAAGAGATATTAATCATTTCCAAGCCTCTATCTTTAGCCAAAAATCATCTTAAATAAAATATTCTTATCCCCAATCCCATTTTCCAACAATCTGGATAAATCACTATTATTCTTCTGTTGAGTCCCTTAAATTTAACATACCTATCTGAAATAAGCACTTCACAACCAATTCTTCTTTTCATTTTCTACTAATGGCCCAATTATAGAGCCCCAAAACCACACTGTAATTTTGATTACTCATCCTCTCTTATTCATTTAAATGAGACCCTCCCTCCTTTATATTCTCATGGCCATTAACCCTGGATAAGTCCTTTCTACATTTCACCTGCATTGCAACAATTACTTCCTAACTAGTCTCTCCAACCTCCTTTTCCCAGCATACTTACACATATCCAGCACACTTATATCTAAGATTAACTGTCATAAAAAACAACACTAAGCATACTGGCACCCTGCTGAAAAATATTTCATGGCTATGTCAATTCTACATAAATAAATACAAACCACTCACTCTAGTATTCCTTATGTGAAAATCCAGTTGATCAAAATTTGGGGTACAGAAAAGATTATTACTGCATATGTTAATGCCACAAAATAACCTTTTAATCTAGTTATGCATGACCTGGAACACTACACAATCACAGGATATAAAAAAGCAACCTTTACAGTAATTACTCCACTGTCTTCGTAATTGGTCTCCCCACCATCAGTGGGTACACAGCATCTCAGACTGTCCATTCAGCACAGACATCAGCAACAGCGATGCTCTCATGGGGGTAATACGAATTACATTAAGGTTAATAACAATGTTTTATAATGAAAAGAGACATTTCCATTCTGCTTCTGACCGTGATGGAATAACAAGCACAAGACTTAACCTCTCACTGTAAATAACCAAGAAAGTAGACAAAATATAAGAAGTAACTGTTTTCTAGGCACTGAACAATAGGCAGAATAGGACTACAATACCTGAGAGAAGGAAAATAAAGGAAATAAGCCCAATAATCACTCCAGTTTCTGCCCAAATACAATTTTCAGACCAAATTACCAGTACAGGTATAAGGAGAACTCAAACAGAGCCAGGAAACCAAGTAGAAATAAAGATCAAAATTCAGGAAGGCTAAAATGGTTGAAAGTTGTGGAGCAAAGATCCAAAAGGGAGCATGAAAAGATCTCTAAAAATTCAGAGGGGGGCCCATGTACTTACAGAGCGGAGTATTTCCACTCAGCTGGGCAAACAAACTAAGGGTGACATGTAAATTGAACTATTCTCAGACTTGAGACACAGGAGAGAAATTCAAGCTCCAGCCTGTTACTGTGAAATTCTCAGTAGTCTTACAGGGAAGACACTATGTAGTAGTAAGACTAAATCCTGGAACAAAGTGTACTCTAGGTGTCCTCAGCCAAGCTTAAAACAGGACTCAAACAGATCAAACTGGTCCTTAGCAACAGAGAAATGTAACCATGGTAGGCAAAATTATGTTCCCTGACCCCTAGTGCAGACTTCCTTGAGTGCAGGTGGGATCTATGATATGCTTTTATACCAAAAAATATGGAAAGGTGAAAAAAATGCAGGTAAAATCAAAGTATTAAATCAATTAATTGTTAAGAATCAAAGGGAAATTATCTTGTGTGAACTTCATATAATCAAGTGAAAGCTCTTTGAAGAGGGACTTGGCCACTCCTAAATTCAGAGAGTATCCATGCTGGCATAAAGTGAGCAGCCACGGTAACAGGGCCCCATGGCAGGGAACAGAAAACAACCTCTAGACACCAGGGGTAGTTCTCCACTGGGCATGAGGATGGGCCCTCAGCCATATAACTGGGCATCTAGTAAGCCAGGGTCCTACAAGGAAATGAATTCTTCCAACAATGTAAATGAGCTTAGAAGCAGATTCTTCCCTAATCAAGCCAAAAGATGATAAACTCAACCCGGCTGACATCTTAATTATAGCCTGTTAAAATCCTGAACAGAAAATCTGCTCAATAAGCCATTCTCAGACTCCTGACCCACAAGAGTTTCTGCCTGAATACAACTCCCAGATACTCATGAGAAAAAATGAAATGGGAAAATATGTACATAAGATCTGAAGAAGACTCTTAACACACAGACACAAAAAACTCTGCAGATGGCCTCTTATATAAAGCAAAAGATGCAAACTACTGGTTCAGAGATAGACATCCAGCTTAGACTTATCATCCTATACGCATACATAGCAAAACCTTGCAACTGTTAGAGGAAGGGCAGAAAAATCTGGTGCAAAGCCCTCCACAGACATAAAGGAGAGTTTGGCAACCCCTCTCGGTTAGGGAAAGAACACTGACTGAGCAAAATCCATTCCTGAGACCCAAATGTGCAGGACCAGCCTTGTACCGAGTAGTAAGCAATAGAAATCTATTACTGGGGTGGGGGAAGTAGTGTGGAAAAAAGAGATGTCCTCTCTGTCAAGAGCATGTAGGTCTTACTGAAAACTGGTAAAGTAGCTCACACCTTGGGGGGGCCAAGGCAGGACAATCACTTCAGGCCAGAAGTTTGAGACCAGCCTGGGCAACAAGCAAGATCCCATCTCTACAAAGAAATAATGCAAGAACTTTAAGAGAATCCTTCTGGCACTCTTATCCCATAATAAGGATAAGATAGAGAATTCAACACTTCTCTCTACACAATTGATAGAAGCAGATAAAAATCATTAAGGATATACAAGACATGAACGTGCTTATCAATCATAAACTACTTATACTCAACAATGGTACTAAGTATATCCCTTCAAATACATACTAAACACCAATAGAGACTATATTCTGAGCCATTAAAAAAGGTATTAGAGAAATTCAACAAACCTGAAATCATACAAATTATGTTCCTGGACCATAAGCTACTTAAACAAGCAGTCAATAACAAAAGGCAGAGGAAAATCACCAAAAATTAAAACAAATACTTTTAAATAACCAATGGTTCTGTTGTAATCCCACAACACATTGATATGTCACCATAAGCAATCATGTTTTTTTTAATAAAACAAAACACCCCATGTGACATCTGGAACAAAATTATGAGAAGATAAATTTCAGTTCAATTGCAATGACAATTTAAAAAAACTGTGAATATCATAATAGAGTCAACTACACATGGAACATGCTGCCTCTGAAAAGAGTGTCTATAATGTATGTATAAATACACACGTAGTTTGGGGGAATAAAACATAACAACTATGAGAAAAGTCACTGGGTTAAATGACTTTAATGGTTTGTTCCAAACATTAGAATCTATTATCTCACCAAATATTTATCTATAATTCCTAGATTGCATTAATAATAAACTCATGTGATTCATCTATAAAATGTCAGGATAGAGTTAACACTTTCATTGATAAAATTAATCATCAGTGGGATCTCAGCTCAGAAAGTCATTTATCCTACTTTTACCACATTTAACAAAATACATCATAAGAATATCGCTTTCCCTACATGCTACTGATCAGTTAAATTGGTCAGTGTGCACTTACAGATATTATACAAGGATGAAATTGTAGATAGCATGACATTTTTCTCACAATAGCCACTTCAGGAAACAAAGATCTAAGAATAGAGTATGATTAGGTATCTCTAAACCGAGACTAAAAATAAATTATTGACTGCTTTTTGGTTGAATGAACTAAGCTGGTTACCCAATTTCTTCACATACTTTACTAAAACCAAATTTCTGTTAATTTTTTTTATAAGTTTTCACATAAAGAGCAGACCTCTTTTCTACTTCAAGGTACAAATAGGAAAGACACTTTCTGAAATTAAATTGTGACAAGCCACTTTCTTATGAAAGACAGAACACAACAATAGCCCAGGATGAAGGAGAGAAATGGAGTGGGAAGGGAGGGGAGACAGGAGGTTCGACAGAGGTAGGGTAAAAGGCAGGACCACACCTACAGAGCGTATTGCAAGGGTACAAAGTTACATCTGTCAAATGTAGAACATAAATGTCTTAACACAATAATCAAGTAAATAAAGCGAAAGCTATGTTGATTGGTTTGATGTAACCACGTCAGACTGTATAAAAAAAAAAAATCAACACATTGTACCCTACATATGCATAAATATATTCATGATCTATGTGTATATGACTTAATTAAAAAAAACTGTGACAAGTGTAATAGAGCAAATCAATAAGCTTATATGTATATTCAGCAAAAACTTTAACTTCTGATAAAATAAATAGAAAATATGGACCATTATTATGATTTGAGCAAAAACATCTTCTCAGAAACTACATGAATAGAATGAAGAAACAAAGGTTTAGTTCAGAGAAACTGAACTAAAATATAAGGCAATTTTGTACTAGTTGAAAAAACAAGAAAAAAGAATGAAAGAAAAGAATTATCACATAAATCAACAATATTAGAAATAGCTACACTCCAACTAAGGGCTAATAAGATATGAAATTAAAAGCTTATTACTGAAACTAATAATAGTTTCACTTATAATCTATACAGAACACATTACGAAATAAGTTATTTAGCTTTATAATTATACATAGACATAATACATATTAAATGTTTAGCTTACTGCCCAGCAAAAAGCACTCTATTAGTAAAAGTAATATTAATTATAAACTGAGTTCTCACTAAAAAGCTTTTATAAGACACTCTGCACACTCTAACCAATCAGACATTTTGTACATACCAAAAAGCATCCCCGCAAAAGGACTACAGAGCTCCTGAGGAGCAGATGTGGATGGCTCATTACCTTGAGCACTATAAAAAAAAGAGACAAAGAAATAAAATCCACATAATTTTCAGAAAGAAAAAATTTATAGTAAATGTAGATATGAGTCACTGCCCTTTTGAAGTACTATGAACACTATAATATTAATATTTCCTTTTTTTGTTGTTGTTACAGTTTTTGGCCAGGGCTGGGTTTGAACCCACCACCTCAGGTATATGGGGCCGACGCCCTACCCCTTTGAGCCACAGGCACTGCCCAATATTTGCTTATTTTTTAAGCAAGGTAAAAAGTCATAGCATTTTATCTCTTCCTATACTGAGACCCCAATGTATTCAGGTTCTAAAAAAACCTTTTCTAGCAAGACTTGGTGGATTACACCCTGTAATTCTAGCACTCTGGGAGGCTGAGGCAGGTGGGTCACCTGACCTTAGGAGTTCGAAACCAGCCTGAGCAAGAGTTTTTCCATAAAAAAATGGAAAAACTAGCCAGACATTGTGGGAGGTGCTGTAGTCCCAACTACTAGGGAGGCTGAGACAAGAGAATCACTTAAGTCCAAGAGTTGGAGGTTGCTGTGAGCTATGACACCAGGACGCTCTACCCAGGGCAACAGAGTGAGACTCTGACTCAAAGAAAAAACAAAACAAAAACAAACAAAAAAAAACACCTTTTCATTAGCCTGCTTCACTGGCTATTTAGGTTCTCAAGTAAAATCCTTTTTAATAAAAACAGTTACCCCAGTAAGGAAAATGAGTATTAAGTGTACATTAATTAATTCTAAAAAAGAAAAACAAAATGTGACCTCTGCACATACTTGAAAAAGAACAGAATCCCTAAAAAACTCCTTTCTTGGAAGACAGAAAAAAGATAACTCCCTCAAAGAAAATTAATTAATTAGAACCAAACAGCAAATTCTCTTACTGCAAGTAATGCTTATATATTACTTTCTTTGACAAAAACAGCCACCTTTCTTGACATATGACAATAGTATCTTCATTATATACCATAGATTTGGAACTATTTATCCTTATGTATAACACAAGCTACCAAAATAATTAAAATTATAGAGACATTAATATAAAACATGTAACATTAACATAAAACACATTAATATAAACACATATCCTTCCTTTTCAACATGACAGAAATATACATGAGTATGAATTTTAGAAAGCAAGCATACAAGCTGAAAATCAAAAATCAATTCTGAAGAAAAATTCACACTGCAGAACATTTTCAATGTATCCAATCAACTTGTAGTGCCATGACTCCAAGATATCTTACAGTGAATTTTACTCCACTAAATTCAATTTATGGACTTTGTTTCTTAATTTATTTCTCCTTTCAACTTATTCAGGACACCTTAGCATACTTTATAACCAAAAATTTGTTCTTCAAAAGAATGCTGCAAAGTACTATAAATTTTCATTTAACACTACCTCCTCCCCTATTTTTTCCCCTTTAATTCAATCTTCTCAAATAAGTAAGGCTGCTAATATACCATACCTTTCACTTCTTTGGTAAGCCACTGTTAAGCAGGTGCTGTTTCACAGAGTAATGACTGAGAGAATTAACATTACATACTGTACCTTTTATTTCCAGCAGATGCAACTCGTACGTCTGACTGTTCAGTCACATCACCATCATGCTCCCTAGGAGGCACGTTCTCTCGTTTGTTCCCCTGCGTCCTTAAAAACACATTAGCTTACAGAGCATGTTGCACATACAGTGGTCCTTTGTACATCTTTTTAGTGATTTTACATTTGATATTGGAAACATTAAAGGAAGCAATGTTATAATGAAGCTTTACCGTTAACATGTTCTAAAATTAACTCAGAGATTTGTCTCAGGTAGGATCTGCTGGTTACTCAGACATGAAGAGTTTGAATTTAACAGTCTTTTTAAAAGGCTATTATAAATTATTTCAATATAATTTTTCAAAAATTTTAATTTTAAAATTACAAATATTCTAACTTTTTTTAAATCATTCACTTAAAAAGTGAATAACTGAGTACCTACTATGTTCCAAGTAGTATTCTAGGCACTTGGTATTCATACACAGACCCTGCATTTATAAAGATTATAGTCAAATACTCAAAAAAAATCAATTTTTAAATCAAAATTCTTAGATTCTGGGAATTATTATGTATAAATCTTTTAACTTAAAAAAAACAGTAGTCTTATCAACAAATTAAATCAAATGTAGCAAAACATGACTTCCATTAACAGTATAAATCAGATGAAAGAATAAATGTTACCAACAGATGAGTGAAAATATAAACAAACAGGCTGGCAGAAAATGATTAGTTCACTGTATTCACAAGGTTGTAAACAACAAAAAGAAATACTGGAATGCTTTTATTTCCTTTCTAAAAAAAAATCTTATTAGAAAATAATAATATTGAAGTATTTTTCAAGGAGTTTTTTTCCATTTGGCAAACATTGATTATTTTTTAACTTAATTTCCCATACCAGAAGCCAACATGACTTTTTACACCAACATATATCAGCATCCATGAAAACGAGCATTCCATGAGTAATATAACTTTACATGTCTACTATGTTACCAAACCATTCTTTCTGAAGAAGCATATTAGGAAGAAAAATGGTTGTTAAAATATTCTTCAATATTTTAGGTGAATTCTATTATTGCATCAGGAAAAATGGCAATTTTTAGTAAAACAGTAGCTTTTCACTCTCCATAGAACCAGTATATAAAATGCTTCAATTCACTTATTTCCATCAAACAAGCCATTGTAAATATCACCTGCAGAGAAATTTGGAATTTTAACATTAACTATGACTTGGCATATCATCTGGCTTCCATTTTTTTATCCATATCTAAAACAGAGCACCCCACAAGCCCTTTCAAAAAAGAATTTCAGCCAGGCACAGTGGCTCACATTTGTAATCCCAGTACTTGCGGAAGCTGAGGAGGGTGGATCACTGGAGGCCAGGAGTACGATGACAGCCTAGGCAACATAGCAAGACCCCTATCTCTACAAAAGATTTTTTAAAAATGAGCCTGGTATGGTGTGTGTGCCTATAGTCTAGCTTCCTGGGAGGCGGAGGCAGGAGAATCACTTGAGCCCAGGAGTTTGCTGCTGCAGTGAGCTATGATGGTGGCACCGCACTCCAGCTTAGGCAACAGGGTAAGATCCTGTCTCCCAAAAAAATGAAAGAAGAATTTCAAATTTATTTAAAATTATCAAAACAGAGCTCATATAAGTTTAGGGTCATTCCCAACCATTCCCTTAACAAACAGGTAAATAAAAATGTAACTCAAATTCATAATTAACAATGCCAAGCAACCAGATTTAGCTAATCTGGATCTCTATAAACACGTATGTGCAGAAAAGAGTTAACATGGCAGGCCTGAGCCTGCCTATCCTTACTTACAAAAGCCTGACAGCATAGCTGGCCCTCAGCTGGTGCCTGGGAGCATATGTTCTGAGAGGGTTCCCTCCATTCCTGGAACTGATAAGAGTGGTTCACTATGCCTAAACTGTACAAACAATATATTATAGTTTAGGCGCTTTCCTTCAAAGAGTCTGGAATTTCAGTACATAAATAAGGATAAGAGTGCCTATATTATCAGCCCCCAGTAAAAACCTTGGGCACTGAGTCTCTAATGAACATTCCCCATACTGTCACAATTTAATGCAGGAGGAAGTAAGCATCTCCTGTGTGACTTCAGTGGGAGAGAACTCTTAGAAGCTTGCCCCTGGTTTCCTTCAGACTTTGTGCCATATGCCTTTTTCCTTTGCTGATTTTGCTTTGTATCCTTCTGCTATAGTAAATCATAGCCATGAGCACAATTATACCCAGAGTCCTGTGGATATTCCTAGCAAATCACCAATTCTGGGAGCTGTCTTGGGAAACCAAGACATAATACACAAAAGCAAATTCATTAATATGATAAAGAGCTGTCAACACCAATAAAAAAAATTTAAATACACAGAAATTCAAAGTTCTACTTTGAAGGCGGATCACAGAACTAAAATCCACTTTGACATACACAAACTTTTTCCGAAATTTACCCAAGGGTTTAGGGCTTTCTGCATTTTCAGTGAAGCTGTCTAAAAACAATATTTGCATTTATAATTCTAGTATATCTTTAAACAGCTGGACCCAACGTATCTACATTAAAAAATGTCTGATAGGCTCTTCAGAATATATAGGTAACTTCATAAAGCAATCACCATAAGCACCAGAGGTCATTTTCAAAGTTCATTAAAGAAATTTGAGAAATACTTTTATTTATGTATAAGGCCCACCATCTCTTTGCTAAAATCTACAGTAAAACAATAAAGACCTGCCAGTGATATGAAAGATATTTTAAGGTGTATCTTTCACTGAAGAAAAAGAAATCATTAACAGCATTTATAAAAGTCCCCTCCGTCAGGGCGGCACCTGTGGCTCAAAGAAGTAGGGCGCCAGCCCCATATACAGGAAGTGGCAGGTTCAAACCTGGCCAAAAACTAAAAAAAAAAAAATCCCCTCTATCACTGATAATTACAACAAAATCAAGACTGAAAAAAAAATGTTTCAGATGCTAAATAAAGAGCAGAGATAAGTATTTCCCTAACAAGATCATAAAATCCTAAAGAATCCTATTCAATTTCATAAAGTGACTGATAGGATTGTGCTCATGTTTATTAAATCAAGGAAGAATTACTGTTTACAAACAGAAGGGAACTTTAAGTATAGTATGGAAAGTTAGCCACCTCATCCTCTATAAAAAAAAACCCTAGTTTTGATGCCATTTCTTTCATGCACTAAAATTTTTTCAAACTTCTAATAAATTTAGCATGTAATCATTCTTAACTATCCCTGTTAGTTCATTTTAACAGCATGGTCTTATAATTATAGTGGTCTTATAATTTATTTTTATAACCTATACTGAGGCAAATAAAGTCCTCTCTGAAGAAAGAAAGTGGTGAAAGTCAGAAGTGGTTTTACCATTGCTAGTTCTCTTTAATTTTCTCAACATTAAGGGGTAATAATATCTAGAAGTAATGACCACTAAATATCAACAACCTGATTCTAATCAAAGTCCATCAGGGTTCAGTTGGGTCCAGCACGTCCCCCTGGAAATCCTTTCTATTTAGCTGTGGCAATACCACATTAATTCTGTCCCTGTGACACAAAAGAAATCTAAATATTCTATGGTTTTAAATACATAGGTTCTCTTATCCCCACCCTCAACACACTGGGTTTTGTTAGAAAGGGACACATCACATAAAGGACAGTTTGCTTCTTCTGAAATGCAAATCAGATAGGACAGAGGAATGAAATAAAGAAGCTGACCACCCAAGGGACTATAACAAATTGGTCAACATAAGGAACTAGCCCTACGTGTGGTACATGTCTGGTCCGTGAAAATTAGGTCAACTTAAGGAGGTGGTCACAGTAGGGAGGTGGTCAATTGTAGAGGTTCTGCTGGAATTGCAAAATGGTTTCACATCACACCAACAACAACAAAAAAAAAATGTT
Source organism: Nycticebus coucang (assembly GCF_027406575.1). NCBI lineage: Eukaryota > Metazoa > Chordata > Mammalia > Primates > Lorisidae > Nycticebus > Nycticebus coucang. The sequence goes on along the minus strand of NC_069792.1, from coordinate 17,654,110 downwards.
AAATGGAAAAAGCTTTTTCTATTTCCTTGAAGACATGGGTCAACAACTCTATTTGATTAAGTAAAAATCTTAATGTCCAAAGAGAGCAGGTATAGGCTAGAGGCCCAGTTCACCTTAAAAATTAACACATTTTAATCTTTTTTTTTTTTTTTGAGACAGAGCCTCAAGCTGTCACCCTGGGTAGAGTACTATAGCATTACAGCTCACAGCAACCTCCAACTCCTGGCACCAAGTGATTCTCCTGCCTCCGCCTCCCAAGTAGCTGGGACTACAGGCGCAGACTATTTATTGGTTGCAGTTGTGATTGTTGTTTGGCAGGCCTGGGCTGGATTTGAACCCACCAGCTCAGGTGTATGTGGCTGGTGCTTTAGCCACTTGAGCCATAGGCACCCGAGCCAACACATTTTACGCTTTAAAGAAAAAAGAGAAAAGAAACAACAACAAGAAAATCTCCTTTACAAAATAAAAGCAAACTATTTAAAACCACTGTAATTTTCAACTAATTTAAATATGAATACACTTCTAAGTGATAACTGAATAACTTTTCCTTTTTCCTTAGTAAAACACAGAATCAGACTACTCTAGAAACAATTTACAGTGTTTACCCTAAAATTACTATAAAAACATAGTAGAACCTCTGTAAGTTGACTACCAAGGTACTATAACAAACTGGTCAGCATACAGAAGTAGTCAACATAAGGACTAGGCCTACTGCAATGAGATATACACGTGGTGCTTATCTGGTCTACAAAAATTAAGTCAACTTAAGGAGGTGGTCAGTGTAGGAAGGTGGTCAACTATGGAGGTTCTATTGTATTTGCCATCTGTTGTTCCTACATTGATATAACACACAGGAAAGAAGAATACAATTTCTCTTTACCTAAAAAGAAAAAAATAATCTAATTCATAATAATGGTAAGTACAACACTTTACTCTTATATTATGAATTTCTCTCTTGTGAATGAGATCTGAGAAAGAAATTTAAAGAAAAACTCTGAGATGTTAACTGTGGGTCACCATTTTTTTCATTATTTTCAGTTTTTTCCAATGTTTGTCTCTACTTCAATAACATTTATTTTCTATTATCATCTCTATTTCTAAGGTGAGGAAAATAATTACTAAAATGGCTCTTCCAAAGACAAATGAGAATTAACTACTGAAAGAAAAACCAAACCAAATAACTTATTTAACAAGCCTTTCTCATTTATGTCTCATGTATTAACCACATACACTTCTAAAAAAAAACAAGTAAGCACTATACTAAGTAAGCACTTAAGCTTCATGGCTAACAGAGATTCTAATTTAACCCGAAGTGTTAGTTCAGAATTTTGTAAATGACTATTAATTATAAACTAGCAAATTTCAACATTTAAGTAGAATGGAAATGCTAACTACATTAATCACAGAGGAACAAAAGCCAGAATTTTTCAATGCTTAATACTTATTTAACTCACTAACACTGATTAAAGCAAAATGTAATAAAGTAATACATTAACTTCTACAGCTCAAGTTAATAATAAATGATAAAAACTTGGATGACTGTATTTAAATTAGCCTGTAAATTCCAAAGTCTCAAAGATACGCTGTTAAATTCAACTATAGAAAGTTCCTAAAAGGTTATAAACCTTATTTAAATCAATAAACATGTATAAAAAATAATACACATATGCATGCAGAATACAATTGTTGATCACAATGCTAAACATCTTGTTAATTATTTAAGAACACTGCCAATGATTCATACTACGAGTTAAAGAAAATAACAATTTTCTGAGGTAAATTTTAGCTTTGCCATACTTAAAATGGGGGAAATATTGCATTAATAAATACACACATATATTATGTTACATGAAAAAGTTCATAGTGTAATTAGAAAGGAACTGAGATCAAAATTATAAAAATAAAAATTATAAAACAAAACTAGAATTTATCAGCTACTTCTAGGAGAAAAAAAAAACAAGGGAAACTTTGAGGAATGGAGGAAAATTAATTTTATACTTCTCATAATCCTTTGTAATCTTTTTGTCAAGAACTTCTGGTTAATATTAGATCGCTTGACCACCTGTAATCTTAGCACTCTGGAAGGCCGAGGTGGGGGTAGGGGTGAGGGGTTGCCTGAGCTCACAAGTTTGAGTTTAGTAGACTCCATCTACTAAAAATAGAAAAACTAGCCTAGCATAGTAGCCCAAGCCTATAGTCCCAGCCATTTTTGGGGTGGGGGAGACACTGAAGCAAGAGGATTCCTAAAGCTCAAGAGTTTAAGTTTGCTGTGAGCTGTGACACTACAGCACTCAACCCAGGGCAGACAGAGTGAGACTGTCTCAAATAAATAAATAAATAAAGTAAGAATAAATGCTTGGAGTAAGAAACCAAATGCAGTTCCACCTTTCTTTAACATTTCAGCAATAAATAGAATCATTTCTCCTACCAATCAATCTACCTATTAAATATACAATACCGAAGGACTGATATAAAAATTCAGGGGCAGGAGGGTCGCAAATAAGGAATTTATAAATCTAAAATATAAAAATTCAATTTTAACTTCAACTGACGGAGACATAGATAAAACATCTTATATGTGAAATGCAAGAGTTGATACATTAACAAACGGAAGTAATATATAACATGATTTACATTTTGAAGAAATACTTTAAGGTGTTTAACATGCATTAATTTCACTCAACCTCATGTTTAATCTATATTTCAAATTGTGTATAAAGCCAGCACATTGTACCCCATGACTGCATTAATATACACAGCTATGATTTAATAATAAAAAAAAAAAGAAGAAGAAAAAGAATCTATGATGATTTGGGAAAATTTATATAGAGAAAGTTCGTTTCACTATGGGTTACATAAGAAAATAAGTTCTCAAATAATTAAGGTGAAATTCATTTGTTAGTTCATGTAAAAAGTTATCAAAGTAGTAGATTAAAATATATAAAAACAAAGCAACAACCATCACAGCATGTTTTGTAAAACTGCAAACTTACAACACGTGCATTACATTATACTCTAAAAGTAAACAAACACCATAAAGAAAAAAAGAAGTTTTCACATACTAAGAAGACATCATCGAGAGTCCAAATCACCTGCAGTTCCCCAATTGTGAATTTTTTCAGTTCAGGCAGCCTTTGACTACCTTCAGATGTTAGCAATTTCAAATATAACACTATTAGATTGAGAGAATTTTTTTTTTTTGAAACAGAGCCTCAAGCTGTCACCCTGGGTAGAGTGCTGTAGCATCACAGTTCACAGCAACCTCCAACTCCTGGGCTCAAGCGATTCTCCTGCCTCCGCCTCCCAAGTAGCTGGGACTACAGGATCCCACCACAACGCCCGGCTATTTTTTGGTTGCAGCCGTCATTGTTGTTTGGCGGGCCCGGGCTGGATCCAAACCCACCAGCTCAGGTGCATGTGGCTAGCGCCTTAGCTGCTTGAGCCACAGGCGCCAAGCCTAGAGAATTTTCTACATTACAAATACATTCAGATCAGAGAAACTACAATAGACACTCCAAAATTCTAATCCTTCACTCAAATTACCTAAATCAGGGTGAATATTAAAAATATTGTGTAAGCAGGACATATAGCTGCAGAAGAAACATAAGATGAAGAACTGTAAAATATATGTATTATTATTAATAATGAGAATACTCAATGTGCTAGTAGTATTACCCCTGAGAAAATTTTCTAAAATACTAAAAAGTAATCTATTTAGACCAACAGATAAAGCAGGTCCCATAAACTCCTCAAAATTTAGATTTAACTCCCTTTCAAGTTAATAAGTGAATGGCAAATATAGGACCCTATGGTATTTCTATCTGCAAATCAAAAGTTAGGTTCAACTAGAGCAGTGGTTCTCAACTTTCCTAATGCCGCAACCCTTTAATACAGTTCCTGTGGGTTATAACCCAAGGTTGAGAACCACTGAACTAGAGTGTGTCCCAAAGGTCACCCATAACTTTGTCATACATAGAAAAATGAGCAATTATGGCTAAATGTACCTTTATTTACGAAATTTTCATTACAAAATTTTACAGAGAAGCAGCCAACACGTAGAGCATACTTTGTAAATACAGCAGAACCTCTGTAAGTTGAGGGGGACCGTAACAAACTGATCAACATACAAAGGTGGTCAACATAAAGAATTAGGCCTACTACACAGGTGCCATGTCTGGTCTTTGAAAATTAGGTTGACTTAAAGAGGTGGTCAACTATGCAGATTTTACTGTATTTTGTAAAATCTTTCAATGTCCACTTTGTAAATAAAAGTACATTTAGGGTTTCCAGGAGAAGATGGTGGCGAGTAGCAGCTTCTTTGCAACTGGACACAGTGAAATTGGGGAGAGAAGACTCCGGGCATCTCTGGCTGGTGGAATCTTCCCAGAAACATCCCTTTGGGAACACAGGGAGACAGCCAGAGACTTATGGACCCCACGAAGATAAAAACAGTGGAGAACTGGCAAGTGGTGGGTGCCGTTCATTTGGTCTTGGTCTGAGGCCATAGCTGTAACTACACCAACAGCAAGATTGTAAACTTACCTGTGGGCTATTTGTGTTTTTGGACTTGGACACTTGATTGAACCACCTCAGGAAATCCTGGGCGAGAGTGCGGATGACTTTGAGCTTTTTCTAGGGCCAAAGACTGAACCGTTGAGCGGGAGGGGAGCTAATATGTTCAGCTGTGGGCAGCCTGCACAGCCACTGTGGGAAAACAGCCCCTGCAGGCTCCACCCTCAGGGTCGGAGTGTGAGAATCAGCAAGTAAACTAGTGACTGAGCAGCCCAAAGGCGGGGACCGAAAAGCTAGGGATGAGTGGAAATCTCAGTGTTTGGGAGATTACAGCCTTGGCCTTCAGGGGCATAGAGTGAGACTGGTTTGGGTGCACTAGATAAACGGGCAACCACTTCAGAAGAGATCTCAGCAACAAGTGTTTCCTGGGAAAGCTTCTGCCTAGCCAAGGATAACAGTTGAAAGTGTTTTTTAAGCAGGCTGAGGATAAGCTCTCAAGCCTGTGGGGTTTGAGAAATCAGCAGAGACCTCCAGTCTCCATCTCGGACATCTGTATGAGCATTGTGATTAATATCTCATACCCCACAAGATCACCTATTGCCCGGACAATATTCAGTAAGATAGATATACTGTTTTGTTTTTTTGTTTGGGGTTTGTTTTTAATTTCAACATATTCCCTCTAGATTTTCCTTTTTTCTTCTTTATGTTCTTTTCTTTTTCCTTCTTCATTTTTCTAGTTTAAATATAATTTTCCATTGTTGCTTTCTTTAACAATAAGAACTTCATTTTTGCTAGTGTTTCTGCCCCTATTATTTGGTTCCCCTCCGCCCCCAATTTTATCCAATAAGGGTTTTTGTTTCTTTTGGTTTGATTGATAGTATTTTTGTCTTTCCTCTCTACTTCATGGAGGTGGGGTACTGTGTCTGAACAGGCTGGCAATGAGCTGCTGACCTCAAGGGAACCACCCAACCCAGGAAACCCAGAGGTTGGGGGCTTTTAAGGCTGGGTCAAAGTACCCTACTATACACCTATATTGCTCCTGTCTCCCTCTTTCTGAGCCTCTCTTCTTTTTGTCATTATTCCCTTTTACTCACCCCCTCTCCTTTCCTTTTTTTCTTTCTTTCTTAAATCTTTTATCCCTTCTTGTTCTTCAGTCTTCTCATCCTTCAGGTCCTATACCAAAAGGACTCATCAAAACCTTAGGCCAGAAGCTAAGTAACTTAAAGAGCAAGAGGAAGTAAAAGGAAAACTAAGACAAGAAAACAGATAAAAGAAAACACTCATGAGGAAGAATCAGCAGAAAAATCCTGGCAACATGAAAAAAGTTCAGAGCAAACCCCCAAAGGGACCAAAAAGTAGCTACTGCAGAGGATTCCACCTATAAAGAAATGTTAGAAATGACAGAAAGGGAATTTAAAATACAGATGATGAAAACAATGAAGGAAATACTCAGAAAGTGGAAAACAACAAAAAAACAATGAAGGAAATTGCTGAGGAAGTGGAAAATAACCAAAAGGAAATCCAAAAACAGAATCAAAAAGAGATAAACGGTATGAAGAATACAGAAAGGACATAGCAGAGCTGAAGGAACTGAAGCAATTAGAGAACTTAAAGATGCAATAGAAAGTATCAACAACAGATTAGATCATGCACAAGAAAAAATCTCAGAGGTAGAGGACAAAGCTCTTGAGATAACTCAGATTTAAAGAGGCAGAAAAGAAGAGAGAAAAGTAGAACATTCACTGACAGAATTATGGGACTTTATAAATAAGCATTCAAACATACGAGTTATAGGTATCCCAGAGGGGGGAAGAAGAATGCCCCAGAAGAATGGAAGCCATACTAGAGAATATTGTAAGTGAAAATTCCCCAAATATCACCAAAGATTCTTACACACTCCTTTCAGAGGGATATAGGACCCTGGATCATCTCAACTCAAATAGTGTTTCTCCAAGACATATTGTCATAAACCTGTCCAAAGTCAAGACAAAAGAAAAGATTCTTCAAGCTGCTAGGAATAAGCGCCAATTGACCTATAGGGGCAAATCCAACAGGATGACCACAGACTTCTCTAATGAAACTTCAATCCAGAAGACAATGGGAATCTACTTTTAATCTACTTCGGCAGAATAACTTCCAGCCCAGAATTCTATATCCCGCTAAGCTAAGCTTTAAAATCGATGGAGAAATCAAATCTTTTACTGATATGCAAACACTGAGGAAATTTGCCACAAGACCAGCTCTATAGGAAATATTTCAACCTGTTCTACACACTGACCATCACAAGGAACCACCAGCAAAGCAAGCACCCAGAAATTAAAGGACAGAACCTAGCTTCCACAATGACACAAACGACAAATCTAAGCAACGGACTTTCACAAAATAAGATAAATGGAAATGCTACCACACTTACCAATTATCTCAATAAATGTTAATGGCTTGAACTCCCCACTGAAGAGGCATAATCCCCACTGACTGGCTGACTGGATTAAAAAATATAAGCCATCCATTTGCTCTCTGCAGGAAACATAGTCTCAAAAGACAAATTAAAGCTCAGAGTTAAGGGTTGGAAAACAGTGTTTCAGGCAAACGGAAACTAGAAGGAAAAAGGGGTTGCAATCTTATTTTCAGATACATGTGGATTTAAAGCAACTGAAGTCAAAAAAAGACAAAGATGGTTACTTCTTATTGGTCAAGTGAAAAATACAACAAGACATTTCAATTCTAAATATTTATGCACCAAATTTAAATGCTCCCAGATTCTTGAAACAGACCTTACTCAGTCTGAGCAGTACAATATCCTATAACACCATAATAACAGGAGGCTTTAACACCCCTCTCACAGAGCGGGACAGATCCTCTAAACAGAAATTAAACAAAGATATAAGAGACTTAAATGAGACCCTAGAACAACTGTGCTTGATAGACGTATATAGAACACTCCATCATAAAGATAAAGAATATACATTCTTCTCATCACCCCATGGAACATTCTCCAAAATTGATCATATCCTAGGGCATAAAACAAACCTCAACAGGATCAAAAGAATTGAAATTTTACCTTGCATCTTCTCAGACCACAAGGCACTGAAGGTGGAACTCAACTCCAATAAAAACGTTCAAACTCCACACAAAGGCATGGAAATTAAACAACCTTCTATTGAATGACAGATGGGTGCAGGAAGAAATAAAAAAGGAAATCATTAATTTCCTTGAGCAGAACAACAATGAAAATACAAGCTACCAAAACCTGTGGGATACAGCAAAAGCAGTACTGAGAGGAAAATTTATCACTTTAGAAGCCTACATTCGAAAAACAGAAAGAAAGCATATGAACAAACTCACAAGCCATCTGATGGAATTGGAAAAAGAAGAACAATCTAAGCCTAAATCCAGTAGAAGAAAAGAAATATCCAAAATTAAATCAGAGATTAATGAAATTGAAAAAAAAGGAATCATTCAGAAAATCAATGAAATGAGTTGTTGAAAAAATAAAATTGATAAACCTTTGGCCAGATTAACTAGAAATAGAAAAGTAAAATCTCTAGTAACCTCAATCAAACATGACAAAGGGAAAATAATAACTGATGCCACAGAGATACAAGAGATTATCTCTGAATATTACCAGAAACTCTATGCTCAGAAATTTGACAATGTGAAGGAAATGGATCAATATTTGGAATCACACCCTCTCCCTAGACTTAGCCAGGAAAAATAGATCTCCTGAACAGGCTGATTTCAAGTACTGAGATCAAAGAAACAATTAAAAAATCTTCCAACAAAAAAATGCCCTGGTCCAGATGGCTTCACACCAGAATTCTATCAAACTTTCAAAGAAGAGCTTATTCCCATATTGCAGAAATTATTCAAAAAAATTGAGGAGGAAGAAATCTTCTCCAACACATTCTACAAAGCAAACATCACCCTGATACCAAAACCAGGAAAAGACCCAATTAAAAAGGAAAATTACAGACCAATTTCACTAATGAATATAGATGCAAAAATTCTCAACAAAATCCTAGCCAAAAGACTACTGTTTATCATCAAAAAAGTCATACATCATGATCAAGTAGGTTTCATCCCAGGGATGCAAGGCTGGTTTAACATATGCAAGTCCACACACACTATTCACCATATCAACAGAAGCAAAAACAAAGACCATATGATCCTCTCAATAGACGCAAAAAAAGCATTTCATAAAATCCAGCATCCTTTTCTGATTAGAACGCTAAAGAGTATAGGCATAGGTGGCACATTTCTGAACTGATAGAAGCTATCTATGACAAACCCACAGCTAATATTTTAGTGAATGGAGTTAAACTAAAACTTTTTCCACTTAGAACTGGAACCAGACGGTTGTCTTATGTCACCACTACTATTCAACATAGTGCTGGAAATTCTAGCCAATACAATTAGGCAATACAAGGAAATAAAGGGCATCCAAATGGGAGCACAAGAGGGTCAAACTCTCCCTCTTTGCTGACGATATGATCTTACACTTAGAGAACCCCAAAGATTCAAGACTCCAGGAAGTCATCAAAAAATACAGTAATGTCTCAGGATATTAAATCAATGTCCACAATCAGTACACTCAATAACAGCCAAGATGAGAATCTAATTAAGGACACAACTCTCTACACCATAGTTTCAAAGAAAATGAAATACCTAGGAATATACCTAACAAAAGAGGTGAAGGACCTCTATAAAGAAAATTATGATACCTACGGTGCATCTTAGAATGGGTACAAGCGAAACTTACTAAGGCAGAATACAAATGTCTACATACAATAACTAAGAAAATGCCATGAAGGCTATATTAGACAGTTTGATGAAAATATTTCAGATTGTATATGAAACCAACACATTGTACCCCTTGATTGCACTAATGTACAGTTATGATTTAATAAAAAAAAATAAAGAAAATTATGAAACCCTAAGAAAAGAAATAGCAGAGGATATTAACAAATGGAAGAACATACCATGCTCATGGCTGGGAAGAATCAACATTGTTAAAATGTCTGTACTTCCCAAAGCAATCTACCAATTCAATGCCATCCCTATTAAAATACCAACATCCTACTTTCAAGACTTGGAGAAAAGGATTCTGCATTTTGTATGGAACCAGAAGAAGCCTCATTCCAGAAGAAAACCGCATTTTATATGGAACCAGAAGAACTGTCACTAAGGCAGTTCTTAGTAACAAAAATAAAGCCTGGGGGCATCACCATATCAGATTTTAGGCTATACTATAAGGCCACAGTGGTCAAGACAGCATGGTACTGGCATAAAAATAGAGACATAGACATTTGGAATCTAATAGAAAACCAGGAAATGAAACTAACAATTTACAACTACCTAATCTTCCATAAACCAAACAAGAACATACACTGGGGGAAAGACTTCCTATGGTGCTGGGAGAACTGGATATCCACATGCAAAAACCTGAAACTGGACCTGCACCTCTCTCTACTCACAAAAATTGATTCAAGATGGATAAAGGATTTCAATTTAAGGATGAAACGATAAAAATCCTCAAAGAAAGCATAGGAAAAACACTGGAAGATACCAGCCTGGGGAAAGACTTTATGAAGATGACTGCCATGGCAATTGCAATAAAAACCAAAATAAACAAATGGAACTTAATTAAACTGAAAAGCTTCTGCACAGCTAAGGAGACAACAACCAAAGCAAGTAGACCACCTACACAATGGGAAAGGATATTTGCATATTTTGAATCAGACAAAAGCTTGATAACTAGGATCTATAGAGAACTCAAATTAATCCACATGAAAAAGACAATCCCATATATCAATAGGCAAGAGAGATGAACAGAATCTTCTCTCAAGTAGACAAATGGCTAGCAAACATGAAAAAAAGCTCATCATCCTTAATTATTAGAAAAATGCAAATCAAAACCACCCTAAGATATCATCTAACCCCAGTGAGAATGGCCCACATCACAAAATCACAAAACTGCAGATGCTCACATGGATGTAGAGAGAAAGGAACACTTTTACACTGCTGTGGGACTGCAAACTAATACAACGTTTTGGAAGGAAGTATGGAGAAACCTCAAAGAACTCAAGCTTAGTCCCACTTCATCCTGCAATCCCATTACTGGGCACCTATCCAGAAGGAAAAAAATCCTTTTATCATAAGGACACTTGCCCTAGACTGTTTATCACAGCTCAATTTACAATTGCCAAAATGTGGAAACAGCCTAAGTGCCCCCCAACTCAGGAATGGATTAACAAGCTGTGGTATATGTACACCATGGAATACTATTCAGCTATTTAAAAAAATGGAGACTTTATAGCATTTGTATTAACCTAAATGGAAGTGGAACACTTACTAAAGCATCACAAGAATGGAGAAACATGAATCCTATGTACTCAATTTTGATATGAGGACAATTAATGGCAATTAAGGTTATGGGAGGGGAGGAAAAGCAGAGAGAGGGAAGGAGGGAGGGGGGCGGGGCAGGAAAAGCAGAGAGAGGGAAGGGGGGCGGGGCCTTGCTGCGTGCCACACCTTCTGGGGGCAAGACATGATTGCAAGAGGGACTTTACCTAACAAATGCAATCAGTGTAACCTGGCTTATTATACCCTCAATGAATCCCCAACAATAAAAAAAAAAAAAAAAAAAAGAATGGAGAAGCATGAATCCTATGTATTCAATTTTGATATGAGGACAATTAATGACAATTAATGACATGGTGGGGGGTAGGAAAAGGGAAGAGTAGAGAGAGAGAGAAGGAGGGAGGGGGTGGGGAAAAGGGAAGAGCAGAGAGGGAAGGAAGGAGGGGGGTAGGGTCTCAGTGTATGACACATCTTGTACCCTCAATGAATCCCCAACAATAAAAAAAAAGGACAGGTATTTTATATATATATATATATATATATATATATATATATATATATATATATATATATATATATATAAAGTACGTTTAGCTACAATTTCCTATTTTCCCTACCTATGGCAACTTTATGAGTAGCAACCTTTGGGACACCATGTATAGCAAATTTCAAGTGCAATATTCAGACAACCAGGACTTAACAAGATAAAACCTCATTGAAGCAGTTAAGAAATTACAAATAGTGTCACATAAACAATCATTCAAAGAAACTGAAAAGCATCAGAAAATCTGATCCAAAAAATTATGAATACAGGAATAAACTATATTTCTTTTTTTGTTTTTGTTGTAGATACTAGGTCTCACTATGTTGTCCAGACTGGTCTCAAACTCCTGGCCAATCCTCATCTTGGCCTCCCAAAATGCTAGGATTACAGGTATGAGCCACCACACCCATTATAAACCATATTTCATCTATATTAAAGTATCTTTTTCGGGCAGCACCTGTGGCTCAAAGGGGTAGGGCACCGGCCCCACATATGCTGGAGGTGGTGGGTTCAAACCCAGCCTCAGCCAAAAACCGCAAAAAAAATAATAATAAAATAAAGTGTCCTTTTCCCCCACATTTAAACATCTGAAACTAGGATGGCCGCTGACCTGGCTTTAAGTCAAGTAATTGCAAGTAATAGTCATTTTTCCCCTGCCAGTCATCTAGAAGCACCATGAATCAAGACAGCTTTGAATCCTTGCCTTTAGGTAATTTTGGATACTACAGGCAGCACGAATTCACACCTTGAACCTGAATTAGTACTGGTTTCCACTTTAAATTGCGAGGGAAGATTTTTTTTTTTTTAACTCCCTCCACTAGTACCAAGTTTGGGTTGTGGAAGTTTCCCTTCTGTCCATTTCTGAAGGAAAATTTACTTCCCATTTGCATACATAAGGGTGTAGCCTTTCAGTTTTCCAGCTTTATAACAGAGCCCCCATCTGGAATGTTTTCCTTTTTTTTTTCAATAGCACATAAAATAATGATGCATCTTAGAACTAACAGCGTCTTAGCATTAATAAAATATGATAAATCAAATGAAACCGTTGCTCCCTAATATAATGATAAAAAGTAACAACAGCAATATTAATAAAGAAAATAAAAATGAAACTGTAAATACCTGCCATTTGTATACACTCTCAAAAGTCTTCTATCAAAATCACTTTCAAATCTAAATCTCTCGTCCATTTCTTCACTTACTTCAGGGTCTCGGTCTGGTCTATAATATTGTCTATCAGAAACACAATCCTCATTAAATTTGTGAAATCTTCTACCTGAAATACCAGTCCTGCTTGCAAACCTTTGATGCTTTGCGTTGGAAATGCCTGCTTCTTCATTAGCTTTTTTAATAATTCTTCTATTCCTTAATTCAATTTCATCATCAAGTTGTCGATATCTGTCCTCCTCTAGTCGCCTTTGGTTCAAAAGCTCTTCGTATGCCTCTGAAGGAGTTAAGACTCCTCTCCTAGGATCCTCAGAATTTTCACAAGATGATTGTATTTGTGAAGATAAATCAGACTTAACTTGACTTACAATAACTTGATTTTTATTTCTTTGACTCGTTGGCTGTTCAATTAAAAAAGAATAAAGAAGAGATCTTAATGAGATAACATCACATAAATGGTAATTAACCCCCCAAATTAGTCTGACATTTAATCATCCATAAAAAATATCTTGTTTAAGAAAAAAAAAATTGAAGAATATTTTATCTTTCAATAAAACTTATTAAATACCAACAGATAGGCAACAGTAATATGGATAAGTGACACATACATATACATATATATATATTTTTTTTTTTTTTTTTTGCAGGTTCTGGCCGAGACTGGGTTTGAACCCGCCACCTCTGGCATATGGGGCCGGCGCCCTATTCCTTTGAGCCACAGGTACCACCTATATATATATATTTTTTCCTGAGACAGAGTCTCACTTGGTCACCCTTGGTAGAGTGCCGTGGCATCTTAGCTCCCAGCAATCTCAAACTCTTGGGTTCAAGTGATTCTCTTGCCTCCCACGTAGCTGGGACTAGAGGTATTAGCCATAGCGCACAGCTACTTTTTAGAGACAGGGGGTCTTGCTCTTGCTCAGGTTGGTTTCAAACTTGTGAGCTTAGGCAATCCACTTGCCTCGGCCTCCCAAATGCTGGGATTACAGGCGTGAGCCACCACGCCTGGCCGATAAGTGACTGTAAAAATTAACTAAATACCAATTCCTATCCAATGAGATAATAGATATACTTTGGCAGTCAAATATTACTTCAAAATATTTCAAATTAAATACTTTCTCAACACAAAGAATATAGAAAGTAGTAAATGTTTTGGCCCTAAAAATATCAACTACCTTTAAATTTGGAAAAAAATATATAGCTAGAAATTATCAATACAAAAACTTCTAAAAATAAACAAAAATCATTTAATAAATCTCATCTCTAAATTTATATATCCCTAACGACATTAAATTTTTAAAGGTAGGGTAAGTTCTTCAACATGAAATAAAACAATTTCCAAAACTAAATATTTAAATATCCTGTGTTTGATATAATTTTGGCTTTATTTTTCAAATATTTTCATAAAAAACAAGAGAAATGTCTAAAACATAAAATACTTTTAAAATACAAAATATTCAGCCTATAGTATTAAAGATTTGCTTTTAAAGCAAAACCTACCTCATTACTCTTTTCTGTCTGTCTGAACTTTTCACTGGATTCCTCTTTACCCCTGAGAAATTGATTGTATTCTTTGTTGCGTTCAAGTTTCAACCTTTCCTTAAAATAGAAATCAAAAGAAATGTTAACTTCAACTTCAAGAAAAAGTACTTTGAAGTCAAATATGAATGTCAAATCAAAATCATACAAATCAGAGCTCTTACCCAGAATCAAGCTTTCCTAATAATTTCAAAGACAGAAGTAATTCTAAGGCACAGGAGAAACAGGAAGAGTTTCAAGTCCAGTGGAGCTCTTCAAGTCTTTCTTACCACATGAAAATAAGCATGGCTACATGGTTTTGGTCCATTAATACAGGAGATCACTAAAAGAAGGGAGCTGTTTCTTTGTGAAACACCTCCATTTTGTACTACAGTAGTTACAGAGCGTAGGTGATATTTTCCAAAGAACCATGCCCGAAACTCCAGGTTTAATAACCAACAGCAATCCTAGTTAAACCAGGTACATCCAGCCAAAAGCATTCATAAATAAATCTCTCCCACTAGTAAATACAATGACTGTGTTTGCCAGGAAGTCTATCACAAGCAGATATGACGGGGTTACCTTCCTTTTTTCCTTCTCAGAGATACATAACTCCCTCCCCCAATCCTATAACCCACTCCCCCACCACCTGCTAACAATTTCCTTCCCAAAGTCAAAGAAGGATCCTCATCATATTTTAAATTTGAAAAGGTAAAATTACCCCAGATACTAAAATATCATAATGAAATGTTCTGTTAAAACACAAATATATTACATTAGGAAATGTTCTTAAACCCTAATACCTCCAATGTCACTGAAACAACATAATCTAAAAAAATACTAAAGAAACTACATCTGTCTTATGAAACTTTACTATCCATTTTTGTCCTATATACTATTTCGTGATCTCTAATTTACCTTGGGAAGAGATTTTTGTGAGAGGTCTACACTGCTTTATCATAACCACCTCTAAAGAGTATGGACATGTATTAGTGGAATAACAAAGACACTCATTCAAAGAGCCCCTACCCTCACCCCACATAAAAGGTCTCTATACTCTCAGTTCCATTCATTCCACAGAATGTCACATGGCATAAACTTTACTCAAAAACCAATGCAGACAAAAGGAATTTTGAATATTCAATTAAGTATAACCAAATACAGTAAAAGAATCAATATATTAAAGAAATACATCTCACTACATGGTAACAAATCTAATACTTAAAAATTTCTTTTAAGTATCACAACAAGGAACTCCATAGATTTTTGAAAAATAAATATATGAAGTACAGAGAAATGATGTAATTTTCTATTTACATTTTTTTATTATTTGGGATTCATTGAGGGTACAAAGAATTAGGTTATACTTATTGCAGTTTTTAGATAAAGTCCCTTTTAAAATTGTGTCTTGCCCCCAAGAGGTATGCCACACATCGTGACCCCCCCATCTCCCACCCTCCTCCCACTTCCTCATTTCCTTACCCCACCTTGTATTAGTTCATGAGTAATTGAGTACATTGGATTCTTGCTTCTCCATTCTTGTGATGCTTTACTAAAAAGAATGCTTTACTAACCTCCATCCAGGTTAATATAAAAGATGTAAAGTCAGTATGTTCTTTCATGATTTTGATACCTTGGAAAACTTCTACCCACAATAACTACTCCTAATACCTACCTTGGCAGATAACCTCTCACCAATAGGAAGAGACACTCCCAGAGTAGACGGATCTGGTTCACCCGTGGATAGAAAATTTTTCTGTATATATACACATTAAAAATATATATATTACCTAATTGCTTTTATAAAACATTTCATAAATGTCTTTACATTCTATATTCTAAATTAGTATTGCATTATGTAGAGCAAAAGAATAAAGATTGAAACTACAAATCTAGAGAGACCACACCAAAAGCAACTGGAAAAAAGATAATTTTTTTCTAATCAACAATTCCCTGAGAAGGAGAATCAGGCCTTTAATGATACTTTACTAAAAGCAGGCCTTAATTTTCATTTGCAATACACATAAATATCCGCTGATTCATGATGATTAGAAGCATAGAAAAAAGAAAACTTTCAGAATTTATAGTCCTGTTCTAAGCACATATTCTCCATTCTTAGTTCTCTACTGTTCTTTTATTCCTAAGGCAAATAAGTATAAGTATACATTTCCTATATTCAAGAGATTCAGTTAAAGAAACACACATTTTAACAAATAACTACAATCTATATACCAGCTGCAATAAAAGCATGATATTCAAAATATTATGCAAACAGAGTGATTAGCAAATGTGATTAATAAAGTTTCATTAAATCTGAGTTTACAATTTATGTTGTGTACAAAAGCTAATTTGAAAGTTGGTTATATAGGACTCTAAACTTATTTGACAAAGGAAATAAATCCACATAATTAGAGCCCTGAGTCAGTGTACTGCCTATATATTGAAAAACATTATAAACCTAATCATTCTGTAAAGTTACAAATGTTTGAAAGAAAAGAGTTCCAACCCTGGGAAAGACAGATAAAACATCCTCATTCCTTTATTGGACAATTCCCCACTCCCAACACAAGTCCAAGATGATGTTTGAAACTTTCAATAAAATGAAAAAAATAAACAAGGACAACATAGTGAGTTTTTTAAAAGCTGGACTTTAGTCATTCACTCACTCATTTAATAGGTGTTGAGCACCTACCACATGCCCAAATGCTTTGATGTATTTGGAACTTGTCAGTGAAGAAAACAGATGAAGATCCTTACCCTCCTACATACAGGTCACATTCAAACAGAGGAAAATGATAAGAAATAACAAATATAATGAAGAATAATTGTATCATATTCAAGACAGTAATATCAGCTGTGACAAAAACCAAAAAAACAAACAAACAAACAAACAAAACCCTTCTATAGGCTGGGTGCAGTGGCTCACACCTGTAATCCTAGCACTTTGGAGATAAAGGTAGAATGGTTACTTGAAGCCAGTAGTTCAAAACAAGGCAGAGTAAGAGTGAGACCTCGTCTTTAAAAAAATAGAAAAACTAGCCAGGCATGAGGGCACCTGTAGCCCCAGCTACTCAAGAAGCTGAAGGAAGAGGATCACTTGAGCCCAAGAATTTGAGGCTACTGTGAGTTGTGATCACACCACTGCACTCTAGCCTGGGCAGCAGCAAGATTTTGTCTTTAAAAAAAAGAAAAAAAAAAAAAAAAAATATATATATATATATACACATACATACATATATATTTTTTAAAACCCAGGCTATAGATAGTGCAGGCTTCTAGACGATGAGGAGGAAAAGAATGGAAATCAGGAGTTCTGTTTTGGACATGTTCTACATAAGATATCAGTTACATTTCTAAGGGAAAAGTCTGAGGTTCAGACAGACAGATCTGGACTGGAAACATTAATTTACTAATGCAATATAAAAACTTTTCTCCTAAGATCATGTCTTCTCTACATTTAGATGGTCAGGCATCTTTTATTCTAAAAACTAGGAAGAAGATGATAGTTGTTTATTTTAATAGCCCTTCTTGACAAAATTAAGAGGTTTTTTTGGCTCGGCGCCTGTGGCTCAAAAGGCTAAGTCGCCAGCCATGTACACCTGAGCTGGCGGGTTTGAATCCAGCCCACACCTGCCAAACAACAACAACAGCTGCAACAACAACAAAAAAATAGCTGGGCTTTGTGGCGGGCACCTATAGTCTCTGCTACTTGAGAGGGGGAGGCAGGAGACTCGCTTGAGCCCAGGAGGTTGCCGTTAGCTGTGATGCCACCGCACTCTACCCAGGGCAACAGCTTGAGGCTCTGTCCCCCCCACCAAAAAAAGAGGTTTTTTTAAAATTTAAATATTCATGCAAGCCAAAAGTTAGGAAGCCATGAGAGATCCAGAAGTAAGAAGGGATCCAAAAAGCTGCAGCCACTACCCCCATATCCTATGTAGTTTTCATTATTTTCCCTCATTTTCCTTTCCACTCCCACCTTTTCAGATGTCAACCAAAAACTGTCTCTTTCATTTTAAGGAAACATCACTCCTCTACCACAACTATATGTATCATTTGTACTATTTCCCTTCTATTTCTTACTACTCTCAAAAAGAATCGTATTCTGTGAGAAGCTTTCTCTTGATTCTTCCTCAAGATTAGCCAAATTTCACATATCCTATAATGCCTTACAAAATAATGACTCCCATTATGAGGCCTTTCCTGATCATTATATCCTTCTTGTTGTAGTTAACACTTTCTGAATGTGAATGTTACCTCTACAATTAGATTCTAAGTCCCCTGAAGACAGGATCCACACATGAGGCATCTTCATAAGTGTTTAGAAAATATTACTTGAATACTGAATGAATGTGTGCAATTCTTTTTTGAAACACTTTTATAAAACTATAAAGACAGTTTCTCCTTGTTTTCCAATATAAATCTACAAGGGTAATCCAAAATTTCTGGTGTAAAAATATTGCATAATCCAAATCCTGACAACACATAGTTAAAACATCTTCAAATATCATGATATTCTATTTTATTAATCTGTGATTAGTATAATTAAAGGAATAAAAACTAGCATGCTGAAAACAAACAGGTTTAAAATAGCTGCAGGATGTTTATAAAGGATGCATAAGAAAGCAACAAAAACAAACGTAAAGCAGGAATCAAAAGTAATAATTATATTAATGGAACATTATAATGTGTAGACAACTATCTAACTAAAAACAAAGGACAAAATGGTACCATTCAAACATCTCAAAATCACAAATGAGGCTACTTTTCTAATTGATTTGAATCTCATAAATGCAAAGGATTGCAAGCTACTAGATCCGTAAGCAAAACAAAACAAAACAAAAAGCTAAAGGAAACATTTTGCAGGCAACCCTACCTTTCTTTTTGCTTGTGAAATGCCCTAAAGTCAAGGGAAACAAACCACAGATAAAATATAGTCAGTTAAAGTTTATTCTCTCCATGTGAAAATCAAAATAAATAACAGACCATTTGTATATTTGGAACAAACATTATAGAGCACTGAAAAACTAAAGAACATTCTGGAATGACTAGAAACATGATTGTTTAAAAGAATTTTAAGGGTGGTGCCTGTGGTTCAGTGAGTAGGGCACCGGCCCCATATACCAAGGGCAGCAGGTTCAAACCTGGCCCCAGCCAAACTGCAACAAAAAAAAGCTGGGTGTTGTGGTGGGCAGTGGGCATCTGTAGTCCCAGCTACTAGGGAGGCTGAGGCCTTGCCTCAGAATTGCCTAAGCCCGAGAGCTGGAGGTTGTTGTGATGCCAATGCCATAGCACTCTGCCAAGGGTGACAAAGTGAGACTCTGCCTCTTAAAAAAAAAAAAAGAATTCTAAAACTTACAAAGTAAATTACATTTTAAAATTTACAATAAATCTGTAGCCATAAGCTTACAAAATACACTTAAAATAAGGGTTCTGCTAAGTATTATAAAACTTTATGTCATAAAACAAGGACTGTGGTGTTTAAATAAATATGTTAAATAAAATTTTATTAAATTTAGCCCATAGGAAAATAATTAGCAACTAATAATCCATATATCATTTTAATACATGGTTGGGGTTTGTTAAGAGTAGGAATTAAAATTGGGCTATTTTAAACCATGACAACATTAACAAAAATATGAACAATCAGAATTACAATATCATTTAAAATTAAAACCACTGCCCTACTCCAAAAGTCAAGAGTCTATGATGTTCCCCAGCACCATTTCCAAGCACCATCTTTTACTCTATCAGTGTCATATAACTTTGACTCTACTACTATTCTGCTAGGTATCACTGAAAAACAACCCAATTCATTAATAGAACGCATTACCTGAGTAAGATAACGTCTGTAATCTTGCCGTAATTCCTCTTTAAGTTTATGTTTCTTCCGTTCATAGTCTTCCCCAAGTGGTAAACTTAAGCCATAATCAATTCCTATAAAGAAAATAACTTCTTAATAAAGTTCATTTTCAAAAAAATTTCAAGAAGTTCTATGTCTGGAAACAAAGTAAGAAGGAACACACTTAACGTTGATTTGTGAGACTAGGATCAGAATACCTTATGTCTCAATGGGTAACATATTCACATAGCTAAAGTATTCTCTTCAATGAACCCTACCACCCTGTTCTTGTGCCCAGAACAGCCAATATTATTTTTTCTGACTCCCTCCAGAGATTTTCTTTATTCATCTACAGGTACTTTCATATTTATTATTATATATGCACATTATCTGTGTACATTATATTTACTTTTTCTACTATTAAGATAAATGCTTCTGCACTAACTGACATCTTACTTTTTCAAGAACAGCACAATTAAAGCAAAGAAAAGCTGCTTATCTTCTACACTTAATTTTACTCTACTCTCTACAGAAATAAATACCTGCAACAATTTTAATATGTCATTTTCAATCTGGGAAATGTTTTTTCTTTTTTTATTCAGTCTGAAAAAATTAACATAATATTTAGCATACAAGAATATGTTCACTATAACATGTTTCTAAGAAAAAAATTATTAGGGCTATACGTTGCATAGGATGAAATTTCCAGAAAAAAATCAATATGAATGTTAATTTTTTTAACTTCAAATTTAAAGTTGTAACAGATGTTAATTTTTTACTGTAGTAAAGCATATATAATATAAAATATATCATTTTAGCCATTGTTAAGCATGCAATTCAGTGACATTAAGTATATTCAATAATGTTGTGCAACCATCACCACTATCCATTTCCTTAATTTTTTTATCATCCCAAAGAGAAACTCTGTAAATGGATATTTTTAAAGATAATTTTCAATTTTGAGTAGTGTTTCCTTATTTAAAAAAACTCAAAACTCAACTTACATTTTAAGATAAATAATTGTGAAACTTTTAAATATACTAAAACCACTGAATTATGCACTTTAAATAGGTACATTTTATGATATACAAATTATACCTCAATAAAGGTGTTAAAAATAAAATGATACAACTGTCAAATATTTAACAGTAAAATATTACGTCAGGAAACACAGACATCAGTGAGTACTCAGATTTCTCTTCATGGTTTTTTTTTTTTTTTTGCAGTTTTTGGCTGGGGCTGGGTTTGAACCCACCACCTCCAGTATATGGGGCCAGCGCCTTACTCCTTTGAGCCACAGGTGCCACCCGAGTATTCAGATTTCTGAAGCCCCTATCCCCTTTTTTAGTCCCGCTATACATACAAAACACTATAGTATAAAGAAATTATTTCTAAACAACATAAAAATTTTCCTTAAAGATTCAATTAAAATTACACCTACGGTGCATCTTACAAGGGTACATGTGAAACTTAGTAAATGCAGAATATAAATGTCTTAACACAATAATTAAGAAAATGCCAGGAAGGCTATGTTAACCAATGTGATGAAAATATGTCAAATGGTCTATAAAACCAGTGTATAGTGCCCCATGATCACATTAATGTACACAGCTATGATTTAATAAAAAAAAGATTCAATTAAAAGGACTCTAAAATGAAATAACTACAGTTTATAAACTACCATGAAAACCACTATTTTTGTCCCTTATTCCTCACAATGCAGCTAAATGATGAGAACTTAACATGAATGTGTCATTTCACTGCATTATTACATCACTGAAATATTTCAGGAGCAAATGTCCAAAGCAGAATGAACACGAATGGATCTTTACCGATTTTAATAGAAATCCAGGTCTATGAAAACAATATGATGAACTTCTGAGTTGCAGGCAGAGTGGCAGGCCCAGAGGAGGCAGGTCATGGGTGAGGAGCATGGAGCTTCCCTGCCTTCCAAAGAATCCAAAGCATTCCATATGCTTGAAATTTTAAATCATCCTTGAAAGGAACTTTCCTCACAAAAGAATCTAAATGTCATTTTTAAAGGTACAGAATTTAAGCCCAAGGAGAGTAACAGTTTGGATTCTCATGTTCGGAATTAAGTATCACATATGAAATTAAACTATAAAACTATCATTAAAACAAGACCATACTTTATTCAATTCTGTAATGTGAGGCGCTAAACTTTTAGTCAAGATAATGTTCGTCAAAATGTGTGAATGAATGTGAATGAACGCACAGCAAGAGAAAGGAATAAGACTGGGTAAGAATGAACACACTATTCCTAAAATTTCATTTGTGCTTTTAGCACTCTGACTGCATAAAGAGTGCAGCATTCATAACTGGTAACCAAAGCTACATATCTCTTTCACATACAGTCACAAAGACAACAATACTGAAAGGATGAGACTTCCTAGTAGGCACAGCTTTCCCATGTCATGAAGAAGCAATTTACTTTCTAAAAAGTCATGTGTTTAAGGTCGCTTGTACTACTTTTTTGTTCATTTTTTAGTTACTTATGGCTTCAAAATTCTACTTGATGGGTTTATATGTAAGAAGGGAAAGAAAACCACGATTCAGGGTCATTTATAAATTATTACTTACATTGGGTGGTACCTGTGGCTGAAGGCACCGGCCCCATATGCCGGGGGCGGTGGGTTCAAACCCAGCCCCAGCCAAAAAAAAAAAAAAATTATTACTTACATTAAGTTCAATTTTTATTTACAAGAGTATTTCCTTTATACTACTGATTGATAGTACTATAATGATTATAGTACCATTAATTATCTTAATAATTATCTATAATAATTATAATACATTATCTTAGCAGATAAGTAACAATATATAATGCCTTCCAAATTATTTATAATTTTATTAACTTAATGTTTAGTCAACAGAAAACACTAACTTTTTAATTCTTATTCTTTATCACCTGGTATGGCATTAAAGGTAGGTCACAGAAATAAAATTAAGAACCATAAGACCCCATCCCTAGGGGTTCTGGTTGTTTGAGCCAAGTACTCACAATGAATCCCCAACAATAAAAAAAAAAGAACCATATAGAACAATCTAAATATACTATTCATTTTTAACTACGCATTAGCAATGGCATCTCAACCGATGTAATGAGCTTAGAGACATGGTGAGACTCACTTAGTGAGCTGCTGTCCTCTGATGGTTCTAGTGGCAAGTAAAGCATTAGTGTCATGTTAGGGTCATATGAAGTGATGTCACATCATCATGTACAACATCAATGGCCCTAAGATAGTTAACAATATACTTCAGAATTACAACTATTACGAGTATTTGTTTTCTACAGCAGTTGTGGCTTAAATAAAATACTTCAAAGAATACAATCTAGCGTACCTTCTAATTAATTTGCTTTCTACATTTGGATGTCTTTTTTTGTGAAATACCTATCCAAGTCCTTTGTCCATTTTTTAAATTGAATTGCTTTTTCCTATTGACTTGCAGGCTATATAGATATATAGAAAGGATATATATTACACGTGTTTTTATAGTATTTAGATATGTAGATATAGATATACACACATATCCTACAGATATGTGAACTGCAAATATATTTTCCTGTCCTGTGGCTCCCTGTTCACCATTTTAATTATATCTTCTGATGAAAAGTTCTTCATTTCAACAAAGTCCCTTTCCTCAAACTACAACTTCATGGTTAGTACTTTTCAAGTCCTGAAAAGTACACCTCTCCCCCTACCCCCAACAAACTCCCACCTCTACCCCAACAAAGCCTTAAAGACATGCTCCTACATTTTATCTAAGAACTTTATAGTGTTAGATTCACATTTAGGTCAATGACCCGTCCTTTTTTTTTTTTTTTAATTTTTACATATACATGTGTTTATTAGGTTTCCATTTTTTACCTTCACAAAATTAAAAAGGCTTAAAATTTAATAACAATAACAATGCTTAAGATAAGGACAAAAACAAAAACCTCGTAAAGAACAAACGAACATAAATACATTCAGAAAAGAAATCAGACAATTGCTACATCACGATATTACACAATAATAATGCAAAGAAAGTAACATTCACGTTGTCAAATAAGAGTATGTCTATTATAGAATGCTTTGACTCTCAGATTCAGTATGGAGTCATCAGTTAACTTATTTTTTAAGTTTCAAAAAATAGACAACTAATATTTATAAATAAAAGTAAAAGATAATTTAAAAAAACAGATCATGCCAAATCTTATCGACAAAAGAAAAAGAAGGAATCTTCAAAATCATTCTACTTGATCTGGGTACACCTGATATTAAAATTGGAGAAAATATATTATCATAAAGGAGAAATTACAAACATATTTCACTTATAAATGAGGGTGCAATATCCTAAACAACATATTAACAAGTTTAATTAAAAATTAATGTTTAAGTAATGTACTTTGGTCAAAATTAAATCTAATTTATATGAGAATTAGTCACTATTTTCTTTTTTTTTTTTTTTTTCTTCTTTTCCTTCTTCAATGACCACTCTTAAAGTAATTTGTATGTAGGCCCAGGTCCAAGATTCATTCATTTTTTTTGGTATAGCAGCTATCTAATTAATCTATTGAATTATAGAAACACCTATGCCATAAATCAGATAACAGTATATGAGTTGGGTCTGTTCCTGTGCCCTCTATTCTGTTCCAATAGTCTGTAAACCTTATGCCAAAACTATCTTAAATCATGTCTTGATATGCAATAATTTAAATCCTCTTTGTTCCTGTTCTACCTTTTTCTACAAGATTATTGTTGCTCTATAGGTTTTTACTACCTTATAAATCAAATTATCAAGAAGCCTGCTGGTACTGCATTGACTCTACCGATAACTTAAGGGAAACTGACATCTTAATAATACTGAATCATAACAACCCATGAAAATGGTACCGCTTTCCTTTTATTTGGGCTTCCTTAAATGCCCTCAGCAAAGTCTGTACAAGTCTTGCACATATTCTATTAGATTTATTCCGAAGTATTAGGTATTTCCAATATGGTTGTAAATGTATTTTTTCTTTTTCTTTTTCTTTTTTTTAACAGTAGAAACCCCTGTACTTTATTGATCTGATTTGTTCACAGTTAAGCCTCCTGCTTCAAGGATCAAAGGACCAGCTAATGTGAGGGAAGGTGGTGTCTTGAACCTTCCAGAATCAAGAATCTCCAGGGCTTTCCCAGCCCAATGCTTGTCCTCTGCCCTCATGCCTGGGAGGAAAGGAGGAGGTGGCTCTTGGGGGTGGGGGGCAGCTACTGGGATTTTAGTGAGGGGTTGGGGGGCCCAGGCCAGTGCTTCACAGCAGGAGGTAGAAGGGATCACATAAAGTTCTTTATTACAGACCTACAAAAAAATGAGAGAATTATATATTACTCTCACGTGTTCTGGTTTCTTTTTTCTTTTTCTTTTTACAAAACCGCAGCAGGAAAGAAAGACATTAGGAGGCAGATGTTCACATCAGGAGGGACCAAGGTGTTGCTGCGTGACCAGGAACGCTGTGGGCTGGCCCTGGGCTCTCCCCAAGCATCCTGGAGAACTGAAACAAGCCCTGGAAGCAAACAAGAGTAGGTGGGTGGGAAGGCACTGTCCCCAGGCCAGCAGCAGCACCATTCCTCTGACGGCCACCCTGGCAGTCAGCCGGCTCAAAAACATCTTAATAATGTGTGGCTCCTGTGTTTGGAGGCTTGTCTCCAAAGCACGGGCCACAGGGGCCAGACAGAGGGAGGTGGCAGAAAAGGCCAGCACAGAGGACTGTGAGTTCTATGGGGATCCCTCCTTGGGACTATGGGGGGTCCCAGGCAGTCAGGACTCTTCCCTGCTTGTCAGCCAATCAGCTTCTTCAGGAAGGCTTCCAGCTGGTCCTCATCCTTGATGCCCACAAACTTGTCCACCACATCCCCGTTCTTAATGGCTAGCACAGTGGGTACTGCTAACACTGTGCATAGAAATCCACAACCACTGGAGTCTCACTGTTGACAACTCAGTCTTGAAAGTCAGGTCCATCTTGGATGTTAAAGGTTGTTAAATGGACCTTGGTGGTACCTATTGTCCGGGCTGGGCTGGGTATTACTGTCAGGCCACCAAGACTGCACTGTGGGGTCTGCAGGGCCCCAGAGGTGAGGGGTGGCCACCCACCCTTAGGGAGCTTCCTGGAGATGACAGAGGCCAGAAACCTCCTCAGGAGAAGTCGCTGAGCCATCTCCCTGCAGTGCGAGCGGAAAGATGCCTTCTTTTTTTTTTGAGACAGAGTCTCACTATGTCATCCTTGGTAGAGTGCCTTGGTGTCACAGCTCACAGCAACCTCAAATTCTTGGGCTTAAGCGATTCTCTTGCCTCAGCCTCCCAAGTAGCTGGGACTACAGGCACCCGTCACAACGCCTGACTATTTTTTCTTTGCAGTTGTCATTGTTGTTCAGCAGGCCTGGACTGGGCTCAAACCTGCCAGCTTTGGTGTATGTGGCCAGTGCCCTACTCACTGAGCTATGGGCCCCTGAGCCTTCTAAATGCATTTTTTTAGATAATCATTTCATTTTCCAGTCGTTCATTGCCATTATATAGAAATAAAATTGATTTGTGTATCCCTATATCAATTAGGTAACCTTGTGAAATTGACTACTAATTCTAATAGTCTGTAGATTCTTTGAGATTTTCTACCTAAATAATCATGTAATCTGTGAATAATGAGTTTTATTCTTCCTTTCCAAATTTTATACCTTTTTTCTTGACTTAATTGTGATTCGTTCTTCCAGTACAATATTTTAAAAAGTAATGATAGGTAATGATAGACAATTCTGTGTTGTTCCTGAATTCAAGGAAGAAGCATTTCACCATTAAGTATGATGTTAGATGCAGCATTTTTTTTTAGAGACAGAGTCTTATTTTGTTGCCCTCTCTAGACTGCCGTGACGTCACAGTTCACAGCAACCTCCAGCTCTTGGGCTTAGGCGATTCTCTTGCCTCAGCCTCCTGAGTAGCTGGGACTACAGGCGCCTGCCACCACGCCCAGCTATTTTTTTGTTGCAGTTTGGCCGAGTTTGAACCCACCACCCTTGGTATATGGGGCCAGCGGCGCCCTATTCACTGAGCCACAGGCACTGCCCAGATGTAGCATTTTTTATAGCTACTTTATCAGATTAAAGAAATTGGCTTCTATTTAATTTTTATCATGATGGTGTTAATTTCAAATGCTTTTCCTACATTTATCAATAATCATATGATTTCTTACCTTTATTTTATTAATATGATAAATTATACTGATTGATTTTCAAATATTAAATGAATCTCACATTCCTGGAATAAGCCCTGTTTAAACATGATACATGCACAGTACATCTCACTTTGCATGGTGCTGCAGGACCATAAAAATGACCATGCAAGCAATACAGCTAAGCAATCTTAAAAATCCATGTGGTGCACGCCTATAATCCCAGCACTTTGGGGGCCAAGGCAGGTAGATCACTTGAGCCCAAGAATTTGAGACCAAACTGGGCGACATAGCAAGACACCTTCTCTACAAAAAACTGAAAAAATTAGCCAGGTGTCGTGGCACACACCTGTAGTCCTAGCTACTTACTCATCAGGCTGAGGTAGGAATATCGTTTGCACCCAGGAGATTAAGGTTACAGTGAGCTAAGATTGTGCCTGGGCAACAGAGTTAGACCTGTCTTTAAAAAGGTGGGTGGTTGGGGTTTGACTACAATTGTTCTATGACCTTCACAAATTTTTCTCAAAACATTAAAAAGGTCATTAAAAAATAGTGACACAATTATTTAATATAAAACATCAGAAGCATTGAGAATTAAAATGCCTTCTTCCTGTGTAACACAGAGAACTTACAAAGGATAAGCTCGACATTGATTGCCTTGTCATCACATAGCTTCCAATATGGTATGCACATCTTTTCTTTGCTTTGACAATCCTAATAATGTTGAGAGACGTCTAAGCCACAAACATGGAATTTATTTAGACATTTATGCTCTCAGCCATATTTTGGAGTTTTCTATGTTTCATTAGTCTTAAGTATTTTACTCTATTAGTTGGTTTTATGAATGGGATTGTTTACTTGATTTCATTATCAGATTATTCATTGCTAATATACAGAAATATAGTCTGTGTATTTGGGGCCAGGCGCCATGGTTCACACCTATAATCCTAGCAGTCTGGGAGGCCAAGGTGAGAGGATTATTTGAGCTCAGGAGTCTGAGAACAGCCTAAAAATGCCCTAGAGAAAGTGGCTACCTCTTGGCCAGAAAACACGTATCTGGGGAGAGCTAATGCTCTCCTTGTAAACAAACATATCTCACTGCCTTCCTGCAACTGCCTGCTGTTTGAAGGCTGCCCACTTCAGTGCTGCTGCGCGGCCATCAGGGCAAGAACTTCTGAGGCCACTGAGTCCATGAGCAGCCAAAGCAGGTCTCCAGGGCCTGAGAAAGGCTCCCAGTACCCTCTGCACAGCCAAGCCTAGGGCCTCAGCCCTCACCATATACGGCTATCATCCGCTTTGCCAGCCCTACCATTGCCTCCACTCCCCTATCACAGCGCTTGGTAGAGGCCATTCCAGCCTACTCCCACTGGATAATGGATACTACTGGCCTGGAACCCCATGTGCTCAGCGGACCCAAGAGGTACAGTAGGGCAGCCCTGGAAGGCCTGCAGGGCTTCCCCGCTCCACAGCCATACTATCCATGTAGAATGCACAACCTTATTTTTCCCTCAAATATTTGGGCAAAACAATGCACATTATATACAGCAAAATACAGCAATCCAACTAAATTAAAGAAACAGAGAGTGCTCACTTTGGCAGCACTTACACCAATATGAAAATTGGAATGACAGAAGACTGGTAAATAAAATTTTAAAAAGGAAAAAGGAAATTTGAGGGTCTTAGAGGGGGAACTTTACCAAAAATGTAATACTTTAATTTATTAAAATTGTATAGCAACTAATAATTTGTCAAAGAATCAAAATTGAAAGTTATCTGTATATCTGATACTAAAAGTAGGTCATTTCAAGCTGTTTTTCTACTAGAGCAGTTTTTCAACCTTTCTATCTCATGGCACAATTAATTGAACCTATAGTTAAACTTTTGCGGGACACTTAAATTATGTTGATCAAAAAAAGAGTTAAAGAATATACTTACTGTGCTTTAAACTTCTTTCAAAAATAATTTAATTAATGATCTTTAAAAATGTTCGCAGCACACCTAAGATCCTCTCATGGCACATCAGAACAGTGTGCTGCGGCACACCAGTTGAAAATCACTGTACTAGAGACACACAGAACTCACCAACTATTCAATCTCATGCCCAACATCCCTTTGTATACAGTGTCATACAAAGGCAAAGGAGCTAATAATAATTCAGGAGAATAGCCAGGAATACCATCCATATGAGAACAATGCTTTAAACAAAAGAACTATCATTCTGACTTTCTTTTTTGTGAAAAAGTTTCAGTCATCGTCAATAATTCACAATGCATGTTAAAAATACTCATACAGGGCAGCGCCTGTGGCTCAGTCAGTAAGGCGCCGGCCCCATATACCGAGGGTGGCGGGTTCAAACCCGGCCCCAGCCAAACTGCAACCAAAAAATAGCTGGGCGTTGTGGTGGGCGCCTGTAGTCTCAGCTACTTGGGAGGCTGAGGCAAGAGAATCGCTTAAGCCCAGGAGTTGGAGGTTGCTGTGAGCTGTGTGAGGCCACGGCACTCTCCCGAGGGCCATAAAGTGAGACTCTATCTCTACAAAAAAAAAAAAATACTCATACATTTCTTTAAAAAAATGTATACCCAGGGGCGGCGCCTGTGGCTCAAGGAGTAGGGTGCCAGTCCCATATGCCGGAAGTGGCGGGTTCAAACCCAGCCCCGGCCAAAAACCAAAAAAAAAAAAAAACAAAAAATGTATACCCATGAACAAAAGAAAATGTGGTGAAATGTTCCTAAATATTTTTATACCAAACCACAAACAAAGAATCAATATGGCTCTATTATTAACTTCTTTATAATTCCAGTATGGTCATAAATAATTAAAACGGTCTTTTCTCAAACAGCATTTTGTAGCCATTAAGTATATTTCTTACATTTTTAAACAAAAGTAAACCCACTATTCCTATAGAATAACTATTCTGTTTCCTCTCTCCCACATACAAATTCCATTCAATGTTTTCAATTTTTAGTTACATTTTACCTGCTCTGAATTCCATAAATCATAACTGAAACAGCATCACATAAAACAAGCACTAAGTTCTCAGTATGAGTCATATTTCATATGTAGACCATATTGTCATATATAAGATTCTAGAAAAGAAACCAGGATTCTAAAGAAACCTTTTTTTTTTTTTTTTTGACAAAAGAAACCTCTTTCACAATAGCCTGCTAAGGATATCTTAATATCAGTTTAAGATACACCTAATGACCCACCTAAGGAACCCATGGTCTGTTGACTGTTCGGTGGTATGTTCTCCTTGGCCATAGAGATTAATATTTTACTATTTTCAGAAAGCTTCTCTGATGTCTTTCCCTGAAAGATATAAAATTTACAAAAGCAGCTGGGGAAAATATATAATTCACAAAATATATAATTCATCTCAAAACTCTAATTAAATAGCTTGACGAAATTACATAGTAGATTAAAGAAGAAAAATTTAAGTGTAAAGGTTTGAGGAATTAACAAAGGCCTAATTCCACCAACTCTAGTGTCTTAGTTTCATAGCTTAATTTGCCTCGGCTTACTCATCTGGAAAATTACAATACCAGCACTTACATCATAAACATAAAATATAACCTCTAAAACTATGCCTTCAGGCTCCGCACCAGTGCTCAGTGGTTAGGGCATGCCAGCCACATGCACCAGGGCTGGTGGGTTCGAACCTGGCCTGGGCCTGCTAAACAACAATGACAACCACAAAAACAACAACAAAAAATAGCCAGATGTTGTGGCAGGCACCTGTAGTCCCAGCTACTAGGGAGGCAGAGGCAAGAAAATCGCTTAAGCCCAGGAGTGTCAGGTTGCTGTGAGCTGGCCACAGCACTCTACCATAAGGAGACTCTGTCTCGAAAACAAAGAAAAACAAAAGACTAGGCCTTCTCCACAGCACTCAATAAATGTCAGCTATGTGAGTAAAATTACTTTATAAATAGGGTGTCCATGCTATTTATCATATCAACCTGGATACAATTTTCCAGGACAAATGCTAAACCAGATAGACACTGGACAACAGGTAAACCAGGATTGTCTTGGGCAAATATATATGGTTACTCATTATGACGAACCATAAGACACAATTAATCTACATGCTATATCTTATTACATACAAAGCCCTGGGAGAAGGTGCTACATCTATCTACATTTGTGTTATATTCTTTTTTTTCTTTTTTTTTCAGGTTAATGTGAGAGTACAAACAGCTGAGTGCTATATTCTTAACAAGGATTTGTTAAATTGATAAATCACTCACCAAAACAAGTTTTATAAGCTTTACAATCATTTTAAGAAATTTATATTCTGAAAAGCCAACAATAACTACTCTAATAAATTCATTTTTGTAGATTTCAAAAAAATTTTAACTGATTTACTAAATTGAACTTTTTCACATAGAATGTAAGAACTTGCTTTTATATCTCTTATGTTTACGTTCTGGAAGTTCTTTGTACTAAAACTGTTCTAATCATTTTATGAAGCAAAAAATTATTCATTAAAACTAATGAGAGAGGAAAAACACTGTGAAATATAAAACACCACAAAAAAATGCATTCAAAATCTCTGAAATCTTATCTGCAGTCAACTCTCAGAGTCAGAATTAAAGCACAGCCAAACTAAAGTATGAAAAAGAATATTGTAACTCACAGAAGTAATAATCTTCAAAGTCAATTTTTATGAAACACACTGGAAGAAAATTATTAACTTTACCTTCATTTCCATGTAAGGTGGATCACTTTCCAATTCTGCTTTGTCTTTGGCCAATTTAGCTTTTCGTTCTTCAATAAATTCATCCAAATTATCAGCCATTTTGCAGATTCTTTAAAAAATAATCCTCAGTGAGCACAACTATATCACAGCATTTTTAGCTTAATTATTAACATTCAGGCTTTGTCCACATTTAGTATTAAATCTCACTTATCTGACAACTTCAAACTTAATCTTGGTCATAAATATGCTAACTTTTCTTTCCCAATTCCCTTAAAAAGCCTACAATATACTTGAAAATACATGAAAAGAAAAAAAAAGAAAACAACTACTACCATCTGTATATACATAACATACCCTGTCTCAAAACAAACAAAAAATCCTTAATCCTTAAGTCAAAATGCTTTTTTCAAAAGAAAAGTATTTTAAAAGAAGTATTTTAATGATTGGAGATAATTTCTAACTTAAAGAAAAGTTATAAGAATAAGAATAGTATCCAGAATACCCAAAAAGTCTTTACCAAGCCCCTGTTGTTAAGATTTTGCCCCATTTGCTTTACCTTTTGCTTGTACACACAAGATCATTCTTTCCACTACGTGGCCCTCTGCACCACTGAGTTCAGCCTCTTGAATGAATCTAATTTTTACAGAACAAATCGTTGAAGGAGTTTGGATTTAGTTGAGGGGCTGCTCTCAGGGATCTGGAGGACCACATGTAGCCTTGAGGCTACAGGTTCCTCACCCCATTTTATCAACTTCTGAAACGTTGGTTTTTTTTTTTAATCTAATGTATTGTCCATGTTCCAATCTTGTCAACTGACTCAATTGTAGCCTTTTTTCTCTTTCCAATTCAGGATTCTAAGTTAGATAGTATATATTGTTATGTCTCTTTAGCTTTCTTCAGTTTGGAACATCTCCACAATCTTTGTTTTCGATGACATCTGAAATCTATCTAGTCTACCTACCCCCTTTTAATGAAACAGTCCTCATCCTGGATTTACCTAATGTTTCTTCATGACTAAATTCAAGTTCTCAGCAGAAATACGTTTCAGGTGAAGTTGTGTCTTTCTCAAACTGCCACTAAGAGAGCCACATGATATCCACCTGCCCCTTATTAGGAATGTTATTTTTGATTACCTGGTCAAGATATCTCATTTCAGAACTATTGTTACCTGGTAACAATAAGCAGACTGTGGGGAGATACTTTTAGACCATGCCAATATCCTATTCCTGATCAAAATCTCCTCCTAGGTTTAGCATCCATTTGTAATTCCTGACTGATCCAATCTTTGATTCTAGATGGCTACAAAATGCTAATTTTCTGATTTCACCACTTACAACATACACATATTGATTTACCAGTCAGCACTTATTTATCATTCTATTGTAAGGAAGAACCTTTCCTTCATCCTCATTTACATGCTGGCATATTAGTAGTGTGGAATCATGAATTCCTTTTTTTTTTAATTCCTTTTTTTTCAATAAGCCCTAGAACTATTTTCAAATTCATAAACTGTTTTAATTATGAAATAATTCGTATACCATAAAATTCACCCACTTTCATAAAGTTACATGCGTATTAGTGAATTCATATAGTTGTTTTCAAGTACTGTATCACCACGACCATGCTTTATAATGTTTCTGTCACCCAAGAAGTTTCCTAATGCCCTTCTGCAGTCCGTCCCCACTCCCACTCCTCACTCAGCAGCCACCGATTCCTTTTCTATCACTATGGGTTTGCCTAATCAGAAATCATACAATCCATCTATATGGATGGATATATATTAGATAACTTTTGTGTCAGGCTTCTTCCACTTAACATAATGTTTCTCAGAGTCATCTTTGTAGATGCATCTCCCAGTGAGCAGTTTGTTTTCTTATTGCTTAGTAAGAGTCCACTCTATGAAAACACCACAATTTGTTTACTCATTCAACTGTTGTTGGATATTTAAGTTGTTCCTATTTCTTGCCTATTTATCAATTACGCTGCTATTAACCTTCGTATACGAGTTTTTGTGTGGACATATGTTTTCAATTCTCTTTGATATATACCTAAGGGTAGAACTTCCAGGTCCAGTGATTTCTGTGTAACATTTTCAGCAGCTGCTAAACTGGTCCTCAAAGCTTGAAGTGGCTATACTGCTTTACATTCCAACAACATGTTGTAATGTGTGTTGTACATGAGGGTTGCAATTTCTATACATCCTCATCAAATTTTGGTATTTTCAGTATTTTTGATCTTAGTCATTCCCTTGGGTATGTAGTAGTATCTCTCTGAGTTTTAATTTGCATTTCTCTATGTCTATGATGTTGAGCATCTTTTCATGTTATTGGCCATTCATCTGTTCATACATATAATCACTGGGAAAGTGTCTATTCAAACATTTTTAAAATCAGTTTGTTTTATTATTGAATTATAAGATTGTTCATACGCACTTGATAAAAAAATAAGTCCTTTATCAAACATGTTTTTTTCCGTTTTCTTTTCTTTTTTTTTTTTTTGAGACAGAGTTTCACCTTGTCACCCTTGGTAGAATGCCGTGACATCACAGCAACCTTATACTCTTGGGCTTAAGGGATTCTTTTGCTGAGCTTCCCAAGTAGCTGGGACTACAGGCGCCTGCCACAACACCCAGCTATATCAAACATGTTTTAGAAATATTTTCCCCCAATCTGTTTTTTTTTTTAAGTTTTCTTAATGGCATTTTAATAGCAAAAGCTTTAAATTGTTATGAAGTCTAATTTATAAAATTTTCATCAATTTTTCATCCATTTATTGTTTGTAGGGTTTAGGGGGGGTTTCCTGAGACAGAGTCTTACTCTGCCGCCCCAGTTAGAGCCACATTGCCTTGATAGCTCACTGCAACCTCCAACTGCTGGTTACAAACTGTCCTCCTGCCACCGCCTGAGATTACACAGCGCACCACCATGCTTGGCTCATTTTTTCTAGTTTTAGTAGAAGCAGGGTCTCACTCTCACTCAGGCTGGTCTCAAACTCTTGAGCTCAACGGATCCTCCTGCCCTATGCTAAGATTGTGCTTGTTTGTGCTTTTTGCATCTAAAAAATCTTTCCCAACCCAAGATCACAAATATTTTCTTCGATATTTAATTTTAGAATATTTTTATAGTTTTTTTCTCTCACATCTAAGTCTATGTTCCACTGAAATTTTGCAAATAGTACAAAGGTCAAGGTTTAATTTCTTGCACTTGAGATTATTCTACTACCATTTTTGGAAAAGATTATTCTTTCCTCATTCAACCTAGAATTTTTTAAAAATATATTTTCTAAAAACTCACTAAATATTGTGTCTAATTGGGTATGTAGCAAGAAGCAGCAATTATAATGAAAATTTTAAGGCCTGAAAGCTAAATCCTGGACAGTTGGCTGGTTTGGAAAGATCTGGTTTACATATGCTAAGTTAAAGCTAGTAAGATATGCTAATGGAAATTTCCAGCAGATGGTTAGAAATTCAAGATTTAAATTCAAGGAAATGAACCACATTATATATGTACACCATGGAATATGTACACCATGGATATATATGTACACCATTGATGTACACCATGGAATATTACGCAGCCTTAAAGAAAGATGGAGACTTTACCTCTTTCATGTTTATATGGATGGAGCTGGAACATATTCTTCTTAGTAAAGTATCTCAAGAATGGAAGAAAAAGTATCCAATGTACTCAGCCCTACTATGAAACTAATTTATGGCTTTCACATGAAAGCTATAACCCAGTTATAACCTAAGAATAGGAGGAAGGGGGAAAGGGAGGGGAGGGATGGGGAAGGTGGGCGGAGGGAGGGTGAGTGGTGGGATTACACCTGCGGTGCATTTTACAAGGGTATATGTGAAACTTAGTAAATGTAGAATGTAAATGTCTTTTTTTTTTTTTTTTTGAGACAGAGCCTCAAGCTGTCGCCCTGGGTAGAGTGCCGTGGCTTCACAGTTCACAGCAACCTCCAACTCTTGGGCTCAAGCGATCCTCCTGCCTCAGCCTCCCAAGTAGCTGGGACTATAGGCGCCCGCCACAATGCCTGGCTATTTTTTGGTTGCAGCCATCATTGTTGTTTGGTGGGCCCGGGCTGGAGTCAAACCCACCAGCTCAGGTATATGTGGCTGGTGACTTAGCCCCTTGAGCCACAGGCGCCGAGCCGAATGTAAATGTCTTAACACAATAACAAAGAAAATGCCAGGAAGGGTATGTTAACCAGTGTGATGAAGATGTGTCAAACGGTCTATAAAACCAGTGTATGGTGCCCCATGATCACATTAATGTACACAGCTATGATTTAATAAAAAAAAAAATGAAAAAAATGAACCACATTACAGATGTTTATTTTAAGTCAAGTACGCATTTTAAAGATAATAGTTAAAGGCACAGTAAATGAACTCAGGCAGGGAAAAAGAGAAATAACCCAGAATTAAACACTAGGCAATGTTCACTTAAGGGGGTGACAGAAGATTAAAGCTGGGGAAAAAACAAAAAGAATTAAAACAAGGATATAAAGATAACCCAGTCTGCATAATTAGTGGAGGAAAGAGATGTAAGAACTGGTAAACAATATCAAATGCAAGAGAGTTAAATTAAAAAAGCACCCAGTAGACTCGGCACTTGTGGTTCAAGCGGCTAAGGCGCCAGCCACATACACCTGAGCTGGCAGGTTGGAATCCAGCCCGGGCCCACCAAACAATGACGGCTGCAACCAAAAAAAACCCAGGCATTGTGGTAGGCGCATGTAGCCCCAGCTACGTGGGAGGCAGAGGAAGGAGAATCACTTGAGCCCAGGGGTTGGAAGTTGTTGTGAGCTGTGATGACGGAGCACTCTACCCAGGGCGACAGCTTGAGGCTCTGTCTCAAAAAAAAAAGCACCCAGTAAATTGAATGTTTAGGGAACAATGATAATTTGTTAACTTAAAAAATTATCATTGTAGAAAAGCAAGCTTTATTTTTTAAAAAATGTTGAAATTTCTACCAGTTAAGCAGTACAAAATATTACAAACTTCATGTCATTATTTGCCTCCAAAAAAAGTACTGATTTTAAAATACAGCTTTAGCAAACCAATGAAAGTTAATATATTTCAGCCACTTTTCACTTGTTATTTGTCACAAATGATTTTTCCTAGTAAAAATTCCTAACAGCTCAACAGCAAATAAGTTTTCATGTTTAAAAAAATCACTTCTTAAAATCCTCTAATTTTCCTAAATGTGTCTGATGGAAACAAAAGATGATGGGATAATGTATATATTTTGTTATAGAATTTTACACAGAATTTAATGGAAAAACCACATTAGTAATAAGCCTCTTTCACACTG
Source organism: Nycticebus coucang (assembly GCF_027406575.1). Taxonomy (NCBI): domain Eukaryota; kingdom Metazoa; phylum Chordata; class Mammalia; order Primates; family Lorisidae; genus Nycticebus; species Nycticebus coucang. Next base: position 17,616,955 of record NC_069792.1, on the reverse strand, counting down.
AACCAAGGTTTCCATACAATCCAATAACAATTATTGATTTAACATGTGCATGCTTTTGGAGGGAGTCTCACTCTGTTGCCCTAGCTAGCGTGCAGTGGCATCACTGTAGCTCACTGCGACCTCCAACTCTTGAGCTCAAGCAATCCTCTTGCCTCAGCCTCCTGAGTAGGTGGGACTACAGGCCTGCACCACAAAGCCCAGATCATTTTTTCTATTTTTAGTAGACCTAGGGGTCTCACTCTTGTTCAGCTGATCTCAAACACCTTGGCCTCCCAGAGCATTAGGATTACAGGCATGAGCCACCATGCCCACCCAACATGTGCATTTAAATGTGGTTCCAACCAAATTTTGAAAGAACTCCCTCTTGAATTTATATTTATATTTCTCTTTACTATTATTATTTAACAGTAATAACTACAGATTCTACAAGTGATTTTAAGTAATAATAACTATGGTAATAAAATACATTTTTAAACAACAGTAAGGAGCACAGTATACAACATAACTAAAACATGAGATCAGAGATATAAGTATATTTTTAATCATTTCTAATTCTGTCCTACTATTGTAATTAGCTTATTATAACATCTTTAAATTAAACTGAAGAATCAAAGACACTAGTAAGATTTCTCCTGACAATGACCTCCAGCCAAACACCACCATGAACAGGACTTTTTTCAGGATATTATTACCAGGTATTTTTTTCTCCAGTAGCTGTGTACAGCGCAGATAATAGTTTTCAGGAAACCATTTTAACTGAAAGACCAGGATTTGAAATCCATTTCCATCATTCTATTGACCTCAATGTGACTGACCTCAACAATGTTCCTTAACTCTCTATTGCCTCAGTATCATCTATAAAATGGAAATGCTATCTACAGTTACTATGAACAAAATACAGTAGAATCTCTGTAAGTTGACCACCGAAGGGACTGTAACAAACTAGTCAACAAACAGAGGTGGAACGAGGCCTACTGTACAGTGAGTACAAAGGGGTACACGTCCAGTCTATGAATATTAGGTTAACCTAAGGAGGTGGTCAATGTACGGAGGTGGTCAACTATGGAAGTACTACTGTAATGCATATAAAATGTATCACACAGAACCCAACAACTGGAAATCAATAAATCAGTTATTTTATTAATTATTATTGTATTTTCATAGCCTATGTATATTTACCTTTTAAAAACAAAGCCACCAAACTCATAGTAACACTGGGATTTAAATCACCAATAATTGATACTTGTTATCATAACCCAAACCAACATCACTTAACCTTAAAATTTGTCTTTTTATATTTATTGAACAAACAGAAAGAAATATAAGCAGACCAGAACATACCATTCTGCTAAGTCTGGGCAAATCCTAAGAATAGAGCAGACGCAGTAAGAACTAAGTATGCCTGATCTCTTCTCCCAGTGTCATCAATCACAAAGAAATGGGAAGATGTTGCTCCTATCCTTTTCCCTCTCTAGGAATGGAGTACAAATGTCTGCCCTATTATGGAAGCATGAGAAACAGAAAATGTCTCCCTCCTAGGGCAAGATATGTATTGTGCTAGATGCTAGGGAGATCAAAAAAGAAAAAGAAAATACCAAAAAAAAAAAAAAAAAAAGAACAAAACATAATCTTTATCCTCAAATTTGGACAAGATAATGCCCCCTGCCAGAGTGGCTCACAGTCTTCCTAGCCTGGGGTTTAGATGCTGAATGTAAGATACTCATAAAGGATCCACTGAACATAGAAGCAAATACACTAAGTCTAGAACTAAGAAAAGAACCCAGGGTGGAAATAAAGATTTTGCAGTGTTTAAAATAATTACCAAAGCTATGGGAGAAGAGTTTTGCCTGGAAAGAGACAGGAGGACAACAGGACCTAGGACAGAATCTCAGAGAGTGATAACACATAGGTTTGAGGAAGGTGCCTGTGAAAGAGCCTCGGAAGAGAGGGAGAGATTGGACAATATTTCTCTCTTCTCATCCATTCTGAGTTCTTCCCACCAAATGAAGGTTCTCAATCTCTCTCCAGGCAGGTGACATCTGAAGCAACTTACTCCCATGCATACAACCAAATTTTGACAAAAATCCCCCTAAATGTTGCTATGAATTACTGGTGCAGAAGGAAGAGAGGGAAGTTAGGAGACAGGACACAGACAGTGAATATAAAACCATATTGAAGTCTTTTTGCAGATATTAATACTCTATCATTAATGGTGACTAAGAGGAGTAGTATAAATTAGGTGGCCTTTGGGTTGTGCAAAAGTGCTTAAACACCTTGTCTGTCACCCAGGAAAGCACATCTAAGTCAAAATGATGTTAAAAGGATAATCAGAAATCTGCTCAAATGTGTAATAGTTGTATCACGTTTCTGTGAAAACTTCATGTGAGAAAACCTGTACTTTAAAACATCCTGTTTCAATCGTAAATTGAATAACTTAACTGTCTAAACTCACCCTCACCCTCCCAGAAGGTGAGGCAGGACACCTAAAACTTACTCCTGTGGAGTAGTTTAATAGCTATTTAATCACTTGAAAGGCAGTAACCTCCTAACCAGAAGAATGATACAGAGAAAAGAAAGTACCTTAACCCTTTGCATGGAATTCCTTTTTGCTTGACAACATGATGAGTTATTCTTTCATATAAAAGAGAACCTCTCTGAAGGGAGGCTGAGGCAAGAGAATCTCCTAAGCCCAAGAGCTGGAGGTTACTGTGAGCTGCGACGTCACAGCACTCTACTGAGGGCGATAAAGTGAGACTCTGTCTCTAAAAACAAACAAACAAACAAAAAAATAGAACTTCTGTGCGAATAATTAGCTTTTTAGAAACTAATAGTGGTTGCTTTGAGGCTCCTGCATTTTCCAAAGTGTCTGGAAACTAGGTGGTGTAGTATTTCAGAATTTAGTCTTCCTTAAAACCTGAAGGAAGCACCTTAATCCTACAATCCTGAGAGCCCGCCTCTCTCAAAACCTGAGTGCCATTGCTAACATTTACTAAAACTAGATGCATATCCTAGATAAGAATTCTAAATCAAGGCAGTCAGAAGAAGTTCCTGACAATCACGGGGGGATAGTAATAGCACCGAGCTACAGGGAAGATTAAATAAATTTTACTTGCAAAGCCAAGCGCTGGGAAGACTATCTTGGAACCCAGACACTCAAACGTTAAACCAGAACAGTACCAAGGAGAAAAGGCGCTCGGGAGGCTCAGCTGAGCAGCATGGGGCCCAGCCTCCGGGGAAAGGAGACGCCTAGGAACCAACAACCAGGTAGTCTCCCGGCGCTGGGAGCGGCTTACTCTTTAGGAAGAATCAACGTGTTGTCCGGCAACCGGCTCTCAACAACACCAGAGGCGGCCCGGGAATCCCGACAGCGTAAACATGACACCGCCCCCAGCCCAGCAGCGGCGAGACCCCCGCCGACAGAGAACTCCCGCTCTAATACCGTGGCTTGCCTAGCGGCCGCGAGACTCCAACCCTTCACCCTCATAACTTGGCGCCCCCGCGTCCAGCCCAGCAACCACGAGACCCCTTACAGACCAGAAGTCCCCTCTACCAGTCCCTGTAACTGCGGCACGGCCACCGGCCTGGCTACCGGCCTCGAGACCTCGGTCCCCAGGGAGTCCCTGCCCCAACTCCGGGGACGCGAATGCAGCCCGGGGACCACCCCCTCCACCCGGGTCACACCCTGCCAAGCATGTTCCCCACCCGCAGCCAGCGGACTCTTACGTGGGAGAGTGGCCTCAAGTCTGGGAAAACACACTGCGCTCAAGCGAGGCTCTTAGCGGGCCAAAGAAGTGGCCACTGCCACCCAGGAGAGAAGTGTGACAGAACGCTGGGGCCGGGCTCTGCCTCTCAGGCCCAGCCCCTGTACCCGCCCTCCGCCAACGGCCGGGCACGGCCCCGCCCCCGCTGCGGCCAACGGGGAAGCACAGCGGCAGCTGCCGCCCCCTGCCGTCCCGGAGGCCGCACAGTGCCCGGCTCCCAGACACACTAGCTGGGAAATCCAACTTGTTCCCCTCACTAGCGCGGGGACTGTTAAACCTTGGGAGCCCCTGCTCCTGCTAAACTGTTCCCAGCCCCTTAAACCCCACGCCCCTTGCACTGGCCCGCAGGGGAACAGTGTCAGAGCCTGGAAAGAGAAAAAGGAAAAGGGTGGCAATGGTGTACCTCTCAAGGTTATTTCTTTTAGCCCAGGAGTCTGGTTTTCATTACCATTTTCAACATGTTACTCAGTTCACCCTAATACTGAATGATATATTCTACCACTAAAAAAAAGATCTCCAGCTTTCCAAGAGAAAGGAACTGAGGGTAATAATATATTTTAAGGGCCCTAATTTATCCTAAATTACTTTGTAAGGTATTTTTAAAGGCACGTTTTTCCTCAACTGGAAGTGAAGGTCAAAACCACAGGCTGTAGTGTGCATTCAATAATTCTAATGGATTTAACTTTGTCACGCACCATACAATGCAGAAGGTAGTGTTCCACACAAGGATACAGCAAAAAGGAAAACTTCCTTGTCAACAATACATTACAACACATCCTGTTACAGGAGCACCTACAGACACTTAAAGAGACAGTGGAAAGAATGGTCACTAGAGAGAGTCAGAAGAGTTCATGGTAGATGTCTCTGAACAGTATTTTTAAAAGATGAATATGAGTTCCCAAGATGCATGCAGACCACATATGCAGGGCCAAAGAGCACTGCTAGGATGAAAAGCTCTAGGGGGTACTAGATAGATGCATCCAGACCATGTTATTAAGAGTTGTGATGGGGCGGCGCCTGTGGCTCAGTGAGCAGGGCGCCGGCCCCATATACCGAGGGTGGCGGGTTCAAACCCAGCCCCGGCCAAACTGCAACAAAAAAATAGCCGGGCGTTGTGGCGGGCGCCCGTACTCCCAGCTACTCGGGAGGCTGAGGCAGGAGAATCGCCTAAGCCCAGGATTTGGAGGTTGCTGTGAGCTGTGTGACGCCACGGCACTCTACTGAGGGCAATAAAGTGAAACTCTGTCTCTACAAAAAAAAAAAAAAACAAGGAACCGAGACCCAGTCCCTGTGTCTTGAAATTGTCGACTTTAATCGATGAGATATATACTGGAAATTCAGAAGGGTGATGGTTAAACTAATAAGCGCGGACTACAAAACTAGGAACTGTATTCATGTAACAAAACGGCACTAGTACTCCTTAAATCTATAAACATTTATTTTAATTTTAAAAATAGTAAGATCTATTAACCAGAAAACGAGAACTTTGTTATAAAAGATTACATGTAGGTGGAAAGCGAAGCCTCCGGCCAAAACTGAATGCAGACACTTTAGAGGGAGAAAAAGGAGAGGCTGAGATTTATGCCCATTGAAATTTAGCAATCGTGTGTGGATGGAGGTATGGGGCGAAGATAAAAGAAGACTTAAAACAAATCAACAAATGAAATAATTAAACATCGTTTTAACTGGATGAAAACAAGTTGCCGAGATTACTCCTAGAGGGCAAAGGCGGTTCACAGCACAGTTCTGAAGATTTAACTGTAATCTCTTAAAAACTGAGTACTAGACATTTTCAAAACACTAATGGCACAAAACATATTAGAGAGATGCTAACTTTTACAAACATGCCAAAAGATACAACTGTAGCAATCCTCGGAACGCTAGAGAATTCCCACCATCAGCCCGCAGGATTTTACGCATGTGCAGTGAGTCATTTTAAAGTAAAATAGGATGCAATGTTCATCTTACCCTTAGCCAGCTTCAAGAACTACTTATATCTCAGTTTTTCCACACACAGCCTTATTTTTCAGTCTTTCAACAAACTTATTTGATTTAAGGTATCTATACGTACACAAAAACAACTCTTTCCCCAATCCCATTAAGGCTCCACCCACCTTTAATATGGCGGAGGCCGAGCCTGCGCAGTATAAACAGGGACGGCCTAGTTCAGTTTCTGGCATGCCCTTCTTCCGGTGCGGAAGATCATACCATTCCCATACCTGATCATTGTATTTGTCCTAATTCATACATATAATGCTCCAAAATGAGATGTCCTCATTTAAGTCACAAGAATATTCTCCTCTCCCTAATTATTACTGTAGCTGATGTTTCTATCGTTGCTTCATCAAAAGGCCCTTATCTTCCCCGAATGGTCTGTACCAACTTCGCCTCCCGTTCTAGGTGTCATGGCTGCCCCGAGAGTCTCGTAAGAGTTTCCACCTGTGGTGGGAAGGGTCGGAAGTCTACACTCGCACATTTAGCGAGGTCAAGTTCCGTCTTGGTCGTGGAGTCGACACCTTCTCCGATTGCTCGGCGATGGCGGCGTCCGGGAGCGGTATGGCGCAGAAAACCTGGGAATTGGCCAACAACATGCAGGAAGCTCAGAGTATCGATGAAATCTACAAATATGACAAGAAACAGCAGCAAGAAATCCTCGCAGCGAAGCCCTGGACTAAGGAGTGAGGAGGTCCCTGGCGAGACGCTGGGGAGGGAAAGGATGGCGGGATTTTAAGAGACCCAGAACGAGTGGGAGTTGGAAGGGGGTGAACAGCGGGGGGGACAGTGGAACACAATACCCCTGAGAGATTTTGGTCTATCTTTATCCCTTCAAGTAGAGCCTAAGCCCCTCCACTGGGGCCTGCTTAGACTCCCCTTTCTGTATCTGTACCCCCATTTGTCTCTGGAGGATGAAAGGGAGAACAAGAAGCGGTGATTTAGATTGTCACTTCTGAATGTCCATATTGTCCTATATGCTACGCACTCTGCCCTGAACAAGGTGTCGACATTACACCTTACCGGGACCTTAAAATGTTTCCAGACTGGGGACTGCAGCTGTTTTCAGAAATCAAGTCAACAGTCCAAGGATCTGAAATAGTTATGAGCTAGCTACTTGGGAGGCTGAGGCAGGAGGAACTTGAGCCGAGGCTGCAGGGAGCTAATGCACAGTGAGCTCATGCCACTGCCCTCCAACCTGGGCGACAGAGCGAGATCCTGCCTCTAATAAAAGAAAATAGCTACGAGCCATCTTTTAGAGGCCTGTAATAGTTTTTTGATTGCTGGTAGTTATTTCAGAAATATACTGAAGCTCTACTCAGTCTATAAAATGTTACTGCACCGGTACACACAAGCCAGAAATTATAAAAATAGAGCTTAAGTCTTTTTGCCCCTTAGCAAAATCCATTTATCCCTGGGAATGATGACAAGTCGAGAATTCTTTACTCATAATATTCATCCTTTCCTAAGAGTAGGTTTTGTTAAGGAGAGAGTGAAGAGCACAAAAGCTAATGGTGAGATAGAAAGGAGAGCTGTGATCGTACGTACAACAGAATTTACTTCATCTGCCTCACAGTTTACAAGTCTAGCTTTAACAATCATCATTCAGATTCAACAATGGTTATTGAGTACTTCATATGGGCTGAGCACTGAGCTTTCCACATCTCATTTAATCTTAATGACATCCCAATATTGTATTTTCATTCTTTTTTTTTTCTGTAAATACAGAAACAAGCAAATATGTTGTTAACTTACCTCGCGATCACACTGAGGCAATGAACTCCTGAGCAGTAATCAAACCTAAGATCATATCTCACAGCTGTTACTGACTACATGACTTACCTTAGAAGTCAACTTACTTGTCCATCTTCATTTATCTGTAAAATTAAAAACAAGACCTACCTATTAGCGATGTCCTAAATAAAGGTGGGGGTAGGGGAATGAGGGAGCGGGAAGAACATGGAGGAAGGGGAGGGAAGTCACGGTATGACACACCCCTTGGAGCAGGACACAATTTTATAAGAGGGACTTTAACAAATGCAATCAATGTGACCTAATTCTTTGTACCCTCAATGAATCCCAAACAAAAAAAAAATTTAGATGAGGCAATGTATACAAAGTATGTAGTAGGAGCACAGTAACTTAAAATGAGAGAAATCATTTTAATTCCTGTCTTCACTTCCAAAGACTCTATAATTTTCAGTTTGTGGTTGAAGTCTGGCCAAGCTTAGGAATTAAACTTGGATGCTTTCTGAGGGCAGACATCTAAAAAGGCTTCTCAGAGACACTGCCTGTACAGGCCAGTTAAATTGTCTGGTTGTCTCCTTACTTCTCTAGCAGGCTGGGCACTTTTTGTGATCTGTTAAGTATTTGGAAATCAGCCTCTCTAATTGTGGCTCTAACTATATTCATCCTAGCTGTACATCCTTGGGCTACATCAGTGAGACCAAAATGTAATTTTATTCAAGAGTTTAATCATATCCACCAATAGTAAACTCATTTTAATTTTGAAGCTAAAATTAAAAAGTGGAAAGTCACAACTTTCAACACATTGTTCTTTGAGAGTACCATTAAGAGACAGGTTAATAATGCTAACAGCAGATAGCACTTATTTAGGTTTTAGTATGTGCCAGGAACAAAGTTAAACATTTAGTATATATTATCTCATTTTATTTTATCCTAACAATAACTATGAAATATCCCTATTTACAGATGAGGAAACTAGGAAAGGGGGCAGTGCCAAGTCAGAACCTATATTCTTAACCGTTAGGCCTAAGAACAGTTAGGCACATTAATTCAGATCAGAATCAGAGATTTGGCCACTCCATATTAATAGATAAAAAATTTATTGAACTGGTCACACTATTCCCTTATTCGAATAGCTTATTAAAAAAACTACTTCAGACTTTTCCCCTCCCCCAAAAGGAAATCCTTTCCAGGACTGTGACATGTTTATTATTATTATTTCCCCTACAGGAACTGCCCTTTCGACCTTCATTTCTTCCCACATTCTGCGCTCCCCTTCCATCACTATAAATTGCTGCAAGATTTTATTCATTATCACAAAAATTTGTCTTTTGAAATTGTACTTTATATAAAAAATTAATTACACCATGATTTTGTTTTGTAGTCACCATTACTTTAAGTACTGCAAAATCTCAGCATTGGCTCTACTGAAAATGGTGATGCATGCCAGATCAGGAGGCAACTTGGAAGTGATGGGTTTGATGCTAGGAAAGGTGGATGGTGAAACCATGATCATTATGGACAGTTTTGCTTTACCTGTAGAGGGCACTGAAACCCGAGTAAACGCTCAGGCTGCTGCTTATGAGTACATGGCTGCGTACATAGAAAACGCCAAACAGGTAAAAACATTTGGTTAGTAACTACAAGTTAGAGTCTTAAGGTGACTTTTGAGTTTCTAAAATTAAAATTATCCTTTTTACATTAACTTTTATATTTTAAATTTAAAAATTCTATGTAAAATATATGAAATTAAAAACCTGATAAAATTTATAATGTAGATTTTTTTCTAATTAACTCTTTATTATCCCATGTCTGTTTAAGATCAAAAATTCAAGCCTCAGCCACATAGTGAGACCTTGTATCTGTAAAAAGTTAAAAAGAAAAAATATTAGCTAGGCATGGAGGCACATGCCTATAGCCCCAGCTCCTTGGGAGGCTGGAGACAGGAGGTTCACTTGAGCCAGGAGTTCAAGGTTACAGTAAGCAGTGATCTATACTATGTCACTGCACTCTAGCTTGGGAAATAGAGTGAGATCCTGTCTCTTTATATTAAAAAAAGAAAAAAGTTTGTAAACAACCTAAATGTTCCTGAGTATAAAACTAGTTAAATTATGGTATAATAATTTATACCAGTGGGTAGGGTGCCAGCCACATACACTGAACCCAGCTCAGGCCAGCTAAACAACGACAGCTACAACAACAAAAAAATAGCCCGGTGTTCTGGCAGGTACCTATAGTCCCAGCTACTTGGGAGGCTAAGGGAAAAGTATCACTTAAGCCCAAAAGTTTGAGGTTGCTGAGGTTGCTACCCAGAGCAACATAGTGAGACTCTGTCTCAAAAAAAAAAAAATCATGGTGTATATACATCAGTAGACTGCCAGGCAGGCTTTTAAAAAAGGTAGCTATCAGGTAGCACCTGTGGCTCAGTGAGTAGGGCACCAGCCCCATATACCAAGGGTGGCGGGTTCAAACCCAGCTCTGGCCAAACTGCAACAGGCATTGTGGCGGGCACCTGTAGTCCCAGCTACTCAGGAGGCAGGCAAGAGAATCACCTAAGCCCAAGAGCTAGAGGTTGCTGTGAGCTGTGACGCTATGGCACTCTACCGAGGGCTACAAAATGAGATTCTGTCTCTAAAAAAAAAGGCTGGGGGGTAGCTATCTATATGTTTACTTACATAGAGCAAACTCCACAATAGTTTGTTGAGTGGAAAAGCAAAGTGTAAAACACCGTTGTCTGATATACTGTTATATGTGTATTCTGTATGCAAAGAATATTCTGGGAAGGCATAAGTAATTCACCATAGGGTTAACACATAAGGTGAGAAACCAGATAGTTAAGGGGGTAAAAAAGGGAAGGAGACTGTAAACTCTTACAGTGCCTTGTAAATTCTGTGTTTTGTACACATACTATCTATTTTAAAAATCCTTTTTTTAAACTTCAAAGCAGTATTCTCCATACTGTTACTTTACCATAATGTTGTATAAATAGACAAATGTCAAGCATCTCTAAGATTAAACAGGAACTTTAAGCTCCTTTGCACTCTTCATTAGGTTGGCCGCCTGGAAAATGCAATTGGCTGGTATCACAGCCACCCTGGCTATGGCTGCTGGCTCTCTGGGATTGATGTTAGTACTCAAATGCTCAATCAGCAGTTCCAGGAACCCTTTGTAGCAGTGGTGGTAAGTATTTTTAAAACTAGTTTTAATTAAGTTCTTCATGAAGATTTACTAAAGCAAGTGTACTGAGAAACAGAAACAACGTGATAAAGAGCAAGGCTTAGGTGTCAGTCTGCCTAAGTTTGAGCGTTCACTGAGTGTGAAGCTGAGACTTTAAGTTAGTTTTGTGCATCCTACTTCCCCTCCTTTATAAAATGGGGGTAATCATAACACCTATATCTCAGTGCCCAGCTCATTATAGGTATTCAGTAAGCGGTTTTGTTATGCTCAGATAGTTTAAATACAATCCAGGTTTCTATGATGAAGGTAGCAATTATTCACCTATAAAAGAAAACTTTTTTAAAAATGAACAAATCTTCACATAATTTTTTTTTTTTTTTTTTGCAGTTTTTGGCTGGTGCTAGGTTTGAACCTGCCACCTCCGGCCTATGGGGCTGGCGCCCTACTCTGTTGAGCCACAGGCGCCACCCACATAATATTTTTTAATAGAAAAAAACATTTTATTATTACTTTCTACTATATAATGTATTAATGGCTATGCCAGATTGCATTTTCTCAAATGGCAAATGAAGTGCATTTGTCTCTGATTCCCAGGAGAACCTCAGTATCATCTGTCCTTTGAAGGATTCACTTTCTTCTGATGAGTGTGTTACTGTACACAAGGATAGCAATGGTGCTTAGTAGTAAAGAACATTTTGCTAAGTTGTTCTATGATGTGTCCTTGCTCAAAGTTTTCACTTTTTTCTGCTAATCTGGTTTTCAGTGCTTGATCATGTGTTTCTTCATTATTCACAGGATCTGATAGAGAGATAGGTTTTATGTGTTCATGTGTAATGTCCACAGAAGGAGGGTAGCATCCCGCCATTAGATGTCAAAGGAAGCTCTACTTTGCAAGTAGAGTCATCTGGTAGAGAAGAATATATAGATTTGCGACAAATAATATAAAGCTCCATTTTGGATTGGAAATAAATGTTGCAAGATAGTTCTCTTTGATATCACCCATTTTACTGCTGCTACGGCCATGGTGTATCAAATACTTACGAAAAAAGATGTTTTGAAAAATCGCTGCTTTTAAAACCTGCTTCTGGGCACACTAATTTTCATCCCTTGGCAACTCCTCGCTGTGAGCCTGCCATCTTGTTTCCCACATAATATTCCTTTTTTTTTGAGACAAAGCCTCAAGCTGTCACCCTAGGTAGAGTGCTGTGGCATCACAGCTCACAGCAACCTCCAACTCCTGGGCTCAAGCGATTCTCCTGCCTCCACCTTTGAAGTAGCTGGGACTACAGGCTCCCGCCACAATGCCTGGCTATTTTTTTCTTGGTTGCCCCTGTCATTGTTGTTTGGCGGGCCCCGGGGCTGGATTCGAACCTGCCAGCTCAAGTGTATGTGGCTGGCGCCTTAGCCACTTGAGCCACAGGCACCAAGCCCCCACATAATATTCTTAAATGATATAATAACTAAGTCTAATCTCTAACTTCTATAATTACCCATTTTATTGAACTTTTATGGTTTCTTGGTTTGGTTATTAGGTTATTACATGTATATGTGTGTATAGTGTTTCACGTATATATGTATTTCTAGGTTTATAATGTTTAAATAAAAGGAGGCATATAATTATTTTATATCCACACATGTTAAATATATCTTTCCTACAGATTGATCCAACAAGAACAATATCTGCAGGAAAAGTGAATCTTGGAGCCTTTAGGACATACCCAAAGGTAATTTTTTTTTTTAATTATTTTTTTTTTTTTGTAGAGACAGCATTTCACTTTAATGCCCTTCAGTAGAGTGCCATGGCGTCACACAGCTCACAGCAACCTCCAACTCCTGGGCTTAGGCGATTCTCCTGCCTCAGCCTCCCGAGTAGCTAGGACTACGGGCGCCTGCCACAACGCCCGGCTATTAATTATTTTTTTAGAGACAGCATCTCACTCTGTTGCCCAAGCTAGATTGCAGTGGCTACTCATAGGCATGATCATTGTGCTCTCTAGCTTCAAACTTCTGGGTTCAAGCAATCCTCTTGCCTCAGCTTCCAGAGTAGCTGGGACTATAGGAATGTGTGGTAATTTTTAAAACCATAAGTCTTTATAATTTTTTAAATTTCAAATATTTGGCCTGTTTTTAAAGATAGAATCAGTATTATTTTGTTAATAACAATTCAATAATATTTAGAAAAATATCAGTCAAACTGATACAGACTATCTCTAGCAAAAAATAATACATTTATGTTATACATTGTTAATTTTACTGGAAAAACAGTCTTCATTTAATAGTAGGTATCTGTATGCCCATGGCATTCTGACAGATGCTGGAGAAATAGCAAGCTAAATACATAGATCTACTTCCTTCAGTAGGAGAGCCTACAACTTGAAATAGATGCTAGAACAAAAGTACATCACCTGAGGAAAAGAAAAACAAATCTGTGAGCCACAATCAGCTTACAGCAGTCAAGTAGGATTGGGGAAGGGTAGAAACAGTATTTTTTTTTTTTTTTTTTTAGTAAGAATGTTTATGTTAAATATTTTCTTCACCAAAATTAATGATCCTATAAATAGAAAGCAACTTAGGAGATTTTCTGAAGAAAAAGAAAAGGGGGAAAAAAAGAAAGCAACTTAGGAAATACAGTGTTTTTCTCACTTTCATATATTTTTTAAATCTTCTATTTTTTTCTTTTTGGTTAGGGTTACAAACCTCCTGATGAAGGACCTTCTGAATACCAAACTATCCCACTTAATAAAATAGAAGACTTTGGTGTACACTGCAAACAGTAAGTAAAAAATTTATCTGATGCTAAGATCATCATAAGAAACCTAAGGTATTATCCAATCCAGGTCCCTTGTGTTAATGATGAGAAAAAAGGCTCAGACAAAATGCATTTCATTCATAATAACTTTTAACATAACAGTAAAAAAGACCTGAACTTAGGATCATGTTCAGATCTTTTTATTAATAATTGTTTTAATATTTCCTACAACCATAAACTTTTTCTCAACATACAAGATACTTGGCCCATACTAACACTTGAGATATGTTTTCTTCAGGGACAGCCTGAAGCTAGCATGTCTGCAGCCCTCAAAGTATAAGAAGCTACACTAGGGCAGCGCCTGTGGCTCAGTGAGTAGGGCGCTGGCCCCATATACCAAGGGTGGCGGGTTCAAACCCAGCCCTGGCCAAACTGCAACAAAAAAATAGCTGGGCGTTGTGGCGGGTGCCTGTAGTCTCAGCTGCTCAGGAGGCTGAGGCAAGAGAATCGCTAAGCCCAAGAGCTGGAGGTTGCTGTGAGCCATGTGACGTCATGGCACTCTGCCGAGGGCGGTAAAGTGAGACTCTGTCTCTATAAAAAAAAAAAAAAGAAGCTACACTAAAAACATGTATGCTTTTTAAAAATGGTTATTTTATGGCATATGAATTACATCTTAATTTTTTTTAATGCTAAGCCAGTGGGACAGTTTCCTCTACCTTCTATCTATATCTCACCACCTGTCTTTTGTCACCTTCACCCAAACCTGCCATCTGGAGCCTGAACCATAGCACTGGCCTTCTACCTAGTCTTCATACTTCTACCCTTCACCCCTCCAAGGTCTTTTGTTAAGCAGACTGATTCTGTTAAAATGTAAGTTAAATCATGTTCCTCCTTTTGACTTCCCATCTCACCAAGAATAAGATCTATAGTCCTTAAAGATCATACAACCCTGTATGATTGGGCCCCTCCAATCTCTATGAGCTCATCTCTTCTTGCTGAACCCTTGCTCTCTCCAGTCCATCCATATTGGCCTCCTTACAGTTTGTCAGATGTGCCAGGCAGGCTCATCCCTCAGGGCTTTTGCATTTGCTCTTCCCGCTGCCTGGAACAGTCTTCCTTATTCGTATGTGGCAGTCATTGACTGTCTGTTTAAGGGTCACTGTTCACCTTATCTAGCACTCTGTGTTCCCTTTCCCAGACTTCTTTTTCTTCTTAGCACTTGTTACCATCTGATATAGTATTGCTTCCTTCTTACTGACCCCTTTAAAAGGTGAACTTCATGGCAAAAGAATTATTTATTGTTGTATCCTTACATTTAAAGCAGAGCATTGGCAAGCGAAAGTGTCTTCTGTCTCTAATCCCAGAACTTTGGGAAGCTGAGACGGGATGATTACTTGAGGCCGGGAGTTTGAGACCAGCCTGGGCAATGCAGCGAGACCCCATCTCTACAGAAAAATTTTTTAAATAAAATAATTAGAACAAACAAATAAAACAGGGCATGGAACAAAGGCACCATAAAAAAAAAAAAGTTGCTTAAATCAATAAATGATTATCTATTGTCCTTTTTTCTCCCTACCTCTTATCCCACTTTAAGGAATACCTTGGCTACCCATCTGCTATTCTTATTTTCTATTTAGAAATTCTTAGAAAATTCCAGAATTTCTAAAGTTGAGTTATGAAATATATCTGGTTTTCAGGCATCTCTGACATATTTCTATAAAAATCCTATTTTTCAGTTAGAAGTTTAGGATTAATCAAATTAATTAATCAAATTAATTCTTTTCAGTAGGGTAAATCAAATTAATTAATTAATTAATTAATTAATTATTAAAACCAATTAATTATTAAGGAAAAACCATAATATTTAAGTGACTGACTCTGGGAGAGATGAAAGAGAAGGGTAAAAGACTGTTGTTTTTATAAATTTCATAGAATCCTTTTAATTTTTTAAACAATGCACTTGTAACACTAATACAATATAAGCTAAATAAAAAATATTGTGTGTCCCATTTCCAGGTTTCTTAAAGTTAAAATATTTAGTCCCTGAGCTAGGTGCAGTGGCTCATGCTTGTAATCCCAGCAAGTTGGGAGGCTAAACTAGAGGATCTCTTGGGGCCAGGAAGTTCTTCACCAGCCTGGGCAATATAGTTGAGACTCTATCTCTACAAAAAAATACAGAAATTGGTTAGATGTGGGGGCACACACCTGTAATTCTAGCTACTTGGGAGGCTGAGGCAGGAGGACTGCTTGAGCCCAGGAGTTTAAGGCTCAGTGAGCTGATTATGCCATACTGTATGCTAGTCTGGGTGACAAAGAAAGGCTCTGTCTCCAAAAAAAGATAGAATAGATATTAAAAGTATAAGCCTTTAATAACACTACAACTCGACCTAAATGAAAAACACACTTTGGGAAGATGAGGCAGGATTTCTTGAGGCCAGGAGTCCAATAACTGCCTGAGCAAAAGTGAGACTCTGCCGCTATTTAAAAAATGAGCTGGTTGTGGTGGTGTGTGCCTGTAGTCCCAGCCACTTGGGAGGCAGAGGCAGGAGGATTGCTTGAGCCCAGGAGTTTGTAGTAAGCTCTGATGACAATACTGCACTCTAGCCCTGGCAACAGAGCAGGACCCTGTCTCAAAAAAAATGAAACAAAACAAAAACACGTTGACTTATTCTGAAAATGAAAGCATCACAGCAAAGGTGGAAAAGTATTTCCAAACCTAGTATTTCTCAAACAGGAAAGGTTTAAATTCTTTTCAGTAGGGTAAATCAAATTAATTAATTAATTAATTAATTGGTTTTCCTTAAGACCTAAATACTTGAAGTTTAAGTAGTTACCCTCATATCTTCAAACAACATCCTGATAATGTTGCTTCTTGATTTTCAGTTATAGGCAGTATCTATTATTGATACTATATTATTCCCATACAGAAGAGAATTTAGCTATGCAAGTAATTTTGAATACTCTTCTTTTCAATTCTGCTACTGAGATTTACAGGTAATCACTACCTATTAGGGGGAAAAATTCTTTATATCAGCCTATAAAATTAAAATAGTAATTACATGGAAGTGACCCATGAATTGTAAAACATAAAAGTCTATTTTAGACCCTCAAGTTTGAGTTCCCTTATTTTTCATTTTTTATAAATCTAAATCTTTTGTTACATTCATCCTTTCCTTTTTTTCTCCGCATGTTTCAGGTCTAACCTCTCCTTTCTAAAGTTGATCTTTTCAATTTATGCCTGCCCTAATCCCTGCCTCTCCTTTTCCCTCCCCACCTTTAACCATTCCCTCCCCACCTTTAACCATTCCCTCATTCCTAGAGCCTCACCTCTTAAATACCCTCCTAAGTACCTATACTCTGTACGTAAAGACTGAAGTTTTGGTAATAGGCATAACTTTGTATATCATTTCTCTGTCCCTTACTAGCTGTGTGGCTTTGAGCAAGGTCTTTAATCTCTCCAATCTGTTTCCTTGCTACAGAATGGAGATAATAAATCCTTCCTCATATGGTTGTAGGAATGATTAAATCAGAACATATATATAAAGCACTCAGGATACAATAGCTGCTTAAGAAATACACTGTTCCGGCTCAGCAACCATAGCACAGTGGTTATGGCGCCAGCCACATACACTGAGGCTGGTGGGTCCAAGGCCTGGGCCAGCTAAACAACAACAACTGCAGCAAAAAATAGCCAGGCATTGTGGTGGGCACCTGTAGTCCCAGCTACTCAGGAGGCTGAGGCAAGAGAATCGCTTAAGCCCAAGAGTTTGAGGTTGCTGTGAGCTGTGACGCCACAGCACTCTATGGAGGGCGACATAACAAGATGTCTCAAAGAAAAGAAAAAAAGACATTGTTCTGCCACTAGCTGCTTCCTTTGTCTTCAGACATGCACAGCTGTCTTAATCTTGAAAAGACCTTCGCTTAATTTTAATATCTTCAATTTTTTATTATTTTTTATTGCCTCACTGCTAACCTTTGATCAGCAGGCATTTTTGGTTGTGTCTACATGCCTTTATCTTTTGCACCACTAACCCAAGTCTGAGCCTTTATCTCTTTCAATCTTCCTTGCTGCAGTGACTTCCTTTATGGTACCCCTGCCTCAGTTTGTCTTCCTCTAACATGTCCTGATGGTACTGCCACAGTGAGCTTTTTACAATACCCCTTTGGCTGTATCATTGTTCTGCTCTCATTCCTTACACAAGTCTCAGGTTTAAATTTCTTAACTTTTCTGTAACATCCTCCACCAATCGCACCCCAGTGCGGGTTTCTAGATTTCGCTTACATAATTCTTTCTTGCTATTATCCAGCTAAACTGATTTGTTACCTCTTTCATGTCTTTCTTTTTCATGTGTCAACGCTCTCTGCCTAATACCCTCCTTGCTCTCAACATACTCATGCCATAGACTCATATTAAGGGCTCCCCTAAATCCTGCCTTTTTCCTGGGGCTTCTGGGGCAATTCTAGCTCCAGGAGACCACTGGAGCTCCTCTACACTAAACCTTAATTGGTAGGCAGTTCATTTTATATGTGTACTGTGGCATCATTTATTGTTATCCAGTGTGTATCATATTTAGTTTTGTGTGGATTCATACCAAATACCCCGTGTAAAGGTTGAGTTTCTCAAGGTAAAGAAGTCTCTTGTGCTTCTTTGTATCTATTGATGTTCAGAACATACTGAGATATTTTAGTATTTATTTTTTAAAAATGTTTTCCAGACATTTAGATTCTTCTTACAACATACTTTGGGAGCAATTATTTTAGTTACCTTAAGGATCCACTTCAAAGTTTGCTTTTCCAAGAAGCCATGGGTACTAACCAGGAAATTAGAAAGGGAGGGATGGGGAATTTACATGTCATTTTCAGAAATTCTGATTGGCTGTTAATAACATCTTAGTAATTTCTGGTCTCTACAGACAAAAGAGTATAAGACAAGGAGTTTAATAGACAGAAGACTTGAAACTGCACTCCTGAAGTATAAGGAAACCATGGTTCGTTATTGTTCTGTTAGACTAAAAGCTAAAATAGGACTGTTTGACTATAAAATGTAGTTTGCTTAAATTTGGCCATGACTTTTGTGTGATGTAGGAGTATTTTTTCACTAACTAAATTTGTGCTTTCATTTCATAGATATTATGCCTTAGAAGTCTCATATTTCAAATCCTCATTGGATCGCAAATTGCTTGAACTTTTGTGGAATAAATACTGGGTGAATACACTGAGTTCCTCTAGCTTGCTTACTGTAAGTACTGTACTTGCGAGGGATGCATTTGAATTTTATCTAAGCTACAAAAACTGTGTAATATCTGAAACCCTTTTTCACAGAAAGGCTGTACCTGACTTCACCAAAATACCAGGGCTGGTGTGGTATTTGGCACCACCAGAGCTGGATCAGCAAGCTAGGCCGATCCACGGTCTCTGTCATATACCACAGAGACAAAAGTATGTGACTAACAGCAAACAGAGTTGGCATATTAGGGTGAGATCTGCCCCTGCCTTAAGGAGACTTATGGGGGAAAAATAGAAATACTATTGTTTACTGTATAGGTTATCTCATCTAGAACTCTGGTTATAAGTAATAGGATACCTAATGAAGCTAGCTTAACAAGAGAATCATACAAATTGCTAAGTCCTGGAATAAGGCTTACCTCAGGCACTGCTAAGTTTGCATTTAAACATTATTATTTTTTTTTTTTGTAGAGACAGAGTTTCACTTTATGGCCCTCAGTAGAAGGCTGTGGCCTCACACAGCTCACAGCAACCTCCAACTCCTGGGCTTAAGCAATTCTCTTGCCTCAGCCTCCCGAGTAGCTGGGACTACAGGTGCCCACCACAACACCCGGCTATTTTTTGGTTGCAGTTTGGCCGGGGCTGGGTTTGAACCCGTCACCCTCGGTATATGGGGCCGGCGCCCTACTGACTGAACCACAGGCGCCGCCCGCATTTAAACATTATTAAACATTATTATACGGTCTTAATTTTTCTCTTTGCTTTGATTTCATCTTGTTTAGCTTTGGTTTGTGGCTTCATGTGAAAGCAAAAGGGCAGCTTTAGCTTTAGATTTCCCAGCCTCTCAGTTTCATGTTCAAAGAGAAAATCAAGGTACATACGTACCCACAGACACATATACATTCCCAGACAAAGCTTCATTGTATCTGACTGGCTTTAGTTAGGTCACCATCCTTAGATCTGCAGTGAACCAGGGGAATAAACTTAGTTAAGTGTCTGGGCCAGGGCCAAGTGCTTTGCTGCTGAGCTGAGGTGGAAGAAACTCCTTCAGGAGCACAGGGACTGAGAATGGGGAAGGAGAAGACCTCAGAGGGAAATCAGAATATTATTACCCTAAAGAAACAAATGTTGGGAGAAAAAAATAAAAAGTGACATTTGCTGAATACTTTCCTATATATTATTAAAACCTATTTAGAGGCCGGGCGTGGTGGCTCACGCCTATAGTCCCAACACTATGGGAGGCCGAGGCAGGTGGATTGCCTGAGCTCAGAGGTTCGAGACCAGTATGAGCAGCAGTGAGCCAGAGTAAGACCCCGTCTCTACTAACATCAAAAATAGCCAGACGTTGTGGTGGGTGTTTGTAATCCCAGCTACTGGGGAGCAACGGGACAGAACATCACTAGAGGAAGCATTGAAAAAAAGAGGAAAGAAAATGAACAACAACAACAAAAAAAAAAAAGAGTACTTCAAATGAAGAAGAATGATGAATAAGCAAGCTGAAATTAAAAATTAAAAAAAAAAACTATTTAGAAAGATGTTTATGTAACAAGCTTCTCTATATTTCAAACTTAGGAACAGTTTCTTACCTTTTTTAAAAAGTAGGCCATTTCTACTTAGGCTGATGCAAGAGAATCGCCTAAGCCCAAGAGCTAGAGGTTGCTGTGAGCTATGATGCCACAGCCCTCTACCAAGGACAACAAAGTGAGACGCTGTCTCTAAAAAAAAAAAAATAATAATAATAGGCCATTTCATATACTGCAGTATACATAGTGTTTAGAACCATGGGATTTGGAATAAAATAAAAAGGATTTGAAATAACTGCCACTTCACTAGTTCTGAGTGACCTTCGGAAAGTTGTTTAGTGTGAATGAGCCTTTTCTGGGTATAAAATGATACTATATACATCATTAAGTACTCTGGGAAAATTAAATAGTATTCCATATGTAAAGTAATTTTAGATGTTAACTTTTAAGTGGGCCTTTTTAAAGAACTATCTATATATAATAATCAAGGATATATCAGAACTTCAAAGGAAATCAAACATTGGCTTCCTTCTTTTTTTGTAGAGACAGAGTCCCACTTTATGGCCCTCGGTAGAGTGCTGTGGCATCACACAGCTCATGGCAACCTCCAACTCCTGGGCTTACGTGATTCTCTGACCTCAGCCTCCCAAGTAGCTGAGACTACAGGCGCCCGCCACAACACCCAGCTTTTTTTTTTTAATTACAGTTCAGCCAGAGCGGAGTTTGAACCTGCCTCCCTCGGTATATGGGGCCGGCGCCTTACTGATTGAGCCACAGGCGCCGCCCCAAACATTGGCTTTCCTATAGTTACATGATGAGAAAAAGATTCAAAAATGAATGTTTTCATTTTATGATAAAATGAATGTCATGCTTTCTTTTAAAACCTAAAATGGATATTACTCATAAAATACATTAAAGCCTATCCTACAAAATTGGTAGCCTCTTTTAGTCACTCCATGTAAATAGTGGACCAAGTGATTTCATTTAGCATTTTTTTAAAACTCACTCAAATATATACAGTTAATACTTTCAGAGAATTACAGGATTATTAGAGAATTCTGAGACCTTAAAAAGTGTTTTTTTTAACCCATGAAAAATGGGAGGTATTTTTGTCATGCAGGCAAACAGTTGTGCTTGAGACCAGAATCGTGAATTTGTGTTATTTTCCCTATAAACCCATGAAAAAGAAAATCCTGTGAAACTAATAAACCATGCCAAGTGCTTTCAAACAATTCTCTTTTATACAAGAACTTCTTAGCAGTCAAATTATTTTCATAATGAATTTCTTTGCTATCATGCCATGGCACTCTACCAAGGGTGACAAAACAAGACTGTCTCCAAAAACAAAAAAATGAAGTGAGTTTTTTTTTTCTTCTCTAGGTGTGTATTAGATTGCCTACTGGCTTCATAGTTTTTTTCCTCTCTAGGCATGTATTAGATTGCCTACTGGCTTCATAATAGTATTGAATACATGGATATTTGCTTTTCTATTCTTGTGATACTTTCCTAGAAAGAATGTGTTTCAACTCCATCCAGGCTAATACAAAAGATGTGAAGTCACCATCTTTTTATGGCTGAATAGTATTCCATGGTATACATATACCACATTTTGTTAATCCAATCCTAAGCTGATGGGCATTTCGGTTGTTTCCACATCTTGGCAATTGTAAATTGAGCTACAATAAACAATCTAGTACAAATGTCCTTATGATAAAATGATCTTTTTCTTTTTAGTAGATGCCTTGTAGTGGGATTGCAGGGTCAAATGGGAGTTCTAATTTGAGTTCTTTGAAGATTCTCATAACTTTATCTTTGTGAAATTTTTTTGGTATTTGAAATTTTAGGTATATTTGGTATATACCTAAAAAATGACACCTATAAAAATCTGTTTAACTATATTACAGTTAAGTGTACCCATGTAACTACTAAATTTTTCTTTTTTTAAAGTATATAATATTATAGGAAAAACGTACATAGTATTCCCAGCCTACGAAATGTAGGTAAGCATATAGCAATACTCTGAAATACAACTGTGGTTAGATATAAGTAGAGGGATTATAGATGTGTTAATAGCCCTTTCTATAGCCCTACATTTTCCAAATTTTCTATAATAACTATTAAGTTTATAACCAGAAAAGCTAAAACAAATGTTATTTTTTAAAATTGTCTTCTGTACGAATTCTAAAAGTTCAACAAGAACAATAACAAAATTAGCTAACGGTTATTAAGCCTTCACTAGGTGCCACAGACAGTCCTAAGAGCTTTATATATAGCACTTCATTTAAGTTTTGCAATAGCCTTAAGGTAGAAATTACTGACTCCCTCTTCCATTTTCAGAAGACAACCTGGAGGTGAGCCCCTAGGCCTCCCAACTAATCTGCAGCAGGGCCAGAATCTGAGCTCAGATCTTTGTACTTCAAAGCCTTCCATGATAACAAATGTTAGAGTTAGGTAGTCAAGAAGAAAAGTTACAAACTCCATCTTGAAATTATAAAAAAGAAAATATCTACACTTGAACATTTAGAAGGAGTTTTTGCAAGTGTAATTTGCCCTCTTCAGGTTTATGGCAGAATTCTTTGTAAGTGAAATGTTGTGAGTAGAAGAAAATTACATTAAAATACTTAGATTTTTTTAATAGCCTTGTATTACATACTGACATGATACCATTTTCCTGACAGAATGCAGACTATACCACTGGGCAGGTGTTTGATTTGTCTGAAAAGTTAGAGCAATCAGAGGCCCAGCTGGGAAGAGGGAGTTTCATGTTGGGTTTAGAAACACACGACCGGAAGTCAGAAGACAAACTTGCCAAAGCTACAAGAGACAGGTAAGAAAGGGCAAATCTGTAAGATTCCTGCCCTTAACTTTTTTTTTACAACTTGCAAATAATAATAGGATTCAGATTCCTTAGGGTTCAACTGAGCTATAACTTAGAATGATAGCTGAATGATAACTTCTTGGTACCTTTAAGAGTTGTCACATGCAGGTTTTAACTTTGAAAATTTAGGGAACATTAGATTAAAACATTGAAGGCTTAAATCAAAGATCTAGGTAGTGTTATGGAACTCCTAGTCACCTTTTCTAGGTTCACCTAGAAAGTATAACAGAGAAAACCAACCCATCAATGGACATTTTTGTTTTGTTTTTTGAAACAGGGTCTCACTTAGTCATCCAGACTGAAATGCAGGATCCTCACCATAGATCACTGCAAACTCAGACTATGGGGCTCAAGCAATCATCCTACCTCAGCCTTCTGAGTAGCTAGGACTATAAGCATGTGTCACAATACCCAGCTTATTTTTTATGTTTTTGTAGAGACAGGGTCTTGCTGTGTTGCCCAGGCAAGTCTCAGACTCCTGGCTTCAAGCTATCCTCCCACCTCAACCTACCAAAATGCTAGGATTACAGGCATGAGCCACCATGCCCAGTCCCATCACTGGATCTTTTTTTTTTTTTTTTTTTTACCATCACTGGATCTTAAAAAAACAAAAAGCTGGTGGTGCCCATAGCTCAGTGGGTAGGGTGCCAGCCACATACACCGAAGCTGATGGGTTTGAACCCGACCCAGGCCTGCTAAACAACGACAACTACAACAAAAAGATAGCCGGGCATTGCGGTGGGTACCTGTAGTCCCAGCTACTTGGGAGGCAAGAGAATCACTTAAGCCCAAGAGCTTGAGGTTGCTGTGACACCATGGCACTCTACCCTGGACCACAGCTTGAGACTGTGTCTCAAAAAATAATAATAAAATTTAAAAATAATAAAAAATAGTAATACAAAAGTAGACAATTTTCCTTTTGGGGGTATCTTTATAAGAATTGCATCTCTTCTGAACATTGAGGGGATTTTGTCATTGCTTTTTTAGAAATAGGGTCCTATTCTGTTTCCTAGGTTGGAGTACATTGACCTGTTACACATAATGATATTCTAACCTCTTATACCCTAGTCATTCTCTGGGGATTAAATTAGGATTTTTTTAAAATTTGCCAGATTTCAATTTTTCATTGAGCACCTAGCATTTCAGTCTGGATGACTGAGCAAGACCCTGTTTCAAAAAAACAAAACAAAAAAGGAAAGTAGAACTGTGTTGACTTCTGCATAAGCTGATATGTTGATATCTATTTTAAGAAAAACTGGTCTGGTCTATAGGGAGGAGAAGGGAAGATAAAGTATATCCTGGGAATGGAAATCATCTAAGTTAAAATGATCTCATTCCCTTCTTTGTAGGATTTTAGAAAGTAAAGCTAGTGACCTGGCTAAAAATTACATTTTTATTTGCATTAGTTCTCATTATTGGTACTTGCTTCACTGTGTGTTTTTGTTCAATGTCTTTATGTCTATAATTTGTCATTTTCTGTACATCTATATCTCAGTTTCTCATGAAGTAAAAATTTCACTATGGGAATACCTTCAATCATATAAAAAGAAAAGCAGGAAGGATAAAAATAGTAATACAAAAGTAGCCAATTTTCCTTTTTCGGGTATCTTTATAAGAATTGAATCTCTACTGAATATTGAGGGGATTTTGTCATTGGTTTTTTAGAAATAGGGTCCTATTATGTTTCCCAGGTTGGAGTACATTGACCTGATCATACATCATAGACTCAAACCCTGAGCACAGGTGATCTGGTCTGCCTCAGCCTCCTGAGTAACTGGGATTACAGACACACACCACCACACCCAGCTAAATTAAAAAACAAATTTATATTAGAGATAAGGTCTTGCTGTCCTCCCAAAATGCTAGGATCACAGGCATGTGCCATCGCATCCAGCCTGTCATTGCCTTTGTACTTTTTTATCTTTCTAAAATCTAAGTCCTTCACCCACTAACCTAACTTTGAGATTTAATGGTTTGGAAGGTGTTTGTGATTATTTTGGGGGAGGAAAAGCATTCTTTAAAATTATTTTTCAAGTTATTCTAAGTAATAAATAACAAGAAACAATAAATTTTAATGTAATATTAAAATCAATCTATAAATTATGGATTATGTACAATTTTAGTCACATTCTAAAACAGAACTTTTTCCAAAGCAACTAGTAGGTAGTAAAATTAACTATTATGAATTGTATCAAATGTTACATTGTCATTCTCTTTTCTAGTAAATAACAAAATAGTCAAAAGACATGCAGAAGAGTAAAAAAAATCAAGGGTAAATTTCAAATTGGTATAAAGAGTATGAATAAAACTAAAAATCATTATTGGAGGTGCATGGGTGGATGAGGGTTAGGGGTGATCTTGTGTGTCTGAAATAGTTTTCAATTTGTGACATTACGTGATGTGTTTTTTCTTTTCAGCTGTAAAACAACCATAGAAGCTATCCATGGATTGATGTCTCAGGTTATTAAGGATAAACTGTTTAATCAAATTAACATCTCTTAAACAGTCACTGAGTAGTACTTTTGCCTGAAAGCCAGTATGAGAAAAATACTCAAGTAACATTTTAAAACCATTACTCAAAATGATTAGAAGTATAAGGTGCTCTGAAAAGTGTCCTGAATATTAACACCCTGTAATAAAATGCTTTAAAATGAAATTGTCCTTTCACTTTTTTTGTGGGCAGAATTGCATTATTTTTCTAGCATCTTTTAATGTTTTTGAATGTAAAAGAAAAAATATTTTTTAAATAGTCTTGTCTCCTACATTAGTCAAAGAATTTTAGCATTTCACTTCCCATACCAATTATGAGACCACTTTTCAATTTGTCTGTACCTTCTTTTGACAGTCTGTAGTAAAATATAATTTAACATTTTAATTATTTTAGTAATTATTCCTGGGAAACATTTCTAAGTCATACCATAAATAATTTTCCTGAAAATCATATAACTTATTAGAGATAGAGCAGAGTATCAAATCATTCAGCTATCACCGCATGCCCTTCCTGAACTAGGTCCAGTCCTAACGTAGCCACTGTCCTAACAGAACTTACTATGGAGGCCAAAGCTAAATTAACAAGAACTTAAGGCTGTATATTGCAAAGAAGGGAGAAATAAAGTGTGCTGGGGTACCCTTGAGAGGAGCACTTATCCCAGAGAGGCTTCAGGTAGGCTTCCTGAAGGAAGGGACCTGACCATTAAGTTGAAATTTGAAAGACAGGAGGACTAGCTAGAAAAAGACAAATAGGGAGATGATTACTGTCACAGTCAGGAATTATAGCAATATGCAAAAGGTCAAAGCCAGAAAGCAAGAACCTAGAACCTTTAAGGAAATGGAACTCAGTTAAAACAGACTGGTGGATAGAACCTGGGAATGATAAGAAATGATTTAAGAGATAGGACAAGGGTAGATTCTAGATGGGCCTTTTGGAGTTTACACTAAGAGTTTTGAGGAGTTAAAAGAGTTTTAAAGAGAGTAGCAATATATTAGATTATGTTTCCTAAGAGCATTTTATTCAGAGATTTGGTAGTAGAAGCTGGATGAGAAGCTGGAGACGTATGGAGTAAAAAGAACAATAAGAGGGCCCAACCCTGGATCATGGAAACATCGGATTTTAAAAATGGGCAGAAATCTGGGAGGCCAAGGTGGGTAGATTATCTGAGCTTAGGAGTTTAAAACCAGCCTAAACCAGAGCAAGACCCTGTCTCTAAAAATGGCCAGGCAGGGTGGAGCCTGTGGCTCAGTCGGTAGGGCGCCGGCCCCATATACCGAGGGTGACGGGTTCAAACCCGGCCCCAGCCAAACTGCAACCAAAAAATAGCCGGGCGTTGTGGCAGGCGCCCGTAGTCCCAGCTACTCGGGAGGCTGAGGCAAGAGAATCGCTTAAGCCCAGGAGTTGGAGGTTGCTGTGAGGTGTGTGATGCCACGGCACTCTACCGAGGGCCATAAAATGAGACTCTGTCTCTACAGAAAAAAAAAAAATGGCCAGGCATTGTGGTAGGCGCCTGTAGTCCCAGCTAACCGGGAGGCTGAGGTAAAAGGATCACTTGAGCCCAAGAGTTTGAGATTGCTGTGAACTTTGACACCACAGCACTCTACCCAGAGCTACAGAGACTCTGTCTCAAAAAAAAAAAAAAGGCATAAAAAGGAAAGTATAGGAGAAGTAAAACACCTAGTGACTTCATGTGCTGCTAAGGTCAAAGCAAACAAAACTTAAAGAGTTTTCTGTTAGATTTAGCAATGAGGTAGTCTTTGGTTAAGATAAGAAAGCCAATTAGCATTAATATTCAAATACTTTTTTGGGGGCGGCGCCTGTGGCTCAGTCGGTAAGGCGCCGGCCCCATATACCGAGGGTGGCGGGTTCAAACCCGGCCCCGGCCAAACTGCAACCAAAAAATAGCCGGGCGTTGTGGCGGGCGCCTGTAGTCCCAGCTACTTGGGAAGCTGAGGCAAGAGAATGGCTTAAGCCCAGGAGTTGGAGGTTGCTGTGAGCTGTGTGAGGCCACAGCACTCTACCGAGGGCCATAAAGTGAGACTCTGTCTCTACAAAAAAAAAAAAAAAAACAAATACTTTTTTGGTCTATTTGTATACTTTTTTTTTCTATATGAATTTGTTAGGTAGAGTCCCTCTAGTAGTTGTGTCCTGTATCCAAAAGGTGTGCCATAGAGGACATTGTGCTCATGTAGTGGAAGCAGCCAAGACCCTCCCCTCCACCCTCCCCTCCCTCATTCCCCCACCCCCAAACTTGAATTGAAATGAGTTTTTCTCCTGTGTAGGTTTTGTATACTTTTAAAGTAAAGCACACACTGCCAATTTTTTTTTATTATTAAATCATAGCTGTGTACATTAATGCAAACATGGGGCACCATACACTAGTTTGATAGACCGTTTGACACATTTTCATCACACTGGTTAACATAGCTTCCTGGCATTTTCTTAGTTATTGTGTTAAGACATTTATATTCTACATTTATTAAGTTTCACATGTACCCTTGTAAGATGCACCGCAGGTGTTAAGCTGTCACCTTGGGTAGAGTGCCATGGCATCATAGCGCATAGCAACTTCGAACTCGGGCTCAAGTGATTCTCTTCCCTCAGTTTTTCTTTAGTAGAGATAGGCTCTCACTTTTTTTTTTTGCTGTTTTTGGCCGGGGCTGGGTTTGAACCCACCACCTCCAGCATATGGGGCCGGCACCCTACTCCTTTGAGCCATAGGCGCCGCCTGACAGGGTCTCACTTTTGCTTAGGCTGGTCTCCAACTCCTGAGCTCAGGCAATCCACCGGCCTCGGCCTCCCAGAGTTCCAGGATTACAGGCGTGAGCCACGCACCTGGCCACATTGCCAATTTTTGATGGCTCAACCTGACTTCCATATTTATGTCCCTTAAAAAAAGAAATCATGACTGTCCCCAAAGAACAGCCAAAATGTGTATTTACTGCCACAGCCTCCAATAATACTAACATGATATTACATCATTCTAGTAACACAGACAAGTTGAGGTTTCTCCAACAGACATAATTAGGTGGTTAAGGTTTTAATATGAAAGAGTTAAGTCATTAAAATCACCACAAAAGGGCAGCGCCTGTGGCTCAGCGAGCAGGGCACTGGCCCCATATACCAATGGTAGTGGGTTCAAACACAGCCCCAGCCAAACTGCAACAAAAAAAACAGGCGTTGTGGCAGGTGCCTGCAGTCCCAGCTACTGGGGAGGCTGAGGCAAGAGAATCGCCTAAACCCAGGAGTTGGGAGGCGGAGCAAGATGGCAGCTGAGTAACAGCTTCCTTGCATCTGGGCACCGTGAGTCTGGGGAGATAGGACTCCAGGCATCTCTGGCTGGTGGGAACTGCCTATCATCACTCCTATGAGGATACAGGGAGTCAGCGAGAGACTTCTGGACCCCAAGAGGAGGACTAAAACCGTGGAAAACCGGCAAGTGGTCGCGTGTGTTCAATCCGTCTAAACCCGCCCACAACTGTAAGTTCAGTAGCAGCGAGACTGCAAACCAGAAAGGCCTTACGTGTGAACTGTTTTGATGTCCTTGGACTTGGCACTGAGTTGAACTGCCTTGGGGAAGGCCTGAGCGGGAGTGCGGAGAACTTTGGCCGTTGTCTAGGGCCCCAGTCTGAGCCGCTGAGCCAGACGGAGCTAATAGTGTTTGGCGGTGGGTCACACGGATCCATTGTCAGCGATCTGCCCCAGCAAGCTCCGCCCTCAGGGTCGCAGAGCTAGAAACGGGTGGGAGCTGGTAACCCAGCAACCAAGTAGCCTAAGGGTGGGGTCTGAGCCGCCTTGCAGCCCTAACCCTCAGGGGCAGAGTGAGACCGGTTTTGGCACACTGGGTAAGTGGATAGCCACTTCAGCAACGATTCCAGCGAGAAAGCTGGGAAAGCTTCTGCTCAGCAAGTTTACAAGTTCAAAGTGCCTTTTAAGTAGGCTGAAGAGAGATTTAGGGTGTCTACCTGCTGGGGTTTGAGAAATCAGCAGCCTCCAGTCGTATCAGAACTGTGACTAACATCTCATACCCCAGAAGACCACGTGTTGCCCAGACAATATTCAATAATATATACAAACTGCTTTGTTTTTGGTTCTGTATTTTTTTCTTTTTTTTTTTTTTTTTTGTTTGGTTGTTTTTTTTGTTTGTTTATTTTGACGTTGCTGATGTTCTTTTGTTTTTTTAATTTCAATCTTTTCCACACAGATCCCTTTTTCTTTCTCAATTTTCCTAGTTTAATTATAATTTCCCATTGCTGCCTTTTTTAATAACTTCAACTTCATTTTTGCTAGTGTTTCTACCGATATAATTTGGTTTTTCACCCAATTTTATCCCTGTAAAGTTTTCTGTTTGCTTGTTTTGGTTTGATTTATAGCATTTTTGTCTTTCCTCTCTACTTGGTGGAGGTGGGGTACTGTGTCTGATCAGGTTAGCAAAGAGCTGCTGACCTCAAGGGAACCACGCAACTGGGCACCCCCAGAAGGTGGGGTTTTTTAAGGTTGTGTCAAAGTACCCTACTGTACACCTATATTGCCCTGTCTCCCTCTTTCTGTGCCTCTCTTCTTTTTGTCAATATTCCTTATACCCACCCCCTCTCCTTTCTCTATCTTTCTTTTTTTCTTATCACTCGGTCCTCCTTTCTTTCATCCCCTTTTTTTTGCTCTTCAACCTTCTCACCCTTCTGGTCCTGTAACCCTTAGTCCACAGGCACAAGAACTTAAAGAGCAAGAGGAAGTGAAAGGAAAATTAGGGCAAGGAAACAGATAAAAGAAATCACTCATGAGGAAGAATCAGCAGAAAACTCCAGGCAACATGAAGAACCAGTCTAGAACAACCCCACCAAGGGACCATGAGGTAGCTACTGCAGATGATTCCACCAGTATAGAAATGTTAGGAATGACAGAAAGGGAATTTAGAATACACATGTTGAAAACAATGAAAGAAATGATGGAAACAATAAAGGAAATTGCTAATAAAGTGGAAAATAACCAAAAGGAAATCCAAAAACAGAATCAAATAAGAGATGAACGATATGAAGAATATAAAAAGGATATAGCAGACCTAAAGGAACTGAAACAGTCAATTAGGGAACTTAAAGATGCAATGGAAAGTATCAACAACAGGTTAGACCATGCAGAAGAAAGAATTTCAGAGGTAGAAGACAAAGTTCTTGAGATAACTCAGACAGTAAAAGAGGCAGAAAAGAAGAGAGAGAAAGCAGAACGTTCACTGTCAGAATTATGGGACTTTATGAAGCGTTCCAACATACGAGTTACAGGAATTCCAGAAGGGGAAGAAGAATGCCCCAGAGGAATGGAAGCCATACTAGAGAATATTATAAAAGAAAATTTCCCAAACATCACCAAAGATTCTGACACACTGCTTTCAGAGGGATATCGGACCCCGGGTCGCCTCAACTCTAACCGAGCTTCTCCAAGACACATTGTGATGAACCTGTCCAAAGTCAAGATAAAAGAAAAGATTCTGCAAGCTGCCAGGAGTAAGCGCCAGTTGACCTACAGGGGCAAATCCATCAGAGTTACTGCAGACTTCTCTAATGAAACTTTCCAAGCAAGAAGACAATGGTCATCTACCTTTAATCTACTTAAACAGAACAATTTTCAGCCCAGAATTCTGTACCCTGCTAAGCTTAGCTTCAAAATTGACGGAGAAATCAAATCATTTACAGATATACAAACATTGAGGAAATTCGCCACAACAAGACCAGCTCTACAGGAAATACTTCAACCTGTTCTGCACACTGACCACCACAATGGATCAGCAGCAAAGTATGAACTCAGAAATCAAAGGACAGAACCTAACCTCCACACTGATGCAAAAGATAAAACTAAGCAATGGACTCTCACCAAATAAGACGAATAGAATACTACCACACTTATCAATTATCTCAATAAATGTTAATGGCTTGAATTCCCCACTGAAGAGACATAGATTGGTTGACTGGATTAAAAAACACAAGCCATCCATTTGCTGTCTGCAAGAAACACACCTGGCTTCAAAAGACAAATTAAAGCTCCGAGTCAAGGGTTGGAAGACAATTTTTCAGGCAAATGGAATTCAGAAGAAAAGAGGAGTTGCAATCTTATTTTCAGATACTAAAAGCAACTAAAGTCAAAAAAGACAAAGATGGTCACTTTATACTGGTCAAGGGAAAACTACAACAAGAAGACATTTCAATTCTAAATATTTATGCACCCAATTTAAATGCTCCCAGATTCTTCAAGCAGACCTTACTCAGTCTGAGCAATATGATATCTGATAATACCATCATAACAGGGGACTTTAACACACCTCTTACAGAGCTGGACAGATCCTCTAAACAGAAATTAAACAAAGATGTAAGAGATTTAAATGAGACCCTAGAACAACTGTGCTTGATAGACATATATAGAACACTCCACCCCAAAGATAAAGAATATACATTCTTCTCATCACCCCATGGAACATTCTCCAAAATTGATCATATCCTGGGACACAAAACAAATATCAACAGAATCAAAAGAATTGAAATTTTACCTTGTATCTTTTCAGACCATAAGGCACTAAAGATGGAACTCAACTCTAACAAAAATGCTCAACCCCACCCAAAGGCATGGAAATTAAACAATCTTCTGTTGAATAACAGATGGGTGAAGGAAGAAATAAAACAGGAAATCATTAACTTCCTTGAGCATAACAACAATGAAGACACAAGCTACCAAAACCTGTGGGATACTGCAAAAGCAGTTTTGAGAGGAAAATTCATCGCTTTAGATGCCTACATTCGAAAAACAGAAAGAGAGCACATCAACAATCTCACAAGAGATCTTATGGAATTGGAAAAAGAAGAACAATCTAAGCCTAAATCCAGTAGAAGAAAAGAAATATCCAAAATCAAATCAGAGATAAATGAAATTGAAAACAAAAGAATCATTCAGAAAATTAATGAAACAAGGAGTTGGTTTTTTGAAAAAATAAATAAAATAGATAAACCATTGGCCAGACTAACTAGAAATAGAAAAGTAAAATCTCTAATAACCTCAATCAGAAACGATAAAGGGGAAATAACAACTGATCCCACAGAGATACAAGAGATCATCTCTGAATACTACCAGAAACTCTATGCCCAGAAATTTGACAATGTGAAGGAAATGGATCAATATTTGGAATCACACCCTCTCCCTAGAATTAGCCAGGAAGAAACAGACCTCCTGAACAGACCAATTTCAAGCACTGAGATCAAAGAAACAATAAAAAAGCTTCCAACTAAAAAATGCCCTGGTCCAGATGGCTTCACTCCAGAATTCTATCAAACCTTCAAGGAAGAGCTTATTCCTGTACCGCAGAAATTATTCCAAAAAACTGAGGAAGAAGGAATCTTCCCCAGCACATTCTATGAAGCAAACATCACCCTGATACCAAAACCAGGAAAAGACCCAAGCAAAAAGGAGAATTTCAGACCAATCTCACTCATGAATATAGATGCAAAAATTCTCAACAAAATCCTAGCCAATAGATTACAGCTTATCATCAAAAAAGTCATTCATCATGATCAAGTAGGCTTCATCCCAGGGATGCAAGGCTGGTTTAACATACGCAAGTCCATAAACGTTATCCACCATATTAACAGAGGCAAAAATAAAGATCATATGATCCTCTCAATAGATGCAGAAAAAGCATTTGATAAAATCCAGCATCCTTTTCTAATTAGAACACTGAAGAGTATAGGCATAGGTGGCACATTTCTAAAACTGATTGAAGCTATCTATGACAAACCCACAGCCAATATTTTACTGAATGGAGTAAAACTGAAAGCTTTTCCTCTTAGAACTGGAACCAGACAAGGTTGTCCTCTGTCACCTTTACTATTCAACATAGTGCTGGAAGTTCTAGCCAATACAATTAGGCAAGACAAGGAAATCAAGGGAATCCAAATGGGAGCAGAGGAGGTCAAACTCTCCCTCTTTGCTGACGACATGATCTTATACTTAGAGAACCCCAAAGACTCAACCACAAGACTCCTAGAAGTCATCAAAAAATACAGTAATGTTTCAGGATATAAAATCAATGTCCACAAGTCAGTAGCCTTTGTATACACCAATAACAGTCAAGATGAGAAGCTAATTAAGGACACAACTCCCTTCACCATAGTTTCAAAGAAAATGAAATACCTAGGAATATACCTAACGAAGAAGGTGAAGGACCTCTATAAAGAAAACTATGAAATCCTCAGAAAGGAAATAGCAGAGGATATTAACAAATGGAAGAACATACCATGCTCATGGATGGGAAGAATTAACGTTGTTAAAATGTCTATACTTCCCAAAGCAATCTACCTATTCAATGCCATTCCTATCAAAGTACCTACATCGTACTTTCAAGATTTGGAAAAAATGATTCTGCGTTTTGTATGGAACCGGAAAAAACCCCGTATAGCTAAGGCAGTTCTCTGTAACAAAAATAAAGCTGGGGGCATCAGCATACCAGATTTTAGTCTGTACTACAAAGCCATAGTGCTCAAGACAGCATGGTACTGGCACAAAAACAGAGACATAGACACTTGGAATCGAATTGAACACCAAGAAATGAAACTAACATCTTACAACCACCTAATCTTTGATAAACCAAACAAGAACTTACCTTGGGGGAAAGACTCCCTATTCAATAAATGGTGTTGGGAGAACTGGATGTCTACATGTAAAAGACTGAAACTGGACCCACACCTTTCCCCACTCACAAAAATTGATTCGAGATGGATAAAGGACTTAAATTTAAGGCATGAAACAATAAAAATCCTCAAAGAAAGCATAGGAAAAACACTGGAAGATATTGGCCTGGGGGAAGACTTCATGAAGAAGACTGCCATGGCAATTGCAACAACAACAAAAATAAACAAATGGGACTTCGTTAAACTGAAAAGCTTCTGTACAGCTAAGGACACAATAACCAAAGCAAAGAGACAACCTACACAATGGGAAAGGATATTTGCATATTTTCAATCAGACAAAAGCTTGATAACCAGGATCTATAGAGAACTCAAATTAATCCACATGAAAAAAGCCAACAATCCCTTATATCAATGGGCAAGAGACATGAATAGAACTTTCTCTAAAGACCACAGACAAATGGCTAACAAACACATGAAAAAATGTTCATCATCTCTATATATTAGAGAAATGCAAATCAAAACAACCCTGAGATATCATCTAACCCCAGTGAGAATGGCCTACATCACAAAATCTCAAAACTGCAGATGCTGGCGTGGATGTGGAGAGAAGGGAACACTTTTACACTGCTGGTGGGACTGCAAACTAGTACAACCTTTCTGGAAGGAAGTATGGAGAAACCTCAAAGCACTCAACCTAGACCTCCCATTCGATCCTGCAATCCCATTACTGGGCATCTACCCAGAAGGAAAAAAATCCTTTTATCATAAGGACACTTGTACTAGACTGTTTATTGCAGCTCAATTTACCGTTGCCAAAATGTGGAAACAGCCTAAATGCCCACCAACCCAGGAATGGATTAACAAGCTGTGGTATATGTATACCATGGAATACTATTCAGCCATTAAAAAAAATGGAGACTTTACATCCTTCATATTAACCTGGATGGAAGTGGAAGACATTATTCTTAGTAAAGCATCACAAAAATGGAGAAGCATGAATCCTATGTACTCAATCTTGATATGAGGACAATTAATGACAATTAAGGTTATGGGGGGGAAGCAGAAAGAGGGATCGAGGGAGGAGGGTGGGGCCTTAGTGTGTGTCACATTTTATGGGGGCAAGACATGATTGCAAGAGGGACTTTACCTAACAATTGCAATCAGTGTAACTGGCTTATTGTACCCTCAATGAATCCCCAACAATAAAAAAAAAAAAAAAAGAGAGAGAAAAAAAAAAAAAACCCAGGAGTTGGAGGTTGCTGTGAGCTGTGATGTCATAGCACTCTACCAAGGGTGATAAAGTGAGACTCTGTCTCTAAAAAAAAAAAAAAAAAAAAAAATCACCACAAAAAACATACTAGCAGTTTTCATTCCAAGACTTGAATACACTGATTTGACATCAGTGTCAATTAAGACATCTTGGTAGGATTACCAGGAAACGAAAGTTCTTCAGTCCTAACTTCGTTGTGCTTCCATCATGAAGTCTCAGTATTTCAGTAATGAAATCTCATTTGGACAAAAAGTCACTTCAAAAAGAATATGTTGGCTTGGCACCTGTAGCTCATGCGGCTGGGGCGCCAGCCACACACACTGGAGC
The DNA here is from genome assembly GCF_027406575.1 of Nycticebus coucang. NCBI lineage: Eukaryota > Metazoa > Chordata > Mammalia > Primates > Lorisidae > Nycticebus > Nycticebus coucang. The sequence goes on along the minus strand of NC_069792.1, from coordinate 17,581,149 downwards.
TAGCGGGTTCAAACCCAGCCCAGTTCTGCCAAACAACAATGACAACTACAACCCAAAAATACCCGAGCATTGTGACAGGCACCTGTAGTCCCAGCTACTTGGGAGGCTAAAGCAAGAGAACCACTTAAGCCCAGGAGTTTGAGGTTGCTGTGAGCTGTGACTCAAGGGCACTCTAGGGTGACAGCTTGAGACTCTGTCTCAAAAAAAAAAAGGGTGGCGCCTGTGGCTCAGTGGGTAGGGTGCTGGCCCCATATACCGAGGGTGGTGGGTTCAAACCTGGCCCCCGGCCAAACTGCAGCAAAAAATAGCCAAGCGTTGTGGTGGGTGCCCGTAGTCCCAGCTACTTGGTAGGCTAAGGCAAGAGAATTGCCTAAGCCCAGGAGTTGGACATTGCTGTGAGCTGTGTGACGCCACAGCACTTTACTGAGGGTGATAAAGTGAGACACTATCTCTACAAAAAAATAAATAAATACAAATTAAAAAAAGACAAAAAGAATATGTTGCCACACCTAACTGCAGAGTGCAGAATCATATTTTATTTAGGCACAGTTAGATTATACTTCTCAGCTCTGCCCTTCACATGTTGACCCAAAGCCCAAGCTGGTTTTCCCTAACTGGCTGTACACCACACCAACCAATTAGGGGAAAGAGCTGCTCACCACTATCAAAAAGGTTCTGACTTTTAACTAGTCTAACTTGGGTCATTAGCCTGCCCCTGTAATTATAGATAGGGATTTTTGAGACCAATTAAGAGCTATCCCTAAAGCTGGGGGTGGAGTCAAAAACCCAAAATGCATAACTACTGCACAATGAGGTAAATGGATGCCACAGAGACAGCCAACAATGTCCCTTCAACCAGCCCAGGGAAATTATAGACCTAGAAAATAATTTGCATTTTACCTTCAATGTAGTTACTACATTAAAAAGTAAGAGCCCCTACAAAATTTTTTTAACATTTCTTTAAATTTTAATGTATTTTCATGATCACTTATGGTATAAATGCTCCAGTTTTAACACTGAGCTTTTAAGAAATTGGTCAATTGCAGCCACCCTGCAGAAACTAAGTTGAGAGCAGGAGTTGCCTTTTCCTGGGAAGTATTGTCTTACATCCTTGAGCTACTCGAGGGCTAAAAATGATGTTTTTCCTAACTGAAGTCTGGTTTTTGTTCAGTTTCAAATTTTTCAGAGATAATTTCTCAAGCCTTTTAGTGATAATATACAGGAAATGTCAGTTGTCATAAAAAATGTAATCCCAATGTCCAAGAAATAAAACAAATCAGAGCAGGACCAGAAGCCCAGGCTGGAGCAAAGTTGGACAGAGAAGTAACGTATATGGAATGGGAATTGGGGCCAGTTGAAAGATACAGTGAAATCCTAGAATCAGAGGTGTTTCAAATTTTCTAGATTGTTTTAAGATCTTGAGGTCCTAGTTTCAAAGAATTCAACAAAATGAACTTCTACATATAGTTGAAAATGTATGCACTTAACTATAGTATTTTTATGTTACACTGTCCAATTATACGAGTCCTTCAACCGGCATGCTTTTTTATTTGTTTACACCACATAAGGTGTTATTTTGAAATCTATAGTACAGCCAAGAAGAAAAAAGCCAAGAGGGAAGAGAAGGCATTTGTGCTCCATTGTTTCTAAATTTGGAAAATAATCTCTGAGACCAAACATTGTGTGTTCCCGTAGAGGAATTAAATCTGAAGATTGTTGTCACAGATTAGCATGACTAGCTGAATTTAAGACTGAAAAATCTCTGCATTGCCCAATAGAATAATAAACTGCCCAATCGTGCAGCCCCTTGAAAATAAACACAGAAGAGCCAGAGCATAAGCAACTTTGTAATGAATCAGAGAAACTCGGAGTTGGAGGGTTGTGCTGGGTATTGCACAGGTTCAGTTTCCAGAAACTGGTCTGTGAGTGATGAGATACAGACGCATAAGTCATGCAGGCAGAGAAGAGTTCATTTATATTACCAAGTCTGCACTGTATCCACATGGAGGTGAGCATACTCAACTGAACACAGAATGTTAAGTTCCTGAGTTTTCTGTATTTCCAGATTGTTTTAACTATAACTAAGATATATATTATTGAGAAATGTGGGTTTTTTGTTTTGTTTTTAAAGACAAAACTACACAAAACAATAGCTCTTATTTTGCTCATCTTTTTAAGTATAATTGTTTAAACTATGATGAGGTATTTATGTTATTTACTGTTTTAAATTGATGTAACTATGTCATTGTGTGCCTCGAAATAATAGAAAATTGAAAAATCTAGTGTATTCTCTCATTTTGGTCTATTTTCAATATAAGTTTAAACTGCACAAAAATTCATCCTCTTGGAGCCAAAATGCTAGTTTAAGATCTTCAAGTAACTTCTGAGGTAATCAGTCTATAAGTTTCTAAAAGTTCCTAAAACCTTATCCGAATATTAGCGGAAGAGATACCATTCATCTTTGTAAACATACACTTGTAATCTACTTATTTTAGAAAGCTAATAACATGGAACTTAAATCATCTGTGACCAGATTGGCATACTTAACCTTTTGATCTCAGAAATAAGAAAATTACAAAAATAAAATCAGGAACTCTATCATTTCCGGTCACATTTGGAAGGAAACAGCTAAAATCATGGCTCGATAACTAACATCAATGATTAATTGCTTTTCAACATGTGGATTATCTTGGTGCCAAAAATTATGAAACAATTGCCTCACAAATTGGAGACTCCCTGATGTCAGTACTCATATTTTCTTTGGATTATACTAAGTAATTATGCTAAACTTTCTAATGACTGAGTAAAATGGTATTGTGCCTTGGGGCACATTCTGATGAACTACAGTTGTACTTCTCGAAACCTAAGAGGCAAGTGCATAAAAAAGTGTACTGTCTGGAACAGAGCTCTGTTTGACCTTTATCCTGGATATTAGAGGATTGTAAGTATCATAAAATGATAAATATGTTTACCCTTTATAGTCATTAAACTACTTACTATCTTCCTGAAAAAAAGTTGCTGTAAACTCATCTCTAAACATGTTTAATTTATATGATTTACTTTTGTGAACTTTTGAACTTGCTAATTCATACTCTATCCTCACATTCATTTAAATTTATTATTTGCATTAATGACAATGCTAAATAAGTCCTTTGGAATACATATAAAGTTAGCTTTAAGTTTTTTGCTTCAAAATTTATGTAATCCATCGTTCATTTATTGCATATCTTTTCAGTATAATTCAGTGATTAAGATTCTGGGCTTAAAAATAAAGTAACAAGGGCAGCGCCTGTGGCTCAGTGAGTAGGGCACCGGCCCCATATGCCGAGGGTGGCGGGTTCAAACCCAGCCCCGGCCAAACTGCAACAAAAATATAGCCGGGCGTTGTGGCGGGCACCTGTAGTCCCAGCTGCTCAGGAGGCTGAGGCAAGAGAATCGCGTAAGCCCAAGATTTAGAGGTTGCTGTGAGCTGTGTGACGCCACGGCACTCTACCTGAGGGCGGTACAGTGAGACTCTGTCTCTACAAAAAAATAAAAATAAAAATAAAGTAGCAGGCAAGGTGGAGCAAGATGGCGGCCAAGTAACAGCTTCCCTGCAACTGGGCATGGTGAGTCTGGTGAATAAGACTCCAGGCATCTCTGGCTGGTGGGATCTGCCTATAGTCATCCCTTTGAGGATACAGGGAATCAGCAAGGGACCTCTGGACCCCAAGAGGAGGACAAAAGCAGTGGAAAACTGGCAAGTAGTTGCGTGTGATCGATTGACCTAATCCCTCTGGCAACGGTAAGTACAAGCAGCAGTGAGACTGCAAACCGTAAAGGCCTTACCTGTGGAACTGTTTCGGTGTTTTAGGACTTGGCACTCAGTTGAACTGCCTTGGGGAGAGCTTGTGCATGAGTGCAGAGAACTCTGGGCATTGTCTAGGGCCCCAGACTGAGCTGCTGAGCCAAATGGAGCTAATAGTGTTTGGCTGTGGGCCGCTGGGAGCCATTGTGAGAGAACTGCCCTGGCAAGCTCCGTCCTCAGGGTCCCAGAGCAAGGATGGGGCGGGAGCTAGTAACCTAGTGCTGAGCTGCCTAAAGGCAGGTACTGAGCTGCCTTACAGCCTTAACCCTCAGGAGCAGAGCGAGACCAGTTTTGGCACACTGGAGCCTCGGGCTGTTGCTCTGGGTAGAGTGCCGTGGCATCACAGCCCACAGCAACCTCAAACTCCTGGGCCTGGCGTTGCCCAGACCTCCATAAGAGCTGCGCCGTGACTCCCGACCCACAACCCATGCCCGCAGGGCCTTCGCATGCAACCCTGTGTCCTACCTCCTACACCCTCCCTGCCTCCACACCGCCCGCTCGTCTGGCCAGGGACTCTGGTAGCCGTGTGCACTCCCTGCCTCTGCACAGAGCCCTTCTCCTGGCCAGAGACTGCTGGAGCCTTGGGCTCTCTGTGCCAAAGTCACTGGGTGCCAGGTACTCCCAGAACCGTGCACACCACCTCCTGCTCTGTTGCTGGATCCAGGTGTGTTACACTCCGGAGCTGCTTCCACAACCAGAACTCCTTGGCTGGGGCAGCTCCAGAGGAACTACACAGGGCCACTCCCTACAAAGATCCAGCACCAATAGAGTGATCTCGCTGGGGTCTCATCTTGGAGAGACACCTCCCAACTCTGAGGACGGCCAGAGGCAACGGTGAAAAACAATAATGAGGCAAAATAAACAGAAAAACTCTGGCAATATGAATAATCAGAGTAGATCAACTCCACCAAGGATCAATGGGGCAGACACGGCACAAGATCCCATGCACAAATAGCTGAGATGTCAGAAATCGAATTCAGAATCTGGATAGCAAATAAGATCGAATTACAATTCTAAGCAGTAACCCAAAAGATATCTCAAGAATTCAATGAATTCAAAGACCAAATGACCAAAGATTTTGACACATTGAGACAAGAAGTTACAGCCCTCAAACATCTGAGAAACACAGTAGAATCCCTCAGTAACAGAATGGAGCAAGCAGAAGAAAGGATTTCTGACATTGAAGACAAAGCTTTCGAACGCTCCCAAACTCTCAAAGAGGAAGAAAAATGGAGGGCAAAAACAGATCCCTCTCTCAGAGAGCTCAGGGATAATTAGAAGAAAACCAATATTCGTCTTATAGGGATCCCCAAAAGCGACGAAGCGACTTCACAAGGCACAGAATCTCTTCTCCATGAGATTATTAAAGAGAAATTTCCAGACATGCCAAGAGATTCTGAAATTCAGATAGCAGACAGTTTCAGAACTCTAGCACAACTCAACCCAAATAAGACATCCCCCAGACACACCATAATCAATTTCACTAAAGTTAATATGAATTCCGAAAGCAGCCAGACGAAAGAAAACCATCACCTACAAGGGCAAGAATATTAGAGTAACTGCAGATCTCTCTGCTGAAACCTTTCAATCTAGTAGAGGATGGTCATCGACTTTTAATCTCCTAAAACAAAGTAACTTGAAACCCAGGATCCTGTACCCAGCTAAACTGAGTTTCATTTATGATGGAGAAATTAAATACTTCAATGACATTCACATGTTGAAGAAATTTGCCATAACTAACCAGCTCTCCAGGATATTCTCAGACCTATCTTCCATAAAGACCAGTGTAATCCTCCACCACAAAAGTAAACCCACCCAGAAAATTTTGATCAAATTCCAACTTGCACAGTCACAAAAGGATTAAAAATGTCCACCGGACTCTCAAAAGGCTTATCAATATTCTCAATTAATGTGAATGGTTTAAATTGTCCTCTAAAGAGGCACAGGTTGGCTGACTGGATACAAAAACTCAAGCCAGATATCTGCTGCATATAAGAATCGCATCTTACATTAAAAGACAAATACAGACTCAAGGTGAAGGGATGGTCATCTATACTCCAGGCAAATATGCTCCAGGCAAATGGAAAGCAGAAAAAAGCAGGCATTGCAATCCTATTCGCAGACGCAATAGGCTTTAAACCAACCGAAATAAGAAAGGATAAGGATGGACACTTCCTATTTGTTAAAGGTAATACTCAATATGATGAAATTTCAATTCTTAATATTTACGCACCCAACCAGAATGCACCTCAGTTTATAAGAGAAACTCTAAAGACATGAGCAACTTGATTTCCTCCAGTTCCATAGTAGTTGGAGATTTTAACACCCCTCTAGCAGTGCTGGATAGATCCTCCAAAAAGAAGCTAAGCAAAGAAATTTTAGATTTAAACATAGCCATTCAACATCTGGACTTAATAGACATGTACAGAATATTTCATCCCAACAAAACTGAATACACATTCTTCTCATCAGCCCACAGAACATACTCCAAAATCGACCACTTCCTAGGCCACAAATCTAACCTCAGCAAATTAAAAAAAATAGAAATTATTCCTTGCATCTTCTCAGACCATCATGGAATAAAAGTTGAACTCAATAACAACAGGAACCTGCATACTCATACAAAAACATGGAAGCTAAACAACCTTATGCTGAAGGATAGATGGGTTATAGACGAGATTAAGAAGGAAATCACCAAATTTTTGGAACAAAACTACAAGACACAAATTACCAGAACCTCTGGGATACTGCAAAGGCAGTCCTAAGAGGGAAATTTATAGCACTGCAAGCCTTCCTCAAGAGAATGGAAAGAGAGGAAGTTAATAACTTAATGGGACATCTCAAGCAACTGGAGAAGGAAGAACACTCCAACCCCAAACCCAGCAGAAGAAAAGAAATAACCAAAATCAGAGCAGAATTAAATGAAACTGAAAACTAAAGAATTATACAACAGATCAATAAATCCAAAAGTTGGGTTTTTGAAAAGATCAATAAAATAGATAAACCTTTGGCCAACCTAACCAGGAAAAAGAGTAATATCTCTAATTTCATCAATCAGAAATAGTAACAATGAAATAACAACAGACCCCTCGGAAATTCAAAAACTCCTTAATGAATACTACAAGAAACTCTACTCTCAGAAATATGAAAATCTGAAAGAAATCGACCAATAGCTGGAAGTACACCACCTACCAAGACTTAGCCAGAATGAAGTGGAAATGTTGAACAGGCCTATACTTATATCAAGTTCTAAAATAACATCAACTATACAAAATCTCCCTAAAAACAAAAGCCCAGGACCAGATGGCTTTATGTCAGAATTCTACCAAACCTTTAAAGAAGAACTAGTACCTATATTCCTAAACCTCTTCCAAAATATAGAAAAGGAAGGAATATTACCCAACACATTCTACAAAGCAAACATCACCTTAATCCCCAAACCAGGGAAAGACCCAACGAGAAAAGAAAATTATAGACCAATATCACTAATGAATATTGATGCTAAAATACTCAATAAGATCCTAGCAAACAGAATCCAACAACACATCAAAAAAATTATACACCACGACCAAGTGAGATTTATCCCAGGGTCTCAAAGCTGGTTCAATATACGTAAATCTATAAATGTAATTCAGCACATAAACAAACTAAAAAATAAGGACCATATGATTCTTTCAATTGATGCAGAAAAAGCTTTTGGTAATGTCCAGCATCCTTCATGATCAGAACACTTAAGAAAATTGGTATAGAAGGGACATATCTTAAACTAATAGAGGCCATCTACAGCAAACCCACAGCCAATATCGTATTGAATGGAGTTAAATTGAAATCATTTCCACTTAGATCAGGAACCAGGCAAGGTTGCCCATTGTCTCCATTGCTCTTTAACATTGTAATGGAAGTTTTAGCCATTGCAATTAGGGAAGAAAAGGTGATCAAGGGTATCCACATAGGGTCAGAAGAGATCAACTTTCACTCTTCACAGATGATATGATCGTATATCTGGAAAACACCAGGGACTCTACTACGAAACTTTTAGAAGTGATCAAGGAATACAGCAATGTCTCAGGCTACAAAATCAACACCCATAAATCTATAGCTTTTATATATACCAACAATAACAAAGCCGAAGAAACAGTCAAGGACTCTATTCCTTTCACAGTAGTGCCAAAGAAGATGAAATATTTGGGAGTATACCTAACAAAGGACGTGAAAGATCTCTACAAAGAGAAGTATGAAACTTTAAGAAAAGAAATAGCTGAAGATGTTAACAAATGGAAAAACATACCATGCTCATGGCTGGGAAGAATCAACATTGTTAAAATGTCTATGCTACCCAAAGCAATATATTTTAATGCAATCCCTATTAAAGCTCCATTGTCGTATTTTAAAGATCTTGAAAAAAATAATACTTCGTTTTATATGGAATCAGAAAAAAACTCAAATAGCCAAAACATTACTCAGCAATAAAAACACAGCAGGAGGAATCACACTACCAGTCCTGAGACTGTACTATAAATCGATAGTGATCAAAACAGCATGGTACTGGCACAAAAACAGAGAAGTAGATGTCTGGAACAGAATAGAGAACCAAGAGATGAATCCAGCTACTTACCGATCTTTGACAAGCCAATTAAAAACATTCAGTGGGGAAAAGATTCCCTATTTAACAAATGGTGCTGGGTGAACTGGCTGGCAACCTGTAGAAGATTGAAATTGGACCCACACCTTTCACCATTAACTAAGATAGACTCTCACTGGATAAAAGATTTAAACTTAAGACATGAAACTATAAAAATACTTGAAGAAAGTGCAGGGAAAACTCTTGTAGGAATCGGCCTGGGTGAATATTTTATGAGGAGGAATCCCCAGGCAATTGAAACAGTATCAAAAATACACTAGTGGGACCTAATCAAACTAAAAAGCTTCTGCACAGCCAAGAACATAGTAAGTAAAGCAAGCAGACAGCCCTCAGAATGGGAGAAAATATTTGCAGGTTATATCTCCAATAAAGGTCTAATAACCAGAATCCACAGAGAACTCAAATGTATTAGCAAGAAAAGAACATGTGACCCCATCTCAGGGTGGGCAAGGGACTTGAAGAGAAACTTCTCTAAAGAAGACAGACGCGGGCGGCGCCTGTGGCTCAGTGAGTAGGGCAACGGCCCCATATGCCAAGGGTGGCGGGTTCAAACCCAGTCCCGGCCAAACTGCAACAACAAAAAAAAAAATAGCCGGGCGTTGTGGCGGGCGCCTGTAGTCCCAGCTACTCGGGAGGCTGAGGCAGGAGAATCGCTTAAGCCCAGGATTTGGAGGCTGCTGTGAGCTGTGTGACGCCACGGCACTCTACCGAGGGCCACAAAGTGAGACTCTGTCTCTACAAAAAAAAAAAGAAGAGAGACGCACGATCTACAAACACATGGAAAAAAGCTCATTGTCCTTAATCATCAGAGAAATGCAAATCAAAACTACTTTGAGATATCGCCTAACCCCAGTAAGAGTAGCCCACATAACAAAATCCCCAAACCAGAGATGGCGTGGATGTGGAGGAAAGGGCACACTTCTACACTGCTGGTGGGAAAGCACACTAATACGTTCCTTCTGGAAGGATGTTTGGAGAACACTTAGAGACCTAAAAATAGACCTGCCATTCGATCCTATAATTCCTTTACTAGGTTTATACCCAGAAGACCAAAAGTCACAATATAACAAAGACATCTTTACCAGAATGTTTATTGCAGCCCAATTCATAATTGCTAAGTCATGGAAGAAGCCCAAGTGCCCATGGACCCACGAATGGACTAGCAAATTGTGGTACAGGTATACCATGGAATATTATGCAGCCTTAAAGAAAGATGGAAACTTTATCTCTTTCATGTTTACATGGATGGAGCTGGAACATATTCTTCTTAGCAAAGTATCTCAGGAATGGAAGAAAAAGTATCCAATGTACTCAGCCCTACTATGAAGCTAAATTATAGCTTTCACATGAAGGCTATAACCCAACTATAGCACAAGACTATGAGGAAAGGGCCAAGGAAGGGGAAGGGAGGGGGGAGGTTAGGGTGGAGGGAGAGTAATGAGTGGGCCACACCTACAGTGCATCTTAGAATGTGTACAGGCAAAACTTACTAAAGGCAGAATACAAATGTCTATATACAATAACTAAGAAAATGCCATGAAGGGTACGTTGAACAGTTTGATGAGAATATTTCAGATTGTATATGAAACCTGCACATTGTACCCCTTGATTGCACTAATGTACACAGCTATGATTTAACAATAAAAAAAACAATAAAATAAAAAATAAATAATAAAAAAAAAAGAATATACAGTGCAGGCCCTTAGCCTGGTCTTAAATAGATCTAGGATTCCACTGAAGAACATGTTAAATTAGGCAAATGGGGTGGTGCCTGTGGCTCAAGGAGTAGGGCACCAGCCCCAGATACTGGAGGTGGCGAGTTCAAACCCAGCCCCGGCCCAAAACTGCAAAATAAATAAATAAATAAGAAAAAAAAATAAAGTAACAAATGTTACACAAAAAATTAATTGGTGGGCCAGGCCCAGTGGCTCATACCTGTAATCCTCACATTCTGGGAGGCTAGGATTACAGGTGTGAGCATCCCTTGAGGTGAGGAGTTTGAGACCAGCCTGAGGAAAGTGAGACCCTGACTCTACTAAAAAGAGAAACATTAGCTGGGCCTGGTGGTGCGCTTGTAGTCCCAGACACTCGGAAGGCTGAGGCAGGAGGACTGCTTGAGTTTGAGTTTGCTGTGAGCTAGGCTGAGCACATGGCACTCTAGCCTAGGCAACAGAGTGAGACTCTCAAAAAAAAAAAAACAAAAATTAGTATGTGGTCTTATATATGAGGAAACACTATGTTGAGTATCTACAACAATCTGAAATGTTGTGTAGCTTCAGGGAAGTTAACTTTACATGCCACTGATGTCAGAATCATAAATAAACAACACTTTTTAGGGATGATTATTTTTATACTTTCTAACTAGTTTAATATTAAGGTAAACAGCATAACACTTAAAATTAATGAACAATGCACTATTGACATCAGCACTATGGATCTAAAAATAATTTATTGACACATACTTTACCTATCTCACCTACAAGCAAAACTAAACAATAGTTATATTAAATATAAGAATTTGGAATACAAGCTAATATGATACAGTAGAACCTCTGAAAGTTGACCACCCAAGGGACTATAACAAACTGGCCAACATACAGAGGTGTTCAACATAAAGAACTAGGCCTACTATACTGATATGTCTATGATATATTTCATATATTTATATATGAATATCAAATATACATATCATTCATATATTCCATGTGTCTATGAAAATTAGGTCAACTTAAGGAGGTGGTCAGGGCGGCGCCTGTGGCTCAGTTGGTAGGGTGCCGGCCCCATATACCGAGGGTGGTGGGTTCAAACCCGGCCCCGGCTGAACTGCAACCAAAAAATAGCTGGGCGTTGTGGCGGGCGCCTGTAGTCCCAGCTGCTCAGGAGGCTGAGGCAAGAGAATCGCGTAAGCCCAAGAGTTAGAGGTTGCTGTGAGCCGTGTGACACCACGGCGCTCTACCCGAGGGCAGTACAGTGAGACTCTGTCTCTACAAAAAAAAAAAAAAAAAAAGGAGGTGGTCAATGTATGGAGGTGGTCAACTATGTATTTCCTAATTCTAAGGATCCTATTCCTCAGATTTCTAAGGATGTACTTAATACTATTCATTATATTAATACCACAAAAAGATTGTTTTTCATCCAACATTTGAATTTCAGCTTAAAATAAAGTGCCAACTGCTCTCTCCTTCAAACTTTTAAATTGTTATATTGACAACAATATAACTTTATTAAATAAAATCAACAATATAACTTTATTAAATAAAATATAATAAAAACAATAAACTTATTCTCTGTTAACAGGATAAAAATCTACATTGTGCCTTATGAGTTAAATGCTCCTATATATCAAAATCCAAGTTTTTTACTATGGCCTACTCACAATGTTTTGTACTTTTCCTCTCATTCCATTCTTCTTCACCATCCTCCACCCACATTGTCCTTATGCTCCGGGTCTTGCTCACTCAGCTCTTCCTCCCTCCAAACCCTACCTGGCCCTGGAGCACTTCCTCATGGGTTCTCTTCAGGCTTCTCATTCTTTAAGCCTCAGTTCAAATGCCTGCTCTTCTCCTTCCCTTCTTCCTTCCCACTCTACACCCCATTTACACACTGTCATCTCTATTTAATTTCCTTCACAAGATTTACTATAATCTGAAATCATTTTGGTCACTGATTTTTTTTCTTATTTTGAGACAGAGCCTCAAGCCATCACCCTGGGTAGAGTGCTGTGGCATCACAGCCCATAGCAACCTCCAACTCCTGGGCTCAAGTGTTTCTCCTGCCTCCCCCTCCCAAGTAGCTGGGACTACAGGTTCCCGCCACAATGCCCAAGTATTTTTTGGTTGCAGCTGTCATTGTTGTTTGGCGGGCCCGGGGTGGATTCGAACTCACCAGCTCAGGTGTATGTGGCTGGTGCCTTAGCTGTTTGAGCCACAGGCGCCGAGCCATGGCCACTAATTTTTATACTTCATCATTGTCTGTCTCCCCTTACTAGAATATAAACTGCACAGGGGTAGAGGCTAGGTCTAACTTGCTTTTGTATCCCCAACAATTTAGAAATAAACTCACTGAACATTTTAAATTTGCTTTTAAGGAACATCAACAATATAACATGTTTTTAGAAAGACAAATGTATTCATGCATTTTTATGGGAAACTGACTTTTTGTTACACTGTAAAATCATTATAAAATGAATACCTTTTTCCAAAAATTTTTAGTAGATTTAAAACAGGAGTGAAGAAAAGCTTTATTTTCCAATGAAAGGTGACTATAGCAGAAATATACAAAATGCCACATACTAGTAAAAAAAAAAAAAGAAAAAAAAATTAAAAAGCACCAGCCATTTTCTAAAACAATCATGAAGGAATGAAACTCTTTTCAAACAAGCTGACCCATAAAAGCAAATAGGAACCAAAAAGTGAAGCAATTAAATAGAGGCATACAGATATATAAGATGTTTTCACTTAAACAAATTATTTTGAAAGATATGATAGAATATATTACATTGCTGAATTTCACTCTTAGCCTCAATCCATCACAACCTAATTAAACTTTTGCTGAACTTATTATTGGCCTGATAAACTTAAGCAAAGCCTGGGATCTCATCACCTCTGGTACAGAAAGACAACTTTTTTTTAATTCCTAAAACATGTTCTGAAACCTAACTTAAACTTTTTCTAAAATTATGCCTTTCTTGCAAATGCTTCCTATAAAACTAAAGTGTTAGACTATTGGCAATAAATGTTTCAGAAATAAAGATAATATATTACTTAAATTAGAACACCAGAGTCAATGTGTACAACATATTTTTCAGAAAACACCTTTTTAAAATAGCTGTATAATATAAATGTGTCTTTACAGTAATCAAACTGATTTTCAGCTGAGATCCCTTAATTTGCAGCCATGTTATATTTTTTTGTTTGACTCTCTACTGGAGGAAGTGAACCATTTTTAGAAAAGAATCCATGTATATTAAACATAACAGAACTTTGAAATAGAACTTGAGAAAGCCTTTGTGTATTAAAGTTAATATAACTTAAATAAGAGAACTTGACGAAGTCCTTTCACATCCATCCTTTGTAACAGGAGCAGTGGAGAGACAGTTAGGTTTCAAAGTCATTTCTGAGATTAAGTGGACTTGATTTCATTTTGGTGACCAGTATGTATGTCAAATAATACGCTTAGGTTCTACTTTGTCACCTAGAAGAAGCATATTAGATTTGTGATGCATGGGAATGAGTTCAGTTTTGACAACTTGAGCTTTCAGTGCCCCTAGGACATTCCTATCCAGGCAGACTGAGTATCTAGCAGACAGAAATGCATAGGTCTGAAACACAGAAGAAATACCATGGATTATTTTATATATAACCTATATAATAATCATTTATATTAATAAATGACATAAATCAGTTACAAAGTTTTAAAAAATCATTTATTGTTGGGGCCAAGTTGTGTACATATGGCCATAGAGGACTCTTAATATCTTTTACAAAAGTTCCCAATTAAATGACCATCTCCAGGTTACAGAAATCAGGAATAATACCTTGAATGGAAACTGCCTAATCCATACCAAAAAGGCTTCATTTGTCCTGATTCTCCTGCTTGCAGCTTCTATATATGGATTTTTGTTCATTAGAAAACCTTTTGTTCTAGCTAAGTATTGCATCCTGTAGTCACTTTCTTTTTTCTCCTCTGAGTTTCCATTCAGAATGTCCTATGATAATGAAAATCATGTCCTAAACTTCTGAATAAACCTTCCCTCTTAAGGGAATTATCTATTGCTCCCCGTGTTAGGTATTTATCACTGCATAACAAATTATTCACCAAACCTAGTAGATTAAAACAACAAACATTTCCTATTTCATGGATTTCATAGGTCCCTGGATCTGGGTTATCTGTTCCAGGGTCTCCCACAAGGCTGCAATCAGGGTGTTGGCATGGGATAAGGTCTCACCTGAAAGCTCAACCGAGAAAGAATCACCTTCCTAACTCAAACACTGGTTGCTGACATTCAGTTCCTCATTGAACTGAGATTCTCAGTTCCTCACTAGCTGTCATCCAGAGACCACCCTCAGATCCTTGTGTCATATCCTATGCTCTTTTTTTTTTCTTTTGAGACAGAGTTTCACATTGTCACCCTTGGTAGAGTGCTGTGGAGTCATAGCTCACAGCCACCTCAAACTCTTGAGCTCAAGCGATTCTCTTGCCTCAGCCAACCAAGTAGCTGGGACTACAGACACCCACCACAATGCCCAGCTATTTTTTTTTTTTTTTTAGAGACAGGGTCTCACTCTGACTCAGCTGGTCTCAAGCCTTGAGCTCAGGCAATCCACTTGCCTTGGCCTCCCAGAGCACTAGGATTACAGGTGTGCCTAGCCCTCATGTGCTCTTCTAACACTTTCTTTGACAACTTTCTTCATCAAAGAGTACAAGCCAAAAATTCACTAGAGTCTTCTAGAGACATAAAAATCACAATCTCTTGTAACCTAATCACAAATGATATTCCATCAGCTTTGCCTTATTCTATTGGCTAGAAAACTTAATAGGTCCAATATGATCCTCCACTGTGGAAGGCATGGATACCAATGGGCAAGATCATTGAGGCCAGAAGTCTGCCTATCATCTCACTAGTTACCAATCTACTATATCAAGACAAAAAGAGGCATTAACTCCAACAAATGCTAACTTTTCTCTATAGAGGGATGTGATGATATTATATACACAGTCTGGGCCATATTTTTGTTTGTTTTTTGAGACAGAGTTTCACTCTATTACCCAGGCTACAGTGCCATGGTGTCAGCCTAGCTCACAGCAACCTCAAACTCCTGGGTTCACGTGTTCGTCCTGCCTCAGCCTCCTGAGTAGCTGGGACTACAGGCTCCCACCACAATGCCTGGCTAATATTTCTACTTTTAATAGAGATGGGATCTAGCTCTTGCTCAGGCTGGTCTCGAACTCCTGAACTCAAGGGATCCTCCTGCTTTGTTGGCCTTCCAGAGTGCTAGGATTACAGGCATGAGGTGCCTGCCTGGTCTGTGCCCTTTAATTTGTTGGTTTCTAAATAGTATCTAATTATTAAAGTGTTTGCTCAGTGTGTTTGTTACACAGTGTCATGCATTGTGTACTCTGGAAGGTCAGGAAATAAGTACTGACTAACAAAAATAGGTAGAACAATATGTGAAATATAAAATATGTTTCTGTCTAAAGTTATTTGGAAACTCTAGTTGAGGCTTTTTTTTTTTTTTTTTTTTGTCGAGACACAGTTCTACCCTATGCCCTGAGCAGAGGGCAATGGTGTCGTAGCTCACTGCAACCTCAGACTCAGGCTGTGGGCATCCTGCTGCCTCAGCCTCTGAAGCCGCTGGAATTACAGACGCGCTCACCGCGGCGCCCAGCTGGGTTTTTCCATTTTTTTCATGAGTTCAGGGTCTCACTCTCGCTCAGACAAGCCTCGAACTCCTGAGCTCAAGCAATCCTTTCACCTCAGCCTCCCACAGTGCTAGGATTACAGGCGTGAGACACCGCGCCCGGCTAGTTGAGGCTTTTTAAAAATCTGTCTTTTAGCAGCATTCGTCCAAAAGTGCCTTTTAAAATGATTTTTAAGGCTCTGCGCCTGTAGCACAGTGGTTATAGCACCGGCCACATGCACCAAGGCTGAAGGGTTCAAACCCGGCCAGGGACAGCTAAACATCAATGACAACTGCAACAAAAAACAGCTGGGCATTGTGGTGGGTGCCTGTAGTCCCAGCTACTTGGGAGGCTGACACAAGAGAATTGCTTAAACCCAAGGTTGCTGTGAGCTGTGATTCCACAGCTCTACCAAGAGTTGCATAGTGAGACTGTCTCAAAAAAAAAAAAAGATTTTTAAGACTTCACAATATTTTTTCTTACAAGTACAAATTTCCCAACATGTGTCAAAGTGTATTTTATGCTGAACTTAAAAATGCTGCACTAGGGAGCGGCACCTGTGGCTCAGAGGAGTAGGGCGCAGACTCCATATGCTGGAGGTGGTGGGTTCAAACCCAGCCCCAGGCCAAAAACTGCAAAAAAAAAAAAAAAAAAAATGCTGCACTAGGCTTCTCCCCTGTAGCTCAAGCCATTAAGGCGCTAGCCACATACACTGAGCTGGTGGGTTCAAATCCAGCCCAAGCCTGCCAAACAACAACTACAACCCTCCCCCCTCACCCCCCAAAAAAGCCGGGTGTTGTGGCAGGCGCCTGTAGTCCCAGCTACTTGGGAGTCTGAGGCAAAAGAATTGCTTAAGCCCAAGAGTTTGGTTGCTGTGAGCTGTGACACCACGCACTCTACTGAGGGCGACATAGTGGGACTCTTGTCTCCAAAAAAAAAAAAAAATGCAGATAAGTATTTCTTATAGTTTGTCAAATTTCTACCATACTGGAAAATACACAGATGATTGTGTTTAACATTGTATGCCACTAGACACACACACACACACACACACACACACTCTCTCTCTCTCTCTCTCTCTGGAACCTCCATTGAATTCTATTTCATATTTTAATAAGAAAATACTTTCCCTTAAACTTAACTTGTTGCAAAAAAAATTAATTAGCATACTTGAAACCATTGTAAATAGCAGCAGTCACCAGAGATTTTTCTTTTTTTTCTCTTTGAGATAGGATCTTTCTCTGTTAATCCAGGCTGGAGTACAGGGATAGGAGCCGATTATGGCTCACTGTAACCCCAAACTCCCGGACTCAGGCAATCCTGCTTCAGCCTCCGTAGCACTACATGCAATTATCACCACACCCAAAGTGTATTTTGGTGACACTGCCTTTTCAAACTCCTGTCCTCAAGCCATCCTACTCCTCAGCCTCCCAAAGTGCTGGGATTATAGGTGTGAGCCACCATGCCTAGCCACAGAAGATTTTCAGCAGTATCCAAAATGAACTTTCAGAATTTAATTTTATCATTTAAAAAAAATCTAATTACTAAAAAAAGAAAAAATACCAGTCATGATCCTACCACCAAGAAATAATCACTATTAAATATTTTTGTCTCACTGTACACACACAGACACACACTGGAACCTCCATAGTTTACCACCTCCCTACATTGACCACCTCCTTAAGTTGACCTAATTTTCACAGATCAGACATGCACCACAGGTACATAGGCCTAGTTCTTTAAGTTGACCACCCCCATATGTTGACTGGTTTGTTACAGTCCCTTGAGTGATCAACTTACAGAAGTTCTACTGTATTGCCTTTTTGGCTGGGGAAAAGATCTCTGTCACCTGGGCAAGAGTACAGTGGCATCATCATAGCTCACTTCTGGACTCAAGCCATTCGCCTGCCTCAGCCTTCCAAGTGAGGACTCCAGACTGCCTGCGTAATTTTTCTATTTTTTCTAGAGACAGGGGTATCACTCTTGCTCAGGCTGGTCTAGAACTCCTAGCCTCAAGCAACCTCCCACCTCAGCCTCCCAAAGTGCTAGGATTACAGGAGCAAGCCACCTCACCTAGTCTATATATAATCTTTTTAGACGTTTAAATGTGTATATAATTTTACCATAAATGACATAATACTTCTTTATAATGATACATGAAATTATTCTAAAACAAAGATTTTCGAAGCAACTGATTTTTGATGAGGCGTTGCTAAACAAAGTTTCTAGCAAAGTGATGTTAGCAGCAAGTGAACGGAGCGGTACACAGAGCCCTGGGGCCAGACCTGCTACGTTGTTAAAGCTGTTGTCCCCAAAGCAATGGCCTATAAAACAGATACGAGGGACATCTAATCCATGCCGTAGTTTTTAGTCAAATTATTTTTATCATTCTTTTTATTTCTTATCCTTCTGTAGCGTTTATTCTGTTAGGTACTCCCCTCAAACTCTTCCCCCGGTGTCTGAATCTGTCATTTAATTACTGCACACAAATCGATTGCATGAAGCTCCAGAATATGAAATATTACTTTCCGGATCACTAAATTGTCTTTCTGAGAAGAGGCGACATTTGTTCTGAGCAGAGCACCTTTGATACGTCCTTCTGTACCACGGCTTGGTTCACCGAACTGGGTCTGCACAGCGGCCGCATCGCCGCCATGCCAAGCGTCACAGAGAACAGGAGCGACGCGAGCCCGCGGATGGCGCTTCGGGCGACGTCGCGAGACTTCCCGCGAACTGCGGCCGGCCCGAGGGAGCGTCAGGTCACCCAGCAACCGCCCCCGGCCGCAGTCGAACCTCAAGTCGGCAAAACTCACCAAACCAGTTGCCGACAGGACTCGAACCACGAGCGGTGAGGTGCCCTCGGGGAGGCAGCGTGGGGAACCGAGGAAACCCTAGAACACTGGTTCTCAAACTTGCCTGCCAGTGAGACCTTCCTGGGACATGTGTGAAAATGCAGGTTCCTGGGCCCTATCTCTAGACACCCGGAATTTTCAGAACAGCCTGGGAATCTGTGTTTTGAACAAGTGTTTAGGATCGGGCAAGGTTGAGAAACGGCTCCGGAGGAGGAGACACGGGTGAAGGGATGGCAATGGGGCTGCGGGAGCGGGGGTCGCGGGGCGTAGAACTGAGTTTGAATGGGTTCGTAAAGCCTGAGGGCTGGCGCTGGAGATTTTGGACGCCGCTGAGTTTGGGGCTTGGTAAATGGAAATGTAGGTAGAAACTGAATTCGGTTGCCCAGTGCATCTGGCTTGTAAGAGCCCAGGTTGCTGAAAGCCAGTGGGGTCCATTAAAATGGATGAGAGGGAGAGATCAAGGAAACAATGAACCTCTCTCTTAATAGAAGCTAGGGACACTCCACAAGTGTCGACATAATTATATTTTTCTAAAATGTATCCAAATACGTACTAGACTGAGTTTCAACTCCCGAAGTTTATCATTTCTCTAAAACAATAAAACTACAATACTAATAAAGTTTAAATTGGTATTATTTTAACAGTATGAATGGTGGTGGTGTTTTGCTGAAACTTAACCCTCTCTTGTGGACTGCTACAGTGCAGGCTGTTTTTCTTTTTTTGTTTTGTTTTTTTAAGAGACAGTCTCACTTTGTCGCCCTCGGTAGAGTGCTGTGGCATCACAGCTCACAGCAACCTCCAGCTCTTGGGCTCAAGCGATTCTCTTGCCTGAGCCTCCCGAGTAGCTGGGACTACAGGCGCCCGCCGCAACGCCCGGCTATTTTTTTGTTGCAGTTTGACCGGGGACGGGTTTTAACCCGCCACCCTTGGTACATGGGGCAGGTGCCCAACTCACCGAGCCCTAGGCACTGACCCAATGCAGGCTCTTTTGAATTAAGAGTCTATTGTTTTGTATTGTGAGTTGATTCAGTTCTCTCCCTTTCCATATTGAAGCCCCTGGAAAATTTTCCTGAGGTTGCTGATGAAGTCGATGGGCCTTCCCATGGTTTAATAAATGCTTAATCTGCATATTAAATTTGCCTTTTTCCTTTTCTTACAATCTGAGCTAATTAATTTTTTAAACCAATTAATTTGTATACCTTTTCCAAAGATAAAGTTGTATACTGAAATCTAGACAGAATCAATTTATAGACAAGGAGTAAAGTACATGCCTTCCTAATATATGCCTCTTTGGCATACTATTTTGAGTTAAAATCACAAGAAAAACAGCAGCTTTTTCTGAACTTCATTCTGTTTCTTAAAAATAGAAGATGAAATTCCTGTTTGAAAAAAGCACTCTAGCCTGGGGCAACAGAGATTCTATCTCAAAAAAAAAAAAAAAAAGGAAAAGAAAGATGCCCTACCTGTACTAGAAGGAAAGGATCATTGTTATCAAGAACAGAAAGTTGAGGCCAAAGAAAATTTATACAAAGAAATGTTTTCAGACTAACACTTATATTCCTAGCCACTTCATCAATCAACTATCCTAGCCCAAGACATTTGCCTTGTTACACTCTCACAATCCATGTTTTGTCTAATTAAGTATGTGTTTGTATGTGTCTCTTTGAGTCTTTGTTTCCTTATGAAGGCTCCCATGCCATGTAAAATTTGTATTAAATAAATATGGGTGCTTTTCTCCTCTTGATATGTCTTTTTTTTTTTTGAGACAGAGTCTCACTATGTCACCCTCAGTAGAGTGCTGTGCAGTCACAACTCACAGCAACCTCAAACTCTTGGGCTTAAATAATTCTCCTGCCTCAGGAGAGGCACTACAAGTAGCTGGTACTACAAGCACCCCCTACTACACCCAGCTAGTTTTTCTATTTTTAGTAGAGAGGAGGTCTCACTCTTGCTCAGGCTGGTCTGGAACTCTTGAGCTAAAAGAACATGCCTTCCTAATATATGTCTCTTTGGCATACTATTTTGAGTTAAAATCACAAGAAAAACAGCAGCTTTTTCTGAACTTCATTCTGTTTCTTCTTTTTTTTTTTTGTGGTTTTTGGCCAGGGATGGGTTTGAACCCACCACCTCTGGCATATGGGACCGGCGCCCTACTCCTTGAGCCACAGGCGCCACCCTTCATTCTGTTTCTTAAAAATAGAAGATGAAATTCCTGTTTGAAAAAAAGCACTCTAGCCTGGGGCAACAGAGATTCTATCTCAAAAAAAAAAAAAAAAAGAAAAGAAAAGAAAGATGCCCTACCACACTGGCCTCAGCCTCCCAGAGTGCTAGGATTACAGGCGTGAACCACAACACTGGCCCTCTTGATATGTCTTATGTCAATTTAATTCTCATCCCCAGCAAAAGGGGGTGGGAGTGGGTGGGGGATGGGGGGCTGGGTGGGTTGTGGGGGAGAGGAGGACTCTAAAATGATAAAGGTAAAATTTTGCCTCCTCTGCAATAGCATGGTCATTCGCGAGTGATCAGGTGATCCAAATTTCTACATTTTAGCTAAGGTCAGAAAACAAAACCTGAAGCAAAAACTCATGATAACACTTTGGTGGGGGAGGTTATAATCCCAGGGAAGTAGACTCAAAAGAAAAAAAGGAACTAGATAAAGAAAGAAGGAGAGCAAATTTAAGAGATATAAATAACCCAGAACACTACAGCATGTTTTCAGAAGAACCTTTTGAAATTACTGTGTCTCCCAAAAGTCTGAGAGAAAAAAGGGAATAAATTGTTCATATCATATCTCCTCTTGGTCAGAGTTATCCCCACAGGGCATCATCTCTGTCGTAAGATAGAACTGCTCCTTCATGGGCTCTGTACAGCACAGTCTCCCTCAGCCTTAAGGAGAGGGCCTTGAGGTGGATAACCTCTTTAAAATGTTTTTGCCTCAGTTGTCACTGCTGAAAGATATTTGAAATATCCAGGGAAAGTTCTACAACTTTAAAATATGTGCCAAAGAAATCATAAGTGGATATTAAGAAATTAAAAACTTACCCATAATGAAAATATCACATCTTCTGGAATCATCTGAGTATAAAGATTACTTGAACCTTAAATACACATATATGTATTTATATTAGAAGAGATGAAAGACAAGTATCCACATTTAGACCTTAGAAAACAAAAGGGAAAATAAAACCTAAAAAAAAAGCAGAAAAGAAATTTTAAAAGGTTATAAAAACAGAAATCATGGGCGGCTCCTGTGGCACTGGCCCCACATGCCAGAGTAGTGGATTCAAACTTGGCCCCTGGCCAAAAACTGCAAAAAAGAAAAAAACAGAAATTAATGAAAAAGAAGCAGAGAGGCAATAGAGATGTCAACAAGGCTAAAACTGGTTTTCCTTGAATGTGCTAATAAAGCAGACAAGCTTGTCCAGGATATAACTGCAAAACTGATCAAAGAAAAAAATGGAGAAAATACAAATTAACCAAATTAAGAATGAGAAAAAGATTATAGCAGCAGAATAGACTGAAAAATTAAGAATATGACAAAAGAACTCTTATGACAACAAAATGTAGACAGTTAATTTCCTATTAAAAAAAATAATAAAACTGGGCGGCGCCTGTGGCTCAGTGAGTAGGGCGCCGGCCCCATATGCCAAGGGTGGCAGGTTCAAACCCAGCCCTGGACGAACTGCAACCAAAAAAATAGCCTGGCGTTGTGGCGGGCACCTGTAGTCCCAGCTACTCGGGAGGCTGAGGCAAGAGAATCGCTTAAGCCCAGGAGCTGGAAGTTGCTGTGAGCTGTGTGATGCCACGGCACTCTACCGAGGGCCATAAAGTAAGACTCTGTCTCTACAAAAAATAAAAAATAAAAATAATAAAACTTACCAAAACTGATTCCAAAGGAAAGGAAATAGAAAATCTGAATAGAACTATAACCATTAAAGAAACTAAAACAATAATTTAACATTAAGACTCCCAAATGACTGCTCCTCAAAACCTACTAGGCTCAGCTTGTTTCATAGGAGAGCTTAACCATACATTCAAAAAAGAAAAAATAATATCTATAAGCTGATTTAATGAAATAACCAAGAGAATATAAGAAAGAAAATTACTGGCCAGTCTCCCTACCAAGCAAAGGACATTACTAAAACATTAGCAAACTTAATTTATACATATTCTATTCTGAGTTTGGCTTATCCCTGGAAAGTTAAAAAAAATTAACATTAGATGTCTACTAATGTATTTCACCACATCTAATGCACAAAAAAGCATTCATAACAGTCATCCATTCATGATAAAAAAAACTTTTACAAACTATGAATAGCAAAGAACTTTCTTAAACTAAGAATGCTGTCTATTTATTTTAATAACCTCACAGAAAATAGTACTGAAATGTGGAAAGTATTTCCTTTGAGATCAGCAATAAGACAAGTATATACACTCTCACCGCTTCTATGCAACACTGTTCTAGATGTCCTAGCCAGTGCAATAACACAATAAAAAAGGAAAAAGAAAAAGATACAAGGATTGAAAAGTAATAAATCATCATTTATATATGAGCTGATTGTCTAATAGAAAACCCAAAAGATTCTATAAATTAGTAGAATTAATGTGTCCTTAGAGTTGCTGGATATAAAATCAGTATTTTTATAATATTGCATTTCTATACACTAGCTACAAACAAAAAAATGTAATTTCTAAAAGAATAACAGTTGCAATATCAACAAAAATATGTGATTCCTCAAGAATGACTCCTTAGAAAAACTTATGCATGGCTTCAATTATAAAAGAAAATTATAAATAAGAATGAAGTCATGTCTTTTGCAGCAGCTTGGATGGAACTTGAAACTATTATTGTAAGTGAAGTATCTCAGGAACAAAAAAACAAATACTGTGTGTACTCATTCATCAGTGGGAGCTAAATGATGTGCATACATGGTCATACAGAGAGGTATGTGTCATATAGACTCATTCAGAGTCATACAGACTTTGAAGACTCAGAAGTAGGCAGAGTGGGAAGGGGGTTGGGTGATCAAAAACTACCTAATAGATTTAAATACACTGTTTGGGTGACAGGTACACTAAAACTCAACTTCACTAAATATAATCTCCATCTCACTTCCTACACATTAATCAACTCAAGATAGACGGAAAAAAACTTGTACTCCCTAGATCTATTGAAATAATAAGTAAATAAATAAATAAAAATAAAGCAATTCTCACTCAACCCCCCCCAAAAAATACCCCAACATAATGAATAAAAAAATTATAAAACTATTGGAAGTCATTAAAAAAGCACTCCTCAAATGGAGAGACATACCAAAATAATGGAAAAGAAGTCTTCATACATGTATTAGAGAAATGTCAGTGCTTCATAAATTGTTATAAAAAGTCAATGCAATCCTAACAAAATTCTGAGAGGATTTTTCATAGAACAATTTGATGTCAAAATATATATGAAAGAGTTAATGATGAAGAATAACCCAGGTGTACTAATTAAAGACAATTTTGAGGCTTGGTGCCCATAGCACAGTGGTTACGATGCCAGCCATATACACCGAGGCTGGTGGGTTCAAACCTGGTTCAGGCCACTAAACAATGACAACTGCAACAAAAAAATAGCCAGGCATTGTGGCAGGCACCCGTAGTCCCAGCTACTTGGGAGGTTGAGGCAAGAGATTCACTTAAGCCCAAGAGTTTGAGATTGCTATGAAGCTGTAAGGCCATGGTACTCTACTGAGGGCGACATAATGATACTCTGTCTCTAAATAAATAAATAAATCTAAGTGGTGTGCTATACCACTCAGCATACCTGGGCACTTTTCCATACCAGATGACTTCAACTGCATTATCAGATGATCCCTGACATCCTCTTCTTTTGGGGTCTCTGCAATCTGTCATCCTCACTTGCTGCTTCCACTTCCAGCTGGTTTGTGCACTGTTGCACTGGTCTGTATTTAAATCGGTATCACTTGGAAAACTGCTTCTGGGTCAGGTTGCCACCTCATCATCCATTGCAACCAAACCTTCAAAATCTACTCCTTCAAATTCTGCCATAGGAGATGGACTATCTGATGGGGCCAAAACATCATACTCTTGAGTTGTAACAAATCCAACTTTCTTTAACTCTTTCTGCATCATTTCTGGCTGACCTTTATTCCAAGCAGAACTGATCAGACAGCATTCAGAGTGTTAATCCATGTGGCAGATGAAGTTGCTTCCACAGATGGTTTTAGTAATGACCCACTGTGAGAGCTGCCAAGCCATGTGCATTTTTTTGTTTGTTTGTTTGTTTTTTGCAGTTTGGCTGGGGCCAGGTTTGAACCCACCACCTTTGGTATATGAGGCCAGCGCCCTCCTCACTGAGCCACAGGCGCTTTCCTTGTGTGCATTTTTTTGATCTCCAAATGACAGAAGATCTTTGGGCTTCAGGTTCTTGAATGCACATGGCTTTATCAATTTACCAATCACTAAAGGCTTTAGTTTCTCTTCAGCTGAGCTAGCACATGGCAGAATGTGAAACAATCTTAGAAAAGTTTTCTGCTCTTATGTCTGTCACCCTTCATGACAAGGCTCCTATCAGCCATCACCTTGAAAAAGAGTCTGCACTCCTCAGCAATTAAACCTGTGCCATTTTTGAAGGCTCTAGCAAAATCCAGGAACTTTTTGTTGAACTATTCACAACTTCCACTGGAACTTCACTGGATTCACCAGACAAGACTTTCTGGGAGATCTCATGTCACAGTTTAAATTACTTGAGCCAAGCACTTCATGGTTGAAAATCTGCCACCCTGAATTTCTGTGCAAGTTGTTCTTTTTTTGCAGTTTTTGGCCAGGGCTGGGTTTGAACCCGCCACCTCCAGCATATGGGGCTGGCGCCCCACTCCTTTGAGTCATAGGTGCTGCCCTCTGTGCAAGTTTTATAGCAACTTCTTACATAAACCTGGAGATTTGGCTGATGCAAGAAGTTGCTAAAAAAATTTGCACAGCAATTTAGGGTACAATTGACTTCCCTCATTTGTTTGAACCAGCTTAATGTGGCTTCATTGACTTCATCAAGGGAAGTTTTCCCCCTTTTCCACTGTAGATCTCAGCTTTCTTTACCATATTTCTCCAAGTACTGATGTTTACATTTTTGGATGTTGTAAATGTACTGTGGCTCACACCAAAATGTCTCACTTTCTTTGGCTACTGCTTTCCAGAAAATGTAGATCAACCTTATCCTTTATTGTCAGGTCTTTGAGTTCTTTCTTTTGGGCCATAATGTCTCAATTTACTGTAAAATTTTCAGTAGTTGTAGGATATGCTGTAGGAGACCAGATAATTCAAGGGAAGGAGAAGCAAGAATTAAGCTCTGAACACTCTGTAACTATAAGAAACACCTGTGATATAACATCTCGATAACACCTTGGTGATAAGGTCATGGGGAAGGGATTCAGTTCTCAACACGAGAGCACCAGAGTACAGAATAGAACATCAGTGCTTGGCAGTCTCCACACCAGTGGTGCAAATATCCATGGGATCACTTCATAAGTAGCTGCAGGAGAGGTTAGTCCGGTTTCATTCTTTCATTCTCTCAGGGACTCACTCACTCTAACTCTTTTGTTCCTCCTGCCTGGAGGGTCCCTACTCGGTGCCCTTCTACAAAGACTGCTAAGATTTGCTCTCCTACTAAGACTGTTTCTCCTCGCTCCCGCTAAGATGACTTGCCCTCGGGCACCTAAGGGGAGTTGATCCCGAGTCTGGACAGTTAGGCTGGGGCAGGCGACAAGGCCTCCCGACCCCGACAAGTGGCGATGAGATGGGATAGTGGACGTGGACCGAAGGGGAAATAAGCTTTTAGCAAACAAAAGAGAGAAAAGAAATATATAGATAAAAAGGGAAAAGAAATATATAAGAAAAAGACAGCCAACAACAGGCCTTCCTCATTTAGTTTCTTCTCTTCTCTCCTGCACTTTCTCTTTCCAAACCTAATGACATCTTCTGTGGAGTAGTTTGAAAAAAAAAATAAACAGATTATGGCTGCAACCAAAAAATAGCCGGGCGTTGTGGCAGGTGCCTGTAGTCCCAGCTGCTTGGGAGGCAGAGGCAGGAGAATCGCTTGAGCCCAGGAGTTGGAGGTTGCTGTGAGGGCGACAGCTTGAGGCTCTGTCTCAGAAAAATAAACAAATAAATAAAATAAAAATTAAAAAAAGAAAAGAAAAAAACAGATAAAAGCCTTTAGAAACTAAAGGGAAAGAGAAGAGATGGAACTCGGGAATAAGAAGAACTGTTAGCAAACAAAAGCCTTTGGCAGATAAAAATAGCAAGGGGAGGAAGAGAGAGAAACCGTCTTTGAGGAAGAGAAACAGTCTTAGTAGGAGAGCGATTCTTAGCAGTCTTCATAGAAGCCTGGAGCTCTCCCAGCAGGAGGAACAAAAGAGCGTGAGCAAGCCCGTGAGAGAATGAAAGAATGAATCCAGACTAACCTCTCCTGCAGCTACTTAACAGAAGAGATCCTGTGGCGATTTGCACCACAGTTGTTGACACTGCCAAGCACTGATGCTGATCTCTCATGCTCTTGCCCTTCCCCATGACCTTATCATCAAGGTGTTATCCAGATGTTATATCACAGGTGTTTCTTACGAACATTCGAAGCTTAACTCTGGCTTCTTCTTCCCTTGAATCATCTGGTCTCCTACAATATACCTACAATTCAGACCAGTCCTTCACATTGAAAAAATTTTCCACAACATGTGATAAACAATAGGACATTAATTCAACATGTAGTAATTATAAAACATGAAAAAAGAACTTGTAAAGAAAAAAATAATACAACTAATGAGCAAAGCAGAGTGGACTCAATTGGTCAAGTTAAAGGGGTAGATTAATATTGTGTCTCAGTCCAAGTAGTCAAAATATAATTTACAGAAGTGGTCAATATATAGAGGACAGTCTTCCATTGAGTACATGTGGTACATTTCAGCTCCACGAAAATTAGGTCAACTTAAGGAGGTGGTTAAAGTATGGAGGTGGTTAACTATGGAGGTTCTACTGTAATAAAAGCAACAATGATAGATTCAAGATCAATCATCAGGAGAAATAAATTTCTTTTTAAATTATTGCTAAATTTAAGAGAATGAAGAAGGAAATAGGCATAGAAGGGTTTTAAATGTATTTGTAATGTTTTACATTAAGCTGACCTATGGGTCCATGAATGTCATATTATTCTTTATGGTTTTATGATAAATTTATTTTGTGAAATATTTTAAGGCAATATTAAGAAAATTGACTTTTACTTTATTAGAAATATTGTTCAGAATATTGTTCTGTCATATTTGAAATGTGATCTGAGGGCGGCGCCTGTGGCTCAGTGAGCAGGGCGCCGGCCCCATATATGGAGGGTGGCAGGTTCAAACCCAGCCCCGCCCAAACTGCAACAAAAAAATAGCCGGGCATTGTGGCGGGCGCCTGTAGTCCCAGCTACTCGGTAGGCTGAGACAGGAGAATCGCCTAGGCCCAGGAGTTGGAGGTTGCTGTGAGCTGTGTGACGCCATGGCACTCTACCGAGGGCGATAAAGTGAAACTCTGTCTCTACAAAAAAAAAAAAAAAAGAAAGAAAAGAAATGTGATCTGAAAAGTAAACAATAAACTTAAAATTTATTATAAAAGTAATCAAATTTCAAATATATGCAAATTTCAAAAAAATCTATGAAAATTTTATAATGTTATTCTATAGATTCTATTTTGTACTGTGAAGATTCTTAAGGATACATTCCATATCTTCACATATTTTATTGTGGGTGATTTATAACAACATGACCTGGGTAATAATTTGACAGTGTCTGAGAACACAAATTTAATTTTTTGTCTACTGAATTCACTTTTCCTCCTAATCACTGATTTCATATCCAGAGTATCATAAAGTTGAGATATTTGGCTGGTGAAATTCCAGATAAAATTTTAAACTGTATTTTTGGTCACATTTTTAGTAAGAGAATGTGAAGCAAATGGGAAACTGAGATATTTATCGTTGAAATAACTATACTTCCTGGGTAGTTAAAAAATGGGTTACCTCAAACTTACAGACAACATATGGATATCTTAGATAAAGTAATGTTTTATTGATAGCATGTTCCACATATTTAACGATCCTGATATATTCCAGGTGAAACAGTGAAGATAACCTTATCTGTAAACAAAACAGTAATAGAATAATAATAGGCAATATTTATTAACCTATTTTCCAGGCACTGTGCAGAATGCTCTATAATGATAACCTCATGAATCCTCACACTATCCCTTGGAAATAGATATCATTATTACCTTATTTTATAAGAAATTGAGATAATTTGTCCAAGATTGCCTAACCGAAGCCAAAATATGAGCCAGGCAATTTAGATTGAGAAACACAGCATTATGTTGCCTCTTTGTGTATTATGATTGTAATAACAAAACAAAATAAAATTTCTAGGCCAGCTTCATTTTCAAGTGTTTTGCACCATTGTCCTATGTATATACTCAAGGTTTTCACACTATGTGTTCTGATTTGGGAGCTTCAGACATATGATCACTAGGGGTACTATGGAAAATGGTGCCAGAAGACTTGGTCCCATTCTCATCTGCCACTAGCTTGAGTAATTTGAGATAAATCTCTGGGACTTAGTTTCTTCACCTATGTAATGAGTACATTGGAGGATATTCTTTGGAGGGCTTTTTGACTCCAGTAGAGATTGATAATCCTCCAAAAGATGCCCACAAGCTGGCACAGTGGCATGAACCATAGTCCTAACTACTTGGGAGGCTGAGGCAAGATTATAGTTTAAGGCTAGAAGTTCAAGGCAATAGTGCATTTTGATTGTGCCTGTGCACTCCAATCTGGGCAGCATAGTGAGACCTCATCTTTTGAAAAAAAAAAAAATGCTTACAATAGCAATTCAATAATTCAGTACTATTCAGGAAAATATTTAAAAGTAAAATGAGTGAATACTGCACATTTAATTAATTTTGATGCTTTTAAGTCTTACTATAAAAGAGCTAAGTCTGAAAACTTGGAACATAACTCAATGCCCTTAAAAATAAACTAGCTAATCAAATAGTTTTATATTAAGAAAAGTAAAGAGTAAGTCAAAATAACTTTTCCTAAATTACTATGTGATATCATAATACTTCTTTTCTTTCATTTTTAGAAAGTTGGAAATAAGCAATATCTAAACCTGTTTCTTCACATGGTATCAAAACAGAGCTACTGTTGAGAGTCTGATATTTACAGAAATCATGGTTCGACTGACCTTGGATCTAATTGCGAAAAACAGCAATCTTAAAACCCGAAAAGAAGAAACCATTTCACAGTGCCTGAAGAAGATAACTCATATAAATTTTTCAGACAGAAATATAGATTCAGTTGTAAGAACTTTGGAATTATTTCTTATTTTTATATAATTAACAATATAAAGTTTAGAAATTGGCTTGAGTACCATACCTAATAGATTAACTATAGATTATTCTTATAACTACATTTTTATCAATAAGCTTTATATTGTACTCTTATTTTAATTTCCTACTTGTGATAGTCAACTTATTAAAATTAAGTCTCTGTATGGGCGGTGCCTGTGGCTCAAGGAGTAGGGCGCCGGTCCCATATGCCGGAGGTGGCGGGTTCAAACCCAGCCCCCGGCCAAAAACCACAAAAAAAAAAAAAAAAAATTAAGTCTCTGTAAAATATACCTCTGTGATACTAAATATATGTTACTGTTTTTCTACAAAAGTCAAACTAGATTTGAAAGGGTAAGTTGGAAAATAATTTCAAAGGTAAATGCTTTTGTATAATTCCAAAACCCTGGAATATATACCTTTTTACATATCAGAGTATTATGAAGTAACTATGTAAATACCGTATTTTAAAAGTTTACCAGTGAAATCTTTTTCTGGTTTTATAAATATGTGTTATATAGGATCAGTTATATCAGACAAGATATTTACTTGGTTATACTCTGAAACTACATTTTACTTAGTGCTGAGGTAATTCCTGGCTGTAATTTGGGAAACTTCAAAAGCTGCAATAACCCTTTAAGCCATTTGTATTGCTATCTCTTGTCTATAATAAATGCTAAAGACATAGTTACAAGAAAATTTGTTGGAAACATATGAGCTACATTGAGGCAGGGATTATGTATATTTTGTTCATATCACCCTAAACCCACCATCCAATATAACACTTGCCTCATATTAAATGCTTAAGAAATATTAAGTGAATTAATGAAAGAAAAAACCCACCAAAGGCCCAAGCAGAATTATCAATTGAAAAATGCTTGTTTTTTTCGTAGGAATCCAACCTAGATCCCTTTTTGGTTTCCTGGTGATCCTTTTTTCCATGAAACCAATTGCCCAAGCATCATGCTTCTTTCTTGTTGTCCAGAGCTCTATCTCATCAAACCATATATGGTTTTCAGGAGAAGCCCCAGTGAGCTCTCATTTCAAGTTCTTTTGCCCTTACATCAACCAATGTTCCTCTAGCATGGATGATCTTTGTTAGGAGGAACGCAAACTGGTCAAAGTAATTCACAATAAAGTGAGAATGACCCTGTAAACTTAAAGTTTCTAAAATATGGCTGTATTTTTAAAAGAACTTAATGAAAGCTCAGTTGTTTGTAAGCAGAACATTGCTTTATTTCTTGTCTATTTATTAGGCTGACTCTACTATGACACAAGAAATGACAGACTTTTAAAAAATACCTTTAAATAATTTCTTATCTCAAAAGTAATTGGTGTTTATTTGTATAAAATACGTATAAAAAAGAAAGAATATAATCCTACCATTCAGAGACAACAATTTGTAACATTTAGGTAATGTCTTTTTTCTAGACATATGTTCATATAATTTTATAACAGTCATATTGAATGTACTGCTTCACTTAATTATGTATTATGAATCTATAAGCTATTACTAAAGAAACTAAAGGATATTTAATGGTTCTATGGTATTCCCTTCAACAGCATTATCATAGTTTTTTATTAATCTATTTTTCTTATATATCTAGATGACTTCCAATTTTCAGTATTATAAACCACAACAGTTTACGTCTATCCTATAGAGATATTTCGCCCTAATTTATAATGTTGGAACAATAATTCGTTTAGTGCTTCAACTTCCAGAGCAGCCTAATTGCTGCCAAGGAAAAGTACTTGCACTGGGAAAAAGCTTCTTTAAAAATTCAATTTTATTGGTATAATATAGACTACTAAAGTCTAGAACTTACTTTGCAATTATTCTAGTCTTATTTGCACTGTGCTAATATGAATAGAGAAAGACTGTCCTTTCATATTAACCTTAGGGAAATTTGCAGAATGATCAAGTAAAACACTTTTTCAAAAATAAAACTCAAAGTTTTAAGGAGAAATTAAGTTTGTTTTTGTTTTCCTTTTAGGAAGACCTCTCTCTTTGCAAAAATCTCAGTGTTTTATATTTATATGATAACCGTATTACTCAAATCACTAACCTGAATTATGCCACAAATCTGACCCATCTATACCTACAAAACAATTGTATTTCATGTATTGAGAACCTCAGGTCATTAAAGAAACTGGAAAAACTGTAAGTGCTTTTGTTTGTGAGTAATGTAATTATGTATCATCATCACAGTACTTATATTTTATGTATGCAGGCATTTCCATTTTCTGAAGTTCCAGAAGTAAATTGAATATGAAATTGAGTCTGCATCTCACATGGATTCTGTAGAACAGGCCTCAATTTTTATCCTCTTGCACTTTTATTAATACAAAATAAGTAGTTTCATATGTATTATTCAACAAATTGTGTTTCATTAGGCCTGATAAACTTACCTTCTTTTGGGGGTTGGGTTGTCTTAAGGGCTTAAAGGACACCTAAAACATCCTCAAGTAGGCTCAACAGGTGAAAAACATTTCCATGGAATCCATGTGAGTTCTGTGCCTTTCAGAGTCACACATCTCAAAAGAGCAGGGTGATATGCCTGCAAAAGGGCATTTACTGCCTCTAATAATTATAATTAGGCAATTAAGACTGGTAGATCCAATTTCCCTAGACTGAAATAACTAGCATGCTTCTCAGAGAGTAAGCCAAGGGCCTCAGAACAGGGACACAAGAGTGGAATGAGGAATACCTTTAAAAATGTGGAATATTCAATTCCAACCTAGAGATACAAATCAGAATCTCTGGAGGTTGGGCCCAGAAATCTTCATTTTTAAGCCCACAATCCAGGTGATTCTTCCGTAATCAAATGTATGAGGAGCCCTGATAGATAGTTTAGTAGTAATTATTTCAATTCTCTAATTTAAAAAAAGTATTTATTTTTAAACTAATATATAATTTTTTATCAGTTAGATAAAGCTTTCATAGATTCAATATAAATGTAACATTCTGCATGTATAATTTTCACACACCTCAATGATTTTGTTATGCTTTTAATCACACTTAAATACCATGGTGTTCTCTGAATGCCTATTTAGAATTATGTCTGGTTTTGCAGGTATCTGGGAGGCAATTACATTGCTGTTGTAGAGGGTTTAGAAGGGTTAAGAGAACTAAGAGAGCTTCATGTTGAGAGTCAGAGGCTTCCTCTTGGTGAAAAGCTTCTATTTGATCCAAGAACTCTTCATTCTCTGGCTGTAAGTTCATATTTGAATATTTTGACAAAGATTATAGTGATTAAAAAGTTATAATGGAACAAAAAGGTGATGAAGTCATATTTGGACACTACATTCTCTACATGTTTATATGGCCAATTGCTAGTTTATATGACAACAGAAGCTGATTTTACCCACATAATGTCTCAGAAACCCAGCATCTATAAAGTTGGGATAATAATGCCTGCCTTTTCAGGTAACTGGAAAGGTCAAAAGAAGGATATGAAATGACTGGATAAACAGAATTTCTAATACAGAAGCTAATTCGTTCATAATTTGGATCTTGGTGATTATTATGGCTCAAAATTTTAGATTTTAGGAAACTACATAAGGAAAAAGGAGTGCAGAATTATTTGGCAACTTTTTTTTTTTTTTTTTGTAGAGACAGAGTCTCATTTTGTCATCCTCGGTAGAGTGCTGTGGCATCACAGCTCACAGCAACCTCCAACTTCTGAGTTTAGGCGATTCTCTTGCCTCAGCTTCCCAAACAGCTGGGACTACAGGCACCCGCCACAATGCCCGGCTATTTATTTATTTATTTATTTATTTTTTTGTAGAGACAGAGTCTCACTGTACTGCCCTCGGGTAGAGTGCCGTGGCGTCACACGGCTCACAGCAACCTCTACTCTTGGGCTTACGTGATTCTCTTGCCTCAGCCTCCGCAGCAGCTGGGACTACAGGCGCCCGCCACAACGCCCGGCTATTTTTTTTGTTGTTGCAGTTTGGCCGGGGCTGGGTTTGAACCCACCACCCTCGGCATATGGGGCCGGCGCCCTACTCACTGAGCCACAGGCGCCGCCCCCGGCTATTTTTTTATTGCAGTTTGGCCAGGGCCGGGTTTGAACCCATCATCCTCGGCATATGGGGCCGGCTTTTAAACAAACCAGACAGCCATTGTAATGAGAATTCATTTCTTCCCTGGATCCTGATTTGATTGCAGGTTGCACTATATATGGTTCTGTCCCATCAGAACTATTTGGGTCTGAAAGCCCTGGGTTTGGGACCCCATTGATTCACCTGACAACCAGTCATAAGAGATGGTGATGCCACAATAAATTGAGAAGCCAGAGGGCATCAATGAAGCTCTTGCTAATCCCCCAAATAAAGGGCATGTTAGAATAGGCTAACCTCAACTCTGGGACAGGAAATATAAATATGACATGGTTATTTTTCATAGAATACATCAGTTTCATTTTAGAGTGCCCAGAAATGGAAGGCAGTAGATGGATTTTGAACCAAATTTATAATAATTGAGAGGCAAGTCTTTTCTTTTTCTATTTTTATAGAGACAGAGGTCTCACTTTTGCTCAGGCTAATCTTGAACTCATGAACTCAAGCAGTCCTCCTACCTTAGCATCCCAGTGTGCTAGGGTTACAGGTGTGAGCCACCACACCCCACCAAGAGACAGGTCTTTAAATTGGATAAGAAATGACTTGTTTTCTATTCTACTCCCACCAAACTCACATCAGGATCAACTGTCACCAATTTTACCTCAATCTCAACTGATCCAATTAAACTGATCACATTGTGGGGATGGCTAGTTTTATTAAAAACACTACTGAAAACTTTTGCTGGTTCAGTTTTTACACAGATCCAAGCACAATCTGAAATTCTAAATATAAAGCACCATTTTTTCATTTTTATTTTAAGTCTTAAAAAGTATTAGTTGTCAGAAGCAGTGACTCACACCTTCAGGAGGCTGAGGATAGCTTGAGGCCAAGAGTTTGAGACTAGGCCTGGGTGATATAGTGAAACCTGTCTCTACAAAGAAAAGATTTTTCTACAAAATATGTTTTAAAAATTAGCCAGGTATGGTGTACTGTAGTTCCAGTTACTTGGGAAGCTGAAGCAGGGGGATCACTTGAAGCTGCAATGAGCTCTGCACCACTGCACCAGCCAGACCCTGTTGCCAAACTAAAGAAACAAACAAAAAAAAAAAGTTTAGGAATTTTTTTTTAAAGGTTGGCCTCTTTTGGATGTCTCTCAGGCTGCCTTCATCTTTTTTTTTTTCTTTTTAAACTAATAAGAACAAATGCTGCAGTTGATTTTTGGTAGAGATTCTTGGGCCTCAGATTTTAATCAGCTAATATTATTTTAAGTAGCTTCTGAATATATGGATTGCCAAGAAAAAACCAGATATTTTATAATTCTTAGTCATGTTTCTTATATATAAAAACAAAGACAAAAACTATTTTCTTCTATGTAAGTACAAATTTTAGTGATATTTAGCACAAAATCACTGTTTGCTTAAAGTGGAATAAGCATTTTTTCCACGTTATTATTTATTGAGCATCTTTCATCTTTCTTTGCATTTTTGATTCTTAGCTTCTTTGTTCTTTTTTATAAATTATTTATTTATTTATTTTATTGTTTGTGATTCATTGAGGGCACAAAGAATTAGGTTACACTGATTGCATTTGTTAGATAAGGTCCCTATTATAATTGTGTCCCCCCAAGAAGTGTGCCATACACCATGACTCCCCATCCCCCTCCTTCCTCCCCTCTCCCGGCGCCCTTATTTTCCTATCCTACCCCTTCTTAGCTTCTTTATTCTATAAATTTCTCTTGTAGCTTGGAAAAGAAAAATAAAACTTATGAAGGAATTGCAGAGAGAAAGAGCAAGTAACATCACATACTATAGTTCTAAAAGTTCAATGTGAAAAAAATGCAATAAAAACAAAATGACTATGGCTTTTGACTTTTTTGCCTAATGGGCCTGAACTGATAGATACTAACCCTTTCAAGGATCAGGATTTCTGATTCCTGTTTATAATGTTTAGATTATTTACTGATGCTAATTTAATTATTTTTCTTACAGAAGTCCCTCACCATATTAAATATCAGCAATAATAATATTGATGATATTAGAGACTTAGAACTACTGGAGAATCTCAGTGAGCTCATAGCAGTTGACAACCAGCTTCTTCATGTGAAGGTAGTGTAAAGAAAAATTAATTCTATCAAGCAGGCATGGTGGCCCACACCCATATTCCCAGTTCCTCAGGAGGCTGAGGCAGGAGGATCACCTGAGCCCAGGAGGTGGAGGTTGCAGTGAACTATGATGATGCCACTGCACTCTACCCCTGGCAAAAGAGCAAGATCCTGTCTCAAAAAAAAAAAAAAAAGACAAAAAGAAAAATTAATTTTATAGAGTGGTATAATGGACATTGGAAACTCAAAAGGCAGGAGAATAGGAAGCAGAGGGATGAAAAATTCCCCATGGGGGGCGGCGCCTGTGGCTCAGTCGGTAAGGCGCCGGCCCCATATACCGAGGGTGGCGGGTTCAAACCCGGCCCCAACCAAACTGCAACCAAAAAATAGCCGGGCATTGTGGCGGGCGCCTGTAGTCCCAGCTACTCGGGAGGCTGAGGCAAGAGAATCGCTTAAGCCCGGGAGTTGGAGGTTGCTGTGAGCTGTGTGAGGCCACGGCACTCTACCGAGGGCCATAAAGTGAGACTCTGTCTCTACAAAAAAAAAAAAGAAAAATTCCCCATGGGGTACCACGTACAGTACTTGAGTGATGGGCATGCCAAAAACCTTGACTTAACCACTGTACAATATAACATGTAATAGAATTCAACTTATATTCCCTACATCTATTAAAATTTAAAAGAGGGGGAAATTAATTTTAAAATATTTTTATGAAATTGTGATGGAGGGCGGCGCCTGTGGCTCAGTGAGTAGGGCGCCGGCCCCATATGCCGAGGGTGGCGGGTTCAAACCCAGCCCCGGCCAAACTGCAACCAAAAAATAGCTGGGTGTTGTGGCGGGCGCCTGTAGTCCCAGCTGCTCGGGAGGCTGAGGCAAGAGAATCGCGTAAGCCCAAGAGTTAGAGGTTGCCGTGAGCCGTGTGACGCCACGGCACTCTACCAAGGGCGGTACAGTGAGACTCGGTCTCTACAAAAAAAAAAAGAAAAAAAGAAATTGTGATGGAAAAATACTGATGTTCTGAAATAACTATAAAATGTATCACTTTTAAAACTATTCTGGATTTATTCTAAAACTAACTAATGAATCTCTACTTCAGAATGTAGTTATTTGCGTAATTCTGTCTTCTTACCTGGTTTTCTACTCCATACCCCGAATGCCTCCATCAAGTTACAGAGGACAAGTTTAACTTGTGAAGAAGTTGAACCAGAGAGGCTGTGGATCAAAAACCGCAGCAGAGGGTGGTGCTAAAACAAAGGGAATTTTATGGAAGACTGAACACTTAAATGTTAAAGAATCAATACTTCCCTCCCTCTCATACACAGAACCAGGCTCTATTCCCCAAACCTTGTCTCCATGGCTTTAAAACCCCAGGCAAGAGGTAGAGGATTCCTCTTTAGGGGAAACTGAGCAGTTCAAGAGAAAACATCTTGGCCAGGCACAGTGGCTCACACCTGTAATCCTAGCACTCTGAGAGGCCGAGCCAGGTGGATTGCCTGAGCTCAGGAGCTTGAGATCAGCCTGAGCAAGTGCGCTACCCTGTCTATAAAAAAGTGAGACATTGTGGTGGGCCCCTGCAGTCCCAGCTACTCAGGAGGCTGAGGCAAGAGAATCACTTGAGCCCAATAGTTTGATGTTGCTGTGAGCTATGATGACACCATAGCACTCTACCCAGGGTGACAGAGTGAGACCCTTGTTTCAAAAAAAAAAAACCCTAAAAACAAAATACAAAAAGCAAAAAAATCAAGAGAAAACACCTCCTAATTCTGACACTTAAGAGTTCCAGGGGGAAAATGCCAGGTGCCTGCCTGCCCAATTGCAATATATGAGACCAACCAGTCAACCAGCCTTAGTCTCCCACAAAAAGCTCTCAGTCACTTTCATAAATGAACAGGCATCTCAGGATTAGTAGACATATGAAAGGAACCTCTAAAATCAAAGAGAAGGACAGAAACAAAAAGGGAGTATTCAGAATGGGTGGTACCTGTGGCTCAGTGGATAAGGGTGCTGGCCCCACATACTGAGGGTGGCAGGTTCAAACCCAGCCCCGGCCAAACTGCAACCAAAAAATAGCTGGGTGTTGTGGCAGGTGCCTGTAGTCCCAGCTACTCGGGAGACTGAGGCAAGAGAATTGCCTAACCGCAGGAGTTGGAGGTTGCAGTGAGCTGTGTGACACCACGGCACTCTACTGAGAGTGATAAAATGAGACTCTGTCTCTACAAAAAAATTAAAAAAAAAAAAAAAGTATTCAGGAGAAATATAAGGCTAGATGATTAAGTTCATAAACTCATTCTAGAAAAAAGTGCTACATACCTCACTGCTGACTATCACTACCATTACTGTCAAAGTACTCCCTTTGGCCATCTGATGACTATAGTGACATTTGGCAATGAGGTATGTAGCACTTTTTCTAGGATGAGTTCATGAACTTAATTGTCAAGCCTCATATATCACATGTAAACAGAAAAAGAAAAAAAACTTTAGGTCAGATGCAGTAACTCACACTTGTAATCTTAGCACTCTGGGAGGCCAAAGCAGGAGGATCATTTGAAATTAGGAGTCCGCAGCTCGGCGCCTAGGGCATCAGCCACATGCACTAGGGCTGGTGGGTTCGAACCCAGCCCAGGGCGTGCTAAACAACGACAACTGTAACAAAACAATAGCCGGGCACTGTGGTGGGTGCCTGTAGTCCCAGCTACTTGGGAGGCCGAGGCAATAGAATCACTTAAGCCCAAGAGTTTGAGGTTGCTGTGAGCTATGACGCCCCAGTACTCTACCGAGGGTGACATAGTAAGACTCTTGTCTAAAAAAAAAAGAAAAAAGAAAGAAAGAAATTAGAAGTCCAAGATCAGTCTAAGCAAGAGCAAGAACCTGTTACTACTAAAAATAGGAAAAAATAGTGGGCATGGTAGTACATCCAGGCTGAGGCAGGAGGATCCCTAAAGCCTAGGAGTTCTGAGGTTGCAGTGAGCTATAATGGTAACACTGCACTCTACCTGGGGTGACAATGAAACTCTGTCTCAAAAAAAAATTTTTTTTTCAGGAAAATTTAAAATGTTTGTTCTTTGAAAAAATATACATTTTTTTTTCTTTTTTTTTGCAGTTTTTGGCCGGGGCTGGGTTTGAATCCACCACCTCTGGCATATGGGGCCGGCACCCTACTCCTTTGAGCCACAGGCACCGCCCTGAAAAATATTTCTAATGCAATGGCAAACCACAGATGAGGGAAAATATTAGCAATACATGTGTCTGACAATTTGTATATAAAAAAAAAACTCTTCTGAGCCTACAGTAAGAAGTCAAATAATACATTTTAAAAATGGGCTAAAGATTTCAACAGTGACTTTACAAAAGGAGATACACTAATGGTATATAAATACAAGAAAAGATGCTCAGAACAGTTATTCAGTAGCAAAATGCAGGTTAAAACCAAAATGTGATACTACTACACACCCAGTAAAATGGCTAAAATTAGACTGACAATACCAATTGTTGATGAGAATGTGGAGCAACTGGAATTCTCAAGCACTATTGAGGAAAATGTAAAAATGTACAACCTCTCTGGAAAATAGTTTTATAGTTTTTTATAAGGATAAACATTCACTTACCATATGACCCAGCAACTGTACTCTTGAGCCACTTACCCAAGTGAATGAAAATCTGTGTTTGGACCAAGCATGGTGGCTCATGACTGTAAACCCAGACTCTGGGAAGCAGAGGCAGGAGGATCACTTGAGGCCAGCCTGGGCAACAGAGCAAGGCCCTGTCTCTAAAAAAATTTTTTTTACCTTTCTCAGCTCCTCCTGATCACATGGGCCCAGCATATGCTTAGAATGTTTCCAAGGAGAGAAAGGAAGGCTCTCCTAATGCACAACAGACTTGTCCACCATGGCTTTCTATTCCTAGGAGTACAACATCTTCAGGTCCTGGGGTGGCAGGTTTAAAAAAAACGATTAAAAATTTTTTTAAATCTACATTTGTACAAATACCTGTATGCAAATCTTTATGGTAACTTTATTTATAATATTGTAAACAATCAAGTTTCCCTCAAATGGGCCACAGATAAACAAACAATATTCCATACAGTGGAATACTACTCAGAAATATTAGGTCATTAAATCTAAAATGTTTGATTTCAAATAAAAAATTTAATTTATTATATCTCAAACAAGTAGCAGTACAATTAATCAAAGTATGCACCTAAACCATCAACACAGTTTTGGCATCTTAATAGCATCTTGTGTATGCCAGCAGCGAAGTAGCTAGACAGGGAGTGGCAATGAAATTTCAAAAGGCATTTTCCACAACTTTTTGAGAATTGAAAATATTTC
The DNA here is from genome assembly GCF_027406575.1 of Nycticebus coucang. Classification (NCBI taxonomy): domain Eukaryota; kingdom Metazoa; phylum Chordata; class Mammalia; order Primates; family Lorisidae; genus Nycticebus; species Nycticebus coucang. The sequence continues at coordinate 17,540,510 of NC_069792.1, read as the reverse complement.
CTTGCAAGAAGTGGTCCAAAGCCTTAAGAAGTGGTAGTCAGTTGGTGCAAGGACTGGTGAATACAGTGGATGACAGAGTTTCCAACTCCAGCAGTGTTGTCTTGCAAAAGCATTAACCTGTCTCTAATGGTCAATCTCAGCTGCTTAACTGATAAAAGCATCTTCATCATATTATCCACTGGCTGCAGTAGACATCTGCTGTAATCAACTGACCAGGTTTCAGGAAGCCATAGTGGATAATACCAGCGCTGGACCACCAAACAGACACCATTAGCTTTTTTTGATGAATATTCAGTTTTAGACTGTGTTTTGGCACTTCATTTTTATCCACCATTGTGCTGAATGCTTGCAATTGTCAAAAAGATTCCATTTTTCATCCCATGTAACAATACAGTGTAGAAATGATTCATCTTTACATTCTGTCAGCAAAGAAAGGCAAGCTTCGTGACAATTTCTTTTTTTTTTTTTGTGGAGACAGAGTCTCACTTTATGGCCCTCAGTAGAGTGCCGTGGCATCACACACCTCACAGCAACCTCCAACTCCTGGGCTTAAGCAATTCTCTTGCCTCAGCCTCCCGAGTAGCTGGGACTATAGGCGCCCGCCACAACGCCCGGCTATTTTTTTTTTTTTTTGGTTGCAGTTCAGCTGGGGCTGGGTCTGAACCCGCCACCCTCGGCATATGAGGCCGGCGCCCCACAGACTGAGCCACAGGCGCCGCCCCGACAATTTCTTTTCTGACACTTGTTTAATTCATGTGGAACCCATCTGTCTGGCTTCTTTACCTTGCAGACTTGTTCAAAAGGTCCAATATTGTTGGAATAGTAAAGTCAAATGTTGCTGCTAATTCATGCATAGGTTGAGATGGATTCACTTCCACTACAGCTTTCAGCTCATCATTATCCACCTTGGTCTTAGGTTGTTGCCTATGTGGCTCATTTTCTTTCTTTCTTTTTTTTTTTTTTGGCCGGGGCTGGGTTTGAACCCACCACCTCCGGCATATGGGACCGTCCCCCTACTCCTTGAGCCACAGGCGCCGCCCTATGTGGCTCATTTTCAAGATTAAAATCACCAGAATGGAACTTCTCAAACCATCAAGGTACTGTGCATTCATTAGTCACATCCTTCCCAAACACTTCATTGATATTTTGAGCTATTTGTGCTGCTTTGGTTCCATAATGGAACTCATATTCAAAAATAACACAAATTTTTTGCTTATCCATAGTTGCCTAAAGATTGCTCTGAAAAAATTTTGAAAGATAATCACAAGCCACATGTGCATTTGCAACAGTGAGTATGTACCTACACAATTAAAAAAAAGGAAGTCAAAGTGAAAAGTCAGAGACATCAACTGTCAAACTTAGTAGTTAAGGAAATTGGACATTTCATACTTAATAAACTAATAAAAAGGAACAAACTACTGATGCACAGAGCAAAATGAACAAATTCAAAACTTCTTTGGTTTATGTTGTTGTTTTTTTTTAATTTTGTGATAGAGTCTCACTCTATTGCCCAGACTAGAGTTTTGTGGCATCAGCCTGGCTCACAGCAACCTCAAACTCCTGAGTTCAATCAATCCTCCCACCTTAGCCTCCTAGAGTGCTAAGATTACAGGCATAAGCAACTGTACCCAGCCCAAATTCCAAAGCTTTATCTTGAGTAAAAATAAGCTAGACTAAAAAAAAGAATACAGACTGTATGACTCCATTATTATGAAACTCTTGAATTGTATATGGGTTCTGACAATTAAGTTCACGAACTCATCCTAGAAAAACATGCTGCATACCTCATTGCTAAATATTACAATCATCTTCAAAGTACTCCCTTTGGCAAGCTATGCCCCGACACTAGTGCCTAATCTACCCTTCAAACCAATTTTAGAATGCTGTTTTTTGGAATGGCCAATAAAGCTATCATCGTATTACTCTTGTGTCCTGCATGTCATCAAAATGTCCTCCTTTCAATATTTCCTTTATCTTCAGGTAAAGTAAGAAAGTCATTAGGGGCCAGATCTAATGAGTAGGGAGGGTTTTACAATACAGTTATTTGTTTACTGGCTAAAAACTCTCTCACAGACAGTGTCTTGTAAGCTGGTGCTTTGTCATGATATAAGAGCCATGAGTAGTTGGCCAAGATTTTCAGCTAAGATTTTCCCATTTCTCTATAGAAGTTTACTTGGTCTGCTATGCTTCTTAAAATCAGCTGAAGATTTTGACACACAATTTGATGAATTTCTGCAATGTTTTTGTCAGTTCTGCTCATTACTGGCCACCCTGACCTCTCTTCATCAGCAATGCTTTCTCTCCCCTCAGAGAAAACATTTAATCTATTTGTACCCTGCCATTTTCTTCATGGCATTATCCCCATAGACTTGGATTAACATGTCCGTGATTTCACCTCCACTCTTGCCAAGTTTAATAAGAAATTTATACATGCTTGTTCACTGCTCTAATTCAGGCTCTGACATTCTTGCAATAGCACACAAAAACATGCAACAACAATATGAACACCACTCAGCAAGTCACTGCCACCCTGTTGATACCATCACAACTGTGGGATACTGACATAGCAAGGACATGAAACCTTACCAAGTGATTTGAACAGTGCTGCCAACGTAAGGGCATGGTGGCAAGTTTGCGAACTTAATTATCAGGACTTGTTTAGTAACAGGGAGCATCAGTGATTGTCTAATCCAGAGAATGGGAAGAGGTTGACTACAATAGGCTATACATGAATCTTTTGGGATGATGAAAATGTTCAGCATCTTGATTATGGTGATTGTTACATAGGTACATATGTTTGGTTGTTTACATGGATGCATTTTATTGTATGTAAAATATCACTCAGTAAAGTTGATTTTTAAATAACATTAGAAAATTTTCAGAACCACAGGACATGAATTTCCAGATTGAAAACTGTTTCCCAAATGCCAAACACAGTAGATGAAAACTGACCTTCAACAGGGTTGATTCTTAAAGCTTTATGGGACACCAGAAGTAAAGACAATATTCTAAAGATTTCTGTAGAGATAAGAGGATAATAGTAACACGGAATTAGGAATGAAAATGGCTCAGAGTTATAAGGCTTTTCATTATAAAATACAGTAGAACAATGCCTCCTTTTTAGGAGGAACACATTTTTCCCTGTATTGCAACTTAAAAATATTTTATACCTCATAACTGATTGAAAAATTGAGTATGTAATTCTAGATCAAGAATATTTTTCCCTTAAAGTTTTAAAGGCATTGTTCTACCGTATTTTCTTACAGCCCAGTTCATAACTACCAAGTCATGGAAGCAGCCCAAGTGCTCATCAACCCATGAATGGATTAACAAATTGTGGTATATGTACACTTTGATTTTTTTCATTTTTTTTTTTTTTTTTTTTTTTTGGTTGCAGTTTGGCCGGGGCCGGGTTTGAACCCGCCACCCTCGGTATATGGGGCTGGCGCCTTACCGACTGAGCCACAGGTGCCGCCCCACTTTGATTTTTTAAAATTCTGATTTAAAAAAAGAGTAAGGCTGAGTGTTGTGGTGTATGCCTATAATCCCAGTACTTTGGGAGGCCAAGGTGGGAAGATTGCTTGAGGCTAGGAGTTCAAGACCAGCCTGGGCAATAGTGAGAACCCCATCTATAAAAATACTAGCAAGGCATGGTAGTGCATGACCTACTTAATATAACTCTCTTACTAAGCATCACCATTAGACTGACAGTCTTTGAGAGCAAGGAATTTTGATTTATTAACTTCAGGATTATTCAGAGCCTCCACGGCACACAGTAGACACCTACAACATGTTAAAGAATGAATGAATAGGTTAGGCGTGGTGGCACGTGCCTGTAATCGTAGCACTCTGGGAGGCTGAGGCTGATGGATTGCCTGAGTTCAGGAGTTTGCGATGAACCTGAGCTAGAGCAAGACCCCATCTCTAAAAAATAGCCAGGCGCTGTGACAGGCACCTGTAGTCCCAGCTACCAGGAGGCTGAGGCAAGAAAATCGCTTTTGAGCCCAAGAGTTTGAGGTTGCTGTGAGCTATGATAGCACTGCACTCCATTGAGGGCAACAAAGTGAGACTCCGTCTCAAAAAATCAAATAAAAAAAAAAAAAAAGAAAAGAGGCTCCCGCTCTCACAGCCATTGCAGTACATTGAGCTCCACAGAGACAGCATCGGGGCAAGTGAGATCTGGATGGGCACTGGGCGACTCTGTGTCTCACTGAGGAAAAATAACTAAACATGGGCAAAGGAGATCCTAAGAAGCCGAGAGGCAAAATGTCATCATATGCATTCTTTGTGCAAACTTGTTGGGAGGAGCACAAGAAGAAGCACCCAGATACTTCAGTCAACTTCTCAGAGTTTTCTAAGAAGTGCTCAGAGAGGCGGAAAACCATGTCTGCTAAAGAGAAAGGAAAATCTGAAAGTATGGCAAAGGCAGACAAGGCCCATTATGAAAGAGAAATGAAAACCTATATCACCCCTAAAGGGGAAACAAAAAAGAAGTTCAAGGATCCCAACGCACCCAAGAGGCCTCCTTCGGCCTTTTTTTGTTGTTGTTCTGTTCTGAATATCGCCCCAAAATCAAAGGAGAACATCCCGGCCTATCTATTGGTGATGTTGCAAAGAAGCTGGGAGAGATGTGGAATAACACTGCTACGGAGGACAAGCAGCCTGATGAAAAGAAGGCTGCAAAGCTGAAGGAAAAATACGAAAAGGATATTGTTGCATACAGAGCTAAAGGAAAGCCTGATGCAGTGAAAAAGGAAGTCGTCAGGGTTGAAAAAAGGAAGAGGAGGAAGACAAGGAAGAGGATGAAGAGGACAATGATGAAGATGATGATGAATAAGTTGGTTCTAGCGCAGTTTTTTTTTCTTGTCTATAAAGCATTTAACACCCCTGTACACAACTCACTCGTTTTAAAGAAAAAAATTGAAATGTAAGGCTGTGTAAGATTTGTTTTTAAACTGTACAGTGTCTTTTTTTGTATAGTTAACACACTACCGAATGTCTCTTTAGATAGCCCTGTCCTGGTGGTATTTTCAGTAGCCACTAATCTTGCCTGGTACAGTCTGGGGGTTGTAAATTGGCACGGAAATTTAAAGCAGGTTCTTGTTGGTGCACAGCACAAATTAGTTATATATGGTATATATATATGGTATATATAGGGGATGGTAGTTTTTTCATCTTCAGTTGTCTCTGATGCAGCTTATACGAAATAATTGTTGTTCTGTTAACTGAATACCACTCTGTACTTGAAAAAAAAAGTTGCAGCTGTTTTGTTGACATTCTGAATGCTTCTAAGTAAATACAATTTTTTTTTATTAAAAAAAAAGAATGAATGAATAAAGATACAAAAAATATTCTGAGGAAAAAATGCAAACCATTCAGTTAAGTTCCAGTAGCTGGGATATGCCAAAAGTTGCCTTTCCCTCTCACAGAGGGAAGATATCAGGGACTGAGGATGAAATCTCAAGTTCTTTTACTGCCAGCATGAAGACACAAACAATTAAAAATGCCTGCATATAGCTTCTTGGAAGTCTGAATATGGACACCACTCAGGATACATTTGAAATATGCTTTTGTGGTTCATTTAAATCATCTTCTGAAGGCTTAGTTAAAGGAAGACTATTAACTAGCCTAGCATCAGAATATTAACTTGTTTTTCTGTAAATTCCTGGGATCAGCATCTCTATTTTTAGCTTTAGTTTTTGCATTTTTTTTGCTCATTGATGTTCAAAAGCTATTGACACCAAACCCTATGCTACATGGGAGAGATCTCTCATGCTATACATAAGGTCACTGACATCCATCCTAAGAGTCGTCAGCAACAGACAGCTTTGTGCCTTAGGGGAAAGAAGTGTACATCATTAGAGAATCCTAACAAAACCACGATAATTACCTGAGGTTTTCAGCACTAACAGCAGCTACATTTATATGGACAACAGTAGGTTACTCAAATGCATCTACAGAAAACACATGCAGTACTTACACTGAAAAGTATAATTTAAAAAATGGCACTTTTGCTGATAATTTACCATTGTCTTTAAAAATAGCAATTCAAAATTTAAAGGCTGCATTCAAATGCATATTAAAAGTAGACTTTAGTCACATTCATTGTATTGAGTATTATGAATATTGTAACATTCTCCAGTACTATGAAAGTCTTGTTAATCAATTCTATAGACAGACTTTTGTGAAGTATTATAAACTAAAATATGTTAATTTGTGAATATTAACAAATTGTCTTCTTATAGTCCTGATCCATGGAGTTGAATTTATAAGTCTTTTGGAATGGAAGACTCATTTTTTTTTTTTTTTTAAAGTAAAAATTTTTATTTTGATTGATTTCTCAATATATAGTTCAAGATGCCAGTTTTTAATGGCAAAAATTTGGTTCCACTGAAAACTTCATAATGCTACGGAGAACTACTACTTTTTTTCAGGAAGTAGGGAAACAGCTGGAAATAAAAAGCACAACTTTCTAGCAGGGTAAAATGGAAATAATATAAAGTTGGAAGACTCATTTTTAATTGCCTGCTTTAAGAAAAAATGAGAAAAATAATGGATCCTTAGGATAGTTAAATAATTTTTAATCTCTCAGTTAACATTCTGGTTTGAGCAATGAAAAAGAAAGATATTTAAGAAAAATTTAAAGAACAAATGCAAGGAAAAGTCATCAGGGCACTGAAATCCCTGAGCTTCGTGGAAAGGAAAGGAAAAGGAAAGCGAGAATTGAGTTGGTGGGGAAAACAGGCATTCCCAAATGTTGTCCATGCCTTAGCTGACTTGCTAAGGGTCCCAGAGCTACAGGGGATTGGCTGCATTAGAAGCTGAGGCAGGGAATATGGACTTTGTAAGAATCAAGGTGACCAAGTGGCTTTTGTCCCTCCTACTGCTTGGGATTTTGTCCCCTTTCCTCTCCTCACCTCTTCAGACCCACAACTGCCAAGGATTCCTCACCCATAGGATCCTCCACCCCTACTTTCCTCTCACTGATTTCCTAGGCCCAGGTTGATTCAGGGCAGGGACTTCTACATCTATCTAGAATTATTTTTTAGGACAGTGTACCCTGCATTTTCAAGGGTTTTTTTAACAATGAGACTTAAACCAGAGTTTTGGTTAACTCAGTTAACCAATTAATCACTATTCCCTAGTTGCAAAGGATTTCCAATAATCCTTATTTTTCTTATTTGTTTTTATTTTATTTATTTATTTATTTATTGAGACAGACTCTCAAGCTGTCACCCTGGGTAGAGTGCCATGGCGTCACAGGTCACACCAACCTCCAACTCTGGAGCTTAAGCCATTCTTTTGCCTCAGTCTCCCAAGTAGCTGGGAATACAGGCGCTTGCCACAACGCCCTGCTATTTTTTGGTTGTAGCTGTCATTGTTGTTTGGCAGGCCTGTGCTGGGTTCAAACCCACCAGCCTCCGTGTACGTGGCTGGCACTCTAGCCGCTGAGCTACAGGCGCCAAGCCTTACTTGGTTTTTTTTTCAGTATGATGGTTATTAGTGTTGTGTAGGGTTATCTTTATTCATTGCTTGATAGTACATGAGGAGTCAGACAAAGCAAAGTGCTTTTCTAAGTTTTGTAGTCGAATCCAAAATAGTAGGTTTATTTACAAAGGGAAAGGAGGAATGAAAGAGGAAATAAACAAAAAGAGAAGATAAATAGTATCTTTCCTCTTTCTTTCCACATCTGCTGCCCATTTAATCAGCAACTTCTTCAAAAACAGTTCCATCTTACTTCTTCCTTATAATTCCTATCCTGCTTTTAACCTCATGCCCCTCACCTATTCACCCTTTCATTCATACATACATGTATTCATTCACTCATTTCTTCTTATCCATTCATTGAAAACACCTACTGTCTGTGGCACCTACTATGTGGCACTACTTACCAGACAATTGGGGAACAATAGTGAGCAAAGAACAGATACACTCTCTGGCTTTTAGAAACTCTCAGCATTAAGGGGAAGGGAAACATTAAGCATATAATCATTTCAAAACAAATATGAAAGAGCACAAGTACAACAAAGAAGTATGTGGCCCTGAGAGCCTGTAACAAGGAGATTCGCCCTAGTTAGGGAGGTCATTGAAGGCTTCCCTGAGGAAGGAATAGCTGAGCTGAGCTCTCAGGACTTATCAGGCAAAGAAAATACGATGTGCAAAGGCCCCATGGCAGGTGCAGGATAGTAAATGTGAGGGATAGGAAGCTGAGGGAGTGAAGGGAGAGCACAGTGCAAACAAAGACTAGTGGGTAGAGGGGCCACAGAGGTTATGACAGAGAGTTTTGTCTTTATCCTAAGAACAATGAGGAGTCACTGAAGGTATTTAAACCAGGGCTGAGGTAATTAGAGTACAATCTTGGGATCAGTACAACTACAGTATTGGAAGAGGTTGGGCTCGTTAGTGAGAGATGATAGAAACTTAATAGAGTTGGGGTGGAAGTGAAGTGGACAGATTGGAGAGCTGTTTAGTGAGTAAAGTGGATAAGACTTGGTTGTCTAAGAACACTTCGTGGATGGATGACCCATTTCTTCCAAATAAAACTGCTGGCAAGGTCAACCATTGAGGAGGAGGAGGAGAAAGAGAAGGTTAGACCAAACAATAGTCCATTGTTTAGGAATATTTTCCTTTAACTCACAGGGTTCCAGTTTAAATGACATTTACTTTTCGTCAACACTCCTTTGTTTGTTTTTACTGTACCTGCTTTATACAGGTATGCACCAATGTACAAAATTATTAAATATTTTAATCACAATTTACAGTAAAACTTTTGCATCTGTGTAAGTAGCTTTTTTCTTTTTTGAGACAGAGTGCCACTATGTCGCCCTCAATAGAGTGCTGTGGTCACAGCTCAGAGCAACCTCAAACTCTTGGGCTTAAGCGATTCTCTTGCCTCAACCTGCCCAGTAGCTGGGACAACAGGGGCCCCGCCACAACACCTGGCAATTTTGTTGTTGTTGTTGTTGCTGTAGTTGTCATTGTTTGGCATACCTGCACCAGGTTCGAATTCCCAGACCCGGTGTATGTGGCCGGGGCCCTAGCCGCTGAGCTATAGGCGTCGCCCACTGTGTAAGTAGCTTGACGAGTAAAAGTTGAGCCATGAACTTTTGGTTACAAAAATGTATAAAATGTAAAAGAGCAAAAAAATTAATCTTTATCTGCAGTTTTTGTAAAGTTTGTTAAATCAATAAAATGATCTGAAAAGTTCATCCCTCATTAGATATAATTAGTAATTTACCTCATTGGTTTTCTGATGACCATTTATCATGAACTACAGAATCTTCAGTATGAACAGGGAAATAAAAATCTTGACATCTTGCCTCATATATAAACTAAATATTTGATTTATAAGACACAAATGAACAAACTTCTATGGCCTGTCAGCTTTCTCAGTTTCTAATTTATTCAACCTCTGCTCAATATTGATCCTGACAAGAAGAGTGGCCCAAAGATAAATTTATTCATTCCACAGTTTAGTCAGGAACAAGCCAAAAATTATAGATTTTCCCAGGCAGATGATGACAGGCAGTCAGGAGGATGACAAATGGCTGTCTTTAGACCTAGTAAGGACAGTTGAGCCAGACGCTTCCATTAAAGATTGGAGCATGCTGGTCAAATACAGGTTCATCAGTGGTCATCATTAATCGTAGAGAAAGCCTTGCCATGATGCAGACGCCTATACAGGAGCTTAAGCACCAGTCCTGCAGGGCAAATAGAATTTGCTCCTCAGTATTTTGCAGCACTCCTCTAAGTGATAGCATGACATGATCATTTATCAAACAGAGACTGTACAGAAAAGTGTCTGCTTCCTTTAGTAACTTATTGAAGACTGGGAAAGTGAAAGCATTTTATTAAAGACAGGAAGGCAATGAACAACCAGAGCGTATCCAAAGGGTAATCGTATTTCAGCACAGGATTAGTTTAGTCTTAAATAAACATACACTGGAGGCAGTATGTCGAGGGTCATTTATCAAGTGAGGAACAATTAACAAAACTCTAAGCATTCTTTATATCAATTTAAAGTTCTTTTTTTGCTATTAGTGCTTAACTTTTGGATGATAAGCATCATATTCAACACTGTACAAAACCATAATGCATGATCCCTTCCTTGGAAGTTTTTAGAATAAAAAAAATACAGTGTAATTCTCAGATAAAATAATTACGGCTGTATTAAATGCTATTGAACAAATACTGTGGAAGGGCGTATTCCAGAGCCCAGACTGATAACTGAAGTTATATTTTGTGAAGAGTGCTTTCTTATAAGAAGTTGACTACTTATTACTCAATAGGTCAAGAAATTTCCTCTTCCTTAAAATATTTTTTATCTCTACTGAATAAAAATTAAGATTAAGGAGGGGATCCACGGGGCAAGAAAACGAACGCATTTATAACTTACCTGCTTTATTCCAGGCACGTTATTCATTTATTTGGAGATGGGATCTTTCCATCTGGGCTAGAGTGTAGTGGTACCATCATAGCTCTCTGTAACCTCAAACTCCCAGGCTCAAGTTATCCTCCTGCCTCAGTCTCCTGAGTAGCCAGTACTCCACACACCCAGTTAATTTTTCTTTTTTTGGTAGAGACAGGGTCTTGTTCTTTTTTTTTTTTTTTTTTGGAGACAGAGTCTCACTTTGTCCCCCTCGGTAGAGTGCTTTGGCATCACAGCTCACAGCAACCTCAAACTCTTGGGCTCAAACGATCCTCTTGCCTCGGCCTCCCAAGTAGCTTGTAGTACAGGCACCCACTACTACGCCCAGCTATGTTTTAGAAATGGGAGTCTTACTATGGCTCAGACTGCTCTCGAACCTGGGAGCTAAGGCAATCCACCTGCCTCGGCCTCCCAGAGTGCTAGGTTTACAGGCATGAGCCACCGCGCCCAGACTTGAGGGTTTTGTTCTTGCTCAGGCTGCTCTTGAACTCTTGGACTCCTACAAGCTTTTGCCTCAGCCTCCCAAAGTGTTAGGATTATAGGCGTGAGCCACCTCACTCACTCTATACATCCTTTATACATTTAAATATGTATATGATTTTACCACAAATGACTTAATACTCCTTTTTATAATGACACATGAAATTTTTCCCAAAGTTTTTCTAGCAACTGATTTCCAATGAGGCATTGCTAAACAAAGTTTCTAGCAAACTAATGTTAGCAACAAGTTAACTGAGTGCTCCGCAGAGCACTGGGCCAGCCCTAGTACATTGTTAAAGCTATTGTCCCCAAAGGAATGGCCTATAAAGCAGACATGAGGGGCATCTGATCCATGCTGTAGTGTTTTAGTTATATTATTTTTATCATTCTTTTATTTCTTGTCCTCTGTAGCTGTTTATTCTATTAGGTACTCCCCTCATTAAACTCTTCCCCCAGTGTCTGAATCTGCCATCTAAGTACTGCCCACAAATCGATTGTGCCACTGGAGCCCCAGAATCTGAATTATTAGTTCCTGAGTCACTGAATTATTATTTGTTCTGAGAAGACATGAGATTTGTTCTGAGAAGAACTCCCCTGATGAATCTTTCTGGGACATCTTTACTAGTTTTCCTTCATCTTCCATCCAAACTAGTTGCTGCCCCACTATTTCTCTTTTCTTACTTTCTCCTTCACCACCACTTATGACCTCATGGTTTAAATAATCAGTTCTTGTATTTTTTAATTTTTCTGTAGAGATGGGGTCTTGCTATGTTGCTTACGCTGGTTTCAAACTCCCAACCCTAAGGGATCCTCATGGCTCAGCCTCTCAAGTAACTGAGATTTTAGGCATTAGCTGCTGCACCCAGCTCCCTGTTCCAGGCATTTAATATGCCATGGCAACTAATCCTAATTAACCTCACTTCATAAATGAAGACGTAGACTTGCCTAGGGTCACACAGTAGGATATACCTATATATAACATATTAAAGAGATCTTTTGTTGATAAGCATGCAAGTCATTTTTTTGCCTTTCTTCTATTTTCCCCTTTGATAGTTTTTAAAATGGATTTTAAAAATAAGCAAGCATTCTTTATATTAATAAAATAAAATAAATTTTAATTTAATTAATTTATATTAATAAAATATAAATATAATGTATATTTTATATTATATATTTAATTTGCAATGTCAATAGATTGCTTACTCACTACTCCTTAATTGCCTGAATCTGTAAACTTTTCTAAAGCCCAGTAAGAGTAGGGCATCTTTCTATCGCAAAAAATGTTTTCTGAGCTACAGGTTGGGACCATTTAAGGGAACATGACAGATAACAGGTCTGCAGCCCCCAATGTAAGACCTCACTTTTGCCTTATTTTCATTCCCTTCTATTATCAATATTACCATTTTATTTAAAATTTAGTTATTATGCACTTTCTAAGTACATGGCTTTGGAATAGAACTCCATGAAAACCAGTATTTACCTTTAAAAACAGTTAACTGACATGCTAGAAATATTGATAATAATGAAATTATTGTGCTTTGCTTTTTATTCTCTATAGGATTTGGAGTATTTACTGAATAAGTTGATCAAGTTGTGGAAAATGGATCTAAACGGAAATCCTGTTTGTCTCAAACCAAAATACAGGGACAGACTGATAGTGGTGTCCAAATCTCTGGGTACATTGTTTATATTAATATAATTTTCATAAGAGAATGATTAACTTTTAGTTTATCAGCAAGCTTTCAGAAATATAAATATCACATCTATATCCATGAAAATAGTCAACTTTAAATTTGATTTTTTAATAAGAGCAAAAGTTAAATTTTAAAAATAAAGCATGAAAAATGTCTGCTGATCAGAATAATTAAAGCACCAGATACTCTGTCTTTAAGGAGAAAATGTGGCTGTTACCAATAAAAATGGTTAGTCAAATGTGTAGAACTTGCTGATCTTTTGCCAAACTTTCATTAGCACAAATCTGATGATGATAACGAGAGATTCGTTAGCTCTTGATTCTGTAAATAAAATTAAGTAAGGTTTTCATTGCTTGACATTTGCCAAATGATACTCTAAGAATGAAGTCCCTTTCGTGTGAAAGGGGAGCAGGGTGGGAAAAGTCTTATGAATCCTTGGAAATACTGACATTCCAGAATATGCACTATATTAAGAGATAGGGACAAAAATACTTGGTCAATAGTGACCAAATAATATAGCATCAGAAAGACAGGCAGTATCCTCTCACGATATACACTCATGAGAGGGTATCTGTGATATGCTGTACTTGGGGATAAAAACCAGTGTATGAAAAGACCCTTCAAAGCTCTTAGTTGTGAGTAACCCTTGATTAATCATAACACTAGTTCAGTGGTTCTCTGGGAGGGGGGAGGGGCATATCAGAAAAATCCAAGATTTTTTTTTTTCAAAATACATGTGTTAGGGCCACACTCTGCCACAAGGATAGGGAACAGAAAACACACAGGGAGAAGAGCCAGGTATTGTTTTTAAAAGCTCTATAGATGATTCTGATATTTAACTGCCCATTCCAATCTCTCATCCTCTTCCCTCTTTGCCCACCACACACAATTGTATTAGTCCACTTTCCTTAGCAAGCAAAGTGAATACAATAAATGCTTGATGATTAAGAACCTTCCAATGTTCAGGTAGCCATTTCTGGAAATGTTCATGATTCTATATGGCAGGTGAGACTATAAAAGATGTAGAGGTTAAGTATACTCACTACCAAATGAAAAAAGATTTACTGAAAGTTTGTCTTGAATAAATATTCTTTTCATGTTTTATGATTACAAAATACACATTTCTTGCAAAAAAAAAAAAGAAAAAATTATCACTTATAATCCCACCATAAATATGCAGCTAACACTTTAGTATATGTCTTTCTATGTGCACATATACACATATAACAAATTCTCTGATTTTGGCTTGTCTTTATTCTCATTTCTTTCCCTTACCTAAATAAAAGCAAAAAACACAAAGCTAATTGAAGACCTGGTTTGTTGCATACCAGTCAAAAGGACTATGAGAGCCAGTTGATGTTTTACAGGTTACAGTCCTCACCAGAATGGCAATCCACATATTTGGTTTCCTCAGCATTAGTGGAAGCAAATTTTGTGTTGAGAGCTACCATTAAAATGAAATAAGTTGCACAGGTCTCTGATCTTGTGTCCATTACCTGGCTTCCCCTCTTGAACCATTTCCACCATCTAGTAGCCTCAAGTAAGATCATTTTCTAGAAATGATATAGAATTAGGTTAAACGATTAAATGACATTAGGTTATATTAAATAACAATCTCCCAGTCATTTCTCCACTCTGTCTGGGACATTAAGATGAGGAAGAATGGATTATGGTTAAATATTAGATTGTTCATTCCTTATATTTATAACAGATGTTTTAAAAATATGTATTGATGTAATCCTAGCTAATCAGGAAGCTGAGGCAAGAGGATACTTTAGCCCAAGAGTTCAAGGCTATAGTGAGTTAACACACCACTGCATTCTAACCTATGTGAGATCCTGTTTCTAAATATTAAAAAATAAATTTAGGGTGGTGCCTGTGGCTCAGTGAGTAGGGTGCCAGTCCCATGTACCGAAGGTGGTGAGTTCGAACCTAGCCCCGGCCAAACTGCAACAACAACAAAAAGTCAAAAAATAAGAAGAGAAATGAAAATAAATTGAATTACATTTAAAAAATTTTTTAAATAAATAAATTTTTAAAAAACCTGCCACTTAGAAATTTCATTAGAAAAACTGTCTTTTTATTAAATGAAGGCCATCTGTATTCATGTGATTAAAAAATATGGGTAATATAGAATATCCTATAACTAGGGAATTGATCAATGTTTTTTTGTTTGTTTGTTTTTTGAGACAGTTTCACTATGTTGCCCTCAGTAGAATGCTGTGGTGTCACAGCTCACAGCAACCTAAAACTCTTGGGCTTAAGCGAGTCTCTTGCCTCAGCCTCCCAAGTAGCTGGGACTACAGGTGCCCACCACAACACCCGGATATTTTTTTGTTATAGTTGTCATTGTTGTTTTAGCAGGCCCCAGGCTGGGTTCGAACCCACCAGCCTTGGTGCATGTGGTCAGCACCATAACTACTGTGCTACAGGTGCCAAGCCATGGAATTGATCAATGTTTTATAGTGTATCCATATACAATAGAACATCTGCCATTAAAAATTATGATTAATAGGCCAGGCGAGGGGCGGCGCCTGTGGCTCAGTGAGTAGGGCGCCGGCCCCATATGCCGAGGGTGGCAGGTTCAAACCCAGCCCCGGCCAAACTGCAACAACAAAAAAAATAGCTGGGTGTTGTGGCGGGCACCTCTAGTCCCAGCTGCTTGGGAGGCTGAGGCAAGAGAATTGCGTAAGCCCAAGAGTTAGAGGTTGCTGTGAGCCGTGTGATGTCATGGCACTCTACCTGAGGGCGGTACAGAGAGACTCTGTCTCTACAAAAAAAAAAATAATAAAAATAATAATAATAATAAATAGGCCAGGCGAGGTGGCTCAAGTCTGTAATTCTAGCACTCTGGGAGGCCAAGGCGGGTGTATTACTTGAGCTCAGAAATTTGTGACTAGCTTGAACAAGAGCGAGACCCCGTTTCTAAAAAATAGCCAATCGTTGCAGTGGATGTCTATAGTCCCAGCTACGTGACAGGCTGAGGCAAGAGGATCACTTGAGGCCATGAGTTTGAGGTTGCTGTGAGCTATGACACCATAGCACTCTACTCAGGGTGACAGAATGAGATTCTGTCTCAAAAAAACAAAAAAGTATGCTTAAAGAAAGACATGGTAAAATGCTCACAATACAATACTAAAAAGCAGAATCCAAAACTATATAAATAGAGGGTTCCAATTTTATATGATACACACATAAATACACACACATACATAAGAAACAAGAAAAACTAAGAAACACCCCAAAGTGTTATCAGTAGTATTCAGTTATTTTTTTCTCACTGTAGAAAAAAACAGTTTTAAGGTTTTTTATATTTTCAAAATATCTTATAACATTCAAAAGTTATTTGCTCAATTTAAGAAACTCAGTTGTTGCTTTTTCCTAAGAATAACAATCACATTTTTTTTTTATTAAATCATAGCTGTGTACATCAATGCATTCATGGGGTACAATGTGTTTGTTTATACACAATTTGAAATCTTTCATCTAACTGGTTAACATAGCCTTCATGGCATTTTCTTAGTTATTGTGTTAAGACATTTATATTCTACGTTTAGTAAATTTCACATATACCCTTGTAAGATGCACCGTTACTCTGTCCCTCAAGGTATGTAGAGTACCTTGGCCTCATCCTAGCTCACAGCAACCTCCTGCATCAGTCTTCTGACTAGGTGGGACTATAGGTGCACACCACCACATCTGGCTAATTTTTCTATTTTTAGTAGAGACAGGGTCTCACTTTGCTCAGGTCTTAAACTCCTGAGTTCAAGTGATCCTCCTGCCTTGGCCTCCCAGAGTGCTAGGATTACAGGGGTAAGCCACCACACCCAACCCATAATATTATTTAATCAGGCTTGGTGCTGTAGCACAGTTGTTACAGAGCCAGCCACATACACCAAGGCTGGTGGGTTCAAACCTTGCCCAGGCCAGCTAAACAACAATGACAACTGCAACAAAAAATAGCCAGGCATTGTGGCAGGTGCCTGTAGTCCCAGCTACTTGGGAGGCTGAGGCAAGAGAATCCCTTAAGCCCAAGAGTTTTAGGTTGCTGTGAGCTGTGATGCCACAGCACTCTACTGAGGGCAACATAGTGAGAGACTCTGTCTCCAAAAATATATCTATATATATAATTTAATCAATAGATAGTATTATTTAATTTTTATTGAGTATAACAACATTTTTGTTTTTAAAAATAACAATGTAGCTTATGTATAACCCTAGAAGGGAAGTCATATGCCAAATTGTTTACAGTTATTATTATCTTTGGCAGCGATAAAAAGGAGGGGTGTGGATAATAATTACACAGCACTTTTATGTTTAAGCACATATCCTTTCTGAAATCAGAAAAAAATCTAAAATTAAATAAAAGCTTAACATAAATATGGAAGTTGTGTAAACATGTATTTTTAAAAGAAATTTATTTCAGCTTGTGACATGCCTTAAGTTCATGTGGCCTAAGCCAGCAATGCATATTTCCATTTATATATTTACATGTATATATTGTAATTTTAAAATATATGTATTTTTATCCAGAATTTCTTGATGGAAAAGAAATTAAAAATGTGGAAAGACAATTCCTAATGAATTGGAAAGCATCCAAAGATGCCAAGAAAATCAGCAAGAAAAAAAGCAGTAAAAATGAGGACACAAGCAATTCATATACAAGTAAGCACACTGTCACTCACTGACTGACTGCTTCTAGCAAAGGGAATATTCTAAGCAACAACAACAAAAAGAAATTCCATGAAATAAGGGATTTTTTTTCTATTAAAGCTTTTTGTAACTTACTTAGTTATATGATTTAACTTGTACAGGAAATTTTACCTATAATGCTTACATATGAAAACTGTAGCTACTATGAACAAAAGCTCTTTTTAATTCATACTGGGTATGAATGTGTAAGCCATGTAAACAGAGTAGTGACAGTGGGGAAAAATATATAATTTTATATTTGGCAAAAATGCATGTCACCGGTTATGCAAATGGAAAAACAACAGCTGACTAAATAAATTGTGAAACCAAGCCACCAGTATATCAGTTTAGCAGCCACGCAATAATCACTTTTTTCATCAGGATAAAAAATTAAAATGTATCACAGCCAACATCTGTAGCCTATAACCTGTAGCCTGTCCCCCTTCTCATGCACACATTCCAACGCCAGAATATTTGGATTGTAATATGCCTAAAAATGTGTTACAAAGAACATACCAAAGTGGAACTGAGCCCTAAAGTTTAACAGTTCTCTTCAAGAATTGACTCTTCATAGATTTTGTAGTCCACAACATTGGGATAATCTCCTTCCTCCTTTCCAGGATAATGTTTGAATGCTAATGTTCTTCTCCCACACTGACTACAGCAGGAGATGGGGGAATGGGAAAGGGGTTAGGCCAGAGAATAGGAAAAGGGAACATGAAACAGTGAAATGAGGCTTTGTGCATGGGTAGCACATCCTCAGAGCTCTGTCATTCTAGGACAAGAAGGCTGAGGGGAGGAGGAACAGGGGCAGAAAGGCACAGAGCACTAGTGATTTTGTCATATCGTGTCCATTGAATATGAACTATAGAAAAGCATTTAATAGAATGGGACTTTCTTAGCTGATAGTATCCCATGAGTGATATCATGTTGGCTATGTGAATTTCTCAAGGTCTGAAATTTGTAAAACAGTCAAGAGATATTTCTCCTCTGTTTGTCCCTGGCTAGCTGTGAAGGTCAAAATGAGACCCAGGGTAGGGTATTTTATGTATTTTCAATATTATACCAAACATGCCAAAGCACCTAATTAATATTGAATTTCTCATAAGGTTCAATACCACCTTCACCCCAGAATTGAGACAATTTTAAAAATAATATGGTATCCTACATCTTAGTAGATTTCAAAAATGATTACTAATTCAAGGATAATTACATTAATTAATTTTTAACTTCTCCAATGAAATTTAATAAAATCATAATGTTTACTTTTGTAATTTAAATAAATTAGTCATTTAATTTTCTCAAAGCAATCCTTATCAATCTCTTTATAATCTAGTGTGAGCCCCAACTAACAAAAACAATCCTTAAAGTCATATTGATACATTAACAACAAACTATTCAAAAAGAAATTATGAAAAGAATCCCATTTACAATAGAACCAAAAAGAATAAAACACCAGGTGCAGTGGCTCACACCTGTAATCTGAACACTCTGCGAGACAAGACAGACGTAGTAAGAACTGAGAATCGTGGGCAGCTCCTGTGGCTCAGTCGGTAAGGCGCCGGCCCCATATACCGAGGGTGGCGGGTTCAAACCTGGCCCCGGCTGAACTGCAAACCAAAAAATAGCTGGGCGTTGTGGCGGGCACCTGTAGTCCCAGCTACTCGGGAGGCTGAGGCAAGAGAATCGCTTAAGCCCAGGAGTTGGAGGTTGCTGTGAGCTGCGTGATGCCATGGCACTCTACTGAGGGGGATAAAGTGAGACTCTGTCTCTGCAAAAAAAAAAAAAAGAACTGAGAATCGTCTCTACTAAAAACAGAAAAACTAGCTGGGCATTGTGGCCAGCACCTATAGTCCTAGCTATTCAGGAGGCTGAGGTAAGAGAATCACCTGAGCCCAGGAATTTGAGGTTGCTGTGAGCCAAGACCCCTCGGCACTCTACCCAGGGTGACTCAGTGAGATCGTCTCAAAAAAAAAAAAAAAGATAATAATAATAATATTAAAACACCCAGGAATAAACTTAACTAAGGAGATTAGAGACTTGTATACCAAAACCTATAAAATAGTGACTAAAGAAATTAAACAAGACACAATGAAAACACATCCCATGTTCATGAATTGAAAGACAATATCCATACGACCCAAAGTGATCTACAGATTCAGTATAATCCTCTATCAAAATCCAATGAAATTTTTACGAAAATAAAAAAAATTCTAATACTTATATGGAACCACTAAAGACCATGACTAGCCAAATTAATCTTGAAAAAGAACAAAGCTGAAGGCAACACATGTCCTCATCACAATGGATAAAAGACCTAAAACTAAGGCATGAAACTAAGAATTCCAGAAAAAAAAGTTGGAAAAATTCTCACAGAAATCAGCCTAGGCAAAGAATTTATGCATATATGAAGAGGACCCTAAAGGCGATCACAGCAACACAAAATTTAACAAATAAGACCTGATTAAATTATTTCCACACAGCCACATAAACAATCATTAGAGTGAATAGACAACCTATAGAATGGGGAAAAAATAGACAAAGCTATATACCTCCAATAAAGGGTTGATAACCAGACTCAAACAAATCAGCAAGAAAAAAAATCAAGGAAAAAACCAAACAACCCCATTCGAAAGTGAACGTAAACAGAAACATTTCATGTTAGACTAATGGCCAACAAACATTTGAAAAAATTCTCAAAATCTCTAATCATCAGGTAATGCAAATCAAAACCATAATAAGAAATCACTTAACTCCAGTGAAAATGTTTTTTATTAAAAAATCCCCAAACACCAAATTTCGTGTGGATGCAGAGAGATAGGAACTCACATAGACTGTTGGTAGGACTGCAAACTAATAAAACCTCTATCAAAACCAGTATGGAAATATCTCAGAGAACTAGAAGTAGGCCTATCATTCAATCCAGCAATCCCACCACTGGGTATTTACCCAAAGGAACAAAGACAAGACATTTCAGGGAAAAAACAAAACAAACAAACACCTGCCTTCGAATGTTTATAGCAGCACAATTCACAATTGCAAAGATGTAGAAACAACTCAAGTGCCCATCAATACGTGAGAGGGTAAATAAAATGTGATATCTGTATACCATAGAGTACTACTGAGCCATAAAAAAGGCTCAAGAACTACTGCCTCTTGTATTAACCTGGATAGAATTGGAGACCATCCTTCTAAGTGAAGTATCACAAGAATGGGAAAACAAACACTTCATGTACTCACTATTAAACTGAAACTAATCTTTTGACACTTATGTGAACATATGGAAATAACACACATCAAAACTCAAGTAGGTGGAAGGAAGAGGAGGGGATGGTTAAATTCATACCTAACAAGTACAATGCATACTATCTGGGTGATAAGCACGCTTATAACTTGGACTCAAACAGTACAAAAGCAATTTATGTAACCAAGACATTTATACCCTACAATATTCTGAAATAAAATTTTAAAAAGGAAATATATTACAAAGCTCTAGTTTAAACAAAAAACAGTAAGGCATTGGCAAAAGACAGGCAGCAATGGAAGATAATAGAGAGTCCAGAAATAAATCCAGCCAGTCAACTGATCTTTGACAAAAGATAATCACTTCAACAAATGGTGCTGGGAATATTGGATATTCACATAAAAGAAAGAAAGAAATTGGACCTTTATCTCCCACTATACATAAAAATCAGCTCAAAATGGATTAAAGACTTAAACATAAGAGCTACAACTGTAAAACTAGCATAAAACATGGGAGAAAAGCTCCACGAAATTGGTCCTGGCAGTGATTTCATGGAAATGACACAAAAAGCATAGGTAACAAAAACAAAAATAAACAATCAGGACTGTGTCAAACTAAGTTTCAGCACAGCAAAATAAAGGTCAAAGGAGTGCAAAGGCAACCTAAGAATGGGAGAATATTTCCAAACCATAGGTCTGATAGAAATTATTCTCCAAAATATATAAAGAACTCCTACAACTCAATAACAACAAAAAAAACCTAATAACCCAGTTTCAAAATGGGCTAAAGAATTTAAGACATTTCTCCAAAGATGATATACAAATAGCCAAGAAATATATGAAAAAATAGACAGTGTCACTGATCATCAGGAAAATGAAAATCAAAACCATGAGCTATCAACTCATACCTGTTAAGACAGCTATTAACAAAAAAGGAAAAGAAGACAAGGGTTGGAGAAGATGTGGAGAAACTGGAACCTTTACAAACTGTTGCTGGGAATGCAAAATGCTATAGCCACCTTGGCAGTGTATAGGTGCCTCAACAAGTTAAAAACAGAGGCTGGGTGTGGTGGTTCACACCTGTAATCCTAGCACACTGGGAGACCAAGGTGGATGGATCTCCTGAGCTCAGGAGTTTGAGATCAGCCTGAGCAACAGTGAGACCCCCCATCTCTACTAAAAATAGAAAAAGGAGTCAGGCACTGTGGCAGGTGCCTGTAGTCCCAGCTACTTGAAAGGCCCCAGAGTTTGAGTTTGAGGTTGCTGTGAGCTATGACGATGCCATGGCACTCTCTCCAGGTGACAGAGCGAGACTGTCTCCAAAAAAAAGCAACTAAAAACAGGACTACCATATGTTCCAGCAATCCTATATCTGGGTATTTATCAAAAAGAATTGAAATTAAGATTGCTGGGAGATATTAGCACTCCTGTGTTCATTGTACCATATTCACAATAGCCAAGATATGGACACTGTGCAGATAAGTGGATAAGGAAAACATATTATATATAGAAAATGGAACACAGAAGACTATTTGAGCCTTTAAAAAAGGAAGGAAATTTTGCAATATGTGACAATATGAGTGAATATTGAGGATATTATACTAAGTGAAATAAACAAGTCACAAAAAGACAAATACTGCATGATTCCACTTACATAACGTATCTAAAATAAGTCACATTCACAGAATCATAGAGTGGAATGCTGTTGCAGCAGCTGGGGGGAGGAATGGGGACTTAACAACAGACGTAACATTCCCGTCAAGGAAGATGAATAAATTCTAGGTACAACATTGTACCTGAAGTAAAAAATAATGTACTGACTCGGCGCCTGTGGCTCGAACGGCTAAGGCGACATACACCTGAGCTGGCAGGTTCGAATCCAGCCAGGGCCCGCCAAACAACAATGACAGCTGCAACCAAAAAAATAGCCAGGCGTTGTGGTGGGCACCTGTAGTCCCAGCTACTTGGGAGGCAGAGGCAGGAGAATCGCTTGAACCCAGAGTTGGAGGTTGCTATGAGCTGTGATGCCACGGCAATCTACCCAGGATGACAGCTTGAGGTTCTGTCTCAAAAAAAAAGAAAAAAAATGTACTATACACTTGAAAATTTGTTGAAGGTAGATCTCATGTTAAATGTTCTTGCCACATTTTTAAAAAACCATATAAGATGTCACAGAAAATTATTTTTGTACCTTGCTATAGTTACTATTATGATAATCATTAATAATTAAAAATGGAAAGCACTTGCATCTAGATGGTAAAGAAGAGGGGTTAATGGAAGAAAAGAGCTGACTAATTAGTACTAATGTTTGTACTAATTTTAAACATTTTCACACATTGCATTTAATTGTTATAGCTTATGAGGCTATAATTATTATAACTATTTTGCAGATGAAAGAGCTGAGTTCCAGAAAAATTAAGTAACTTGCCTGAGGTCAAAAAAGCTAGCAGGGGATACAGTTATTAATAACTTCATGAAACAGCTTTCGCTTTTAGTGAGCACTTTAGTACTGACTGGCTGAATTATGTTGGGATATAAGGCCAAAAATGGCTGTTCCACTTTGAATTCACTTTAATTTGGTGGTAATTTAGGAAAACCTAAAGATATGGAAATATGTAATATGTAAACAACCAATTTTTTTATTTTTTGTTTTTTTTTTGCAGTTTCTGGCTGGGGCTGTGTTTGAACCCACCACCTCTGGCACATGGGGCTGATACCCTACTCCTTTGAACCACAGGCACCACCCCTAAACAACCAATTTTTTTTTTGGTAGAGACAGAGTCTCACTTTATTGCCCTCCGTAGAGTGCTGTGAAATCACAGCTCACAGCAACCTTCAACTCTTGGGCTTAGGCAATTCTCTTGCCTCAGCCTCCTGAGTAGCTGGGACTACAGGCGCCTGCCACAACGCCCGGCTATTTTTTTGTTGCAGTTTGTCTGGGGCTGGGTTTAAACCCGCCACCCTCGGTATATGGGGCTAGCACCCTGCCCTCTGAGTCACAGGTGCCACCCAACAACCTATTTTTTATAAATAAAAAGGAACTAGGATAATATGAAAGAACTTCAAAAAAAAAATTTTTTTTGAGACAGTCTCACATTGACACCCTGATAGAGTGCAAATGAACTCTAACATTAATTAAATTAAAATAAAATTCAAAGTGAACACCAACTACCTGCAATAGAAAATTGAGCAGCTAGGCTCACACCTATGATTCTAGCACCTGGGAGGCCAAAGCAGGAAGAATACTAGAGCTCAGGAGTTCCAGGCTGAGCAAGAGTGACACCCCATTTCTTCTAGAAATAGAAAAAATTAGCTGGGCATTGTGGCAGGGTCTGTAGTCCTAGCTACTTGGGAGGCTAAGACAGGAGGATCTCTTGAGCCCAGGAGTTTGAGGTTGCTGTGAGCTAGGCTGATGCCATGGCACTCTAGCCCAGGCAATAGAGTGAGACCCTCTCTTAATAAAAAAAAAAAAAAAAAAGAGGGAAGGAAGGAGATTATCTGAGTTTTTTTCTTCAAAGTACTTAGTTATTATTTCTTACCCTTCTCCCTCACCATTTGCATGTATTTGCCATGCCAATCTAAACAGATGGTACAAATCTGAGACTCTCAGGCTTAAAAACTAGTGACACCCCTAGATTCATGTATGTAATGTACAATAACTCTATCCTTTTGTATGTGGCCAATAGCATACTATATGGTCTTTATGCAAGGCTTTTTTATTATTGATCAAGAGAAAAGGAAAGCATAAATTAAAATCTAGAAAGCATATTATGTATTTTTAAAATTTATAGTATATCTTTGAAGTCTTAAAAAGAGTTCATCAAGAAGAACCTTTTAAAAGCCATCTCTGTACAACCAAACACACCATAAGGAAACAGTAATTCCTCTTTTTTTTTTTTTTCTGGTGTTGCAGTTTGGCCAGGGCCAGGATTGAACCTGACACCCTTAGTATATGGGGCCAGCACTTGACTCACTGAGCCACAGGTGCCGCCCAAAACAGTAATTCTTAAGAAGATAGTAATTTTTTTTTTTTTTTTGTAGAGACAGAGTCTCACTTTATGGCCCGGTAGAGTGCCGTGGCCTCACACAGCTCACAGCAACCTCCAACTCCTGGCTTAAGCCATTCTCTTGCCTCAGCCTCCCGAATAGCTGGGACTACAGGCGCCCGCCACAAAGCCCGGCTATTTTTTGGTTGCAGTTTGGCGGGGGCCGGGTTTGAACCCGCCACCCTCGGTATATGGGGCCGGCGCCTTACCGACTGAGCCACAGGCGCCGCCCAGAAGATAGTAATTTTTATACTTCCTAACTTTTTTTTTTTTTGTAGAGACAGAGTCTCACTGTACCGCCCTCGGTAGAGTGCCGTGGCGTCACACGGCTCACAGCAACCTCTAACTCTTGGGCTTACGCGATTCTCTTGCCTCAGCCTCCCGAGCAGCTGGGACTACAGGCACCCGCCACAACGCCCAGCTATTTTCTTTTTTGTTGCTGTTTGGCGGGGGCCGGGTTTGAACCCGCCACCCTCGGTATATGGGGCCGGCGCCTTACCGACTGAGCCACAGGCGCCGCCCAGAAGATAGTAATTTTTATACTTCCTAACTTTTTTTTTTTTTGTAGAGACAGAGTCTCACTGTACCGCCCTCGGTAGAGTGCCGTGGCGTCACACGGCTCACAGCAATCTCTAACTCTTGGGCTTACGCGATTCTCTTGCCTCAGCCTCCCGAGCAGCTGGGACTACAGGCACCCGCCACAACGCCCAGCTATTTTCTTTTTTGTTGCTGTTTGGCCGGGGCTGGGTTTGAACCCGCCACCCTCGGCATATGGGGCCGGCGCCCTACTCACTGAGCCACAGGCGCCGCTATATACTTCCTAACTTTTTACATATTTTGATAGGCTTGTAAATATGGAGCTCTATACTTGGAGATTATGGTAAAATTATAGCATTTGTAACCTCTGACTTCAAGG
Source organism: Nycticebus coucang (assembly GCF_027406575.1). Lineage (NCBI taxonomy): Eukaryota > Metazoa > Chordata > Mammalia > Primates > Lorisidae > Nycticebus > Nycticebus coucang. Next base: position 17,515,010 of record NC_069792.1, on the reverse strand, counting down.
ATTTTATAATTTTAAAAGTTTTCATAAATATACCCATAAAGCTATATGACTCAAAATTGGAAACATAATTAAATACTTCAATAAGCTCCAAAATACATGCACATCTTTTAGCATTTACTTTTATAGCATTTTATGAAAAAATTCATGTATTCAGTTAATGAACATTTATTAAGCACCTTGGATATGCTCAGGATCATACTAGGCAGTGTATTCTAGGGAGAGTGCCTAGAAGTAAATAAAGCGGTCCCCAGTCAAAAGTAATCATTGTGGGAAAGGATGGAGGATCTATAAATAGGTAAATAATGAGTAGTGTTAAATGCCAAAATTAAAAAAATAAATAAATGCCAAAATAAAGGTATAGACATATCCCCAAACTATACATAACTAATCTATTACCTAAAGGTTAGATATTTTGAGAAAAATGAATTAATTCAGAACAGCTTAATTCAAGGCAGTTAATATTTATTTATTCAATCATTCATTTTTAATTTTGTTTTTTAAAGATGGGGTGTCACTATGTTGCCCAGGCTGGTCTCAAATTCATAGGTTCAAGTGATTCTCCTACCTTATCCTTCTGAATAGCTGAGACCATAGGCATGCCACCATGCCTGGCTCTATAAATATTAATATTATAACTGATAATATATAATTGATAATATATATTTATAGAATATTAATATTGGTGCACCTATTTTGTCTATAATAGTTAACCATCAACTTTCCTGTATAAATTTTCATGTATGCAAGTCTGTGATATTTTAACTTGGATATTAATTTTATCATTGGCTTTATTGTCTCTATTTAGCCTAATTCCATTTCATAAAATGTAATTTTAAATAATGTAATACTGTTATATGCCATTGTTACAATTTAGTTATTAGTATCAAAGCAGAATGCTTTTAATTCTTTGTATACTACAGGTAACTTTGAAACAATGCATCACATAGTTCCTGTTTATTACCCACAGATGGGTAAGCCAAAATTAGTCTTTTTCTCTGAAATAGAGAGATACCTTGTAAATGGAAATGCATCTCCAAAAAGTTCCCAAGAAGATAACACTAAAATTATTGAAGAAATTGGGTAGGTTCTTTCAAATATTTGTGTGATTTATCTTTTTTGGTGGCGGGATAAGACACCTCATTGTCAACAACACAGAGGAAGAGAAGCTCTCCATCTGTCTCCTAGTTCTCTGTTCTCAACACTTCTTAGCCAAACAGAAAAAAAAAAGAAAGTTTGTTATTGTTGATCTGCCCAATCATAACGCTGCAGTAGGAAAGGTGATTCCATAAGTGTTTGGGCGTTTCACACTATATGTATCTACTGAGGTTAGGCACATGGCTCAGTCCCAGAAGCAACAGGTAAAGATAGGTGAGGCCCAGGTGATGATGGGTCTACCAGTGAGTGAGCAACTGCATTAAAAGGCCATAGGTGCAGAAAGGAGAAATCCACAGGACTACAGAGGTAAGCTACTTTTATCACTTCTCCAAACTGAAGGTTCTTAACCTGTTGTCTCTGAAGGCAACATTAGAAATTTCATTAAATTCTCAAAGGGGTTTATGATCCAAAAATAGTTTAAGAGCCATTATTCTAAACCCTGAGCATATATGTAAGTTAGTTCCATGTGAATCAGCTTTAAGTCTCCTGATAAGGAGAAAATTGCTTTTTGGTTTAAAAAAATATAATGTAAAAATGTAAAATAAACCATACCAGAAAATAATTATTCATAAAACATTAAACATGCATCATATGCTGGGAAACACTGAATATGAAAACTCAAATGAGATAATCCTGATCTCAAATACTTTGCAACAAGCTAGTTGTGAAGTCAAATGCAATATAATTACCCTACTATGTGATAAATGCTATGGGCATTATCATCCAGATCCTAATAAATCCTATAAATTGTTCATTCAACTTATTTTTTTCTTTATAATCAATACAACAATTGTTCTATTAATCTTTATAATAATATACTAGTCATTAGAATATAATAAAGGGCAATAGCATATTTCATTGAGAAAGTAATTAGAGCCAATAGACATACTTTGGAATAGTTTTCCTTTTCCCAGAACTGCCTTCTAAAGGTCAAGTGGGTCCTGAGACTCTCTTTGCAAGATCCAATCAAGGGATGACTTAGCAGAGCCCATCTGAAAAAGCCCCATGGACAACTCTGCTGTGCTGTCCTACTCCTATTCCCTACCGAGTGGCTCAGGCTTCCCAGGATGCAGACTTGGGGGAGGGAAGGTCTTTGAGTCTGGAAAATGCTTGATTTGGACAGAGGCAAAATAATATGTAGGCAGTCCTTGTTTGGGTCTGGCCTCCTCTCTATTCACAATAAAACCAGAGCTGTGTGAGATTTTGTGGCTTATATTTATTCTTATTACCATAAAAATAATAGTCAGCTTGTCCACAGCACCCTGGTATTTCTTAAAGATCTGTACAACTGTTATCAATTCCACAACTGTTCTTCAGTCTAATTTGTTTGCCAAACATTTTGAAAAGTCTTTCTAATATATCATCAAGATGGACAATAAAACAAAAATGTACACAACCTTAGAAAACAATGTTGGTGAATTCTATACATTGATACACACTAAATTAGATCAAGTAGTGAGCTGTGGCACATAACACATATTTTATAGGTTTGGGCAAAGCTCAAATCACTAGGAGTGCACTGATAAAATAGCAAATCACTCTACTCTCATTTTCCTAACTAGGAACACTAAATACAGAGCTAAGATGATTTTTTAAATATAAACCACTAAAGACTACAGAGGAAAGTTACTATAAATAAAGCAAACAGAATAGAGGGATTCTAGTGAGAGAACATGAAGAGTGTCCTCCTTCTGCCACTGTCAGTAAAATCAAATATGTTCAATCCTGAGTCTTCAGGTTTATCCTGTGAAAAATATTTTGTAAATATTTTCTTTTGGGATTCATGTAATGTTTTCACTGTAGGCATGCCAAAATACTGTTTTGGTATTTGAAAAGATTCAAGTCATATTTGATCGGAAATATCAGTTCTACCTCTCTTTAATAAAAAGTGATCGAACGGATTATGGAATTTCATTAAGCTCTTGATAAAGATTTTTAGGATGTGCCTATTACTAACATTTTACTCACTAATTTAACATAAAGCTAAAAGATAACAATAATAAAGCTAGAAAGTCAGTAAAATGTTAAAAACAAAATACCCAGCCCAAACACAAAGAATAGATTTTTTAGTTTCTAGAAAAATGATTAAAGCAATTCCTTACCTTAATTACTTATTTAAGGGAAAGAATGAGCTGGTATCAGCAGACATGTCACCTACAGTCTATATTTAATATTCAAGGCAGGGAGCCTGCTCAGAGGTGGAAATAAGCGTGGAGTGCATCTTCCAGTAAAGTATGTGCCCCACACTCCTTTGGGATTCTATACACTGGAGGCTGTGGCTATATCCTATGTAGAGCACAGTAAAGCAACATCTGTCCAAAGACAGGGGAATGTTTTCCACCTCTTTTATAAATGCAGGCAATCTGTGCTCATGTATATTTATACAAGCCTGCTTTCCTTACAGGGAGGAAAAAGTCAGACTCGTTGACGTTATTTTTGACCCTCAAACTGAACTTGATACTATCAATGTACACTTTAATTAAAGATTAGGTCAAAACTATTTTTTATTTAAAGGCTGATTCTGAACAAATGCCTTCACTGTTCAATTAAAAATAATATATGGTTTTAAACAAACAAAAAAAGGTACACATTGCTTCTTTCTGTGTTTGTCATAGTAAATACTTCTGACAGATGTTTCCTCTCTTTTCAAACATACTAGGAGGTGCTTGAGCCTTAGTAATTTAAAATAGTCATTAAGCGCATTTATATATTGCATATAACACCCACTGAGAATATTGTGCAGCACTGTACAATGAGAAAAGCAAATTGTTATTTGATTATTAATTATCTTTCAAGCCCAAGCAATGTTGATAGAGCATTACATCTCTTTTGTTAATGTAAAAATAATAACTTTCTGGCTGGGTTAGAAAGCACTTAAATTTCAGATACCTTTAAGGAATGTGAATCACTGGGACTCATAATTCACAGGAAATGTTCACTGTATGTTAACTATTTCTAAAATACCTAGTATCTTTTGTTAGAATATGAAAGCATTAGGTTTCTTTGAATTAAAATGTGAAATTTGATAACAATTAAAATACCTTTTTTTCACCATTGGTAAGGTTATATTTGAACAGTTGTAACAACAGATCTATGTTCTTCAAGAAGAATTTTTAAAACTTAGATATTTTTAGTCACCTAAATGATCTTATTTAAAAATCAAAAAGCAGAGTTCAAATGCTTAGAACTATACTTTGTTAACTCTAACCTTGGTCTATTTAATTTTATATGCAGAATAAGCTTGTGTAAATTAGTAATGTAGGCATAATGTTAATTTTTTGATTTGTAGCTCTCAAAGAACCCTATGGAAATTAGGATACTCTCCCCACCAAAAAAAAAAAAAAAAAAGCAATAGTGATAAGCAACATAGGATTTTTACTCTGAGTCTAGTCTCAATTCTGTCCATGGTTTACTCTTGTGGGTAAGAATTATATAAAACCTATTTCAAAAAAATAATTAGTTATTTTTCATTTTAAAGTATTTTGAAGGCTGAACCTTCTTTCTTTTTTGAGACAGAGTCTCACTATGTGGCCCTGGGTAGAGTGCCCTCGTGTCTCAGCTCACAGCAAACTCAAACTCTTGGGCCTAAGCGATTCTCTGCCCTCAGCGTCCCAAGTTGCTGGGACTACAGGTGCCTGCCTCAATGCCCGGCTATTTTTTTGTTGCAGTTGTCATTGTTGTTTAGCATGGGCTGGGCTTGAATCTGCCAGCCTCGGTGTATGTAGCTGGCACCCTAGTCACTGAGCCACGCATGCCGAGCCAGAAGGCTAAATCTTCATCACTCAAACAAACTTTAAAATATAACAGGCCCTTTAAGAATATCCATTTTGTAGCCAGGCATGGTGGCTGAAGCCTATAATCCCAGCACTCTCTGAGGCCAAGGCAGGAGTACTGTTTGAGGGCAAGAGTTTAAGACCAGCCTGGGCAACATGGCAAAATACCATCTCCACATTAAAAAAAAATTATCGGAGTGTGCTGGTTCATGCCTATAGTTCCTGCTACTCTGGAGGCAGAGGAAAGAGGAGTGCTTGAGTCCAGGAGTTCAAGGCTGCAGTAAGCTATGATGGTGCCACTGCACTCCAGCCTAGGCAACACACCTCTAAAAAAAGAATATCCATTTTATAGATGCTAAGGTCACACAGCTGCCATTAGCAGAGCTGGTACTTGAACCCAGCTCATTGACTCCAATAGCCAAGTTCTCAACTCTTCTGCTAGGAATTCTCAAACAAAAACATCCTCAGAAACAGGCAGATGCAGTGAGTTCAGGTGAGGAGCTGACTAAGATGAACTAAGAGTACATGCCCAACTAAAGGTAACTGGGTGGACATAGTGAACTTGAGAAATTACACTAGCTGGTAAGCAAGATATCTAGATTGTAAAATCACCTGACTTAAAAATACCGCTCAATCTTCTTCTTTTTTTTTTTTTTTTTTTGTGGTTTTTGGCCAGGGCTGGGTTTGAACCCACCACCTCCAGCATATGGGACTGGCGCCCTACTCCTTGAGCCACAGGCGCCACCCTCAATCTTCTTTCTTATTTGAATGGACAAAAACAACCTAATAATGCTGGCGGATATGGAACAAATGGCACTACTGGTGGGAATGCAAAAATAGTACAGACTTTCTTTTTTGTTTGTTTTTTTGAGACAGAGTCTCATTCTGCCACTCAGGTAGAGGGCCATGGGGCCATAGCTCACAGCAACCTCAAACTCATGGGCTCAAGTGATCCTCTTGCTTCAGCCTCCCAAGTAGCTGGGACTACATGTACCTCCCACAACACCCAGCAGTTTTTCTGTTTTTAGTAGAGAGGAGGTCTTACTCTTGCTCAGGCTGGTCTGGAACTCTTCAGCTCAAGCAATCCATCCCGGAGTGCTAGAATTACAAGCGTGAACCACTGGGCCCAAAATGAAATTTTGGAACAGTAATTTCATTACAGGGTCTTTCTTGCTCTGTCACACAAGCTGGAGTGCAGTGGCCAATCATAGTTCACTGTAAACTAGAACTCCTAGGCTCAAGCTATTATAATTCTTCAGCCTCCTGAGTAGCTGGGACTACAGGCATGTGACACCATGCCCAGCTAATTTTTTTTTTTTTTTTTTTGTAGAGATGAAGTCTTGCTATGTTGCCCAAGCTTGACATATAAAATTAAACATATATTTACCACATCTAGCAGTCTCACTCCTAGGTATTTTCCCAAGTGAAATGAAAGCCCATACTCAAAATAACCCTGTACCCGAATATTTATAATGTTTTATTCATTATCATCAAAAACTGGAAACAATCCAAAGATGTCTCAGCTGAGGAATAGATAAAGAACTGTGGTACATCTGTACAATGGAATATTACTCAGCAATAAGAAGGAATAACAACATGGAAAAATCTTGAAAGCATTATGTTAAGTGAAATAAGCCACACTTAAAAGGCTGTAAGATATGACATTCTGGCAAAGAAAAAAACTACAAAATCAGAAAACAGATCAGTTGTTGCCAGGGACTATTGGAGGTAGGGAAAATGGTTGACTTCAAAGGGTTGTAGGGAAATTTTAGTAAGTGAGGGAAATATTCTATATTTTTATTGTGGTGATGGTTAACAAGACTGCATATGTTTATCAAAATTTGCTGAACTATACACTAAATAGTGAACTTAATTATGTAAATTATAATTTAATTTAAACAATAAGAGAAATAGTTGAAAGGCAAAAGTAAGTAGCAATTAATCTATTGTTTCATATACATATAAAACATTTTATATTTTTATTATATATAACATTTTCTTCACTGATATATGTATACTTTGTATTATGAAGATGATCTTAACAAGTTAATACTGCAAATCATTTGACATATTTAGAAAAAAAGATATAATTTTAAGACCTATATATCCAGTGAAATAAAATCTACAGCATTGTAAAGCCACATACTTTTTGGAAGACTAGACAATTAACTCCTAAGAAAACTAGACTATGGTGGCACCTGCAGCTCAAGGAGTAGGGCGCCGGTCCCATATGCCAGAGGTGGAGGGTTTAAACCTAGTCCCGGCCAAAAACCAAAAAAAAAAAAAAGAAAACTGGACTATGAAAATAGCATTTGGATTGTTAATAGGAAGTCAAATTATTTAAAGTATGCCATTTATTGAGATAATAGATTTTAAAATGTTTTGTAAACTATAAAATAATATTTTATATTATTATAAAATAATATATATAAAATCTTAGAATAGTATGGTAAAGAACCTAAGTGTTAGGGTCAATTTGCCTGGCTTGAATCCTATCTCTGACACTTACTAGCTATGTGACCTTGCTTGGGCAAGTTATCTTATCCTTCTGAGTTTTATTTTCTCAACTGTAAAATGTAAAATTCTCAAAGAGTTTTGTAATGATTTAGTTAAAAATACCTTTGAAGCACTTAGCACATATAAAGGGCTAAATAAGTGGCACCTATGTAATGTTAGAATTTTTAAGATTTTTATATTTTGAATTTAATGGCAAGTATAAGTTTCCTTTAGGGATTAGGACAGCTCCATAATCATCAGAGGCTTCAGGGAGACTGCTTGGAATGGCAGTAGATAGGACAGGGGTGCAGAGCTCTGTCTTTTGCATCTACAACATGGCTGGCTGCTGTCCTGCCACTGTTAGCAGTGAAGAGCCTCTGTAGTCCCTCCATCCCACAGTAACAGGAGACTCTAGCAAGCAGGGTTAGGATGAGGCATGTGAGGTGCCAAGGGTGCAAAATTTAAGGAGCCCCAGACACCTCACTTGCCTCACCTTAGTTCTAGCCCATCTTCTCTCCACTATTCTTATTTCCATACCTCTCCCAACAGAGGAAAATCTTTGTTTCTGCTTTCTTTAAAGCCTGAGAAGATCCATACAGTTTGGTGATCATTAGTCTTTACTATTGTTATTGTATCCTAGATTCTATATGTTTGCTACTTTTGTGATACTTTAATTTTCTAAATTTAATGCTATCTTTTTTCTCCCTATAAATACAGGAATCTCTCTTTGAAAAAAATTTGAAAGCTTGTTGACAAAAAACGATGTCCATGAACCTCACCTTCTCCATATTCCAAAAGTAAAAGAAAATTTATAGAAAGCGAGTAAATCCAGACTCACGTGATTTCAAACGTTTGATTTTTTTTTAACTTTATAGAACTAGGTCACAACATCTTTTGCGGGTTTGTAGTTTTATGATACCTCATTACATTAAAAAAACTGTACATTCTTTGGTTTGCTTAATAGAATCTGAAACATTGCTTTCCATGTGTGAATTCAAGATTCTAGTAATTGCTTTATTCCTCCTCACATACACTTTACTGGGAAAAGATGTGCTTTCTCATTCAGCAACAGAAATCCATTTTGAATCAATGGAATTTTGGTGTGCTTCTTCCTAAAGTGTAAATCTAATTATAGTTATTGGACGAGAATTCAGATGAAAGACTAAGGGCCATTCTGATTCACTAACATACTTAATGTGTGGGTCGGTGCATTGAAATAATGCCACCATTACTACTGACTGATACAGCTGTTCCAATTTAGAATTCTACTGGGAAGTATCAAACTATGTTGCATACACAAGAGCAGTTTCTTTGGGGACATTTTAAACTTCATATTCCGTTTTCACCCCAGAGAAGAAAATGTCCTCTTTAAATTAGAGGCATTGTTTCAAGCGTGTCCTAGGTCGCTAGAAAGTATCGCGCGTCCACTCAGACTTCCCCCCGCGAAGGTGACTCGGGGCGACTGGGGCGCGGCGCCCAGCTTCCAAGGGAGCCTTGAATCGGGTCCCTCCTCGCACTGCTGTAAGCTACGCTTCCCGGGGAGTCTGCAAGTGCAAAACCATCAAGGAATTTTACGTCCAAATAATGACACCAAAGAGCGGTGGCCCCGCGGGAATAACGGAGGCGGCCGGCGCAGGGCTGTCCCCTGTGGTTTGGGAACTTGCTAAGGTATCACGAGGGAGCTTTCGGGGTCTTGACGGAGGCACGATTTACCCCCGAGCGTCTCCACCAACCGGTCAGGGACTCCAGCGTTCGGTAATTGGGACAGCACGAAATGTTTACCTTGCGGCAGAATAAGAGGGTAGCGCCTGGATGTGGCACGCTCGACATTTCCTCACAAAAAATTATACTCAACCAAACGGCAGCGTTCCCGCTTCAGCCGGCCTGGAAGAGGCCCGGAATCAGACCGGGCCCGAGGAGGTGGGACGGCGGCCAAGGGAGGTCCGAAACCCAGCCGAAACCCGGCCCCGACCCCACAGCCGCCAACTCGGCGGCGCCCTCCGGGTGTAGCTCCGGGGAAGCCGCTTGGCGCGGGCTGGGGGCGGGGCCTGGATCGCCCCGCCTCTCTGGATTCGCCCCGCCCCCTCAGAGGTTTGATTAATGGTTCTCCCGCCGCCGAGGGGGCGGCTCCGCTTGGCCTCTGCCGGCACTGTAACCCCTCCGGAGGGAGCCACCTCCCCCAGACCCGCGGTCGCCTGGCTTCGGGGGCGCCCACGTAAAAGGTGCGGCCAGCGGGGTCTAGAAGTTGGCGGTCGGTCTCCGCTTCGGCTGGACGAGGACAGAGTGACCAGCTAGGCCCAGGCCAGTAGACCCCGCTCGACGCCTCTAGCCCAGCAGAGCCGAGCCTCACACCGACGTTCCAGGAAAGGTGAGGGCCCCGTCCGACTCTCAGGGCACGGTTCCCGGGCTCCGGGCGGTAGCGAGTGCCTTGGTCCGAGGTAAGGATAGGGGTCTCCCAGTCCTCAGGCAGAAATCCCTCCGCGCCTGAGTGGCCGGGGGGCGGCTGTCGTGCCACAGCGGTCGGCACCAGCTTTCCTGCGGGTGGGCTAGATAACCTTGCAGATGCGAAAGTGCCCAGCCGGAGCTGTGCTTTGGTGACCTTTCTTCCCGGGTAGAGGAGCCCATTCGCTTAAGTGTCCTTGGTAAGTAAAGCCGGCACCGCACTCTCCTCTTCCCTCTAAAAAGTGTAGGAATTCTGAGGCCCCCCCAGTTCTCCCCAGACTCCAGGAGGCAAAACGCGTCCCAGGCAAAAGGAGCCGGATCCCCGTCCGGCGGGCACGCGGAGTCCCTTAGCCCGACCGCGCCTTCGTCCTTTGCAGATCGCGTGGCGCGGTAACTCGCCATGGACCGCGGCCGCCCCGCGGGCAGCCGGCCGAGCACCAGCGCGGAGCCCGCTCTCCCAGCCACCGCCGCCGGCGACTCGAGCCCCGGGCGGACCGGGCCGGGATTGGCAGGCCCAGGTGGCAGCGCGCGTTCCGGAGGCGGGCGGCCTGCGGCGGCGAACGCGGCGCGGGAGCGCAGCCGCGTGCAAACCCTGCGGCACGCCTTCCTGGAGCTGCAGCGCACGCTGCCGTCGGTTCCACCAGACACCAAGCTGTCCAAGCTGGACGTGCTGCTGCTGGCTACCACCTACATCGCGCACCTCACTCGCAGCCTGCAGGACGATGCCGAGGCGCCGGCGGACCCTGGTCTGGGTGCCCTCCGCGGCGACGGCTACCTGCATCCGGTCAAGGTAAGCGGGCAGGGCGGCCTACAGGGAGCAGGACACTTTGGCCGGCCTTGTATGTCGCCACCTGAGGAGAAGCCACTGAGCCTTCACTCTTCCCGCCGAGCGAGGCGGGGAACTGACCAGCAGAGGGACCATGCCCTGCGCGAGGGAACCAGTGGCAAGGTCGCCACTACAAGAGACTGCCCCTTAGAGGTTCGCAGGTAGTGCATGAGGCGTTTAAACCTGGGAGGTCTGGGGTACAGGATGCAGTCTCTAAGGATTTGTACTTCCTTTTAAGGTGAAAAATGGGAACTGGGTTGCACGTCCTGATAATTTTAAATATTTGAGTTACATTTATGATCCTTTGAGAAATTTTGAGTGTTAATTATGTAATTACCCTTACATTGTATGGGATAATTTGAAACATTTATGGAATGTTTGAAGGACTGTGCGAATTAAACGGAGTAATGGAATTATATGCCCCTAAGTGATCCTAGGGAGAACTATTGAAAATGTTTGGTAGAACGAATAAGAGAACCCCCATGGAGTACTACACGTATTTCAGTCCATTTTAAATAAAGGTTAATTATCATGGAAAAGACAGCTACCAAGATTGCTAGAGAAAACTACATTTTTTGAATGTAATTTTCATAATAGGTTGGCATACAGTGGAATGAACTGATTAAACACTACATTCAAATTCTGTAATGAACAAAATTAGCCAAGAGAGGCAGCGCGGTGGCTCACCCTGTAATCCTAGCACTCTGGGAGGCCGAGGGGGGTGAATTGCCTGAGCTTGTGAGTCGGAGACCAGCCTGAGCCAGAGCCAGAGTGAAACGTCATCTCTAAAAAATAGCCAGGCGTTGTGGTGGGCGCTTGTAGCCCCAGCTACTTGGGAGGCTGGGACAAGAGAATGGCTTAAGCCCAAGAGTTAGAGATTGCTGTGAGCTGTGACGCTACGGCACTCTACCAAGGGTGTCAAAGTGAGATTCTGTCTCAAAAAAAAAAAAAAAAGCCAAGAGAACCCATTTTGCATAATTTCTTTATATGTAGGTAAAATGGTAACAGTGTTCACTTAATACGTGGTATATGGTGTGGTTTATTACCTAGATTGCAGTGTTTAGCCTTTGCATCATCCTTTTCTCCTGGATTAGTTTTGAAACCTAACATTGATCTGGCTTTTAAAAAGATACTTTGTACCTGTACATACAGATACAAAGTTAGGACTCAGCCTTAAGTACATCATTGTTCAATAAATTATTAAGTAATCATTGGAATATGGTAAAGCACACCCTCTAATATTAATTGAACTTAATTGTAAGTTACAATTAATTTATTGCAATGTAATGTCAGTTAATATTAGTGGATGTGCTTTACCATATTTAGAAGGTGAGGCTTAACAAAATGTACTTTGGAAATAAAATCAACATGATCATAGACTTTAACCATTTCAAATATTAATATAAAAGTGTGAAATATCATTTATTTAAAATTATGGTAGATGCCATGCTATTCATGAGTTTTATAACACAATCTCAGCAGAAAAGCCACTCCTTATTAATTAAGGGGTTTTACAGTGTGTATTAGATTGCTATTCAAATACATCATTAATGTTAGATTTCTTTCGACTTGACTTTTGCCACATACTACAAGAAAGTTCATTTTAATTTTAAGTATATTTTAGTACAAAGAGCAATTGTTAAATGCCTCTGTGTGAGAGAGATAATTCAGAATGAGAAATCAAGTTGTTTTTCACCTTACCTTCTTGCCATGCTTTTGTGAATAAAGCTAGAAGCATCATTTTCATGTAACAAGAAGCATAGCAAGCTGTTTTTTGCACTTGATTCGTGTAAATGTTTTTGTAATCATAACTATTTTGAGAAAAATCAAATTTCATTTGTCCTCTGAATCAATTATTTTTATTTTAAAAGACATCTGTAAAGATAATGATATAAAGCCAAATTTTATGTCTTAAAAATGAAATTGATAATGGTTGAACATGTGACCAAAATCAAACAAGCTTTAAAATCGAACATAGTAGGAATGGGTTCCTACTATGTTCAAAGCACTGTTTTAGGAGACTGAATACCACTATGAATAAAACTCAGTCCCTCTCCTAAATGAACATTTTATAAAGATGAAGATATAAAGATAAAAATATAAATAACACTTGGTGTGTGCCACCCCTTTTGGGGGCAAGACACGATTGTAAGAGGGACTTTACCTAACAAATGCAATCAGTGTAACCTGGTTTCTTGTACCCTCAACGAATCCCCAACCATTAAAAACATACATATATAATAACAGTACTTACTATAAGGGAGAATGTTATATTTGTCATAAAAGAGCTATAATCTTGTGATTTGAAGGATCAGAGGAAAGAGGTTTTATATTCATAATTAAAACTGCTTGTCAGCACACTACCAAGTTATTTAAATGTTAAGTCTATCTTTGATTAATCCAAAAGAAATAAAAATATTCTGATTATTTATATTTTTTGAGTAACAAAAGGCTCATTATAAACTGCTATGGCCCTTAGTAAAAAATGGTCCGAAATGACTTTATTTTCTGCCTTAAAACATAGTGTTACTAAGTCACTCTGATGATCAAAGATTTTTTTTTTTTTTTTTTTTTTGTAGAGACAGAGTCTCACTTCATGGCCCTCGGTAGAGTACCGTGGCCTCACACAGCTCACAGCAACCTCCAACTCCTGGGCTTAAGTGATTCTCTTGCCTCAGCCTCCCAAGTAACTGGGACTACAGGCGCCCACCACAACGCCCAGCTATTTTTTGGTTGCAGTTTGGCCTGGCCAGTTTGAACCCGCCACCCTCAGTATATGGGGCCGGCGCCTTACCAACTGAGCCACAGGCGCCGCCCTGATCAAAGATTTTTTAACAGTTATTTCAAAGCCATGATTTTGAATCAAATCCTTGTAATCAGTATTGTTAGCAGGTTAGCACTGTTGGGGATTTACTTTAAGAATATCTCAAATGTGTTTATGTGGATAGAGCTGGAACATATTCTTCTTAGTAAAGTATCTCAAGAATGGAAGAAAAAGTATCCAGTGTACTCAGCCCTACTATGAAACTAATTTATGGCTTTCATATGAAAGCTATAACCCAGTTATAACCTAAGAATATGGGGAAGGGGGACAGGGAGGGGAGGGGAGGAGGGAGAGTGGGCGGAGGGAGGGTGATTGGTGGGATGATACCTAAGGTGCATCTTACAAGGGTACATGTGAAACTTACTAAATGTAGAATATAAAGGTCTTAACACAATAATTAAGAAATGCCAGGAAGGCTGTGTTAACCAGTGTGATGAAAATATGTCAAATGGTCTATAAAACCAGTGTAGGTGCCCCATGATTGCATTAATGTGCACAGCTATGATTTAATAATACATTTTTAAAAAAAAATATCTCAAATGAAACTGGAAGGTTAAAGAGACTAGGATCCTGGGGTGTAGCCTTAAAATAGTTTTTATCCCGTTGAGTACTAACCATTTCAGTCAGCACCAGTTGCTTAAAGGGCAGTGAATCTCCAAAAGAACAGGAGTATTCATGTATTTCAGATCTTTACATTGGCAGAAAAGTACATATGACTTTACTAATTGCCATACCCCTTAAGCATCATTGTTTATAATACAGATAAACAATAATTTAAAAAGTAAACCCAAGATTTTGATATTTGGGAGTGCCTTAACTAAACCAAGAGTGCATTTGTTAAGGTCTTCAGTTTCAGGTTCAATTCTGGTTGTGAGTTTGCTTAATTTTTCTAAGCTCAATGAAACTACAGCACATAGTTTTAAATATACCTTATTAGGGAAAGTACAGCTAAGGATTGTGCTAATCTACACAATGCCAAAACCATTGAAAAGTGAAATGTGAAATCAGTCAATTGGACTTTTTGGCATTGAGGTAACATGCAACCTAAATGATATTCTATTTTCATTTTAATTTCTGATTTTTAAAACTATATCTATAATTAGCCGGGCGTTGTGGCGGGCACCTGTAGCCCCAGCTGCTCGGGAGGCTGAGGCAAGAGAATCGCGTAAGCCCAGCAGTTAGAGGTTGCTGTGAGCCATGTGACGCCACAGCACTCTACACGAGGGCGGTACAGTGAGACTCTGTCTCTACAAAAAAAAAAAAAAAAAAACTGTATCTACATTAATTTGATTAAAATCATTACAAGGCTTTTGAAAATCAAGGACATGAGGTTCTTAAAAAGGAAAGTTTTATTATTTTATTAAATCCATGAAAAATGAGGCAAAAATCCACATATGCATTTTTAGGTTTGCTTTGTTAATTGCTTACATCCTAGCAAAGATTAAAGGAACAGATGCTTCCATCTGTCTCCAGGCATGGTTGAATGATGCAGAGCAATTCTCAAAAACAGTAGGACCCCGGTAGCACATACAAGAACCACCAGGCAAGCATTCCATACGATTTTGATTTTACTTTTAAAATTGTCACATCTAGCCGGGCGTTGTGGCGGGCGCCTGTAGTCCCAGCTGCTCGGGAGGCTGAGGTAAGAGAATCGCATAAGCCCAAGAGTTAGAGGTTGCTGTGAGCTGTGTGACGCCACGGCACTCTACCGAGGGCAGTACAGTGACACTCTGTCTCTACAAAAAAAAAAAAAAAAAATTGTCACATATTTGAGATTTGAACATGAGATTTGTATGCTTAAGAAAATAGAACAGGGGATTAAAAGGTTGAAAAGCACTGGTACATATTATTGCTAAAAATGAAGCACTTAAAATGGATGATTTCTGCCACCATACACTATTCATTACATGTTTTATAGTCTGTCCTACACTATTCACAACATGTATTAATCTTACATAACAATGCCAGGTCCTGGCTCAGCAGCTAGGGTGCCAGCCACATACACCAGAGCTGGCGGGTTCGAATCCAGCCCGGACCTGCCAAACAACAATGACAATTGCAATAAAAAATAGCCGGGCATTGTGGTGGGCACCTGTAGTCCCAGCTACTTGGGAGGCTGAGGCAAGAGAATTGCTTAAGCCCAAGAGTTTGAGGTTGCTGTGAGTTGCCATAGCACTCTACTGAGGGTGACATAGAGACACTCTGTCTCCAAAAACAAACAAACAAACAAACAAACAAAAACAAAAAACAATGCCAGGTCCTGATATTATCTTACTGTCTAGAGGCTGTAATGTCCAAGATCAAGGTGGCAGCAGGGTTCAGTTCCTAACGAGATGGCCTTCTTCTTGCTGTGTTCTCACACAGCCTCTCCTCTTGCTGGTGCATGCCCACTAAGGAGGGGAGAGAGAGAGAGAGAGAGCTCTTCCTCTTCTTGAAAGGCCACTAGTTCATCATGACCTAATCTAGCCTTCATTACCTCCCAACGGCCCCATCTCCAAATCCCATCACCTTGGAGGTTAGGGGAGTGGGGACGCAAACAGTCCTAACACTACAGCAGTGGGGTCTTTGGTATAATGCAGGATTTTAATCTGATATAAAAATGCCAGGTCCTGGCCTATCAGATGAACCTCCAGACAGCTTCTAACTATCTCAGTTTAGTGGACTTTGGAAGATCCCAGGAACAGGAGCATTGACAGTGATACACCTAAAATGTACAAGAATGTACATGTGTTATTTTTAAAAATTGAAATGGATCTGCAAAAAGTAGTGCAGTATCAGTCTCGTTACTGTATCAAACGTAATGCATAAGGTTATTTATTGGAAGACTATACAGGAGCAGACCATTTTAAATTCCAAGTAACATAAATGTTATCTTTTATCTGCGTTTAAAGTATAGATTGCTAGCCAGAATAATCTGAATTTAGGACACTTAAATGACCTGAACCACATAGACATGAAGTCACTTAGCATATCTGGAGATGTAAAAATAGAAATTCTGTTGGTTGCTACAAAACAGAAATTTATGGCTTTGTTTTATATTTCGAATCCCAGTCTAGATGAAAATAACTGTGCAATGAGAGTTTATATTCCAGCTAAGATCTGACTCTACCTTATGCTCCATTACTTCTGTAAGAAAAGTAATAGTCCATTCTGATATAATTGGTCTAGGTACAACTTGGCCATCAGTATTTGTTTAAAGGTCTCTGGGTGATTTTAATATGCAAGTTGGATGGAAAACCCAGAGCTATTATGTTCTGGGTTGGGAACAAGAACACATTAATAAATTATACCTCTATTTTGAGCGCTGGAGATTATCTGCCAAGCATTTAAAAACATTTTGTGGTGCTCTGCAACCAGTAGCCTGCTTGTGCATGTTCACTGATGAAGATGGGTAGCCTGATCGTGGGAGCATTCGTTCTCTGGAGAGTATGGGACCACACTGCACACCTTCTTGGGAGTTGCACTTTTTTAGTCTTATCTTTGTATTAAAAAAATGTATCTCTCTGATTAGTATTCCAAGGACCTTAGAACCTGTTTATATGATTCCCTCGCCTCCAAAATGAATTCTATTCTAAAAGTACTACTCATATGTTTATTCATCACTATGCCTGCCTGGCAATAAATTATATTGTTTGAGAGGGAGGTTGTCCATCATAAAGATGAATTGAGAAAAATCCTTTCAGTAATTCAAGTATGATAATTACCACAAGGTTAAAGCTATGTGATATCAATACATGCGGACATTTAATCTGGATATTCTATCTATATAACACCAAATATTCTAATATTTACAACTTCCAGATGTTCTCCAGATGGAGAAAATGTTTAGATGGTTCAGTTTTTGCTTTTCATCATGGCATTTTTTTTTTTAAGAGAGTTTTACTCTGTGACGCAGTTTGGAGTGCAGAGTGCAGTGGCACCTTCATAGCTCACTCAAACCTTTTACCTGAGCATTCTAAGTAGCTGAAACTATAGGCATGTGCCACCATGCCTACCTTTTTTTTTGACAGTCTCACTCTGTGAGTTGCCCTGGCTAGAGTGCCATGATGTCTATACGTCACGGAAACCTCAAACTTTTGGGCTTAAGTGATCCTCCTGCCTCAGCTTCCCAAGTAGCTGAGACTACAGGCATCCACCATGATGCCCAGCTAGTTTTTCTGTTTTTAGTAGAGATGGGGTCTCACTCATTTCAGGCTACTTTTGAACTCCTGAGCTCAAGCAGTTCACCTGTCTAAGCCTCCCACAGTGCTAGAATTATAGGCATGAGCCATCACTCCCAGTCCCTAGCTAATCTTTAAATTTTTTGTAGAGACAAAGTCACTATGTTTCCCAGGCTGGTATCAAACTCCTGGCCTTGAGCAATTCTTCTGCTGCGACCTCCGAAAGTGCTAGGATTATAGGTGTGAGCCACCACACCGTGCCATCATGGTTCTTTGACAAGTATAGACTCATTAATACTTAGCACATAGGGGCAGGGTGCCTGTGGCTCAGTGAGTAGGGCGCCAGCCCCAAATATTGAAGGTGGTGGGTTCAAACCCAGCCCCTGCCAAACTGCAACAAAAAAATAGCCAGGCGTTGTGGCGGGCGCCTGTAGTCCCAGCTACTCAGGAGGCTGAGGCAAGAGAATCGCCTAAGCCCAGGAGTTGGAAGTTGCTGTGAGCTGTGATGCCATGGCACTCTACCAAGGGTGATAAAGTGAGACTCTGTCTCTACCAAAAAAAAAAAAAAAAAAGACAGAAAAAAAGCACATAGAACTTTTCTTTTTTTTAGCACATAGAACTTTTTAAAATATCTTTAAAGCCAAGCCATTTATCTTAAATCTAGTTTTAAGCTAATTTTATTATAGCTTTAGTTTGAAATTAAAACATTATAAGTAGATACATTTTTCTACACTTCAGCTATATTCATTCCATGATTTCTTGCAATTCTTGTCCACATGCACCCATATTATTTCTATAGTTATAATCAAAGTCTGGAAATAGTTTTGCTTTTTACCGTTAGCATTAATAAAACTTTTTTTCTTTTCTTTTTTTTTTTTTGACCTGGGTTTGAACCCACCACTTCTGGGGTCTGGGACTGGTGCCCTACTCCTTTGAGCCACCGGCGCCACCATAAAACATTTTTTCATGTCCCTTATACTTCATATTATAACTATTATTAGCTATGTAATATTGTATTTGTATGGGGCTGTTTAGAATCTTTCACATTATAAACTATGCTATATATGTATCATAGTTGCTAACCTTTGAATTCTTCTTTAAATACTTTTGATGTTCTTTTTATTTTTCTCGCATTATAACAAAATAAATATTCTTTTTCAGAAATGGCCCATGAGATCAAGATTATACATCGGTGCTACTGGTCAGTTTCTGAAGCATTCTGTCTCTGGAGAAAAAGAAAATCATGATAAGAGTCCAGCAGACTCACAGCCTTAGGCTCTCTGTAATGGGAGCTGGTAAAAGTGGTGGCTATTGTTTTAAATATTATGAAACAATTCTATATTTATTATTTCAGACCTAACAAAAGTCATTTCTGGGAAAGTTTACATATGAATGCATAGTTAGATGTTCAGATTTATCTAATGTGAATGTGGAATGAAATAATCAGTCTTATATAAAACACACAGCTTATCTATTCAGTGTGAGTTCCTACTAAACAGCAAATAATTGTTTATATATATCCAAAGAATGCACAAGTTCTCTGTAATGTATCCATTACAAACTGAATAGATGATACCTATTGATACAGTCTGCCTGGTTTAAAAAAATAAAATTTGGGTTTGTAATAGACCAGTATTCCATTTTTTTTTTTTTGTGGTTTTTGGCCGGGGCTGGGTTTGAACCCGCCACCTCCAGCATATGGGACCAGCGCCCTACTCCTTAAGCCACAGGCGCCACCCCAGTATTCCATTTTTGTGAAAACCAGATTGTGCTCATAGTTGGTCTAAAGCCATTTCAGTTGGAAAGTGCAAGATTATTTATTCAATTTAGTTAAGTATGTGTGAAAAGACCATTGTAGTAATACAAAAATGCAGTAACTTCTATTCAGTATTTTTCCCTTTTAGAAAACTTAGAGTATTAGAAATGGTTTGTTCCTTAGGAAAGGGCTTGGCCACATGCTTAGAGGGTATTCAGTATCTTATTATGCAAATTGTGGAAGGCACTAGGAATCCTGACAGCCCAGTGGGAACAGAAGACCAGGTGTCACTGAGCGGCAGCACTCATCACCCTCCCTGATCAGTCCATATCCATCCCAGCCTCCTTCAGGTTCTACATTAGATGAGCAGGTTCAGTGCAGCCACTCTGGAGAGAGTAGGGTGTTCGGGGCTAGCAGGGGTCTCAAGTGAACCCCTGTGACCCTTCTTACTGTCAGTGCTGTGATCAGGCTCCTCTCCTTGTCAGTTCACAATCTATTCCCAAGCTATTCACAATCTACCTGCTTTGCCACTATGAAATGGGAGAAATCCATTCTGATTTGGAGTTCTGGGAAGGACCTGTACCGTGAGAGGGTCTGAGAACACAGAGTGACTGTGCTGAGATGAATTCAGGCTGGAGCAGACACTTAATAATTCCTGATAGGAATCTCACCATAGCCTCCCCTGTCACACTGCACACTGACAGGTGCCCACGGAGCAGCAGGGCTGGCTAACTGCACCAGAGGCTTCAGTTTTCGGCAGAGGTGTTCATCAGGAACACACCAAACCCTAAAACAATGGGGTTCAAGAGACATCTAACAAAAATGAACATCAGACATGTCTTTGCTGATTTAGATTCCCTTTTACCGACCTTTCTTGCTTTTGTCCTCAGTCTTTACTATTCTCCTTTCCAACTGTGTTTTGTTTTTACCTCAGTTTTCTTCTAGCCTCTGCTAGAAGAAGTGAAGGGAAAAGATCATTAGGGCTGTGTGCTGTCACTCATGCTTGTAATCCTGGCACTTCGGGAGGCCCAGGTGGGAGGATCACTTGAGGCCAGGAGTTTGACACCAGCCTGGCAACATAATAAGGTACCGTTTCTAAAAAAAAAGAAAAATTAGCCAGACATAGTAGTATGTGCCTGCAATCCCAGCTACTTGGGAGGCTGAGGCAGTAGGTCAGGAGGATTGCTTGAGCCCAGGAGTTTGAAGCTACAGTGAGTTACGATTATACCACTGGCTCCAGTCTGGGTGACAGGAAGGCCCCATCTTTAAAAAGAAAAAATCATTTGAAGGTAAGAACTGTTATTCACTTTTTTTCAGGTGAACATGACCATGTGTTGGCTCATATTTGATAGATTATAAGTTAGATTATTTGAATGTGAATATACTTTTTAAAATGAAACTTTGTACATATTAATATGTGGCAAAGATATTTGCATTTTTAAATATCTGTAAATGTATTTATCTACTCATATAATATTGAAAGGAATAAAAATTAAAACGAGATTTGGATTCAGCCATTTACTGTTGGCTGAATTCCACATAAGAAGTCATTGACATAGGCCAGATACAGTGTCTCACGCTTGTAATCCCAGCACTCTGGAAGCCCACGGTGGGTGGATTGCCCTGAGCTTACAGGTTCAAGACCAGCCTGAGCAAGAGCAAGACCCTCGTCTCTAAAAAAAATAGCCTGGCGTTGTGGCAGGTGCCTATATTCCCAGCTACCTGGGAGGCTAAGGCAAGAAAATCGCCTTAGCCCAAGAGTTGGAGATTGCTGTGAGCTATGATGCCATGGCGCTCTACTGAGGGTGACAAAGTGAGACTCTGTCTAAAAAAAAAAAAAAGTTATTGATATTAACACCAAAAATAATCTTTATCTTAAGAAATGAAATTAAAACTTGTTTAAATTTACCTCAAACTGAGTTGCATACACTAAATTTGATAGCAAGAATTTCAGAGAAATGGGCTCAGCGCCCGTAACACAGTGGTTACAGTGCCAGCCACATACAACGAGGGTGGCAGGCTCAACCCCAACCCGGGACTGCTTAACAACAATGACAACGGCAACAAAAAATAGCCAGGCATTGTGGCAAGTGCCTGTAGTCCCAGGTACTTGGGAGGCTGAGGCAAAAGTCCAAGAGTCTGAGGTTGCTGTGAGCTGTGACACCACAGCACTCTACCAAGGGTGACATTGTGAGACTCTGTCTCAAAAAAAAAAAAAAAAAAAAACACAATTTGAGAGAAAAGACTTTCTTATTAATAATGCTTATATATTAGTTTGGCTACAGTTTTTAAAGCATTTAATTAGGGAAAAAACTATGACTTTCGTTCAGTACTTAGGCTTTTCTAAATCATCTTTGCCTTTCCTGTTAGTAGGCTTTGCCTTTAATGGTATTACTTGTTATTTCTTCTTGTCCAATAACAAATGCAATGTCAAAGAAGTATATTTCTGTCACAGATTTTCATAATATTTATTAAATTGCTAACTATGACAGCTTTTGATAGGTTGGAATCTCAGAGGAGAAAGTTTAAAAAGGAGCATGCTGTTTTAGTTAATGGTGTATGGTCAGGATAAGGGATATTATAAAAATAAAATAAAACACTAATTTGAAAATTATTTGGATATTTAACAAACACTAAATAAAGATATGAAAATCTTTTTAGAAGGTAGATACCTACTTGGTGTTAGCTTCTTTACCATGCCGACATTAATGGAGAATTATCAGGACTGGGAGGGGAGGTATATTTGGATCACAGATCTCATAATCTGCAGGGAAATCCTCAGTTATGTTTCTTTCAATTCACTCAGATCTCCTAGTGATAAGATACTCAGTTTTAACAGACTTATAGAATTTTTCACTTAGGAATTTCTTTTTTTTTTTTTTTTTTTTTTTCTTTTTTTTTTTTTTTATTGTTGGGGATTCATTGAGGGTACAATAAGTCAGTTACACTGATTGCAATTGTTAGGTAAAGTCCCTCTTGCGACTTATAGAATTTTTATTGTTTCTTTTTCTGATTACAAAAATCTGTGTAGTGTAGTTTATAGTCAAGCTATATTAAAAAGTATATGTACACTTGTTTTAAAAAATTAACAGGGTGGTACCCATGGCTCAGTAGGTAGGGCACCGGCCACATACACCGAGGCTGGCGGGTTCCAACCTGACCCATGCCAGCTAAACGACAATGACGACTGCAACAACAACAACAACAAAATAGCCAGGTATTGTGGCGGGCGCCTGCAATCCTAGCTACTTGGGAGGCTGAGGCAAGAGAATTGTTTAAGCCCAAGAGTCTAAGGTTGCTGTGAGCTGTGACGTAATCTGATAAACGTTGCACTCTACCGAGGGCATCATAGTGAGACTCTGTCTGAAAAAAAAAAAAAAGAAGAAGAAGAATGGATTGGAAAGTGAAAGTCCTGTGGTGAAGGTGAGCATTTAGACTGGAGTCAAGGCAGGCTATCTCTTTCACGCATTAATTGGTAATAAAAATGAGCGGTTTTATTTTGAGAAGGCTTTTTTGACCAAACTAGTCCAATCTACAGTTACAGATGACCTAAATAGTTGCTTTCATATGTATTCATGGAGAACTTATTTAAATTTACAAGAGCCTGTGCAAAAAGAAGATAAATTCTGATTGACTTTTCAGAAATTCACAGTAACTATTTTCGTTGAAATTGCTTCTTGGGTTAAATTATTCAATAATTTCTATTTCTCTCAAAGGGCCTCATTTTACATTCACAAAATTATCAATTAAAGAGAAAGTATTCAGGCTCTAGTTTAAGTTCTTTTTTAGGTCATGAGCGGGGAGGAAATCTGTGTGTTTTCCAGCACATTACTTAACCTTTTTACTTTATGTCTCGGTATATCATAGTGTCATTCTGAGGAAATAATCCAATATAACAAAACATCTCTGCAGTGGCTAACATGATTCACTCAGAAATCGACACAATATTTGGCATCGTGACATAAGACAAGTAACTTGTTGGCTGTATCTACAATTGTATTGCTTCTCAGCTGGCAAGAAGAAATTACAAATCAAACAAATTGTTCCTGATTCCAATTTACATATTAGATATTTTGAGAGATGGCTTACTCTAAATGTTCTTTTCTAACTATGTGTGGATTATTGCAAATTATATCAAACATGTATTTTGTTTAAAAAGCTATGAACTTTGACTCTTCTAACACTGGCAGATTCTGTCTTGGTGACAAATTCATGTTTGTTTGTTTTTTTAATTATTGCTGGAATGTGACTGATACCTATGGTTTCACAGATAATTTAAGATGCAATAAATAAACTATTGATGTCTTTCTCCAGTGTACACACTTTTGATTTTTTACTTGCTTTGTTGTTGTAATTTTAAAAGTATCCAAAAACCAAGATTGCAAAATTTTAAAAGGGATACTAGGGAAATATTGTAAAATTGTTTATCTCGGAGACAATATGTACTTTTGTTAAGTCATGTTTGCTGTTGGTCTTATATGTGACTATTGTACTGAAAAATAAATGTCCTTTAAGTCCTGTAGATTATGACTATGAGCACCGCACAGATGGCACTGCAAAATAGTTGGGAATAAAGGACATTAAGTATTCTTGCCTCACTACATAAACCTGGGAAGGGTTTCCTTTCCTATGTTTACATAAGTCTTAGTTTCAACTCAGAAGAGAAACTGGCTTAGTGAAATATACCTCAGTCACTCAAATGCTTTCATTATAAATTATAACATAGCATTTAGTTGTCAGAACCTTTTAAATTATAAACTGGAGAATAATCTTAGCTATTAGACTTAAAGATTATGTCAGTAGTTATTTCCCGTGCACAAGAATGTTCCCTGAAGGGACACATGCGTTCTTGCCCTGCCAGGACCAAGAAGTTTGTCCTGGGGATGAATTTGAATCACTCGTCTCCACTTATTTGGCCTTTGGTAACTGGGGGCCATTTCAAACAATGTGAAGTTGAAATAAAAATTAATTTTGACCATTTTTATCTTTAAATTCAGAAATCACTCAATATAAAAATTTACTTTTTATTTCAGATTAATATGAGGATACAGATGTGATTAGGTTACATGGTTTGCATTTGTTAGGAAAAGTCTGAGTTGTATTTGAGTTCTTCATCTAGCAAGTGTGTGCTATAATAAGGCATCTTAATTGTGTAGACGGGCATGTCAGGGGGGACAAAATATATTTTTATTATATCCTATTATTAAAAAAGCAGACCTTACTGTTGTGCAATTGGTTAGCACATGGTACTGATATAATAAAAAAGCAGACCCGTGCAAGAGTGTTCCTATTCTGTGTACAGCGCATCTGTACCCTGACTGCTGTAAGCCCCTGAAATGTGGACAACCATCAAGTAAAAAAGGTGGTATGTGATGGTAGAGGCAGGTGAGTCTAGAGAGAAAGAAAAGTGGCAAGTGCAAAGCTCTCTGCAGATCCTTTCAGCAAGAAGAGGCCAGTTCTACCAGTGTCCAGTGAGACTATCTCTTTGATTATATTATAGGGAGACAAAGGAGAGACTGCCTTGAAGAGGAGACCTGACTTCAGGACCAGACTAGACCAGACCAGAACAAGAAAAAAGGCTGCTAATGCTGGGCCACACTGAGAGGTCCAGTGAGCAGCCGCACTTGGCATCATGAAGATGGGGCCCAGATGGTCCTTTTTCCCTCCAGCCAGAAAACCAATGCCAGAGAATGGACAATGTCTAGGGTGATGGTGGTAATAGAAATGGCTTAACCCAGGAGAAAAGTTCTTGTTGTCTGAAGCAATGATTGCCGGTCTCTCCCCTTCCTCTACCCTGTGTAGGCACCAGGCAGACTTGGAGTCACTCAAGGGTTCCATGCTTTGCTAACATGTAAGAGAGTGCACTGTCTCTTCCCTTGTTGAAAGGAAGCAGAGCTTCCTATAGGAATGGACAGTATCCTTCAGAGGTGGCAGGTAAGAGCTTGTTACTCAAGATGGAGATTTAATCAAACTTATAGAAGGAAAAAGAGAGAAGTAAAGAGGTGTAGAAGAAGAAATAGATTCTAGAAAGAAACCTAGATCGTGCTGCTTTTTTGTTTTTGTTTTTGGAGACAGTCTCACTCCATTGCCTGGGCTGCAGTATAGTGGCGGGATCTGAGCTCACTGTAACCTTGAATTCCTAGGCTCAGAGGGTCTGGGAAACCTGACGAGGACTGCCCAGCTAGTCAGTGGCATAGCCCAGATTCAGACCCTTGCAGTCTGGCTCTGAGAATCTGGCTGGTGCCCTAGGCTGCCTGCTCCGTTAGCCGCCTGAATGCCCTTTAGTCTGTGCCCTGAGTTTGGTTGGAAAACAACATCCTTTGCTGCAGGTCTCTCACTGTGGTAGGAACTTGGCATAGGGTTTGTTCTCAATAACTTTCCCTTTCCTTTTGCCTTCTTCCCCTCAGCTCACAATGTTGACATGAAATAATAGCTGACAGCTGGGTGCAGTGGCTCACGCCTGTAATCCTAGCACTCCAGGAGGCCAAGGCAGATGGATTGCTTGAGCTCAGGAGTTAAAGACCAGCCTGAGCAAGAGTGAGAAAGTGACCCCATCTCTACTAAAAAAAAAAAAAAAAAAACTAGCCTGGTGGTGTGGTGGGCACCTGCAGTCCCAGCTACTGGGGAGGCTGAGGCAAGAGGATCACATGAACCCAAGAGTTTGAGGTTGCTTTGAACTACAACATCACAGCACTCTACACAGGGCAACAGAGTGAGATGCTGTCTCAAAAAAAAAAAAAAAAGAAAGAAAGAAAGATAGAGCATCTGAGAAAGCGAATGTCGGCAGCTCAGTGCACATCAGGTGTGTCTTCTCTGGCTGGCTAACTCTAGTAGACGAAGATGGCAAAGTGAAGTGCGATACAAAAACCACAAGATGCCATAAAGGAAAAGATAGGTAATTTTCACTACATAAAAAATAAATTCACAAAATGAAGAAGCCATAAACAAGGTCAAAAGACCAAAAACAAACCAGGGGGGAAAGTCACAACACATACAAAATCAGAACAGTAGTTCCCTTTCTATAAAATTGATTCTTAGAATTTAAAAGGAAGAAAAAGACCAGCAACTCAAGAAAATTCCACAAAAGGTATGAAGAAGCAGGCTTGGCGCCCATACCTTAGTGGTTAGGGCGCCGACCACATACACTGGGACTGGCAGGTTTAGACCCAGCCCAGGCCTGCTATACAACAATGACAACTATAACAACAACAAAAATAGCCAGGTGTTGTGGTGGGCGCCTGTAGTCCCAACTACTTGGGAGGCTGAGGCAAGAGAATCGCCCAAGCCTAGGAGTTTGAGGTTGCTGTGAGCTGTGACAGCACTGCACTCTACTGAGGGTGACATACTGAGGAAAAAAAGGTACGAAGAAGCAGTTCATAAAAAAAAATCAAACAGCCAATATCTTCACGAAAAGATATACAACCTCACTTAAAATTAAGAAGCATAAATTCAGAAAGCAATGAAATAATACATATGCCACCTATGATACTAACAAAAAACATCCACATTGGTTGGTGAAGGTGGAGAAACAAGGACTTTTGTGCAGTTAAAGTGAAGTTCTTCTGAATACAATTTGGCAAAATCTCTCACTATTTTAAGTGTACATACTCCAGCTTAGCAATTCCATGTTAAACAATTTGCCAACCAGTATACTTACATTCTGCAAAGTATGTAAGAATAGTTATCACAAGTATTCATCATCTTTCACCCTATAATGTGGAGACTTAGCAGTTTTCCCAACCTTTAGTATTGGCTGCACCCAAGTAACCTATCAAAAATACAAACCTAAATATGTACCATAGTTGCTTCAGTCCCTTCGGTGGTACCCCATGATTTAAGGATGAAATCTAACCCCGTAACTTGACTTATGAACCACCTTCCTGTGTCACTGCCCTTATTGTCCACCACTTCCTACTTTATATTTTAGGTTGTAAACACACACACACGTGCACACAGAGCTATTTCATGCTTCAGTGCCTTTGTTCATCAATCATCAGTTGATCCACAAATGTTTTTTTTTAATACTATGAAAGTCTCTCACTGTTCATTGATTACTATAATCAGTTAGGAATTGCATTCAGTTGCTAAGACCCAACTATAGTGGCTTAAATAAATTAGGACCTTATTCTCTCATGTAAAAGAAATTGTCTGGTTCTACTTAAGGGTTGGATAAAAGAAAAAAACAGAAAAGAAGTCCATAAGTAGGCCATGTCCAGGACCGGTAAGGTGGCTTCATGGAAAAGTCAGGGTCCAAGCCTTCTACTTATTCCTCATTGGCTCATTGGCCGAGATTGGGTTCAAGGTCACCCCCACATGTAAGGAAGGTATATCAGTCTGGATATGGTTGTGGCACATGCTTTAGCTAATTTTAAAAGAAAGGGGCTTATTATAGTTACTAATAACTTAAAGATTCATGAAATGAAACTAAGGCTGGATTTATAGTCAAAATTTCTGAAGGCACTCCATGGAACTGCCAAGGCAGCTGATATTTCTGCCTCATGGTTTATTTTTTTATGTAGTCAAAATTACCTATCTTCTCCTTTATGGTATCTTGAGCTACCAAGAAGTATCAGCTGCCTTGGCAGCCCAGTTCCATGAAATGACAAATGGGAAGCTGCCCCTACAGTAACTGACTGCAGAAGCATGCTGCCTTTGCTACATATGTGTAATGGTTAATTTTTGTCAACTTGACTGGGCATAGGGATGCCCACAACTAACTAAACATTATTTCTAGATGCTACGAATGTTTCATTTTATATGTTGAAATCCTAACCCCCAATGTGATGATATTAGGAGCTAGGCCCTTTAGGAGGTAATTGGTCATGAGGGTAGGGTCCTTGTGAATAGTATTCATGCTCTTATAAACAGATATAAGAAGGGTCGGCACCTGTGGCTCAAGGAGTGGTGGGCGCCAGTCGCATATGCCGGAGGTGGCGGGTTCAAACCCAGCCCCGGCCAAAAAAACACACAAAAAAATAAAATAAAATAAAATTAAAAAACAGATATAAGAGATCTTATTTATAAAAAGACACCAGAGAGTTTGTTTTCCTACTACCCCCCCACCCACCACCACACACACACATGCATCATGACAGGATACAAGAAGAAAAATTGCAAACCAGGAAGCAGGCCCTCACCAAGCACCAGATCTGCCTGCACCTTCAAGTGGACAATCCCAGCCTCCAGAATTGTGAGAAACATATTGCCATGGCTTAAGGTCCCCAGTGTGTATTTTTTTTTTTTTGTTATAGCAGCCCAAACCAATGAGGACACAGCGTGCGACGGTGTGGATGTTTCCAGAAGGGATTTGAACTGACCTGCTGAGTGAAGTACGTGATCCTCCCCTGCGTGAGGGGGCATCTGTTGGGGGCCTGAATAGAACAAAAGGAAAGTAGAATTTGCTCTCTGCTTGAGAGAGCTTGAACTGAGACATTACTGTTCTCAACACTCATGGTTCTCAGACCTTCAGACGCAGACTGGAATCTCTACCACCAGCCCTTTGGTTTTCAGGCCTCTGTACTATATCACCAACTTTCCTGGGTCTCCAGCTTAGAGATGACAGATGATGGGACTTCTAAGCTTCCGTGTATTGTGTTAGTTTATATAAACATGTACATATAAATTCATATATATTTTTGTAGGCTCTGTTTTGCTGGATAAACTTGGCTAATATGATATTCATCAGCAAAATGGATGCCTCTTTGCCTTTTTTTTTTTGGAGACAGACTTTGTTGCCCAGGGCTAGAGTTGTCATGGTGTCATCATAGCTCACTGCAACCTCTAACTCCTGGGCTCATGTGATCCTCCTGCCTCAGCATCCTCCTCCCAAGTAGTTTGGACTAGGAACCTGCCACAACACCTGGCTAATTTTTCTAGTTTTTTTTTTTTTTTTTTTTTTTTTAAATAAAGATGGAGTCTTCCTCTTGGTCAGGCTGGTCTAGAATGCCTGAGCTCAAGTGATCCTGCTACCTCAGCCTCCCAGAGTGCTAGGATTACAGGCATGAGCCACTGTACCCAGCCCCTATACAATTTGATTTAGAATTCAGGTCTTGCATGAATGCATTTGATAGGCAGGACCTAATTCATATCCAGAATCCTAACTGCAAAAGAGTCTAGGCATGTATAATACTTAGCTTTTCAGTCTCTGAAGTATCCAATGACCAATAAAAGGAAGCTGGACTAGCTATTGAGTGAGTCTATGCCCAGCGTCTACCACAGAAGGCAGATAAATGGGTTGAAAGAAAATTAAATATATGTCGCTTAACGATGGGGATGGTTCTGAGAAATTGGTCCTTAGGTAATTTTGTCATTGCGCAAACATCACAGAGTGTACTTA
Organism: Nycticebus coucang; assembly: GCF_027406575.1. Classification (NCBI taxonomy): domain Eukaryota; kingdom Metazoa; phylum Chordata; class Mammalia; order Primates; family Lorisidae; genus Nycticebus; species Nycticebus coucang. Next base: position 17,485,242 of record NC_069792.1, on the reverse strand, counting down.
CACAAACCTAGCTGGTATAACCTACCATGCACCCAGGTTCTTTGGCATAGCCTGTTGATCCTATGCTACCAACTGTACAGCATGCTGCTGAACTGAGAATGTAGGCAATTTAACACAATGGTAAGTATTTTCATATATAACAGAAAAGGTACAATTAAAAAATAGGGTATTAATCGTCTTATGGTACTAATACGGAATCCCTCATTGACCAAAACATCGTTATAAAGTATGTCACTGTAATGGGCCTGGCCCTAGGACTAAGCCCATAACATAAACAAAATCAGTGTTCCTTTATCAGGGAAGAAGGCTGAGGATGTCTCCTGGGATGGCAACAAGACTGTCTGCCATAATCCAGTTGGAAGAGGTCAGGGAAGGCAAATAGGAGAAGAACCTTCTAGGTATAGGAAAAAAGCAAAAGAACATGATGCTTTCAGGGAGGAGATGAATACTTGATATGTATTATTTTATTTAATTCTCAAAATCCTAGGAATAAATATAATACTATATTAGTCCATATTCTCACATCAAGGAGAGCCTTGATGGGTGGCACCTGTGGCTCAGTGAGTACGGCACCAGCCCCACATACCGAGGGTGGCAGGTTCAAGCCCGACCCTGGCCAAACTGCAACAAGGAGAGCCTTGAAAGGCATGTTAAAGCACTTGAATTTAAGGGTTACCAGAAATCCTTCATAGAGATGCAGAGGTGAGGGCCAGTAATCCCAGTGGATTACTAATCCTCAGTGACTCACTCCTGTAATTCCAGCACTTTGGGAGACTGAGGCAGGCAGATTGCTTGAGGCCAGAAGTTGGAGACCAGTCTGGGCAACATAGATCCCATCTCTACAAAAACTATTACATTAGACTAGGCACGATGAAGCATGCCTATAATCCTAGCACTTTGGAAGGCCAAGATAGAAGGATTGCTTGAGGTCAGCCTGAGAGAGAGTAAGATCTCATCTCTACAAAAATAGAAAAATTAGCTGGGCATAATGATGCATGCCAGTAGTCCCAGCTACTCAGGAAGCTGAGGTAGGAGGCTCACCCAAGCCCAGGAGTTTGAGGTTATAGTGAACTGCGATCATGCCACTGTACCCCAGCACGGGTGACAGAGCAAGACTCTGTCTGTCAAAAAATAAAAAGAAAGAAAAAAAAAAAAAAGAAATGCAGAAGTGCTGGGAGCTACTGGAAGTAGAGAGAAGAGTACAGTCTGCCAAACAACATACAACTCCATAAATATAATGAGAAACAAAACAGACTGGGAAAAGTTACTTGCAAAGCATAGAACTGTTAATTTACAGAAAATTAGTACCCAGGATATATAAAGAAATGCCATAAACCAATTTTTAAACATACAGATAACTCTAAAAAAAAAAAAATCAGACAAGGTGGCACCCATAGCTCAGTGGGTAGGGCACCAGCCACATACACGGAGGCTGGCAGGTTCAAACCCAGCCCGGGCCAGCTAAAACAACAATGGCAACCGCAACAACAACAAAAAAATAGCAGGGCGTTGTGGCAGGCGCCTGTAGTCCCAACTACTTGGGAGGCTGAGGCAAGACAATCACTTAACCTCAAAGGTTGGAGGTTGCTGTGAACTATGACGCCATGGCCCTCTACCCAGGGCAACAGCTTGAGACTCTGTCTCAAAAAAAAAAAAAAAAAAAACATCTGACAAAAGCTATGAGGCTGTAGTTTATAGAAGAGAAAACCCAAATGACTAAAAACATATGAAAAAATGCTTGTAGGAAAAAACAAAAATAAGCATATGTAAAATTATCTTTCAATGTCATGGCAAATACAAACTAAAATAAGAGTAAATACCGTTTGGTGTCCATCTACCTTCCTGGCCACGAGTCCGGGATGGAATGGTCAGGAGCATGCCAGGTTCTGGAGTTGGAATTGATCCGACTAAAGGCTGCCATTGGTGTTGTCATAGCAGCAAACTGTACATCAAAGGTGTTTAGAAAGATTGCAATGGCCCAAATGGCCTGAAAGGGGAAGAAGCAGGAGGCAGAATAGCATAGATTTCAACACTCCATCATCCTCATATGATACTCGACTTTTGCCAGGTCCTATGCTTTAATGATTTGTCTCATTCTGTTGTCCCAAGATTCTACTATGGAAGAAGAAGGAACCAACTCAGAGAGAGGGTCCCACATTGCCCAACATTACATTCTGTTATAATATGAAAGCCCAGTTACAAAGGGAGAATTATCAGGATTTGGAGATAATTCTGATAATTGTTTGGGGACAGGCTGGGTCTTGAAAGCTAAGCAGGAATCAACAAAAAAAGGAGCAGATATAATACATGAGCCAATGAGAAAGTAAGGCCTATGCACATTGAAAAAATATTTCCTATTTGACAAACTGCGTGATTTATTTGCGACGGCCATTACAAAGTGGAAGATGGTCATTCATTTTGTTTTCTTTTAATGGGACCTTGCTATTTGTATTTGTGTCCTGTGTGGTTAACACAAGAAGATAAGGAGGACATAATCTCACCAGTGGACCAAGGTTTCTAAGTTCCTGGGTGACAGATCATACATACACAAGTATGACACCCCGTGAAAGTTGACTTTTGTTTGTAGTCTCTGACACACATATATGTAAAACACACAAGAACAAATGTGTAAATACACACACACTGAGGATATTCACATGTTTTCTACATAGTTATAGTTGCAGTTATACCTTCTGGTTAATGATTCCTTCCAGTTAACATACTCCTTGTCAATCATCCTTTTTCCCTTGGAGACTTTTGAGAACAGCATACTTATTGTTCCTTAAAAGTGGAGCTAGTAGGATTTGAGAAAAGAGCTGTTAAGTTCGTATTGTAACTGAAAGGTTTAATGGGATGTTAATTTCAGGACATAATTTATGTTAGATTATCACTGGGGTATGAATAACATCATAATTTTCAATTACTTCCACCTCTCAATGCTCCACATCATTATTCTTGAATAGTTGTTTTAAAGAATAAGAAAAATGTATTATTTCACATAACAAGAAGTTGCTCCCTAGCTAGTTCATTCTAGTTAATTCTGTGACTATTCAGTATCTTTCAGTTGCTGGTTCCTTCTTTCCATTTTACCATCTCAAGTACAATCTCTTATTTAACAGGACAGTTGCAACAGTAAGGGACAGGCGTTCTTTCACAGGTAAGAATGTCTGGATGAGAGTGTCTTAGGAAAGAAGAGTGGCTTGTCTCCAAACAGGTATCTTGATGAAAGAACAAAATTGTCTCTCAAGTCCCCTAGCAGACTTCCCACCAGGTCTCAATGGCCAGCTCAAGTAATTTTAAAACATCCCTTTACATTCAGAATTTGTAACATTTAAATAGTTATTTTCAAAGTTTATTCTTAATGTAAAAGTTAAATTTTTAAACAGAAAAGGAAAACACTAGTGTCTCCCATTGACAATTAAAGTCACTGTGGTTAACTCATTATTTTAGATCCTGGCAGAAATCATAAGTAATTAGGCAATTTTCACCAAAATTATCTCGGTAAAGTTCATGTACTTCAAGTGTTTAAGAATCAACTTTCATTCAGATCAGTTCTCTATTTTCTGACAATTTAATATATTTTTCCACAGATTTGGAACTTTAACCTTGACGAGAGGTATAAATACTATGATTATCTCAATGTCAATATTATGTTTAAAAATAATCTTGCCTGAGGTAAAAGAATCTTACATAGAAAAGTCATGCATCTGTGACTAGGGTCATTTACATTTTGCTTGCATTAACTCTGTTTTGACATGCTTACTATGCAGCCAGGGAAAGCCCGAGGATGTGGTTTTTACAGACAACTTCCTACCAGTTCCAACCTCATTTTATACTGCAAACATCAGGAGGCGAGGTTCTCCAAATGAGATTTACATGTGTAAGTGCAGACCATAGATTCTGACAGCTTATAAGAAAATATCTTACCTGCTCCTGAATCCACTTGTATCTACAAAATATAAAACTTTCTAAGGTAATCATGATTATATTACTAAAGAATGGCTATTTTTTTTTTTTTTAATTTTGAGACAGAGTGTCACTCTGTTGCCCTGGGTAGAGTGCTGTGGCATCACCGCTCACAGAAACCTCAAACTCCTGGGCTCAAAAGATCTTTCCTCATCCTCCCAAGTAGCTGGGACTATAGGCGTCTGCCACAAAGCCAGGCTATTTTTAGAAATAGGGTCTCACACTTGCTCAGTCTGGTCTCAAACTCCTCAACTCAAGCAATCCACCCACCTTGGCCTCCCAGAGTGCTAGGATTACGGCGTGAGCCATGGCACCCGGCCTAGAATTTTAAAAAAACTACTATTAATAAAATTCTATGCTGGGTGGCGCCTGTGGCTCAGTCGGTAAGGCGCCGGCCCCATATACCGAGGGTGGCGGGTTCAAACCCAGCCCCTGCTGAACTGCAACCAAAAAATAGCCGGGCGTTGTGGCGGGCGCCTGTAGTCTCAGCTACTTGGGAGGCTGAGGCAAGAGAATCGCTTAAGCCCAGGAGTTGGAGGTTGCTGTGAGCTGTGTGATGCCACGGCACTCTACCAAGGGCTACACAGACTGTGCCTCAAAAAAAAAAAAAAAAAAATGCTTCTAGCAAAGTTACACTCAGCAGCTCAACCCAAATCCGAAGGCCAGGCCTCCCCTCCGGACCTAGCGTCTGCCCGCACTGCGCATGGACGGGCGGGACTGAGTCCCAGAAGGGGCGGGTCTAGCCCTAGAGGTCCAAGAGCTACCCGCGGACGGCGCACCTCCTTTTCCGCGCGGCAGCCGAGGGAGGAAGGTTCGGGAATAACTGCTACCTATGCGGGTGGGCGGGAAGACCTGCTAGCTTTGCGGGTGGGAAAGCGGCTGAGCCTGCCAGTCGGTACCTGGGCTCTTGGAGGTGAGAGCCATTGCGGTCTTTGTTCCTCCTCTTCTACGTGCCGGGCTCTCGCTTCGTGGGTACCGAGCGCCGCGCCGCCTTGCTCCAGCCCAGCCGAGGCAGCCGGCGCCGCAGGTTTGGCCCAGGAGGCGACGCTCCCCGCGCGGTCAGGGGCCACCAGCCCTCCGGCCACCTGAACGGGCGCGTTTGTGAGCAACCACCTGGAAGTCTTAGCGCAGCCTACTCCGTAAGCGCTGATTTTGACTGTGAGCCCAGAAGTTAGTATAAAGGGCCTTGCCTGACTCGGGAACCCAAGGTGCCTGAAAGGAACGGCCAGGTAACTTCGTGTTCCGCTTTCCCGGGTCCCTTTTGTAGCCCTGCAAATCTGAGCGTGCGGCATTGGCTTGTTCAGGTTTCCTTTAAATGGGCGGCTTATTTATCATTTATAAGGGAGGAGTTTATACGCGGGGGAGGTGATTATCTCCTAGTAATAAGAGGACCCATCCCTAACATTACTTTGTGGTTTTGAAATTTTCTTTTCTTTTTTTTGGTAGAGACAGAGTCTCACTGTACCGCCCTCAGGTAGAGTGCCGTGGCGTCACACGGCTCATAGCAACCTCTAACTCTTGGGCTTACGCGATTCTCTTGCCTCAGCCTCCCGAACAGATGGGACTACAGGGAAATTTTATTTTCTTTCTTTCTTTCTTTTTTTTTAATTGTTGGGGATTCATTGAGGGTACAATAAGCCAGGTTACACTGACTGCAATTGTTAGGTAAAGTCCCTCTTGCAATCATGGGAAATTTTATTTTCTTTCTTACTTTTTTTTTTTTTTATTGTTGGGGATTCATTGAGGGTACAATAAGCCAGGTTACACTGATTGCAATTGTTAGGTAAAGTTCCTCTTGCAATCGTGGGAAATTTTATTTTCTAAACAAAGTTTACTGCTGGTCTCTAGCCTTAAGTGGAGCGAGTCGCGTTTTCCTGTAAATTTCCTTGTAAATAAGTTCTGAGAAAAGACATTGAAATTGGAGAACAGCCCGTGCAGGTCTGGAAGGCCCTTAGGCTGTAAATGCCTACCGTCGTGCCTGTGCTTGAATTCACAGGGAGATGGGTGTTTCCGGACGTGCATCAGTCAACTGCGGGAAGACTGGACAACATGCTGCCAATTCAAAAACTTAAAAATGGTAAGGCATCTGTGAGACGTGGTATATTCCTGGGGTTTTTTTTTTCTTCCCGATTTGAAATACATTGTTTCATTTGAACTAATTTTCAGAGTTAGCTGTCAACAGGATGAATGTAATGGTTCTGTAATCCGTGTATTCCTTAATTTTAAGCCCTATGTGGTTTGAATTGTTGCTAAGTGCTGGGATTTCTAGAAATTTACAAGCTAAGTGTTTGTTTGATAAAAATACAGGTAGTGCACGAAAGTCTGAAACATAAATACAAAAGAACTCAACGACCCATTTAAAAGCGGTAATATTGCCAATACTGTGTTACCTCCCACCTCCATTCCCCTGCCCCCCATCTAGTAGTACCTGTCTCTAATTTTGTGTCCATCGGTTTCTTGATCCTGTGGCTGGGAGGTGAGATGGATAGTTTATTATTCATATGTATCTTTAAACATAGGCATTATAAGAATGAGTATGCATGTAGTTGTCTGTAGTTCCTGTGAATCATAATACTAAACTGAAATTTTCCAAATTAGAATTATTCACAAGCAGTAATTTTATTCCTCATACTCAAGTGAAATATTTCAGCATTTCAAGACATGAAAATACTGATAGTTTAGCAGGGTCCAAACTTGTATGTCTTCATAAATCATATCAATAATTGTCTAGCTCAATGATTTATACTCCTGAGGTGCTGTGTGACATTTCGTGTGGCCCTGGCCATCTCCTTTGCCCTGTTTGTGTACATTCAGTTAACTTAAACTTAATTCTATAGGAATGTGTCTGGTAATACTGACAGTGTAAGGCATCCCTGCTCTAAAACTACTAGATTTGCCATTGTACTGTTTTCAGGTGAAAATCTTCACACTAGTTTCTGTACATCTAGCATTTAACCTGGCTTAGTGCATTCTAGTCAAGCTCTAAGACAGAAAAGCAATGGTTGTCTACTCATTAGGACCATTGTGTCTTAAAATCAATACTGTGATGATGAAGGATATAAAATGTTTCCATCATTTATGTAATTTTTAGGTACTAACCAATCAAAAGATTTAAAATACTCAAGTCATTAACAGATGTTTTTAAATTTTGCGTTTGTCGATTAATACTATCAGAAGTAATAAAACAGGAATTGTGTTCTTTTATTCCATTAGAAATGTATTGAACAAGAGATACTGGTACTTTTATTAAAAAGTGGGTTGGAGTCCCAAAAGGTAGGTTGGGTTCCTTACAGGAATGACTTTTGTGTTTTTTTTTTGTTTTTTTTTTTGTTGAGACAGGGTCCCACCCTATGCCCCTGAGCAGAGTGCAGTGGGTGTGGTAGCTCACCACAACCTCAGACTCAGGCTGCAGGCACGCCGCTGGGATTACTGGCGCTCAATGCAGTGCCCGGCTGGGTTTTTCCATTTTTTTCATGAGTCGGGGTCTCACTGTCGCTCAGGCAGGTCTCTAACTCCTGAGCTCAAGCGATTGATTCTGCCTCCTCAGCCTCCCACACTGCTGGGATTACAGGCATGAGCCACCGCGCCCGGCAGGAATGAAATTTTTATTAGACTATTCCTTCATATAACATGCCAAACAAATGCAATTACAAATGGGAATTGACAGTGAAAATTTAATTTTTAGGTCTGACAAATCCTATGAGTTTTGAAGGTGTGTGAAGGTCATTGTGACAGATGTTTTCCAAAAGAAAATGGCAATGAAAAAGTAGAACCACCACTGCATATATTGAGGTACAAAAAGTGTTAAATGACATCTTTTTGGGGATCGTGGTGCTATTGTTACTAACAAGCAATACACAAAATGTTTGATGTGTTATTGACATTGATAATGGTGGCACAATGATGACTTAAATTTTTGCCATTTACCCAGCTGAGGGTATCTTTAAAGAAATAATTCTTAGACTGAGATGCCAGTAATCTATATTGGTTTATGTTAATGGTGTGTAGTACAGTTTTTTTACTAAGAGGCTAAATGTTCTTTCTCCTTAGCACATAGGTAGCTGCAGATGGATGTCCTTTAGCTGCAGTTTTTTGAAATACTCCTTTGTTGCCTCAGGTAAGTAATTGTAACTAGGAAAGCGACCACATCTGTTGACAGTTGAAAGTGTCTGATAAATCCAAGGGATTGGGTCCAATACCTGTTGCAGTTGCCTTTGCATGTCAGGATATGGTTTCCTTTTCTCAGCATTGAATTTTTTTTTTTTTGAGACAGTCTCAAACTGTCCCCCTGGGTAGAGTGCCGTGGCACCACAGCTCGCAGCAACCTCAAATTCTTGGACTTCAGCAATTCAATTCTCTTGCCTCAGCCTCCCAAATAGCTGGGACTACAGACGCCCACCACACCACCCAGCTATTTTTTGGTTGTAGTTGTTGTTTGGCAAATATGGGCTGGATTTGAACCTACCAGTCTTGGTGTATGTGGCTGGCGCCCTAAGTGCTGAGCTAGAGGCACCAAACCTCAGCAAAAAGCCACTGTTTGAGGTTATGTGGTTAACTTTATCTTTGATTATGAAATGATTTTTACTGTTATGATTTTTTAGAGGTGTGCCATGCAACATTATGGAAGAAAGAACGAAGACTGCAAGAAAACAGATGAACAGAAGCAAATGATGAAAATGAATATTTTACTTGGTTTAACTAACTTCATAATAAATGATATAGAAAATAAATGTGACTTTTAATTGCTGGGCACTAAAGTCTGTTTTCTTTTAAAATAGCGATATTCTTTTTTTTTTTTTTTTTTTTTTTGAGACAGAACCTCAAGCTGTCACCCTGGATAGAGTGCCATGGCATCACACAGCTCACAGCAACCTCCAACTCTTGGGCTCAAGAGAGTCTCCTGCCTCCACCTCCCAAGGAGCTGGGACTACAGGCTCCTGCCACAACACCCGGATATTTTTTAGTTGCAGCTGTCATTGTTTGGCGGGCCAGGGCTGGATGAGAAGCCACCAGCTCAGGTGTAGTGGCTGGCACCTTAGCTGCTTGAGGCACAGGCGCTGAGCCAAAATAGCTGTATTCTTAATAGTCACTACTAGTCAGACCTGTTTTTAGCATACTTTAACAATGTAATTGGCTCATTTGTGGGTGGTGATCTCATTGAGATAGAGCATGGGGAGATATTTCCTGTACTCCCTACCCACTTTCCCTTTGTAGCTTTTGGTAATTTCTGGAGAGGCCCTAATTGCTGCATGTTTCATATCTGGCTTCCCCTTTGTAATTCTCTATTGTACCTGAAAAATCGGTAGGAATCTTGAATGCTTGAATGCAATCAAATTGTCCCTTATGTGAAAGCTATCATCTTTCTGTGATTATAGATTTTATTTACGATTAAAATTTTAAGGGCCCAGGCACTGTGGGTCACCCCTGTTGTATTCCTAGCATTTTGGGAGGCTGAGGCAGGTGGATTTCCTGAGCGCTGTCAGGTTTGACACCAGTCTGACCCAGAGTGAGACATTTCTGGCCACATGCGCCAAGGCTGGCGGGTTTGAACCCAGCCAGGGCCAGCTAACCAACAATGATAACTGCAAAAAAAAAAAAATTGGGTGTTGTGGCAGTCGTTTATAGTCCCAGCTATGTGGGAGGCTGAGGCAGGAGAATTACTTAAGCCCAAGAGTTTGAAGTTGCTGTGACAGCACAGTGCACTACTGAGGGTGACATAGTGAGACTGTCTCAAAAAAAAAAAAAAAGGGTGTAGTGGGTGCCTGTAGTCCCAGCTACTTGGGAGGCTGAGGCAAGAGGATCATTTGAACCTAAAAGCTTGAGGTTGCTGTAAATTATGAGGCCATAGCAGTCTACCAAGTGCAACAGTGAGCCTGTCTTAATTAAAAAAAATATTTTTTATTTTATTCAGTTTGACTTCATCTTTGAACACAGTAATCCTAATCTTAGTACAAGTAATAATTGTGCTATGTTGGGAGAAACTGGGCTGGCAGGTCTAGGATTAAAAGAATTGAATTTGAAAACTAGATTTCTAGCTAGGAGAAGATAAAGACAGGGAAGTGTTCTGCCTTCATCCCATAGAGAACCATAAAAGAGTTGTACACGAGAAGCCCAAGATAAGCTTCTTGCTAACTGGTAACAAAATTGTAATATGTAAACGTTAAAAACTGGCTTTTCCTTCTAACATTGTCCCTGGCACTAGTAGGTGTTCAATGATAGTGATCTAGATCCCAGAGAGTTGGTGAGTGGTCCTGCTGTTTGGTTAAGAAACTGAAGTGCCAATTTTGAAAGATTTGATGCATGATAGCATCTTGGTTAATAAAGTGGCAGTTCGGTGATATTTTGCTTTTCTGTGAATGGATGTGATCTTTCGATAAGGCTTTGAAGAATGAGAACTAAAGATTTAAGAATTTTTTACAAGATACGTGTTCTCATCATGTTTCTGCCTTTTCAGAGCAGAAAAACTTCCCTTCGAAAATGAGGACTGGGGGTGGTGCCTGTGGCGCCGGCCCCATATACCGAGGGTGGCGGGTTTGAACCCAACCCTGGCCAAACCTCAACAACAACAAGAAATTAGCCAGGTGTGGTGGGCTTCTGTAGTCCCAGCTACTTGGGAGGCTGAGGCAAGAGAATCACCTAAGCCCAGGAGTTGGAGGTTGCTGTGAGCTGTGACACTATGGCACTCTACTGAGGGCAATATAGTGAGACTGTCTCTAAAAAAACAAAAACGAAGACTGGGCTTCCAAATTGATTTCTTTGCCTTATGGAACCTTTCTTGTAACTTAGTCAAGGCTAAGTAGCCAATTTATAAATTACAGTCTCCTTGATAACATGTAAATTTTCATTTCACCTGACATATTTGTGCATAATATATGGGGAATTCCCAAGGCTTTTTCAGACTCTATATTTAGGGCTTCTGAAATTACATCATAGACATGTCAAAAAAAGCACAAAAAGGCCTTAAATTTGAAGTTTAAGGTTATGTAATTTTTTTTAAAGTTTTGATCTACCACCAGGCATCATACAAAACGTTATATACATTATTTACTCATTAGTTTTGACAAGTTCACAAGTGTAAGGGGAAAAAAATAGTTTAACATTATTTGTAGATAAAGCATTATTGCCATCTTGTGACAAATATAGTGAACTACATAAAAGTTATTTTTCACATTGTTCAGCTTATTTATATTTTTGTCTATTCACCATTGATATTCTGAACTAACCAGAATTTGTTTTTTAAGTAGTATTCTCCTTGACAACTTTATCACTTACAAATTGTCCACACTGTTGTAATTTTAAAATTCTGCTGTTGGCTATAGAGGTTTGGATTAGTGTTTATCCCATTAGGAATTAATTTTGAGGAGGCCATACTTATATTTTTAAAAATCACTCTCAAATACACTTTCTTAGGTAGGAATGAAGAAAAAAAGATGTCCTCAAGTCACTTATTCATCACTAGAGAAGATACCTGTCCCTGGTCCATATGTGGCAATAAACTGTTCAAGCTGTCGTTGGCACTGAGTCAGGTAGATATCCCTTTGCTCTAAATACTCTTCATTATACAATTCAAACGGAAATACTGCATTTGGAGCAACACAAAATACAGCGGCTCCTAAAGAAGGAAACAGAATGTAAGTGAGGAATACTTAAAATGCCAAATGTGAGGGCGGTGCCTGTGGCTCAAGGAGTAGGGTACCGGTCCCATATGCCGGAGGTGGTGGGTTCAAACCCAGCCCCGGCCAAAAAAAAAAGCCAAATGTGAAATCACTCTCTCAAACAAAATAATGAAAACGTAAAAATTAAGTTCTGACTCATTCAATAGAGCATGTTGATAATCATCTAAATCTGACACTTGTTCTTTTAAACTAAGGAAGTGGCTTTAGTTTGGTACCAACGGAAGAAGTATTTTGATGTCTACACTTTAAAGCTTGGAAATTGTAAAAAGCATTAGTTTTGAAGCTGAATAGTAATGTTTAGAGGTGACAATAGTAGAAAAAGAAGGTATTGGGATATGGGTAAAAAGAATAAATGAATGATCAAGGATAAACACATTGCAGTACATTTCTCAGTTGTTAGAAGCATTCATGGCAAGGTAAATATCTAAATTTATGGACTAGAATAGCCCCTCAAATAAACTGGCATATATCAAATGATTTTCAACAAGGATAGTAAGATCATTCTATGGGGAGAAAAAAACAGGAGTTGGAACCTGTTCATGGAAAAAACATGAAGTTGGACCCTTAGCTTACATCATACGCAAAAATTATCTGAAAATGGAGCATAGATCTAAATGCAAGAGTTCTAAGACTTTAAAATGTAAACATTAAAAGACTGTAAGTCTTAGAAGAAAACACAGGAGGAAAGTTGAATCATTTTGGATTTGACAGTGATTTCTTGAATATCACACCAAAAACAAAGGCACCAAAACAAAAAATAAATTGGACCACATCAAAATTAAAAACTGCATCAAAAGATACAATCACTGGTGAAAAGGCAACCCAGGAAATAGAAAGTACTTGCAAATCATATCTCTGATGAAAGACTCTGGAAGTCAGTAAGAGAACAACCTGATTTTTAAAATGGGTGTCATGCAGGGGATCAGAGTGGAGGGGGCGGGAAATAGGGAAGGATTAAAATAGACATTTCTCAAAGAGGATAAACAGATGACCAATAGGCATATGAAAAAGATGTTCTACATCACTAATTAAGGAAATAATCAAAATCACAATGCTGGTCACTTAATTGTGGTCAAGGGTATAATACAACAAGAGGACATTTCAATTCTAAAAATTTATACACCTAACTTAAATGCTCAGATTTATGAAAGAGACCTTTTATGAAAGAATTGAAATTATACCTTGTATCTTTTAAGACCACAAGGTAATAAAGGTGGAACTCAACTCCAACAAAAATTTTCAGCCCCATACAGAGGCATGGAAGTTAAACAACCTTATGGTGAATGACAGTTGGGTCAAGGAAGAGATAAAGGAGGAAATTGTTAACATAACACCAATGAAGCTACAAGTTACCAAAACCTGTGGGACACTGCAAAAGCAGTCTTAAGAGGGAAAGTTATCATATTAGATGTCTATATCCAAAAAACAGAAAGAGAGCACATCAATAACTTAATGAATCATCTTAAGGAAATGGAAAAGGATGAACAATCTAATCCCAAACCTAGCAGAAGAACAGAAATAACCAAAATTAAATTAGAAATAAATGAAATTGAAAACAAAAGAACCATTCAGAAAATTAATGAAACAAAAAGTTGGTTCTTTGAAAAAATAAAATAAACCTTTGGCCAGATTAACTAGAAACTAAAAAGAAAAATCTCTAATAACTTCAATCAGAAATGAAAAGGAGGAAATAACAGATATCACAGAGATACAAGATATTGTCTCTGACTACAGGAAACTATGCCAGAAATTTGAGAATGTGGGCTGGGCACCCATAGCACAGTGGTTAGGGCACTGGCCACATGCTCCAGGGCTGGTGGGTTCAAACCTGGCTGGGACCTGCTAAAAAAAAAAAAAAATACCCAGGCATTGTGGTGGGTTCCTGTAGTCACAGCTACTAGAGAGGCTGAGACAAGAGAATCACTTGAGCCCAAGGGTTTGAGGTTGCTGTAAGCTATGATGGCATAGCACTCTACTGAGGGTGACAAAGTAAGACTCTGTCTTGAAAAAAAGAAGAGAGAAAGGGAGAAAGAGAGGGAGGGCGGGAGGAAGGAAGGAAGAGAGGGAGGAAGGGAGGAAAGAAGGAAGAGATGAAGAAAGGAAGGAAGAGAGGGAGGAAGGAAAGAAGAGAGTGGGAGGGGGAGGAAGGAAGGGAGAGAGGAGGAGAAAAGCACTGAGATCAAAGAAACAGTAAAAAAATCTTCCAACAAAAAGCCCTGGGCCAGATGGCTTCACACCAGAATTCTATCAACTCTTTAAAAAAAAAGCTCAAGCCTATAATACAGAGACTATTCTAAAACATTTAGAACAGTGGTTCTTTTTTTTTTTTTTTGTAGAGACAGAGTTTCACTTTATCGCCCTCGGTAGAGTGCCGTGGTGTCACACAGCTCACAGCAACCTCCAACTCCTGGGCCTAGGCGATTCTCCTGCCTCAGCCTCCCAAGTAGCTGGGACTCCAGGCACCCACCACAACGCCCGGCTATTTTTTTGTTGCAGTTTGGCTGGGCCGGGTTTGAACCCACCACCCTCGGTATATGGGGCTGGCGCCCTGCTCACTGAGCCACAGGCGCTGCCCAGAACAGTGGTTCTTTTTTTTTTTTTTTTTATTGTTGGAGATTCATTGAGGGTACAATAAGCCAGGTTACACTGATTGCAATTGTTAGGTAAAGTCCCTCTTGCAATCATGTCTTGCCCCCATAAAGTGTGACACACACCAAGGCCCCACCCACCTCCCTCCTTCCCTCTTTCTGTTTCCCCCCCCATAACCATAATTGTCATTAATTGTCCTCATATCAAAATTGAGTACATAGGATTCATGCTTCTCCATTCTTGTGATGCTTTACTAAGAATAATGTCTTCCACGTCCATCCAGGTTAATATGAAGGATGTAAAGTCTCCATTTTTTTTAATGGCTGAATAGTATTCCATGGTATACATATACCACAGCTTGTTAATCCATTCCTGGGTTGGTGGGCATTTAGGCTGTTTCCACATTTTGGCGATTGTAAATTGAGCTGCAATAAACAGTCTAGTACAAGTGTCCTTATGATAAAAGGATTTTTTTCCTTCTGGGTAGATGCCCAGTAATGGGATTGCAGGATCAAATGGGAGGTCTAGCTTGAGTGCTTTGAGGTTTCTCCATACTTCCTTCCAGAAAGGTTGTACTAGTTTGCAGTCCCACCAGCAGTGTAAAAGTGTTCCCTTCTCTCCACATCCACACCAGCATCTGCAGTTTTGAGATTTTGTGATGTGGGCCATTCTCACTGGGGTTAGATGATATCTCAGGGTTGTTTTGATTTGCATTTCTCTAATATATAGAGATGATGAACATTTTTTCATGTGTTTGTTAGCCATTCATCTGTCGTCTTTAGAGAAAGTTCTATTCACGTCTCTTGCCCATTGATATATGGATTGTTGGCTTTTTTCATGTGGATTAATTTGAGTTCTCTATAGATCCTAGTTATCAAGCTTTTGTCTGATTGAAAATATGCAAATATCCTTTCCCATTGTGTAGGTTGTCTCTTTGCTTTGGTTATTGTCTCCTTAGCTGTACAGAAGCTTTTCAGTTTAATGAAGTCCCAGATGTTTATTTTTGTTGTTGTTGCAATTGCCATGGCAGTCTTCTTCATGAAGTCTTTCCCCAGGCCAATATCTTCCAGTGTTTTTCCTATGCTTTCTTGGAGGATTTTTATTGTTTCATGCCTTAAGTTTAAGTCCTTTATCCATCTTGAATCAATTTTTGTGAGTGGGGAAAGGTGTGGGTCCAGTTTCAGTCTTTTACATGTAGACATCCAGTTCTCCCAACACCATTTATTGAATAGGGAGTCTTTCCCCCAAGGTATGTTCTTGTTTGGTTTATCAAAGATTAGGTGGTTGTAAAATGTTAGTTTCATTTCCTGGTTTTCAATTCGATTCCAAGTGTCTATGTCTCTGTTTTTGTGCCAGTACCATGCTGTCTTGAGCACTATGGCTTTGTAGTACAGACTAAAATCTGGTATGCTGATGCCCCCAGCTTTATTTTTGTTACAGAGAACTGCCTTAGCTATATGGGGTTTTTTCCGGTTCCATACAAAACGCAGAATCATTTTTTCCAAATCTTGAAAGTACGATGTTGGTATTTTGATAGGAATGGCATTGAATAGGTAGATTGCTTTGGGAAGTATAGACATTTTAACAATGTTGATTCTTCCCATCCATGAGCATGGTATGTTCTTCCATTTGTTAATATCCTCTGCTATTTCCTTTCTGAGGAGTTCATAGTTTTCTTTATAGAGGTCCTTCACCTCCTTCGTTAGGTATATTCCTAGGTATTTCATTTTCTTTGAGACTATGGTGAGGGGAGTTGTGTCCTTAATTAGCTTCTCATCTTGACTGTTATTGGTGTACACAAAGGCTACTGACTTGTGGACATTGATTTTATATCCTGAAACATTACTGTATTTTTTGATGACTTCTAGGAGTCTTGTGGTTGAGTCTTTGGGGTTCTCTAAGTATAAGATCATGTCGTCAGCAAAGAGGGAGAGTTTGACCTCCTCTGCTCCCATTTGGATTCCCTTGATTTCCTTGTCTTGCCTAATTGTATTGGCTAGAACTTCCAGCACTACGTTGAATAGTAAAGGTGACAGAGGACAACCTTGTCTGGTTCCAGTTCTAAGAGGAAAAGCTTTGAGTTTTACTCCATTCAGTAAAATATTGGCTGTGGGTTTGTCATAGATAGCTTCAATCGGTTTTAGAAATGTGCCACCTATGCCTATACTCTTCAGTGTTCTAATTAGAAAAGGATGCTGGATTTTATCAAATGCTTTTTCTGCATCTATTGAGAGGATCATGTGATCTTTATTTTTGCCTCTGTTAATATGGTGGATAACATTTATAGACTTGCGTATGTTAAACCAGCCTTGCATCCAGAACAGTGGTTCTTAACCTTGCTAAAGCTGTGGCCCTTTAATATAATTCCTGTGGGTCCCACAGGTTGAGAACCGCTGATTTAGAAGGAAGGTCCTTCTCCAAAACATTCTATGAAGCAAACATCACCCTGATACCAAAACCAGGAAAGGATCCAGTTAAAAAGGAGCACTACAGACCAATTTCATGAATTTATATAGATTCAAAAATACTCAATAAAATCCTAGTCAATAGATTACAGCTACACATTAAAAAATTATACATCATGGGTGATGCCTGTGGCTCAGTCCGTAAGGCACCAGCCCCATATACCGAGGGTGGCGGGTTCAAACCCGGCCCCGGCCAAACTGCAACCAAAAAATAGCCGGGCGTTGTGGCGGGCGCCTGTAGTCCCAGCTACTCGGGAGGCTGAGGCAGGAGAATCGCTTAAGCCCAGGAGTTGAAGGTTGCTGTGAGCTGTGTGATGCCACGGCACTCCCCGAGGGCCACAGAGTGAGACTCTGTCTCTACAAAAAAAAAAAAATTATACATCATGATCATGTAGGCTTCATCCCAGGGAAGGAAGGGTAATTTAACATATGCAAATCTATAAATGTAACTCACCATATCAATAGAAGCAAAAACAAAGACCATAGGATCCTCTCAATAGATACAGAAAAAGCATTTGTTAAAATTCAGTATACTTTTCTAACAAGAACTCTTAAGAATATAGGCATAGTGCGTACATTTCTTAAACTGATTGAGCCATCTATGACAAACCCACAACTAATATCATCCTGAATGGAGCAAAACTGAAAGCTCTTCCACTTAGAACTGGAACTAAACAAGGATGTCTTCTATCACGACTATTACTCAACATTGTGATGGAAGTTCTAGCCAATGCAATCAGGTAAGAGAAAACTATAAAGGGCACCCAAATGGGGGCAAAGGAGGTCAAACTCTTGCTCTTTGCCAATGATATGATCACATACTTAGAAAATCCCAGTGACTCAATCACAAGACTCCTGGAAGTGATGAAGAAATACAGTAACGGGTCAGGATATAAAATCAGTGTCACAAATCAGTAGTAGTCTTTGTTTACGGCAACAATAGCCAAGCTGAGAAGCTAATCAACGACCAATTCCCTTCACAGAAGCTTCAAAGAAAATTAAATACATAAGAATATGCCTAAAAAAAGAGGTGAAGGACCTCTACAAAGAGAATTATGAAACCTTAAGAAAAGAAATAACAGAAGACATTAACAAACGGAAGAACATACCATGCTCTTGGCTGGGAAGAATCAACATTATTAAAATGTCTATACTTCCCAAACAATCTACAGATTCAATGCAATTCCCATTAAAATACCAACATCATACTTTGAAGAAGTGGAAAAAATAGTTCTTCATTTCATATGGAACCAGAAAAAGAAACCATATAGCCAAGGCAATTTTTAGTAATACAAACAAAGTTGGAGGCATCAGTCCACCAGACTTTAGGCTATATTACAAGTCCACAGTGATCAAAAAAGCATGATATTGCACAAAAATAGAGACATTTGGAACTGGATAGAAAACCAAGAGATTAAACCAGTCTCTTATAGCCATTTGATCTTTGTTAAACCAAATAGAAGCATACACTGGGGAAAAGAATCCCTCTTAATAAATGATGCTGGGAAAACTGGATAACCACATGTAAAAGACTGAAACTGGACCCACATGCTTCACCACCTAAAAAAATTGATTCAAGATGGATAAAAGATTTAAATATAAGACATGGAATGATAAAAATCCTAGAAGAAAGTGTGGAGAAAACTCCTGAGGATGTCGGTCTGGGGAAAGATTTTATCAAGAAGATTTCCATAGCAATGGCGATAACAAAAATAAACAAATGGAACTTAATTAAATTGAAAAGCTTCTGCACAGCTAAGGAGATAACAAGCAAATCAAATAGACAACCTTCAGAATGGGAAAAGATTTGCATGTTACAAATCTTACAAAGGTTTAATAACTAGAATCTTTAGAGAGCTCAAATTAATCAACAGAAAAAGAATCCCATCTCTCACTGGGCAAAAAACATGAGCAGAACCTTCTCTGAAGAAGACAGATGAATGGTTAACAAAGGCATGAAAAAATGCCCATCATCCATAATCATCAGAGAAATGCGAAAGAAAATCAACCTGAGGTATCACCTAACCCCAGTGAGAATAGTCCACATCACAAAGTCCCAAAGTTGCAGATGCTGGTGTGGGCATGGAGGGAGGGGAACACTTTTACACTGTTGGTGAGTCTACAAACTCACATCGCCTCTTTGGAAAGAAGTATGGAGAATCCTCAAAGAACTCAAATTAGACTTCTCATTTGACCCCACAATCCCATTCCTAGGTATCTACTCAGAAGAAAAAATCATTTTAGTATAAGGATATTTCCACTGGATTGTTTATAACTCAATTTGCAATTGCCAAGATGTGGAAATGACCTAAATGTCCATCAACTCAGGAATGGATTAACAAACTGAGGTATAATGTATACTATGGAAAACTATTCAGCCATAAAATGATAGTGACTTTACATCTTTTGTATTAACCTGGATGGAGTTGAAACATAGTCTTTCTACTAAAGTATCACAATAATGGAAAAACAAATATCCAATGTACTCAATGCTAATATGAAGCCAGTAGACCATCTAATTCACACCCACAGAGGAGAAAAACTCATTTCAATTCAAGTTGAGGGAAGTGAGAATGAAGGAAAGGGGAGAGGAAAGGAGGGGGGCTTCGGAAGCTCCCAATTAATGGGCATGACATAGTGGTATAAGGCACATTTGGGTGCAGGACACAAGTACGAGAGGGACTCTGCCTAACAAATTCAAATATGACCTAGTTGTTTGTATCGCCACATTAACCTGAAATAATAAAATAAAGGTGATTGAATTTAAGCTGACAAAAAAAATCAGAATGCAATACCCCCCTCACACCCATACAATGGCTATTGTAAAAATAAAAAGGAAATGATAAGTGTTGACAAGGATGTAGAAAAATTGGAACTCTTATGTAATGTTGGGAATGTAAAATGGTACACACACGACGGAAAACAGTTTGGTGGTTCATCAACAAAATTAAACAATTTCCATGATCCAGTAATTTCACTTACAGGTATATACGCAAAAGATTTGGAAGCAAAATCTCAAAGGGATATGTATGTGTATCTGCACATTCATGTTCCTAGCAGTATTACAAGGTGTAAGCAACCAAAGTGTTCATTGACAAAGGAATAAACAAAATATGGACAAAATGTGGTATATATGTATTATTATTAAGTAATAGTACTCACACAATATAGATGAACCTTGAGAACATTATGTTACATGAAATAACCCAGTCACAAAAGGACAAATATTACATGATTCCACTTATATGAGGTACCTAAGAATGGTCAAATTCCTAGAGACAGCAGAATGATAGTTGCCAGAGGCTAGGTAGATGTGGAAATGGGGAGTTGGGGTTTAATGGATACAAAGTTTTAGTTTGGGAAGATAAAAAACTTATGGAAATGGATGGTGGTGATAGTTGCACAACAACATGAATATGCTTAACACCACTGAATCGTACACTTAAAAATGATTAACGAGGTTGATTTTATGTATATTTTACTACAATTTAAAAAACATTGACTTTTATTATAGGAGTTCAGCTCTTATACTCCGTTTCATTCATTGATTCATTGAATAAGTACCTAAATGGGGCAGTACCAAGAGTACCAAGCCATGACTCCCTTGCTACCCTACACTCTGCTGCTTCCAGACCATTCTTTCCCCTGCTTCCTCCTTTCTCTCCTTTGATGTTCAGTGCCACCTTGCTGTAACAACCTTTTCCCCCTTCCATATTCAACGCCTAGCTCTCAGCACTTGGTGCACAATTTTCCTTTCTTCCCCAATATCCAACATTCAGTGTTTTCCATGTGAACTGCCCATTTAACTTCTGATCTCCCTGGGTCCTACCTTTCCCCCTCTACCTTAGCCACACATTTCCACAATCACAGGAAACTGGTATCACCAGAAACTTACTTCAAAACCAAAACACTCCCCTCAACTACCTCCTATGCTCCAGCTCAGTTGCTGTTCCAGGTCTTCCGCCTCAGAGATCTGTGATCTGCTTCCTCCCATTCATGCCCTTCCTCTGTCAGCTTAACAGTCCTTCCCTTGCCAGCCCCCCACTCCCTGCTCCTCTGCAACACTCTGCAGGAACCCAACCATTCATAATATGCTAGTACTAAGGCTGGTAGGCAAAATCACACAACTGGCATTTCTTCTTTTCATTTTAAATGAATCGATAGCTTCAAACAATCACTTCCACTGCCTGACGACCCTGCTGTGTTTCCCAAGGACACTTCCCAGCCCCCACAATGACTATTCTATTCTTCTTTCCTCAGACCTTTCATTTTCAGCTGGTCATACAACTTGAATATACCTTCCTTGAGGTATATGACCAAACCTACAAACCTACCTGGTTCTGTATCCACTTTCTTCTCTCCTATAAAATGAGGAAGTAACTAGTTTCTGAGAGGCCAGTGCTTTCACATGTGCCCTGAAAACCATCCCTGCTCACCTTTTTAGGACTTTACTCCTGTATCTTCCCCTCTTCTACAGCATCATCAATTTACTCTCTACTGCACATAATAGGATTTAATGCCGTCTATCCTCATATAAAAATAAAATCCCTTCCTGGACCACTCATCCTTCTCTTCCTTTTTTTTTTTTTTTGTAGAGACAGAGTCTCACTGTACCGCCCTTGGGTAGAGTGCCATGGCGTCACACGGCTCACAGCAACCTCTAACTCTTGGGCTTAAGCGATTCTCTTGCCTCAGCCTCCCGAGCAGCTGGGACTACAGGCGCCCGCCATAACGCCCGGCTATTCATCCTTCTCTTCCTAATGCACCATTTCTTTCCTCATCTCAAAATTGTCTATGTGTGCTGTCTCCATAACTTCACCTCCATTTCTGCAATAGCTCTAATCATGGCTACCTAAAACCTGTAGGTTACCAGATCAAATCTTATCCATCTCCCGGTAGCATAGGAAACCCTCAACCATTTTGCTCCCTTCCAGAAGCACTCTCCTTCTTGGTTATGTAATACCACACTTCCTATATTCTAGTTGATGCTTCTCAGTCTTATTAGTTCTCCTCATTCCCATTTCTAAATACTGAAATCTTCAAGGGCAGTCCTGGAGTTCTGGAGTCCAAGGGAGACCAACCTTTTGACTTCTCTGGGCCACACTGGAAGAAGAAGAGCTGTCTTGGGCCACACACTAAATACACAAACACTAACAAAAGCTGATGAGCAAAAAAAAGTCCATGCATAATTTTGTGATGTTCACCATCACAAATAAGCAAAAAAGTCCTCACATAATAATTCTAATTATGCACTCTCTCATTCGGACAGTTGTAAAATCATAGAGCAGGTCCCAAATTTGCAATCACTAATATAGAAAATGTACATATCTAAGTAATAAAGTGTATTTGGCTGTGCTACGGGCACTGAGCCCTTCTTTTACTTTTATATTTAAAAATACTTTAAAACCCAAATACACTTTATTATTTAGCTAGTATCATTATCAATTGCCTGGTCTACAATAACCATTTTCTAACTAGTCTCCCTCTTTCTGCTCTTAACCCTCCAACTCCAAATGTGTTATTCTAAAAATACAATTTTAAACACTAGTGTTCTACTTAAAATCTTTCAATGACTTCTCATTATACTTAGAATAAAATCTCCATTTTCTATCATGCTCTGTAAGGACTTGCAGGATCTGGCCCTACTTTCCTCTCCAGCTGGTTTTTATGCTGGTTTTTTGTTTTTGTTTTTTGACACCCTGGCTTTTAGTTTCTTGGAAGCATCTACATACGGAATTTCCCTCTACCCTGACTTATCATCCTTTAGGTGTCTGCTTAAATAAATATCACCTCCTTAGGAGGGCTCCCAAAACCCACTTGAAAGGAAGACCTTTCTATTCTTTGTCATAACATCCTATTGATGTTCTTCACAGCATCTGTCTTGATTTGCCTTAGATATGTATATGTATTAGTATATTTACCGTTGTCTATCCTCTCACTAGGCTATAAGCTCCACCGGGTTAGAGTCCAAGGGAGACCAACCCGAGGGAGATTGTGTTTTTTACCATTGTATATGTAATGCTCTCAGCACCTAGTTATCATTCAATAAATATTTGTTGACTGAAAAAATTATGGATATTTAATTCAAATAGTGATAATTAGGACATACAATATGACAGAACCTCAGAGATATTGCACTTTTGGTTCTAGATCACTGCAATAAAGCAAAAATTGCAATAAAGTGAGTCACATAATTTTTTGTTTTCTCAGTGCACATAAAAGTTATATTTACACTATACTGTCATCTATTAAGTATGCTAAAAAAAAAAGTTAACAGTCACCTGAGCCTTCAGTAAGTCTTAATCTTTTGCTGGTGGAGGGTTTTGCCTCAATGTTGATGGCTGAGGACTGATCAAAGCAGGGGTCCCCAACCTTTTTGGCACCAGGGACTAGTTTCACAGAAAACAATTTTTCTATATACTGGGTGGAGGAATGGTTTTGGGTTGATTCAAGTGCATTCCATTTATCGTGCACTTTATTTCTATTATTATTACATTGTAATATATAATGAAAGAATTCCATAAGGCAAAATCCCAAAAATGGGAGCCCTGAGCTTGTTTTCCTGCAACTAGGTCAGGTTCTGACTTAAATCCTGCCAGTAGATACAGCTGTATAATTGAAGTACATCAACTCACTTGCCACTATAAAGCCTGCCACCAGATGCAGCTTAATTGTCACTGCCATTCACGGATAAGGTTTTGATATGAGTCTGCAAGCACTTGGGTTTATGTGCAGTCAAACCCTCTGCTAATGATAATCTGTATTTGCAGCCACTCCTCAGCACTTGCATCACTACATCAGCTCTACCCCAGATCATCAGGCATTAGAGTCTCACAAGGAGAATCCAGCTTAGATCACTTGAACATGCAGTTTATAGCAGGGTTCCTGCTCCTACAAGAATCTAATGGCACTGCTGATCTGACATGAGGCTGAGCTCAGGATGAGGAGCAGATATAAATACAGATGAAGCTTCACTCACCCACTGCTCACCTCCTGTGTGAGGCCTGATTCCTAACAGGCCATGAATGGGTAGCAGCCTGGAGGTTGAGGACTCCAAGATCAGGGTAATGGCTGCTGAAGGTTGGGGTGGCTGTGGCAATTTCTTAAAATGAAACGATGAAGTTTGCCACATTGATTGACCCTTCCTTTCATAAAAGATTTCTCTGTAGCATGTGAGGCTGTTTGATAGCATTTTACCCACAGTAGAACTTCTTTCAAAGTTGTAGTCAATTTTCTCAAACCCTACCACTGCTTTATCTACCAAGTTTATATAATACTCCAAATCCTTTTGTTGTCATTTCCCCAAAGTCCACAGCATCTTCACCAGGAGTAGATTCCAAAGCAAACCACTTTCTTTGCTCATCCATAGGAGACAAGGCCTCAATTTGTTCAAGTTGTATCATGAGCTTGCTGCAATTCTGACCAATCTTCAGAATCCACTTTTAATTCTAGTTCTCTTGCTATTTCCACAAAATGTGTAGTTCCTTCCTCCACTGAAGTCTTGAAGCCTACAAAGTCATAGATAATGATTCCTTTGATGGATCCCAGCAAAGTAAATTGAAAACCTAGATGCCATTAAGAATATTCATGATTCGGCTTGGCATCTGTGGCTCAAGCGCGCCAGCCACCTACACCTGAGCTGGTGGGTTCGAATCCAGCCTGGGCCCACCAAACAACAATGACAGCTGGAACCAAAAAATAGCTGGGCATTGTGGTGGGAGCCTGTAGTCCCAGCTACTTGGGAGGCAGAGGCAGGAGAATTGCTTCAGCCCAGGGGTTGGAGGTTACTATGAGCTGTGATGCCACGGCACTCTACTCAGGGTGACAGCTTGAGGCTTTGTCTCAAAAAAAAAAAGAATATTCATGATTCATTTTGAGAGGTCAAAATATCTACATCAGGAGAATTTGAAAGAAGTTTATTTCAACCCTCATGGATGACTTACAAAATACTTTTCTTAAATAATAAGACTTTTAAAAAATTATTATCATTATTATTATTATTTGAGACAAAGTCTTACTCTGTCACCCTGGGTAGAGTGCCATGACATCATACCTCACAGCAACCTCAAACTCCTGGGGTTAAGCAATCCTCTTGCCTCAGTCTCCTGAGTAGCTGGGATGATAGGCATGTGCCACCACATTCAGCTAATTTTTCTATTTTTAGTAGAGACAAGGTCTTGCTCATGCTCAGGCTGTTCTCAAACTCCTGAGCTCAAGTGATCCACATGTGTTGGCCTCCCAGAGTGCTAGGATTACAGACATGAGCCACCACACCTGGTCAAATAATAAGACTTGAAAGTCAAAGTTACTCCTTGATCCAAGGGCTACAGAGTGGATCTTGTGTTAGCAGGTATAAAAATAATATTTGTTTCTTTGTACATCTCCACCAGAGCTCTTGGGTAGGGGCATTATCAATGAGCAGTAATCTTTTGAAAGGAATCTTTTTTTTCTGAGCAGTAGGTCTCAACGATGGGCTTCAAATATTCAATAAACTGTGCTGTAAACAGATCAGTTGTCATCCAAACTTTGGTCTTCCATTCATACAGAATGCAGAGTAGATCTAGCATGATTCTTAAGGGACCTAGAATTTTTGAAATTAAAAATGAGCCTTGGCTTCAACTGAAAGTCACCAGAAGCATTAAGTAGGCCCTAACAAGAGAGTCAACCTGTCCTTTGAAACTTTGATCCTGGCATTGACTTCTCCGTTCTACCTATGAAAGTCTTACATGGCATCATCTTCCAATAAAAGGCTGTTTGTTTCATCTGCATGGAAAAGTCTTTAGTTTGTGTACCCACTTTCATCAATGATCTTAGCTAGATCTTCTGGATAACTTGCTGCAGCATCTCCATCAGCACCCGATGCTTCACCTTGCATTTTCATGGTGAAACTTCATTTTTCAGCCTCATAAACCAACCAAACATTCCTTTTGCAGCTTTCTTACCTTTCTCAGCCTTCATAGAATTGAAGAGAGTTAAGGCCTGGTTTGCTCTGCGTTCAATTTTGGCTTAAGGGAATGTTGTGGCTAGTTTGATATTCTATCCACACCATAAAGCTTTCTCCATATCAGCAATAAGGTTGCTTTGCTTTGTATTGACAACTCAGCGAATTATTTAAGGCAAAAAGATAGCTTTTGACCTATGTCTGTTTTTGGTATGACTTCCCCCTAAGCTTAACAATCTCTAGTTTTTGATTTAAAGTGAGAAATATACCAGCACATTGTACCTCATGATTGCATTAATGTACACAGCTATGATTTAATTAAAAAAAGTGAGAAATACTTAATTCTTCCTTTCTCTTGAACATTTATAGGCCATTGTAGGGTTATTAATTGGCCTAATTTCAGTATTGTTTTGTCTCAGGGAATATAGAGGCCTGAAGAGATGGAGAGAGGGAAGGGAATGGCCAGCAGGGGGTGGCAGTCAGAACTTACACAACATTATTGATTAAGTTCTCTGTGTTAGGCTGGGCACAGTGGCCCATGCCTGAATCCTAGCACTCTGGGAAGCTGAGGCAGAAGGATCTGAGCTCAGGAGTTTGAGACCAACTGAGCAAGAGTGAGACCCTGTCTCTACTAAAAACAGAAAAATTCAGGGGTTCACTAGTCAAGAAAAAATAAATAAACAATAAAAATAGAAAAATTAATACAACCTACTCAGGAGACTAAGGCAAGAGGATTGCTTGAACTCAGGAATTTGAGGTTGTTGTAAGCTAAGCTGACACCACAGCATTCTAGCCTGGGCAACAGAGTGAGACTCTTCCTCAAAATAATAATAATAGTAAGTTTGCTATGTTATATGAACACAGTTGGTCGTGCCCCAAAACAATGAAAATAGTAATATTAAAGATCACTAAACATAAACCATCATAACAGATACAGTAATCATGAAAAAGTTTGAAGCTGGGCATAGTGGTTCATACCTGTAATCCTAGTACTCTGGAAGGCCAAGGTGGGTGGATTGCCTGAGCTCAGAAGTTTAAGGCCAGCCTAAACCAGAGTGAAACCCCATCTCTAAAACCAGCTGGGCTTTGGGGCAGGCACCTGTAGTCCCAGCTACTCAGGAGGCTGAGGCAAGAGGATCACTTGTGCCCAAGAGTTTGAGGTTGCTGTGAGCCATGACACCATGACACTCTACCCAGGGTGACGGAATGAGACACTGTCTCGAAACAAAATGAAAGAAAGAAAAAGTTTGAAATATTGTGAGAATTACTGAAGCGTGACACAGGACATGAAGTGAGCACATACTGTAGAAAAATGGCACCAATAGACTTGCTTGATTCAGGGTTGCCACAAACCTTCAATTTGTAAAAAACACAATATCTATAAAGCACAATCAGGTGACGTGCAATAAAATGAAGTATGTCCGCATTTTAACATATTGTATGCAAATGTAAAAAGAAGGTAAATTAATTCTAATAGTCAAGGTACTGTATAATCATTAGGAAACACAAGGATGACTTCATATAAAGGCTGCTGCTCCTTCACATATAAGTTTCATACCCACCCAAGAGAAATATCCATTGGTAGGGATCATTCTCCTAATAATGTTTTTTTTTTTTTTTTTTTTGTGGTTTTTTGGCCGGGGCTGGATATGAACCCGCCACCTCCGGCATATGGGACTGGCGCCCTACTCCTTGAGCCACAGGCGCCGCCCCTAATAATGTTTTAAGTAGCAGTTAAGGTGCTCTTAACATTGCTTTGCTTAACACTTAAAAATCAATGTACTTAGCTCAAATTCATTATGAAAACAAAAGTAACTAAAGGGAAAAAAATCTTCACATAGTTATTTTTTCCCCTTCAATAAATACTTTCTAAAATTCTTCAAGAAAGTCTTGACAAAATAGTCACCAAATATTCAGTCATATTCTACCACAGGAGCACTTAATATCATAATACCTGTTTTTCAATTCAGCAGAAGTACTTAATATTATAATACCTTGTTTTTCAATTCAAAGTCACAAATTTTTGTTTTCTTAAAATCTAGTTGTGTCTTAACAATTGATAGCATGTCATAGTAAAATTGGCAGCAATTTTTCTTTATGATATGTAAAATAGTGTGTCTTAGATTTGATGAAATATGATCTGAAGTATAGAATAAGAGAAGAATGTAAAGATAAAGCAAATTAAAACTAAGAATATGTATATATCCTTCCTATTATTTCATATTAGATAAGAATCAGTGTTTTTCTCTTTTGGTAAATAAAACTAATTTAGGATGTTAATTACCCTCTTCTGGGGGTTATGAATCTCTATGACATATTTCATGAAACTTATGATCTATCTTCCTAGGAAAAAGTGTATAAGGAACACACATATGAGTATACAAATTTGTATATAAGTTAGGGATTCACAAGCCCCTAGGACACCAAACATCTATGTATCCTTAGTTAAGAAGGGTTAATTTAGACAATTATACAACAAGGTTCTAATGTATCTTTGTAAAACAGTTAATAAAATATAAACATAATTTAAAGCAAGTTTAAGCACTAAACACATACACACAGAAAGCTAGTACTTTTTTTTTTTGTGGTTTTTGGCCGGGGCTGGGTTTGAACCTGCCACTTCCAGCATATGGGACCGGCGCCCTACTCCTTGAGCCACAGGCGCCGCCCCCAGAAAGCTAGTATTAATGCATTAAGTTCCAGGGTTGGTACCAAAGTTTGATTTGAAGAATGGTATCTCTAATCTAAATTAACGTCTCATCTAATTCAACAAAGACCTTTGAGAGAATAATTCTCCTTACCTTTACCTTAAGAGGTCTTTTGTGTTTTTATTAGCAAAAGCATAATAGGTGCCATTCATTTCAAATAATTTAAATTCTATAGTCATAGCATTAAAACTGGCAATTCAGAGAATGTAGCACATGTTACTTTAAAAAGACGACAAATCAAAATTATTTAACATATTGTATTGAGTACTTCCCCCCCCCCCCAGAATTCTTTAAGCAATGGAAAAGTTCGAATATGGAAACAATCATGCATAATATGGAGCTTAATATTAGATGATGATACTACCTATAAACAATTAGCAAGTGTTTAAATCCCAACATGCCTTCCTGAGATTTACTATTCTTTAAAATAGTATTTTAAAAATATATGTAACACTTTAAGCGACTAAAATATTTAAGTTTAGGTAAAATTTTTTGTAGTGATCATTAACAATTTAATACTTTACCATATTTCAACGTAAGAGATGTTTCGAATAGTAAGGCTGCAATTAGTACATCTTCTTTAAGCACTTTGTTCCTTAAGTTCAGTCGTGCATGGGCTTCAGATAGAGAAACTCTTAAAAAAATTGATGTCAATTAAAATATGTTGATATTACAATAGTAATATATATTTTGGCAGGAACAAAGCAAGATCTATGTGAACACTAGCTGCACCTAAATGATCAGCATATTCTTTCTTAAAAACAATTTTAGTTTCTTTTCAAAGCATTTTTTCCCTATAAACTTAAATAGATTGTTGCAGAACAAGCCTGTATTCTTTCTTTTTTTGCAGTTTTTGGCCGAGGCTGGGTTTGAACCCACCACCTCTGGTATATGGGGCCGGCGCCCTACTCCTTTGAGCCACAGGTGCCACAATAGGTGGTTTAAAGATGCTTTTTTTTTTTAAGCCAGTATTCTTGCTTATTAACAAAGAGCTTGTTTCTGTCAAGGTTTCTATGTATCATTTCACACTCCTCTCCCAGGTTCTGTTCAGATAAAAACACAGTTCGGAATATTAATCTGTCTCTCATAGACAAATCTTAAACCTTTTCTTCTAGTTCCTCATTTGTCTGAATCTCACAATTTCAGTGTGAGAAGGAATCTTGGAGTTCAAAGTTCAAACTCTCATCAGATAACTGAATTTCTTCTGTAACATCCCACATACTCACTATGGAGTCTCTTTTGAACCTTTCCTAGCATTCACTGCTTCATAGGGCAATTTGTTCTTTATTATTATTTATTTATTTATTTTTTTTTGTAGAGACAGAGTTTCACTTTATGGCCCTCGGTAGAGTGCCGTGGCATCACACAGCTCACAGCAACCTCCAACTCCTGGGCTTAAGCGATTCTCTTGCCTCAGCCTCCCGAGTAGCTGGGACTACAGGCGCCCACCACAACGCCTGGCTATTTTTTTGTTGCAGTTCAGCAGGGGCCGGGTTTGAACCCGCCACCCTCGGTATATGGGGCCGGCGCCTTACCGACTGAGCCACAGGCGCTGCCTTGTTCTTTATTTTTTAACCAGGTTTGATTACTCTTTAGTTCTCTCTGAAGATATCAATTAGGCAGGTGTAATACACTTGAACAACTGCTGGACTTGGCAATCAAAAAACCTAGAATGAGTCTCTAGAATTTACTAGCTGTGTGATTTTGTATAAATCATTTATGAGAGTTTTTGAAATTCAGCTATAAAATGGGGATAAATAAAGGCATTTGAAAGTTCTGTAACTAACTATAAACAAGATTATATAAGTCTAAATTGAAATTAATTTCACAGCAATTTCCATTTGCTGGTATCTTGTTCTACCTTCTGAGACTTCTTAAATGTGACAGCTCTTCAAACATTCAAAGATAACTTTTATAGTTGCCCTGTGTTTTCTTTCCATCAAGGTAAATGTTTGTAATTCCTTTAGTATATTGAGTTCCTTTAGTATATTGTTCCTTTAGTATATTGAGTATATTTTTTATTTTTCATTTTTTTTGTACTTTTTGGCCAGGGGCAGGTTTGAACCTGCCACCTCCGGTATATGGGGCCGGTGGCCTACTCCTTGAGCCATAGGCACCACCCATGACTCATAATTTTTAACTTGTCATTATCTTGGCTTCTCTCTTTATGGCTAGATTTGGTAAATATTCCTTTTCAGTGTAGTAACACAGGTGTGATTTAACCATTAGAGTAGAGATGAGGCAGAACTAGAATTTTGGAGATATATATAGAATATATATATAAGCCAAAGAATACAGGCTTGTTCTATAAATATATATATCTCTATATCTATAAATATATAGAATATATAAATATATATTCTATATATTTATTCTACTAAGACAACCCTAAATTTCAGTGTTATTAACAGCCACATTACATCACTTAACTCCTAAGAAACATGAAAAAATGAATTCTCAAGTCCTTTTAATAGCTTTTCATATTAAGCCACATCAGCCATTCCCATCAATTCACAGTTCTACATGTAGTAGGGAATTTGGGGATCTAATAGAGGACTTTACATTTCTCCTATTAAGTTTCTTCTTTTTAGGTTAAGATTATAATTCAAGGCTGTGAAGTTCTCCTCAATGTTGCTCATTTTATAATACAAATTTGATTATCATCTCCCTGATATCTTCACCCAAGCTCCTTTTTTTTTTCTTTTTGAGACAGAGTCTCACTTTGTCACCCTCGGTAGATTGCCGTGGCATCATACCTACCAGCAACCTGAAACTCTTGGGCTCAAGCAACCCTCTTGCATCAGCTTTCTGAGTAACTGGGACTATAGGTGCCCACCACAATGCCCAGGTATTTTTTTAGAAATGGGTCTCAGTCTTGCTCAGGCTGGTCTTGAACTCCTGAAGTCAAGCAATCCACCGCCTTGGCCTCTCAGAGTGCTAGGATTATAGGCAGGAGCTACCATGCCCAGCCCAAATGCCTCCTAAAAATGTTGACCAGAACAGAACATATATCGAGACTTTCAGGAAAAGAGAATATTGTTTAGCTCTACTTCTCTAGAAAAGCAAAAATGGTATTATTTGATGCCTGTCTGTAGAAATGGTAGAAAAATTCAAGGTTTATGACTCTTATAGGTAATGGTTCATTTATGCTGCCATTTCATAAATGACCCAAAGTATTTATTTCCACAATGTGAAAAACTAGTTAACATATTAAAATTAACTGTTTTATTTATTTAATTTTATTTATTTATTTATTTATTTTTTTAGACAGGGTTTCTCACTATGTCACCCTTGGTAGAGTGCCGTGGCATCACAGCTCCCAGCAACCTCAAACTCTTGGGCCTAAGTGATTCTCTTGCCTCAGCCTCCCAAGTAGCTGGTACTACAGGTGCCTGCCACAATGCCCGGCTATTTTTTGGTTGCAGTTGTCATTGTTGTTTAGCAGGCCTGGGCTGGGCCCGAACCTGCCAGTCTCAGTGTATGTGGCCAGTGCCCTACTCACTGAGCTACCGGCACTGAGCCTATTTAATTTTTTTAGAGACAGAGTCTCTCTCTGTCATCTAGACTGGGTGCAATGATGTAATTATAGCTCACAGCATCCTCAAACTCCTGTGCTCAAGCAGTTCTCCTGAGTACCTGGACTATACATGTGTGCATAGCTAATTTTTCTTAGTTTTTTAGAGACAGTGTCTTGCTATGTGCCCAAGCTGGTGTTGAACCCCTGGCTTCAAGCAATCCTTCTCTCTTAGCCCCCTGAGTCACTAGGATTATAATGTGAGCTACTATGCCTGTAAACTTTGTTTTATTCTTGAATAAATATAATCATATAGAAACTGAGTCTATGAGAGATTAAAATTTTTTTTACTATAGAGAAAAATCATTATGAGAAAATAGGACCTTCAAAGCTTTTATTTATTCATTTATTTATTTTTGAGACAGAGTCTTAGTCTGTGCACTGGGTAGACTGCCATGACCTCCTGGCTCACATCAATCTCAAACTCTTGAGCTCAAGCAATCCTCTTGTTTCAGCCTCTCATAACACTTGGCTAGTTTTTCTATTTTTAGTAGAGATGCAGTCTCATTCTTTTTTTTTTTTTGTAGAGACAGAATTTCACTTTATTGCCCTCGGTAGAGTGCTATGGCATCACACAGCTCACAGCAACCTCCAACTCCTGGGCTTAAGCGATTCTCTTGCCTCAGCCTCCCAAGTAGCTGGGACTACAGGTGCCCGCCAGAACACCCGGCTATGCAGTCTCATTCTTACACAGGGTGGTCTCTAACTGCTGAACTCAAGTGGTCTAACTGTCTTGGACTCCCAGAGTGCTAGGATTACAGGCATGAGCCACTATGCCTGGACCTTTTGAAGCTTTTAAGCAGTACAATTTGATCTGAGTATTTTAAATATTACTTCAGAAAATAGAAAGAATTATATAATTCTGTTTATCATTTTTAAATTTAAAAAATTATTTTTGAGACAAATTCTTGGTCTGTTCCCCAGGCTAGAGTGCAATGGCATAATTATAGCTCACTGCAACCTCAAACTCCTGTGCTCAAGTGATCCTTCTGCCTCAGTCTCTTAAGCAGCTGGGATTACAGGTGCAGGGCCACTATGCCTAGCTTTGGTGGGTTTTTTTTGTTGTTGTTTTTTGGGGGGGTTTCTTGTATTTTTTTGTAGAGATAGTGCCTCCCTCTGTTGCTTAGGCTGGTCAAACTCCTGGCCTCAAGAGATCCTCCTGCATCAGCCTCCAAAGAGCTGGTGTGCACTTCTACACCCAGTCCCATTTTAAAACATTTATCAAAGAGTTGATTTCTACCTTGGTTTCTCTTTAGCATTTTTCAGCTCTACCAAGATAGATGCATAGTTGGACAAATCAACTAAATGTGTCTATCTCTTATAGGCCTATACTGGCATTTCCTGCCACTGCTTCATCTGTCTTATTTTATATTGCAGTTCTAACAAGATACAGTATATATTTATTTAATGGATTATTTTACTCCTGGTCCTACTTCATAATTTGTTTGAGAATATACTTTAATACTATATCATATGAAGTAATAACCTATCAATAGAGAACTGTTTAACTTATGCTACAGTGACATCATAACAACAGTGAAGCTGTGATGCAGCTATTAAAACAGAATAAGATAATTCTTTACAGGCATGCATGATTCCATCTGGGCAGAAAGGGTATATCTATTCATATGAAAAAATATATGGCAGGCATGGTGGCTCATGCCTGTAATTTTAGCACTCTGGGAGGCTAAGGCGGGCAGTCCTTGCTTGAGCTGAGGAGTTCGAGACCAGCCTTAGCAAGAGTGAGACCCCATCTCTACTAAAAATTTTAAAAAAAGAAAAACCAGCCAGTATTTTGGTGGGCACCTGTAGTCCCAGGTTTGCAGGAGGTTGAGACAAGAAGATTGCTTGAGCCCAAGAGTTTGGAGATTGCTGTGAGCTATACGATTCCATGGCACTCTACCAAGGGCAACAAACTGAGACTCTATCTCAAGAACAACAACAACAACAACAACTATATATTTATATATCTACACACTTACATGCTTATATACGTTTAGATCTTTTGGCACTTTTTTTCTGAAATGGCTATCAGAACTGTTGTTATAGGTTATCTGACAATTAAGTTCAAGAACTCATCCTAAGTGCTTTGAAGGGTAGACTAGGCACGAGTGTCGGTGTGTAGCTTCCCAAGGGGAGTACTTCAAAGGTGACCATGATAACACAGTAATGAAGTATGTAGCACTTTTTCTAGCGTAAGTTTGCAAACTTAATTGTCTGACTTTGTAGACTTTTACATTGTTCACTTTCTTTTATAATAATTAGTTAAAAAAAATTGTTTTTTTTGGAGACAGAGTCTTACTACATCGCCCTTGGTAGAGCGTCATGGTGTAACAGTTCACAGCCACCTCAAATTCTTGGGCGTAAGCGATTCTTTTGCGTCAGCCTCCCAAGTATCTGGGACGACAGGTACCCGCCACAACGCCCGACTATTTTTTTTTTTTTTTGTAGAGACAGAGTCTCACTGTAGCGCCCTCGGTAGAGTGCCGTGGCCTCACACAGCTCACAGCAACCTCTAACTCCTGGGCTTACGCGATTCTCTTGCCTCAGCCTCCCGAGCAGCTGGGACTACAGGCGCCCGCCACAACGCCCAGCTATTTTTGATTGCAGTTTGGCCGGGGCTGAGTTTGAACCCGCCACCCTACTCACTGAGCCACAGGCGCCGCCCAACGCCCGACTATTTTTTTGTTGTAGTTGTCATTGTTGTTTAGCCAGTCTGGGCCGGGTTTGAACCTATCAGCCTCAGTGTATGTGGCTGGTGCCGTAACCACTGTGCTATGAGCGCTGAGCCAAATTTTTATTTTTTTAATTTACTTTTATTTTTATTTATTTTTTTTGAGACAGAGTCTCGCTTTCTTGCCCCTGGTAGAGAACTGTGGCATCACAGCTCACAGGAACCTCAAACTCTTGGGCACAAGCAATTCTCTTGCCTTAGCCTCCCAACTAGCCGGGACTATAGGTGCCTGCTACAACGCCCAGCTATTTTTTTACTTTTGTTCAGACGGGGGTCTCCTTCTTGGTCAGCCTGGTCTTGAACTCCGTGAGCTCAAGCAATCCACCTGCTTCGGCCTCCCCGAGTTCTGAGATTACAGGCGTGAGCCACGGTGCCCAGCCTTTAAAACATTTTATTTTTTTTATTATTATTATTTTTTTTATTGTCCATAGATTTCTGCTATTTCTTTCTTTTTTTTTTTATTAAATCATAGCTGTGTACATTGATATGATCATGGGGCATCATTCACTAGCTTTACAGACCATTTACCAAGTTTCACATATACCCTTGTAAGAAGCACCGCTGGTGTAATCCCACCAATCCCCTTCCCTCTACCCACCTCCCCCCTCCCTCCCCTAAAACATTTTAAAGGAAGAAAAATAGATGAGTCTATTAATGTTTTTAGAAGTACACAGAATGATAAATTTAAGAATTTTTTTCTAGGCTCAAATACAAAATACCTGGAATATAGGGCAGTGCCTGTGGCTCAAAAGAGCAGGGCGCTGGCCCCATATGCTGGAGGTGGTGGGTTCAAACCCAGCCCCGGCCAAAAACTGCAAAAAAAAAAAAAAAAGAAACCTGGAATATAAACAGTCACGTTTATTTAAAAAACCCAGTCATTTGCATTTGAAATCAGTGCAATTTTTTCAGACACATTTCATACAGAGGATCCAATAAAATTCTATTTAGTGAGAAAAATTATTGGAAGTTAAAATGATACAACCATATATGTGTAATGACAAAAGGAATTATTAAGTCACCTTAGGTTCTTTGGAACAAGGTAAATTATAAACCAGCAAACCAGCAATCAAGCAAACAGAAACAAGTGAAATAGATAAATAAATGCAACGCATCGATTAAAAGTCAATATTGGCTTTAAAAATCTTGAATACTTACAAATATTTTAATGCAGATGCTGACAGTTTTGATCCATATACAGAATCTGTTCTAATTCTTCGACTTGCTAGATAATAGCCATCAATCATTCTTTCTGCTTCTGAGCTAAATTCCACATTCAAATTCTTTGCAAAATCCAGTAGCTAAATTAAAAGTGTAAAACATCCAAGAGACTAAGGATTTATTATAGAATCAATATGACAAAAATCAAAAGTATACTGGCTTTTTATTTTTGAAAGTTTTCAGATTTTATTTACATTCAATTGAGTAAATACCTGGGGCCATCCCAAAGTCACCAAGTACTTTAA
Organism: Nycticebus coucang; assembly: GCF_027406575.1. Taxonomy (NCBI): domain Eukaryota; kingdom Metazoa; phylum Chordata; class Mammalia; order Primates; family Lorisidae; genus Nycticebus; species Nycticebus coucang. The sequence continues at coordinate 17,449,126 of NC_069792.1, read as the reverse complement.
ATCATGGTCTCATACTTGTAAAGAATATTAAAGTTTACCCAGAATAACCTCTTCCTCCTCAGTGCAGAAATGTTCTTTGCAATGTATTTGAATGACTTAGCAATGTCTTTGCTTCCAGTGGGAGAAAGACTCACCTCTCTCAGAAGCTTTCCCTTTTGAAAAGCTTTAATTCTTGAAAGGTTTGTTTCCTTATAACTTTCTCTCATTGGCCCTGGAGCTACTTGCCCTCCTTACTTCCTTTCCTTCCTTTTAAAGAACACGTACCTGAATATTTGGAAAGATGGCAGGCATTGTGTTCAGTGCTATGAAGGTGGGCCTTGGAGATTTAGTAAGATTTGAGTAGAAAATAATTTTCTTTCTTTTTTTTTCTTGTAGAGACAGAGTCTCACTTTATGGCCCTTGGTACAGTGCCGTAGCATCACACAGCTCACAGCAACCTCCAACTCCTGAGCTGAAGCGATTCTCTTGCCTCAGCCTCCCGAATAGCTGGGACTACAGGCGCCTGGCACAACGCCCGGCTATTTTTTTTTTTTTTTTTGGTTGCAATTCAGCCGGGCCGGGTTTGAACCCGCTGCCCTCGGTATATGGGGCCGGCGCCTTACTGACTGAGCCACAGGCGCCGCCCTAGAAAAGAATTTTCTAACACAATAATTATTGCTGTTTTCTCTAAGTTTTATATATTTTTTTTTCTGAGTTAGTGATTCCCAGTTCCTTAAATCCTTACTCTGTGACATATTTTCTGGACATTTTTTTAACTATCCTAGTTATTTTCTACTTTTTAAACTAATAGAACCAAGGAAAATATTAACTATAATAATAATGACTTTTAAAAAAAGTGTATAGAGGGCGGCGCCTGTGGCTCTGTGAGCAGGGTGCCGGCCCCATATACCAAGGGTGGCGGGTTCAAACCCGGCCCTGGTCAAACTGCAACAAAAAAATAGCCGGGCGTTGTGGCGGGCGCCTGTAGTCCCAGCTACTCGGGAGGCTGAGGCAGGAGAATTGCCTAAGCCCAGGAGTTGGAGGTTGCTGTGAGCTGTGTGAGGCCACGGCACTCTACCGAGGGCGATAAAGTGAGACTCTGTCTCTACAAAAAAAAAAAAAGTGTATAGATATGTGCCAGATTGGATATGTCCTGGATCGAATATGTCCTGGCTTTTTTGTTCTCTTTATATTCCACACTTCTCTCTAGGCCATCAGAACTGGGTGATACTATTAATACTATCAGTAGCCCTCTCTAAGTTTTAACCTCTGGTAGCAAGATGATGGGAGTGTTGTCAGGTTTCCAGCTGTCAGCCTCTCAGAACAGCCTACATCGTATGTCTGACTGAGGTGGAGTAAAGAAGGTATCCTAGAGCCCACAGGTATAGAAGGCTAATACACTTCACCCTAAACTATCTCAGTCTGCCTTCTGGAGAGTCCAGACCGTAACAAATGCCAGCCACTCTGATTTGTGTGATGCACAGATTTACCTTCCAGATAAACCATTTTCACTACTTCACTTGCCTAGTGAAGTCTGCAGCTGCTCTCTAGAGTATGACAAGTCAACTATAAATCGTTTTGCTTCAAGGATTATCATAAATTTGCCAAAGTTGACTCTCTAATACAACTTTTGTTCCAGTTGAGCTGGTCTTCTCATAGTTTTCCATGTATACTAATTTCTACTTTTATGTCTTTGCTCTTACTGTTAATTCTGCTTAGAACACCCATCCTTCCTGCCATCAAAATTTTACCTTTTCTTAAAGCACAAAGTCCCACCTCTTCCATGAAGTCTTCCCAAAGTTTTACATTCTACCTTCATATCTTCCTTTCAGTACTACTCAGATTAACACTTTAATTGCTCCTTACTAGTTTCATGTATCTTTTTAAAATTTCAATAAAATGATCCTACATTTAAAGAAGAAAGTTTACATTTGTATAAGAAGAGAAAAGAACAGAAATAGGCTCATATATGTTAATTATTCAGTAAATACCTGACTAGTTAATAAATCCATGGGTTTTTTGTTTCTTTGTTTTTTAGGAAAAAACAGGCAAAAATTTCTCTGGGTAATTAGTTATTTACATAATAAATTATTTATTTATAATTAGTACCCTAATTTCTAGAGACTACTTTTTTCTTACACACTAAAAAGCAAACACAAAACTAAAACCTTATTATACTATATACTATTCTTTTTCTATTCTAACCCATATGAATAAACAATGCTCATAGTTCATTTTTTAAGTTCACCCACCTTTCAACCTTTTTACTCAAACAATATGCTTATCAAGAAGGTGGGTATGAAAACAACTTTTTAATGATCCATGGACTTCCACTTTCCAATATCCTCTGGCTTTTATCTATCATACCCAGATAGTCTACTCTACTATGGACAGATTTCTCAATATTAAAAGGGTTTCAGTTATAAATAATTGAGCACCTTTAATGGCTATCAGAATTATTATTAAATTTATTTTTATTTAATTATTTATTTTCTTGTTTATTTACAAAATTTTTTTTTAGTTAGAACTCTGAAGGTATTCATACAAGGGAAATTCTTTTGAACAGGCTAGAAAATGTAAATAACTATATACTTATAAAGTCTATCATAATTTTCCATAGACATATTCTATTTTGTTTTTTTCATTGAGATTCTTTAAGCTATGGTGATTTGGATAGTGAATAAACTCAGCATTTTACCAGTTGTTTATTTAATCATAACCCTAAATAATTTCTAAACAATGTCCTTAAAATGTTTAAAAGCTGAAAGCAAGTTGGAATGAAAGAATCCTAATAAAGAAAATCAAATGCTTAACAGGACTTTTATTTAAACTGAGAAATATTAGCATTGGCATTCTCAGTAACCTTTACCTTTTCAAAATCTTCAGCTGTGAACTGTTTAGAAGCAACATAAAGCAGTCTTTCAGGATCAATGGCTTTCTTCAAAGTATGTCGCACAATAGGAAGAAGTGGGTGGCAAGGAGATGATTCATTGCAGTTAATCAATAATCCAAATGCCTCCACAAGGTTAGCTGGAATCAAACTACAATCCTACATCAAAAGAAAAGATAAGAAGAAAACATTCAACTTTGGCACTTTCACAACTTGGAAATAATTATAAATTAATCATCATATATAACTTAATATAATAATAATTATTATTAATTATTGTGTTTAATTAATTATAATTTAAAGCAATTTACCTATAGTCTGGGAACTTTGTGGTGACTGACTTTTTAAAAACCTTCATTGAGTATTTTCTTACACATCATTCATTAAAGACTCTCTATTTATTCAAGTAGTAATTTCTGTTGAGCAAATACCTGATCTACATAACTAAAAAACATTATAATTTTTATACAATTGAGTCACCATTTAGTTATTTGCCCAATAAAGTATAGAAATGGGTTAATAACAAAAACACTAAGAAGACATATTAAAATGTGTGACAAAATACCCTGGAAAACATTCTAATAATAAAACATACATATACCCTACCATCTGACCAATTAGAGTGTTGGTTTTCTGTGCATTTCTCCTTGAAGATGAATCCATATCAACAAAAGACCAAAAACTGCACTGAACTGGAAAAGTCACTTGTTGATCAGTATCACCCCCAAACTTCTTTCCTGGGATGTAAACCGTAATGCTTCTGCTTTCCAGAACTAAGTCAGAAGACATTATCCATTTGTTATTTAAGTTTTTGGTCTATATGTCTACAAATTAATAACAGACATTATTATGCAGAATAATACTGTACAAACTTTGGGTAGTAAAGACACAAGTGAATTTGATTGTTTTGCAAGATACTGCTAAGTTAGAGCATCTGTCATAAAGAAGAACAAAGCAAGAAAAATATTTGAATGTTTACATGTCCCATGACTTGATGAGAACCAGCAGTCCAAAGCCTGTAGTTGGAATTGTAGTCAGGCGTCTGGGTGGAACAGGCAGAGGGCTAGGCAGAGAGAGGACTGTGAGATTGGTCATATAGTGCAGGCATGCAATAGAGGCTACACTTAAATAATGTTCTTGTATGTGGAAAATAAATGATAAAAGTAAGCCATCCACGTGGGAGTGAAAGAGGAAGATAGACAGAATATGAACTACAATTACTAGAGGGAAATAGATCTCGAATTCAAAATGTTCAAAACCAAATTCCTTGTCCCCACCTTTCTAATGGCTCTGTGTTCACTATTCACAATGGTGGTGTCCTCATCCATCTGCTCAAAACCCAAACAAAAAATATGGAACCATCCTATTTTCACCCTTTCATCTTTCTTTCACCCCTTATTCACCCCTTAATGGATTTAACACCATTCCTAGGATTCTCCCTCTCAAATAGTTTTCAAATTAATTTTTTCTTCATTCATGATAATAGAGTCTTTTGTGTGTGTTTATCTTTCCCTTGGGTCATAGGGTAAATGTATATTTAACTTTTATAAGAGAAAAACTCAAATCAATTCAAGGTGGGGGTGTTGGAACAAGGAAGCGGGGACAGGGGAGGACGGAGGGGGATGGGTGGGCTCCCACTTAATGGACACAGTGTTAGGGTGTATGGCACATCTCTTTGGGGCAGGACACAACTGTAAGAGGGACTTTACCTAACACACGCAAACACTGTAACCTAATTCTTTATATCCTCAATTAACCTGAAAAAAAAAAAACTGTCAGGGCGGCACCTGTGGCTCAAAGGAGTAAGGCGCCGACCCCATATGCCGGAGGAGGCGGGTTCAAACCCAGCCCCAGCCAAAAATTTCCAAAAAAAAAATTCAATGCAAAAAAAAAAACTGTCCCCCCAATTCTCAGAGAGACAGACTTGAGAGAATGTGCTAGTCTCTATTAGTGCTTTGCAAAATAAACCCTTTCTCTGCTGTAAAAAGAAAAAAGAAAACTATGGAGATTTGCTCTTGAACATTAATGGAAAATCCTTGACAAAGTAGTAGCAAATCAAATCCAACAATGTATAAAGAGAATTATATACCACAACCAAATGGTATTTATTCTAGGTATGCAAGATTGGTTCAATATTCAAAAATTAAATAATGTGGGCAGTGCCCGTGGCTCAAGGAGTAGGGTGCCGGCCCCATGTACCAGGGGTGTGGGGTTCAAGCCTGGCCCCGGCCACAACTGCAAAAAAAAAAAAAAAAAAAAAAAAAATTAAGTAATGTAATCTATCACACTAACAGCCTAAAAGAAAAATAAATCATATTAAAATGATCATATTAATAGATTCAGAAAAGAATTTGACAAAATCCAATACCCATTCATGATTAAAACTCTCGGCAACTTAGGAATAGAGGAGAACTTCAATGTGATAAAGAAAATTTATGGGGGCGGCGCCTGTGGCTCAACGTGTAGGGCGCCGGTCCCATATGCCGGAGGTGGCGTGTTCAAGCCCAGCCCCGGCCAAAAAAAAAAAAAAAAGAAAATTTATGGAAAATGTACAGCTAACATCATATTTAATGATGAGAATTTTAAGCTTTCCTGCTAAGATCAGGAACAAGGCAAGAAATCCCCTCTCACACTACTTTTCGACATTGTACTGGAGGTCCTAATGCAATAAGACAAGAAGAGGAAATAAATCTGGCCCAGTATAAACTCACGTGTTAGCACAACACCAAAAGCTAGCACAGGACATTTGCACATTAAATTCCCCTGTTTTTTTTTTGTAGAGACATATTCCCCTGTTTTTATTTATAAAACTGAAATGAAAAATGGCATTTAATGTAACTTCTGAATTCCTAAAACATATTCAATACTATCTTCACTGTTAAATAACTCCTTGACTGATGAAGAGTATAGATTAAATAAGTAAAAATTAATCTGAAGAAAAGTTTACCTGATTGAAGCTGTTCAAGTTTATCTTTTTTGTGTGAAGCCACATCCCCTATAAAGCAGATACCACCTTTGGCTAGCAAAGCACTGCCAGCTTGAATGCTAACTGCTCCAGTTCCATACTTATTCCTGGATAGAGTGGGGAAAATTTCAGTAGAGACTGGATGACATATACCACGGGGAACAAGGCTTATGCTAAAATTCAAAAGCCTAAGGGGAAAAAATAAAAAATAAAATTTTTATTACTTTTATTTGATTTTTAGAAGTCAGAATGTGTTAACAGATACACAATTAAATTTAATTTGATTCAATGTTTATTGAATACCTGTGCTATACCAGCTATGTGCTAGAGATAAAAATATACATGAGATTTGGTCCTTAACTTAGAAAGCCTAAAAAGAAAGACATAAAAACTAAAACATAAAGCGGTAAGTACTAAAATAATATCTTCAAAACATTCAGAAGGGAGTATTATTTCTTGCTAGAAGGGTGCCACAGAAAGTTACACAGAGATGACATTTGAACTGAACCTTCTTCTTTTTATAGATTGCTTTCTTTTGTTTATTTAGATTTTTTTGCATTAAGCTTGCCAATGTCCCATCTGCCTCTATATCATGGCAACTCTTTTTTGTTTTTTTGTTTTGAGACATCTCACTTTGTAGACCTTGGTAGAGTGCGCTGCGATCACAGCTCACAGCAATCATCTCAGATTCTTGGGCTCAAGCCACTTTCTTGCATCAGCCTCCAGAGTAGCTGGGACTACAGGCGCCCACCACAACGCCCAGCTATCTGGCTCAGGTTGGTCCCAAACATGTGAGCTCAGGTGAGGAACTTTTTTTTTTTTTTTTTGAGACAGAGTCTCAAGCTGTTGCCCTGGGTAGAGTACCGTGGTGTCACAGCTCACAGCAACCTCAAACTCTTGGGCTTAAGTGATTCTCTTGCCTCAGCCTCCCAAGTAGCTGGGATTACAGACGCCCACCACAATGCTTGGCTATTTTTTTGTTGCAGTTGTCATTGTTGTTTTAGCTGGCCCCGTCGGGGTTCAAACCCACCAGCCTTGGTGTATGTGGCTGGCGCCCAACCCACTGAGCTACAAGCGCCGCCTCAGGTGAGGAACTTTTAAAACTACTGATGCAAGGTCACAGAATACAAAGTCAAAATATAAAAATTAGTTGTATTTCTATATATTTATAGCAAACTATTGAAAATGAATTTAATAAAATAATTCAATGCTATTTTAGTAGCATCAAAAACATCAAATATTTAGGAATCCATTTAACAAAACATACATGATCTTTATAAAGCATTGCTGAAAGAAATTAAAGAAGATGTAAATAAAAGGAGAGATAGACAATATTCATGGATTGGAAGATTCAATATTGTTAAGATGTGCATGCTCCTCAAAAAGGTAAGGAAAGAACTTGAACAAACACTTCATAAAAGATGATGTATGAATAGCCACAATAAGCACATGAAAAAGAGCTCAAATCAGTAGTCATCAGAGATGTGCAAATTAGAATCATGAGATGCCATTTTATAGTCACTGGAATGGCTAAAATGAAAAAGATTGACAAAACAAATTTTGATAAGATTGGGAACAAGTAGAACTCTCATATTGTTGGCTGGAATGTACAACCACCTTGGAAAACTAGCAATTTCTTGTAAAGTTAAATACTGTACTACATGTTCATCTATTTTATGAAACAGCAATCCCACTCCCAGGTATTACCCAAGATAATGAAAATAATATTTCCACAAAAAGACTTGTACAAGAATGTTTACAGTAGCTTTATAATAGTCAAAACATGCAAAACTCAACATCCACCACTAGGAGACTGGAAAAACAACTGTGGTATATTCATATAAGAGAATACTACTCATCAAAAAAAATGATGAAGTACTGATGCATAAAACTGGACCAATCTCAAAAACTTTTTGTTAAACAAGAGAGACTAGACCCCAAGGAGGATGCACTGTATAATTCCATTTTATGAAGTTTAACAATAGGAAAATTAATCTATGGTTACAGAAATCCCCTGTGGAGACAGGAACTGACTGGAAGAGGGAATGAGGGTAATTTCTTGGGTGATAAAAATGTTCCATAGCTCATTGTGGTAGCGAGTATAGGAGTCTATGTATTTGTTAAAATTCATTAATTGATTTTAATGGTAATAATAAGATATGATTATTATACTATAAGCAAATTTTACTTAAAGACAAACAAAATTAAATCTGCCATATAGACCCAAATATCATAAGAAAAGTCAAATGGTTAATGACAAACAGGAAAAGAGACAAAGGCCTTAATTTACAACTGCCATCACAAATTAGTAAGAAGTAGATAAACAACTTAGAAAAATAAGCAATGAAAAAAAGAAAAATAAACAATGGTCAAAATTAGGAGGTTTATAAAAAATAATACAATTGTTTAGTAAGATTTAAATGATGCTGAAAGTTATTTCCAGTTGAAATAAGAAATGCAAATAAATGCAAATGCATTTAAGAAACGCAAATAAAAATAAAATACTATTTTCTACCTCTCAGATTATAAAATTTAAAAGTTTGGAAATAGCCAGAGATGGTGAGTATGTCAGGGAACTAAATACTTTCATGAGTAGAAAATAAAGTGGTGAAATATGTGGAATTTTGGATCATTACAAGTGGCAATTTAATTTTAGCAAAATATTATTTGTATAATTAATATGATGGTGATTTGCATTTTTCTATTTTAAATTCACTTTATAAATTTATTTTTTGCTTTAGAATTACATGCAAAATATTTTAAAAGGAGCTTATTCTAAATTTTGTGAACATTCATGTAACTTTTTAAGAAAAGGGTACTTGCTTATGGGCAGCCACAAAACTCTGAGTAGAGGCCTATTCCAAAGTTAGGAATGAGGTATCACCAAAACAGTAATTTTGGCACTGTTGGGTATAGTGAATCAATATTATTGAATGGAATCTTGGAGAAAAATTTAAAAATGGCTTATTGGCTCCTTGCGGGGAAGATTACTAAAAAATGAAAACAAAGCACAAAGGTAGAGCTAGGGAATGGGGGAAAAGGAAGGCTGGGAAGGATGCATTTGCTACATATCCGTAAAGGAATGAGTGAGGGAAAAGGTTCAAACTTCGAGTGGTTACACTCTCAAAGTATTAAAAGCAAATATCTCATTTATCTACTTATGTTTCAAAAGTTTATTACTTTATTGATAAAAAGTGACTAGAATAATTATATATACTAGTTCAGATAAATCCTAAATATTCCTCTTATAATAATGCTTACTGAAAAAATTTATACAAACCTGTGGCCAATTAACATTTTAAAAAATTCATGTCAGTTGGGCACCTGTAGCTCACTTAAAGTGCTGGTCCTGTGTACCATGGGTGGGGGGTTTGAACCCTAGGTCTGCCTAGGTCTGCTTAATAAAAAAAAAAAAAGAAAAAAGTTCATGTCACATATTTACCTGTCTACTAGTAGAGTATCACTTGTTATAATTAAAATATCCAGGCAATCTTCCAGTTCCTTTTTACGGTCACTTGTCTGTACAAGACTCATCAACAAACAGAGTTTGAGCAAATTGTAAGTCCCAGGAGGAACAATCTGTGATGCAAAGATATTGGCAAGTATTGCTGTAAACTTCCAGCATGAACTGGAAGTCAAGGAAAGGAGACGCTTGAAGTCGTCACTAATTCCTGAAGGAACTGAAAATAAATATTAACACATATGTTAGAAAGGGATTTAAAACAAAAACACATTACAGACACTGATTCCATTTATCTAAAATATCAAATTATAGTTTTAAAGACATATTCAAATTCTTACAATGATATTAAATTATGATTGGAGGCCACACTGGTCTATCATTTCTACCCCAGGAAGTATGATAAAGGGAAGAGATCATCATCCTGTGTGTTCAAACGGATTGACTGGGGCCTGCAGACAAATTCTTCATTCTTTTTTTTCAAAGATTGATGTGAGCAGAACCAGATCATGGAACTCTTGCTTACTGTGTTTGCATATCTATGTTTGAAAGGGTATCACTTTGTTTCTTTCTTTCTTTTTTTTGAGAGAGAGTCTCACTCTGTTGCCCCAGACTAGAGTGCCATGGCATCAGCCTTGTTCACAGCAACCTCAAACTCCTGGGTTCAAGTGATCCTCCTACCTCAGCCTCCTGAGTAGCTGAGACTACAAGCACCCACCACAATTTTTCTATCTTTAGTAGAGACAGGGTCTACTCTTGCTCAGACAGGTTTCAACTCATTCCCGAGTGCTAGGATTACAGGTGTGAACCACTGCACCTGGTGAAACAGAATCACTTTCAATGAGGGACAATAAGCAGAATGAGGAATATTCGAATGTTGCTGTTAAAAGGAAAGATTTATATTCTACTACTTTGAAAGCACTATACTGTACTATATTACAACATTCTAGATCTTCTCCATCCCCTAGATCTCTCCAATTCCTGAATGACTGATTTATCAAATTGATCAATTTGGGGGAAAAATGCAGTGCATGTATATCCCAGTCTCCTTCCTCTTGGCTGATGTCATAGAGCAATGATCTTCTATACTCACCCATCCCCACGGACTAAGTGAGGCCTTTTAGCCCAGCTCTTGACACATTTGGGTGGGTAAATTTGCCTAATTCTGATGTCAGCATAAGAAAGCACACTTTTTCGCCTGTATGTAAGGAGGATTGCTCAAGCCCAGGAGTTAGAGGCTGCATTGAGCTATGATGGCACCACTGCACTCTAGCCTGGGAAACATGTTCTACTACCAAAATCAATAAATCTTGAGAAACTCAACAGCAGAAAATATTAAAAAGATCACTAAACTAGCCCATCAGTACTTTCTTTTAATAAACTTTTCTTTTCAAGATAAGTAGAAATATCTAGAATCCACTTACATTTAAATTCAAGTTGGGCCTCTATTATTGCAGATGGCTATCTATTCATTCCAAAAATTCTAGCTCTACCCAAGATTTAACCAGACTTTTCTACATTTAGATATTTGTGAACCAAGTTAAAAGAATAGGTCTGCTCTCCACTTTCGTTTACTTAGTATGCTAAAATATGCTGGAGCTGTTAAAAGAAATTATCAGTAATAAAGGTAATATTTTGGCCCTCATCTGCTTCTGCTTTTATCTTTTGTCTTATTTATTTATTTGTTGGTTTATTTATTTAATTTATTTAGTCTATTTTTTTGAGATAGGGTTTCAAACTACTCTGTTTCCCAGGCTAGAGTGCAGTGGTGTCATCATAGCTCAATGTAGCCTCTAACTCCTGGGCTTGAGCAATCTTCCTGCCTCAGTCTCCTGAATAGCTGAGACAGACATACACCACCACCTCGATTAATTTTTCTATTTTTTTGTAGAGATGAAGGCTCACTCTGGCTCTGACTGGTCTTAAACGCCTATCCTCAAACAACCCTCTCACAACAGCCTCCCAGAGTATTAGGATTACAAGCATGAGCTGCGCATTTGGCCTATCTTACTTAAAAATATTTTTTTAGAGACAAGGGGCTCTCTATGTTGCCCAGTCTGATCTAAAACTCCTGGTCTCCCACCTCAACCTCCTGGGAGCTGGGACTACAGATGTGAGCCACTGTAACTAGCTCTTGTCTTATTTCTTGATTGGTTCAGCACTCACTTGAGGAAAATTATGCTATTTTATAGTTCTCTTTTTCAGATCAAAACTGTTATTTAGAACTGCTTTACTAGAAATAAAGAATGGTATAGTAACCTCTAAGTCTTGGCATCCTGAAGCATTTTTCTCATTGCTAATTATGACAAAAAAAATCAAAATAGGGCAGCGTCTGTGGCTCAAAGGGGTAGGGCGCTGGTCCCATATGCCAGAAGTGGCAGGTTCAAACCCAGACCTGGCCAAAAAAAAAAAAAATCAAAATAAAACTTAGCTCGGCTTGGCGCCTGTGGCTCAAGTGGCTAAGGCGCCAGCCACATACACCTGAGCTGGCAGGTTCGAATCCAGCCCAGGCCTGCCAAACAGCAATGATGGCTTCAACCATAAAAAATAGCCAGGCGATGTGGCGGGCGCCTGTAGTCCCAGCTACTTGGGAGGCAGAGGCAAGAGACTCGCTTGAACCCAGGAGTTGGAGGTTGCTGTGAGCTGTGATGCCACAGCACTCTACCCAGGGCAACAGCTTGAGGCTCTGTCTCAAAAAATAAAATAAAATAAAATAAAACTTAGCTCAAAGAAAGGAGTCTTGTCTGTTAGGAGGCTTCCACAACATTGTCTTGTTTTATTTCTTTCATAGCATTTATTATTTGAAATTGTCTTATTGATTAGTTTATAAGTTTATTATCTGTCTTTCATACAATTTAAGAGGAGGAACCTTGACTGTCTTGTTTATAACTTATAACAAATTATATATGTATATATATGTTTATAACTTATAATAAGTTATAACTTGTTTATAACTTCTATTCTTATATAGAAGAATGCACATAGGCAAACAATATTTATTTGCTGAACAGATTTAAATTTAAATATTTGTTAATATATGGTGCTTATATTTTCCTTACCTTTTGAATTACAAAAAGTTATATTATTTGCTTCTATACAGACAGTAGTTTGTGCAGTTTCTACACATGTAGGAATTCCAATAATTTTATATTCATTTCCTATATTCATTTTATTCACTGATTCATCTAAAATTATTAAACAGAAGAATATATTAACAGAAGAATATTACAATATTCATTAAATGAACTTGTACATGATCATATGGCTTAAAGATCCAGAACTAGTATTCAGTAGTTGAGTGTTTACTTTTATTTAGTATAATATCCATATACAGTGACATTATTAATGTAAGTTGATACAATTTTATTGCTGATAAATTTTGATTTTTATATGCAATGATGAATTAACTTCAAGAAGCATGTGACACAGCAACTAGATACTCTTCTATCATATAGTCAAAAGAAAAAAAATCATTCTATATAAGATGAAACATCTTTGCATTAAATAACAAAGAATGTTAATAAAAGTGACCTTATGAGTAATAATGGGAAGACAATTTTACCATCTTCAATACATATAAGGTATTTATACATATATTGTCTGTGTACAAAACATCTGAGTACTTGTACATACATTATCTAATTGTAAACTGTAAGATAGGTAGATATTCTTACCTCAACATTATATTTGAAGAAACAGAGAGCATTAAGTGACTCGCAGAAGGCTAAATTACTAGTAAATAGCAAAATTGAAATTCACATCTAGGGTCTGTCTATTTACAAAGTCTACCCTCTGGCATTATACTAGGTTCCTCTCGTGTATCTACAAACTGGGCAAGGCTTTTCATGAGTTCCAAGTTTATTTTAAAACATCATTCCAAACATTCTGATCCTCCACACTTAGAAGTTGACTGGTGGTAAAGCTGTGAAAGACAAGTTCACAAGGGGTGGCCTGGATTAACTTCTTTCTTTCTGTGAAGATTAAACAATGATCTCCATTTTCTTCCTGTTCTCTCTAGCTCCAGAGAACTGAGCAATAACTCCAATATTTATTGAAGACACACACGGAATAATGAGAGATCATTGCCTTAAAATTACTGTAACCCTGGGACTTGCTTAGCATAGTGCTATGGACAGGTGCTAGTACATGCATATCATTTTAAATGAGTGTTGTATAACTAATTGAATAATTGATACATTAGTTAAATATGAATATTTTTTAAAACACACAAGAATAAGAAGATGTGGTTCTTAAGCTATAGAAGTACCATTTATAATATATGAGTATAAACAAGTCAATTACATAATTTATAGCAATTTATTTTGACTTCAAACAGAATTTACTTACCTCTTAGGAAAATTGTAAGAGACTGGAATCTAAATGGCTGGTTGTTAGAATATCCTCGATAAGCCTGAAGTGCCTTTGTGGTAATTATTTCAACTATCTGTTTATCTTAAAGCAAAGTGAAAAAATAATGACATATTAGAATATATATTCAATGTAATTTTCACATTGAAATATCTGTTTTACAAATTGAAACTATTTTATAAATTGTAATAATAAAATGTAAACGCATTTTACCACCAAGTACTCTAAATTTTCTGTCTTCTTGAAGTGAAGATGCACAGAGATTACACAAAAAGTCATTTCGTACTGTTGCAGATTCTGTAGCACCAGGCACATGCACTCTTATATACTGAAATCCTGAAAGAAAACAATGAAAAGCTTATTTCATTGTTTATTATTATTAAACAACAATAATTATTATTATAAATTATTATTTCATAATTTATTTTCAGATTTAGCTATTTTCAATCCATTAAAAATTATATTTATTCATGGCCTGGCAAGTGGCCCATGCCTGAAATCCTAGCACTCTGGGAGACTGACGTGGGAGGATCCCTTGAGCTCAGAAGTTCAAGACCAGCCAGAGCAAGAGTGAGACTCCATCTCTACCAAAAATAAAAAAAATGATCCAGGTGTGGTGGTGGGCACCAGTAGTCCCAGCTACTCAGAAGGCTGAGGTAGGAAGATCAGATTACTAGAATCCAGGAATTTGAGGTTGCTGTGAAGTTGGCTGAGGCCATAGCACTCTAGCCCAGGAGACAGAGTGAGACTCTCTTAAAAAAAAAAAAAAAAAGGAAGGAAGGACCTCTGTAATCCTAGCACTCTGGGAAGCCCAGGTGGGTGGATTGCTTGAGCTCAGAAGTTTGAGACTAGCCTGAGCAACAGAAAAACCCCATCTCTACTAAAAATAGAAAAACTAGCCATTGTGGGGGGTGCCTATAGTTCTAGCTACTGGGGAGGCTGAGACAAGAGTATTTCTTGAGCCCAAGAATGTTAAGTTGCTGTGAGCCCTGACATCACAGCACTCAATCCCAGGGTGACAGAGTGACACTCTTTCTCAAAAAAAAAGAAAAAGAACAAATACTTCAGCAACACAGGTGCATTTGGTAAGTTGGGAACAGGGGAGAAAAGGAGAAAGAATGTTTTTTAAAGATTACTAAAGCAGGCTCAGCGCCTATAACTCAGTGGCTAGGGCACCAGCCACATACACCAGGAATTGGCGGGTTCGAATCCAGCCCAGGCCTGCCAAACAACAACAACCAAAAAAAAAAAAGCCAGGCATTGTGGCAGATGCCTGTAGTCCCAGCTACTTGGGAGGCTGAGGCAAAAGAATCACTTAAGCCCCAAAATTGGAGATTGCCATGAGCTGTGATGCTACAGCACTCTACCTCGAGTGACAGCTTGAGACTCTGTCTCAAGCAAAAAAAAAAATTAGTAAAGCAAAAGTATACACATTAGGAGATATCAAATTTTATTCCACTCTTTCTACTTTATGTTTTCTAACTAACTATAAACATAATTTTGGGTTAAACAATAAATTGCTTGATGTTTTGATTTTCCATTTTAATGTTTACCTTTTGAAAGGGGGCATGCTTCATCTGTACAAAGGAACCTTGCACCTTGTGTATACTTAGTTACAGTCGTCATTGCAATCACAATTCCTTGTAGCATATAAAATCTCTGAGATGTATAATCAAGTGGAAAGTCACTAAGATCAAGAGCATAACTTGGCAGAGCAGGTAAATGTGTTAACTTCAGCACAATGTTAATCTAATAGGAACATAAAATTGTATTAAAAATTGCAGATCCAATTTTACTTGCATTACAATATAGTAAGTATACTGCTGAGTAAATTAACTAAATGATTTGTTAATGTTAGGAACAAACGTTTAAGCATAAGAGAAAAGAGGTTCTAGTATAAAATCAAAGAAGTGAAAATCTTATAATCTAGTGTTTTTAATTGAAAATATCAGTATGAACTCATCTTTCCAAAAATATACACATTTCCTTGCTATATCCACTGAAAAGACTTGAAAAAACAATGTTAACCCAAGAGCAAAGAACTCCTAGTACCCAGAATGTGATCTGTAAATACCATTTCTCACTAAAAGGAACCAGAGCTCCCTGGAGAAATGGCTGATTCAGGTCTGGGACAGAAAATATACCATATGGACTGGGGCATCTTCTTGTGACAGAAATCAAGGGATCCATAAAAAGCAAATGGCATATGTATGTCAAAAGGACATAGGTGCAATTTTGAAGAGCATCAAAAGGAATAACAGATTCATTAAAATATCAGCTATATTAAAAAGTCCATGAGTTCTTCATATTTTAAAAAAGAAAAAACAAAAAGCAAAAAACCTTGGAGTTTCATCATCGGAAGCTGCTAGATTTCAACTTGTTACTTTCTGAAAATGTATAAAGGTAAAGAATCACACATTTATCCTGTCTTTCCAGTAAAAATTGTATTTCAAAGTAAGCAAATAGTTGATGAGGAAAAATTTCTTCTATGGAGTAATTTTAGCTAATAAATTCAGAAAAAATGCTAAAATTGAAAAAAAATGCAATTTGACAACTCCTAATTAAGTCAAAGATTCTAGGCGGCGCCTGTGGCTCAGTGAGTAGGGCGCCGGCCCCATATGCCGAGGGTGGCGGGTTCAAACACAGCCCCGGCCAAACTGCAACAACAACAAAAAAAAATAGCCGGCATTGTGGCAGGCGCCTGTAGTCCCACCTGCTCGGGAGGCTGAGGCAAGAGAATCGCGTAAGCCCAAGGGTTAGAGGTTGCTGTGAGCCGTGTGACGCCACGGCACTCTACCCGAGGGCGGTACAATGAGACTCTGTCTCTACAAAAAAAAAAAAAAAAAAGTCAAAGATTCTAGGCAATGAACATCAATGGCTGCTAAAACCATTAAGTAAAAGTTGATGAGAAACCATATAATGGAGAGATCAGAATGATATCACATGAACCCACTGATCAACTGTGATACTTAAAAGTAGAATAACAGATATTATATCCCCCTGATATAGTGCAATATAGAATACATTATATCAACAATGGTGTATTCTTGTCAAAATGAGTTGACTCTGAATCAAAAAATCCTTTAGAGCCAACTTCTATTTTAGAAATAAGAGGTACAGGAGAATAAGATAACTAGCACCACAAAGAAGCAATTAGACAACTTCAGGTCATATAACAAGGGACAATTAACTAGTTTCTTCAAAAAGTCATTGGTATAAAAAGGGTGGGGGAGGAATAGTTCTAGATTGAAAGAGACTTACTGAGATGTAAGAATCAATTATAATGCGTGAACCTCGTTTTGGTCCTGATTTGAACCAACTAATTGTAAGACATTCTTGAGAAAAAAAGCAAATTTTAATATGAAATGGATATTAGATGATACCAAGGAATTACTGTTACTTTTGTAAGGGAGTGATGATGGCATTGTAGTTATATAGGAAAAATGTTCATAGTTTTCAGAGGTTGATACTAAAGTATGTAGGGATAAAATAATAGAACATCTAGGATTCGCTTTAAAATATTTCAGAAAAAAACTGATGATACAAGTATGGCAAAATATTGTAACACTAAATCTGAGAGATTCAGTATATTATTCTCTTTGCTTCGGGTATGTTTGAAATGTTTTATTATAAAAGTGCTTAATGTTATAAGTAACAATATAGGGAATAAAAATGCATGTGTAAGATAGTTCATTGAACTTTGAAAAAATATAGTATACCTTTTTTTTGTTTTTTTTGTAGAGACAGAGTCTCACTTTATGGCCCTTGGTAGAGTGCCGTGGCCTCACACAGCTCACAGTAACCTCCAACTCCTGGGCTTAGGTGATTCTCTTGCCTCAGCCTCCAGAGTAGCTGGGACTACAGGCGCCCGCCACAACCCCTGGCTATTTTTTTGGTTGCAGTTTGGCTGGGGCCGGGCTTGAACCCACCACCCTTGGTGTATGGGGCCGGCGCCCTACAGAGTGAGCCACAGGCGCCACCCTAGTATACCTTTTAATAAACAAAAAAAAAAAAAAAGAATTTTTTTTTTTAAACAGTCTCAAGCTGTTGCCCTGGATAGAGTGCTGTGGCATCATAGCTCACAGCAACCTCCAACTTTTGGGTTCAAGTGATCCTCTTTCCTCAGTTAAAATAAATGAATACAAAAATATTTATTTAGAAGTCATCATAAAAGTTTGTACCTGAGTTTCCTTTGCCAAATTTCACTAAAACTTACTTGAGTTTCTGTTTGTAATTGTCCAATTAATGAGAGAGTCTTAACAGCAATAAAACAGACCTATGATTTCAAACAAACAAACAAAAAAGTTACCAAAAATTCCATGTGGTATAAAATTATTTCTTTCTTTAACTTACTGATTGAAAAACTCGAGCAGCTTGTAAAGGCTGATGTAAAATGTGATTTCCAAGTTCGGCATCTAATTCAACAACATCAGAAGGATTTATTAAAATATTGAATCGATAGACAGCATAACTTTGTTTAGAATCTGTGAAAACAGATAAAAGTCATAGTCAAGATAATTATATGTTGGAATTTAGTTGATAGTTTCTAAAATAAACTCATGGCTCGGTGCCCACAGCTCAGTGGCTAGGGCGCTAGCTACATACAACCAAGGCTGGCAGGTTAGAACCTAGCCCCGCCCGCTAAACAATAATGACAACTACAACAAAAAAATTGCCAGGTGTTGTGGCAGGAGCCTGTGGTCCCAGCTACTTAGAAGGCTGAGGCAAGAGAATCACTTAAGTCCAAGAGTTTGAGGTTGCTGTGAGCCGTGATGCCATAGCACTCTACCGAGGGCGACATATGAGACTCTGTCTCAAAAAAATAAATAAAATAAAATGAGGGTGGCGCCTGTGGCTCAGTGAGCAAGGCGCCGGCCCCATATACCAGGGTGGCGGGTTCAAACCCAGCCTGGTCAAACTGCAACAAAAAAATAGCCGGGCGTTGTGGCGGGCTCTGTAGTCCCAGCTACTCGGGAGGCTGAGGCAGGAGAATCGCCTAAGCCCAGGAGTTGGAGGTTGCTGTGAGCTGTGTGACGCCACGGCACTCTACCGAGGGCAATAAAGTGAAACTCTGTCTCTACAAAAAAAAAAAAATAAATAAATAAATAAATAAAATAGTCATCTTTGCCAAACATACCATTGTAGTACTTGCAATCATCTATAAACTTTTGGAGGCCTCCACTTCTGTCAAGATAAATAAGGGCTGCCTCTTTCATTTTTAGATTTGACATTTTCTCCTAGTTAATGATTCTTCTGTATTACCAACTGATAAACCACAGTTGTTGGTAAAGAGTATAGATGGTGAAACTATAGAAAAAGGATCAGAAAACCTAGAAATAAAATAAGACAAATTTTACTTTTGAAGTCCTATAGTAAGATTTTACAAACTATTAAAGTGTGAAATAAAACTAAGTAAAATCTCTAACTTTGAAAAAATTCCTACCCAAAGAGAAACAAAACTTTGCTTTCTTTTGCCAAATAACATTTTTATCAACACTAGGTTATAAGATCCTCTCATAAGATTGCAAACTTAAAAACAATAGCCTCAAATGTTTAACAGAGTAGGTAATTCCAAAAAAAAATGCTTGTTGAAATAAACAGTATCAGATAATGAGGATCTCTGGTGTTTTAAAATGAAAGTGGTATAGATGTCTTGAAAATTTAATCTAAGTAGCACAATGTAGTAGGATGAAGAAACCTGGGAAATTTGAGAACTTGATTCTAGACCCAGCATTTCCTGGTTGTTGTGGGGAAATCATCTGACCTCTCTTTAGCAGCAGTTCTCAACCCTTTGTAACAATGAAAATACATCCTGCATATCAGATATTTACATTATGATTCATAACAGTAGCAAAATTACAGTTATGAAGTAGCAATGAAAATAATTTTATGGTTGGGGGTCACCACAACATGAGGAACTGTATTAAAGGGTCGCAGCATTAGGAGGCATTAGGAAGGTTGAGAACCACTGCATGGGAAAGGAAAGGGTTGTATTAGATAATTAAGGCCCTTTCAGTTCTGTAGCTTGTATCAGTGACCAACATAAAACATTAAACCATGGTAATGAGTACAGAATGGAATATATAAAATTCATTTAAAGACAAGAGGCACTAATTGGAAACAATATATGCCATTAATTGTAGTAGGTGCTAGGAATAAAACGCTTAAGACTAGATACTGCCTTTCAAGAAGCTGCCAACTTAGAGAAGTCAGAAATAACGACTAACACATTGGTTCACTGGTTTCCAAATATTTATTTGGCATCTACTATTTACTGGGTACCAGACTGTCCTATGCACGAAGGATACAAAGATGAGTAAAACGTAGCCTCTTATCTTTCACAAAGAGTACAGTGAGGGAAGACACATGTAAACAGTTATGTGACAATTTAAGTGCTATAATAGAAACATGAATATACTAGGAAGCACAAAAGGGCCAACATTTATGAAATACTTTACAAATATTAGATATTGGGATCATCTTGCATATGGGTCATAAGATTTTCTATTGTTTTAGGACATTTTAATTGAATACAGTAGGGTTATAGAGAAGCTATGAATTCTACTTTAAAAGGGTCATTTCATAGATGAATGTTTCACTTATTGGAAGAGAGGTGAAGAGAAAGAGGAGGCAGTGTTCCAGAGATAGAGGTCATTCCCTACCTCCATTATCAGTTCTACACCACTGGATCCATATTTCTACTATTTGGAGTTTAGGCTACTTTCCAAAGAAAAGTAACTGAGACTGTCCTTTCCAAAATTACTTAGGGGTGAAACTTCAGAGTTTATTTCTCGGTGGCCATCAAGTACAATGATCCTAAAAGGCGTGTTGTGTTTAGGACATCAAGTTTCAGCTTCTGGGGGAACATTAGGTTTTCAGGGCTGAATGAAAATGATAAAGAAAGAGTTGGGTGAGGTCAGATTATGCAGATTATGAAAACTTTTGTAGTCCATGATGATTATTTGGGAACTCACTAACATTTCTAAAACAGAGACTAAATAACGGTCAGATTTTTGTGTTTGTTTTTTTTTGAGACGGAGCCTCAAGCTGTCGCCCTGGGTAGAGTGCTGTAACATCACAGCTCACAGCAACTTCCAACTCCTGGGCTCAAGCGATTTTCCTGCCTCCGCCTCCCAAGTAGCTGGGACTACAGGCATCTGCCACATCGCCTGGCTATTTTTTTGGTTGCAGCCATCATTGTTGTTTGGCGGTCCCGGGCTGGATTTGAACCTGCCAGCTCAGGTGTATGTGGCTGGTGCCTTAGCCGCTTGAGCCACAGGCGCCAAGCCAACGGTCAGATTTTTATTTTGGGAATCAGTCCCTGCCGCCGCTCGGTAAAGTAGGTTGGAGTAGCGGAAGAGTTAATCATCAGCTTTTAGGTGTTGCAACATTCTTAAAAATAGTATGGCCAGTTCTAGAGCTTTAGCAATTAATAAACTCATGGCTGGGTGCCCACAGCTCAGTGGCTAGGGCGCTAGCTACATACAACATACAAGAGAAATGGAGTAGTTAGATTCTAGAATTTTAAAGACTTTACATGGGACCTGGTTAGTAGCGGGTCCGTACAATACGGGGAAGAATAATTAGCCAAGGGTAACTGGGTTGGCGTGACTGGATGATGTTGCTCTCATAGGTAGTGTGGCACCCAAAGAGAAGCGCAGGGAGATCAGGGAAAGTTCATTCGCGATAACCTGACTTTGCCTCCTGCAACGCCCAGGTCTGTGCGAGGCCGGCGGGAAGTAAACCAGCGCCTGGAGCTCAGCACCGTGGAAAGGAGGAGGCTAAAGTCTGGGCGCCAGCGTTAAAGTGGCGGTGCTGGGGCGTCGAAGATTTTCAAGGAAGAGGATTAAGTGGACGAAAAGATACGGGAGGCTGTGAAAAGCATTAAAAAAGGCGAACAGGGATAGAATTCTAATTCTTTGGCCCTCCCCAGAGTGTAAAGAACCCAGTTCTGGCCGGGCGCGGTGGCTCACGCCTGTGACCCGGGCATCCTGGGAGGCCGAGGGGGTGAATCGCCCAAGACCGACCCGGTCAAGAGCCAGACCCCGTCTCTAAACACAGCCGGGCGCCTGCTGGCCCAGCTACTTGGGAGGCTGAGGTAGGAGGATCGCGTTAGCCCAGGAGTTTGAGGTTGTGAGCTGTGAGCTAGGGCGACGCCACTGAGCTGGAACCTGGGCGATAGAGTGGGACTCGGTCTCAAAACAAAACAAACCCCAAGTTCTGCTTCACTTGCAACAGGCGCGAAATCCTATCCCCTCCTCGCCCCGTCAGCAACCAGGGATGGACTGAGGAGGGGAAGGCGGCAGGAAAACACTTCACAACCAAAGCGGATGGGTAAGGAGCCAGCCTCACCAAGTAGGACCCAGAACCCCTCCCACGCACTACAGCAACCTCCGGTACCACCGCCCTCGGCCGGGTGCTGGTTTGCACCCGCGCTGTCGCCCACCAGCTAGTCCGCGGCGCTTCTGCAGCGCCGGTGCGGCGGGGCCCTGGCGCGCGTGCGCGTTCTCCCGGCCGTTGGCGGCGCGCGCGGGGCCTGCCGGGACTGCAGGCGCCCTTCTGTAGCCAGGGAAACCAGCCGGCTGGTCCCGGCTGCGTTAATTTCTTCGCGCCTGCTCCCTCCCACCCAGGCCGAGAAGAGAAATGGCTACGGTTGGTTTTCCTTGTTACTGCAGGCAGAGGGTGTCGATGTTTGCCTAAAAAATTTAAAACTGCTGGTGGTAATGCAGTGGCTTGCAACTTCGGAAAACAAGCCAGTACGCCCTCAAAGAACTAAACCCAGAGTCCACCCCTACGTGTGCACACATGTGACCCAGCGATTCCACTCCTACGTGTGCACACATGCATACTCAAGAGAATTGAAATGCTCGCGTGGAAACCTAGGCACGAATGTCCATGATATTATTCATAGTAGCCCCAAAGTAGATAACCTAAACATGCTTTTTTTTTTTTTTTGTCTTCAGACAGAGTCTTACTTTGTCACCCTGGATAGAGTGCCATAGGGTCACGGCTCACAAACTCTTCGGCTCAGGCTCGGTGCCTGTGGTTCAAGCGGCTAAGGCTCATACAGCAGAGCTGGAGGGTTCGAATCCAGCCCGGACCCGCCAAACAACAATGACGGCTGCAAGCAAAAAATAGCCGGACGTTATGGCGGGCGCCTGTAGTCCCAGCTGCTTGGGAGGCTGAGGCAAGAGAATCTGTGGCTCAGTGAGTAGGGACCCGGCCCCATATGCCGAGGGTGGCGGGTCCAAACTGCAACAAAAAAATAGCCGGGCGCTGTGGCGGGCGCCTGCAGTCCGAGCTGCTTGGGAGGCTGAGGCAAAAGAATCACGGAAGCCCAAGAGCTGGAGGTTGCTGTGAGCTGTGTGACGTCATGGCACTCTACCCGAGGGCGGTAAAGTGAGACTCTGCCTCTAAAAAAAAAAAAAAAAGAATCACTTGAGCCCAGGAGGAGTTGGAGGTTGCTGTGAGCTGTGATGCCAAAGCACTCTACCCAGGGCGACAGCTTGAGGCTCTGTCTCAAAAAAGATAAAAAAAAGAAAAAAAGAAAAAAGAAAAAACAACTCTTGGGCTCAAGAGCTTCTCTTGCCGCAGCCTCCGCAGTAGCGGGAACTGCAGGCGCCCACCGCAATGCCGGCTCTTTTTAGAGACCGGGTCTTGCTCAGGCGGGTCTGGAACTCTGAGCTCAAGCAATCCACCCACCTCGGCCTCCCAGAGTGCGAGGATTACAGGGCTGAGCCACTGTGCGGAGCCCTAAATGTTCATCAACCATCAATGGATAAATGTGATGTATCCACACTATGGAATATATTGGGGCCATAAAAAGTAATGACATAAAACATATAGAGTGAAAGAAGCCAGACATAAAAGCGCACACGTGTGATTGCATTTCTATGAAATGTCTGGGATAGGTGAATCCGTACACACGCATGAAGTCCAAAAACGGGGAGGGAAAAACAGCCATTGCTAATGCGTATTGGAGTTCTTTTCACTTTCTTTTTATTTCATTTTAATTTTTTTTGAGACATTCTCACTATGTTGCCCTCACTAGGGTGCAACCTCAAACTCTTGGGCTTAAGCGATTCTCTTGCCTCAGCCTCCCGAGTAGCTGGGATTACAGGCTCCGGCCACAACGCCTGGCTATTTTTTGGTTGCAGTTGTCATTGTTGTTTAGCTGGGCCTGGCCAGGTTCAAACTGCCAGCCTCCGTGTATGTGGATGCTGCCCTACCCACTGAGCTGTGGGCACCGTCTACTTTCTTTTTAAATTGTGGTAAAATATACATAAAATCTACCATTCTAAAAAAATTTTTTTTAAAGACATGGTCTCACTGTTGGCAAGGAAGGAGTGTATAGTGGTGTCGAAGATCCTTTTGTCTCAGCCTCCTGAACACCTGGGACTTAATAATTTATTTTTTCTAGAGATGGGAAAGTGTACATTTCAGTTGCATTAAGTACAATACATTCACATTATTGTATAACCATCACCACCACCTGTCTTCAGAACTTTTTTCCACCAAAACTGAAACCCAGGACCCATTAAACAATAATGCTCCATTCTTCCCTCCCCTGTCCTCTGGCAACTGTCATACTTTGTCTCCCTGAATTTGACCACTTTAAGTACCTCCCATAAATGGAATGAATCATATAGCATTTGTTCTTTTGTGACTGGGTTATTACCTTTGCAAAATATCTTCAAGCTTCATCCATATTGTAGCATGTTAAAATTTCTTTCCTTTTATATATACCACATTTTGTTTATCCATTCAGTTTCTTTCTGAAGTGACAGAAATGACCTAAAGTTGTGGTGATAGCTGAACAATTCTGAATATAGCTTGAATATACTGAAAGCCAATGAATTATACACTTTAAATAGGTGACTTGTATGGTATATGAATTAGATCTTAATAAAGCTGTCACTAAAAATCTTCCCAAGCTTTAAAAATTGTGCCTGTTCCTTTACCAGTAGTATTTGTGATACAGTTATCAACTCTGCTCCATTGCACTGGGGAAGTGGGGACTCAGAAGGTTAGATCACTTTCCATGGAAGATTGAGGCCATTCCTTTCCACATATAATAGAGGTCACAAAACACCTCAGTTTGTTTCTTTGAGAGAATATAATCTATTTTACTGGTGAGATGAATAAAATATCTTTGTGGAATAGTAATTAACAACAGCAAAAGGCTGTCTAGATTGGTACTACAATTCTGTGGTCTTGAATACTATTTTTTTTTAGAAACACAGGATTCCTTTGTTGCCTGGGCAAAACGGTACTGTCATGATCATAGCTCACTGTAACTTCGAACTCCTGAGCTTAAGTAATCCTCCTGCCTTGGGCTCTGGAGTAGTTGGGACTATAAGGCACGAACCACCAGCCATCCAAGCCTGGCTAAGTTTTCTATTTTTTGTAGAGACAGAGGGTCAATTATGTTGCCCCCGTGGGTCACAAGCAATCCTCTTGCCCCAGCCTCCCAAATGCTAGGATTACAGGCATGAGCCACTATTTTTAATATTTTAGATGGGCATAGGCTATGTCTGACAATAGGCCTTATATTTAAAAATAGAATCAGGGCAGCACCTGTGGCTTAGTGGGTAGGGCACCGGCCCCAAATACTGAGGGTGGCAGGCACCTATAGTTCCAGCTACTTGGGAGGCTGAAGCAAGAGAATTGCCTAAGCCCAGGAGTTGGAGGTTGCTGTGAGCTATGACACTACAGCACTCTACTGAGGGTGACAAAGTAAGACTCTTGTCTCAAAAAAAAAAAAAAGGAATCAATTCTTCAAGAAGATATTAATATACTTTAAAAGTTTGATTAATCAGTTATAGCCATAACAGTTCATTTCTGTGCCAAAGTAAGTTTTTTTTTTTGTTTACATAAATTAACCCATTTATTAGTGGCTTGTGTTGTCTGAAAAGGAAGAGCTTCTATTGGTCTTTCAGTTCCTTCAGTCTTCTAACCACAGACTTTACTGTAACAGCACAAGTGGTGTTGTAGGTCCAGGAACCACACTGCCAGATCCCCACAGCTCCTCTCTTCATCTTGGTTTTGTCACAGAAGGAGCAAGTGTACTTGGTGTGCTGGCTGATTCCAATCTTCACTATTTTCTGGAGGGAGGCACCATAGCAGGAAGGACGATCCCGAACTTCCTGGTGCATTTAGCCATGTCGCCATGAACCAGGCCTGAGCCCAGAGAGCCAAAGTAATAGTTTCATATCAAACGAGTCTAGCAAAATAGTCTAAAAGCTTTTTCTATACTTAAACTCTGAAATACAGGTTAGACCTAAGAATAGAATTTAATACCTTAAGAATTCAGCACATTACCACACATTGCAAACTCTTTGAAAATGACGGTTGATATCTAAAATCAAAATTTCATTGCTCCTTACTGCTACATTGCTGTAAATACTTATAGGACTTTATTATTACAGAGTATCACTGAGCATCAGAAACAAATTTTCACGGGTAGCTTGAATTAGAAATTTCCCAATTTGGTTGAAACTTTTAAGTTATATGCAATGTGTAAAACAAGTCTTTGTAATAAGCAATATTTACTTTTAGATACATTCACATAGAACATCTGTCAGGCAGGTTCATAAAAATGAATAGATGAATATTTTTTATTATCCAGTATATTCATCTTAGTTTTTTAACTCAGGCATGTGTATGTGAAAGATTTTATGCAACCCAAATCCTTTCCCCTTTTGTACAGCCCCCCCATTACTCCAGCCCTTTAATTTTTCTTTTACTCCAAATTCCTGGTCTTACATGTGATCTGGCAAAATGGTTCAACTACTTCTTTTAAAGTGGTGAAATTATGAATTGTTTTTATTTTGCCTTTTATAGCTAATATTTTTTGCCTTTTAATATTTTTCATTGTTATACTTTTTATACAGCAAGATGAACAGCTGTTAAGTGTTAAAGTTTTGATAAATATTAATATAAAGCTTTGGTTTTGATATCTAATAGATGCATACTGCTAGGAGATATCATACAAAGGAAGTATTACTGATCCCAGCTACTTAGGAGACTGAAGATGGGAGTTCAAGACCAATCTGGGCCACATAGTGAGATCCTATCTCAAAAAAACAAAACAAAACAAAGCACCTCCCCAGACCCCATCAATATATCAATAAATCTAGCTGTCATTTTTGTATTATTATTTACTGTCATTGAGGCAGCATCAGACAAAAATTCAATACAGCAAGGCTGGAAAGAATCGAAGAAAATACAACATGCTGAGATCAGATTTGACCATTTGAGTGGGTTGATTTTACTGTATATAAGCTTTCTGGATTCCATAATACAATCATTAAAACACAAATATTTAAATATTGACAACTCATTGTAGACTTTTTTCTCAAAGATTTAACTAAAATTAAAGTGGAAATCTCTTCTCCCTAATAAATTACGAAAAATATATTAGAAAAAATATGAGACCGATTCCTGCAAAAGAATTTACATTAAAGGCTTGGCTCCTGTAGCTCATACACTGGGCCTGGCAGGTTGGAACCCATCCTGGGCCTGCCAACAACAACTACAACAAAAAACAGTCAGGCATTGTGGCAGGTGCCTGTAGTCCCAGCTACTTGGGAGGCCGAGGCAAGAGAATCGCTTAAGCCCAAGAGTTGGAGGTTGCTGTGAGTTGTGATGCCACAGCATTCTACCGAGGGTGACATAGTAAGACTGTCTCAAAAAAAGAAAAAAGAAAAAGAAAAAAAAATTTACTATTGCTGAAATTATACCTGTACAGTGTTTACTCTCTTTATAAATTTCTTAAATTCAAAAATTATTTTGGTATATTAAAACTGTGCAGAGCATATGCTACCAATGTCTACATCATTTGGCAACTACTCTCCAGGCGTGACAACCCAATTTTGTGATTTTCTGTGTGTATCCTGATGTAACAATGGTTGGGAAGCCACTGTAGCCATCAACAATTTTGACAGATGTTAGATGATCATTAATTTTTTTTGCTAATTTTATTATACTATATAGATTTGTATTTATGATCTGAGAAACAGTAAAATTCTATTTTAAATTTGTTCTTAAAATATACAATATTGCACTTTAATTTTTGGCAGTATAGTTAAGGAATGACTTCACAGAAAAAAATCATACAAGAAACAACAATTTTTATTTTGCTTTATAAGAAGCAAAGAGCTTTGTGTAAAAGCAAAACTTACAGTAGTGCCAAATAAACCAAATATTTACAGTGTAGATGTTAAAGTCTTCACCTCTAAAGGAAGATTCAGTGTATTTGTATTGAATGTAAATATCATTAGCCTAACAAAGGCATACCACCCACATTCTGCCGAACATTTTTAAGACAAAGGGTATTGGTGATTTCCTTCTCAAGAAAACATAGAAGAAATGTTTGTTCTTAGAGTATCTAAACTGGGTCATTGACCTCTTTCACAAGAATATTTCCTACATGGCTTCAAAAACCTCTAAACTAAGAATCAGAATTGCACATTAAGCATTCTTTTAAAGTTTTCTATAGTTACTCTCTTTTATTTCTTGTAAGTGTACAACTTAGTTGGGTATGTTATGATTTTATGGCCAGTTTCCTGTACTTTTTCTAAGATACAAAAAATACTGAATGTGCATCTGCCTATTTTTAACTTGTGTCACATTATATACATTAACATTGGCTCAGAAATTGTTGTTTTACTTTTTAATTCCAATTAGGCAAATACTTTAGAAAGCTCAATTTTTTTTTCTTAACCAATTTGGAAGAGAGTTTTTAAATGGCTATTTGCAAAAGCAAATACAAAGATCCAGAACTACTTAATAGTATATTAAACATTCAAAAGACCAACAGGAACATAAATAGAACATTATCTATAATATAAATATATCACTTAGAGACATTCATTTGTGGCACCACCTAAAAAAAGCCAGCAGTACTTTATTAACCATCACATCTTTGGAATACTTAAAATTCCTAATCTTTAAGTCTTTTCTTTTTCTCCAGAAGAAAAACAATCCATAAGTTTAAATTGGTATTTCAAACGCAATGATTTCCTTTTGTTACTTCTTAAATGATCTGAATGAACAATTATTCAAAGTGTTAACTAGCAGCCAATGCATTAATTATGCCTTTACATTTTAATCCTACCAAGAATGGATTGTTTCAGTGATTTATCATGGAAAGAGATAAACAACCACGTATTAATTGCATAGTTCTGATTTGATAACAAAAGTCATAGTAAAGAGTTCAAAAGTGTTAGTATATATTAACTTAAATCGACTGTTAAGAAACAGTCTATCACGGGTAGATGTTAGTGTAAACTTAGAGGGAAAAAAACAGTCAATAGCACAATGTTTTCTTTAAAAACAGGTTAATGTTAAGAATAATAGCTTTTAAAATTTTTGTTCAAAAATAAGCTTAATAAACAATACAAATTTTAATCAAAACATAGCTCTTTGAAATGCCCTATTTTCTTGCATATAGCAGAAAATACATTTTCCATAATTTTCAATATTACATGTAAAAATGAGGCACTAGTTATACATATTTGAATATATTCACAGAAATGAGTTTCAGTCCCATCCGTGGCTTGTATTTGCTCTATAGTTTCTGAATGGCAAACCATTCACAAAAATAAGTCTTCTGAAGGAGGTGCGTAAGAGAAACCAAGGAATGCGTCATCAGCCTCCAAAACACTGGCATTCACTACAGAATAGTCAGAAGACACACACACAGAATACGGAACAGTTTCTTCTGTAAATGCTGTGTCAAAGTTCCTGATATCATCTGGTCCAGCCTAAAACATCAAAAGCATAATATTATTCAACCTAGCTTGTTTTTCATTAACTTAGTCCTTTAAAAACTCCTTTATGAATTTGTGTATTTACTAGTAGCAAGTTTAGATGTCTTCCTAATTCATTTCTTTGGAACATTTCTCTGCTTTTCCTTTCCTGACTTTTATTTAGGTGAGGTTATCTGTCCTAACAGTTAAGGTTTTTATTGGGTGGAGGGAGGAGAAGAAGGGTAAGGAAGGCTAGCAAAGTGCTTGCCTATGCTAATTGGAATCTCAAGCCCTGTCCCTGGTTCTCTTTTTTTCCTCTACCCATCACCACCCCAAAGCTCAGAAAAGGGGCTCAGGTACATTTTCAGGATGGGATTTTGTATTTGAGCTTCCACAAAATACCTGCCCATCTAGTTTCTCAATCCTTGATGGGTGAAACCTTCTGATGAAGAAATAAAGAAGGTGATAAGTAAAACTGTGAAATGTGACTCAGTGTGCTATAGACAAGGTCGTGAAGTATTTCATAGGGCATCCTCAGCTCTGGACGGCTGTGGGGTCCAGGTACACAGGAAATGAGGCACAGTGGCTGTGTCTCAAAGGCAGTGGTTCTTAACCTTCCTTTACCAATCTGATGCAAGTTAACAGATTCTCCCTTTCCAATGTATTTATAGATTAACACTGGGCTACAAATTCAGGTGATTCACTTTTCAAGTCCATCCTTGAAGCTCTAGGTTATTTCTGCTCTATAGGGAAGGGAATCCCTAAAATGTGCAATTCATCAAGTATAACTGAGGTGAACAGGCAGGTATTCAGAACAGATGTAAATTAAGGATAGTAGCTAGCCTGGTACACCTAAAACTGAGCAGAGACAAGACCAGGAAAAGCCAGAATGCTACATCCTTTCATAGGAGAAAACATCCACACATGGCAAAGAATGCCAGAAATTATATGTGTGTATGTATATTTTTTTCCCTCAAATTCTTACATATAATCCTAGAAAAATCACAGGCTCTTGATTTGTGGCTGTATCATTCTTTATTTAAACTACCCTATCACTATGAGCTTATTTCTTCTTCTGTAGTAAGAACACTATCATCTACCTCTTAACGCAGTGGTTCTCAACCTTCCTAATGCCATGACCCCATTACAAAATGCTTAATACATCAAATAATTACTATAAAAACTGATAAAGGCACTTTTAATTCGAGGTTTGTTTTCTGGCAACCACTAATTTGAAATGTTAGTGAGCTCTCTCCTACCAAATAAGCAACTCTGTTTTCATAATTTTTAAAATCTAAGTTCATAGTAGACTTTTATATGTAGAAAGCAGAAATTCCTAAAGTAGGGACTGAGGCCGTGGATCTGTAAACTATTAGCTATGCAGAAGACTCAATATTTCAAAAAGGAAGCCAAAAACCTGAGGGAGCTGCACTCCAGAGGCTGCCAAGATGAAAGCAGTAATAAAGTCAGTTATTCTGAGGATTACAGTAGAGGCAAGGATCGCAACCCAGATGTGCCCGACACAGTGGAATATTAGGGGCGGCTTCCATAGGAGATTTCTATAGTTTGGACTGGAATGAGTGTACATAGAAAGAGGATTTTAAAGGCACTTTATAAGGTCCTGTCCAAACATGGGTTACTATACAGGGACTTACTTTGTTTTGGTTGTTCTCAAAAGGTATATTGAGAAAAAAATTTTTAAGATATCACAAAGTGCTTGTTGGGACCAGGTGCAACGGCTCACATCTATAATCCTAGCATTTTGGGAGCCTGAGGCAGAAGGTTGGCATGAGGGCAACAGGGAGACCTTCCTTCTAATAAAAATAAAAAGGCTTGCCTCATACCTATAATCTTAGCATCTTGAGAGGCCCAGGCCAGAAGATCACTTGAGGCCAGGAGATAAAGACAAGCCTGAGTAACATATGAAGTTCTTTTCTCCACAAAAATTAAAAACAAACTAACTGGCTCAACACCCATAGTTCAGTGGTTAGGGTGCCAGGGCTGGTGGGTTTGAACTTGGCCCAGGCCTGCTAAACAACAATGACAACTGCAACAAAAAAATAGCCAAGCATTGTGGTGGGCGCCTCTAGTCCCAGCTACTTGGGAGGCTGAGGCAAGAGAATCATTTAAACCTAAGAGTTTGAGGTTGCTGTGAGCTGTGACGCCATAGCACTCTATGGAGGCCGACATAGTAAGACTCTGTCTCAAAAAAAAAAAAAAAATTAACTGGGAGTGAGTGGTACATCCTGTAGTCCCAGATAGTTGGGAGGCTGAGACAGAACAGTGCTATAGACCAGGAGTTTTGAGGTTGCAGTGAGCTGTGATGACACCACTGTACTCTAGCCTGGGCAACAAAGTGAGACTCTGCCTCAAAACTAAATGAATACATACATACATACAACTTGTTGATGAGCTTTATAGCAAAAAGAGTTTGCAATATAGTACTATACCCACATATACCCAATATAGTACTATACCCACATTGTTTGTGTTAGGCAATTTTAAGACCCCTGCTATTCGCCCCTCTCTTTTATAGTTACTATCAGCTGCTGGGAGAATAAAATTAAACCACCATTGCTAGTTAGGATGAATTAAATATTTAGAAGTATAAATTCAATTCTGTGGATTAACAAAAAGAATTCATAATGCATGTTACCTACTGTTAACAGGGAAATAAACTGATTATACTCCTCTTATAATAAGAGTGCTTAGGAATATATGATTGAAGTAAATACTTTATGCAATATATTGGATTTTGGAAGAACTTTTAACTGCTAGAAACACTCTTCGTAAAAATGTTGAAACTTAGCATGGTCAATAAGCCTACTCTCCCCTTTCGTAGTAACTAATTCTATATAAAATATAGAACACCAACCTGACTAAAAATTCAATGAATGCATTTTAGTCACAGGATGAGTAAGCATCAAAGACAATCTCTATCAGCTGCTTTTCCTGCACAAATGTAATCATAAGTCATCATGAGGCATCTGGTTTCTGGCCTTACTTTACATATTTCAGTTCAACCAAAATATTAAATGCCAAGTACATGCTCACAATAGAGTTTTTAAACTCTTTATCTCTTCCTAGTTTTACCTTTTTAACTCTGAAGACAGAGTCTATGTCCTATGCATATGTATTTTCTAACTAAGTTACCAATAAATATTTAACTGACACATTCCCAAATGGAGGGAAGAGGAGAAGAGAACTAATACTGATTGAATACCTACTATGTGCAATGGACTCACAGGTGCTTTACGAATGTTACCTAAATTAAACCTCACAACCAGTGGGTTTTTTTTTTTTTTTGCAGTTTTTGGCCGTGACTGGTTTTGAACCTATCACTTCTGGTATATGGGGCTGGCACTCTACTCCTTTGAGCCACAGGTGCCACCCCAAAGGCAGTGTTTTTTTAAAAGCCACAAAAAGGGCAGTGACTGTAGCTCAGTAGGTAAGGCACTGGCCATATACACTGAGGTTGGCGAGTTTGAACCCGGCCCGGGCCAGCTAAAATAACAATGACAACCGCAACAAAAAAATAGCCAGGCGTTGTGGTGGGCACCTGTAGTCCCAGCTACTTGGGAGGCTGAGGCAAGAGAATCACTTGAGCCCAAGAGTTGGAGGTTGCTGTGAACTGTGATGCCATGGCACTCTACCCAGGGCCACAGCTTGAGACTCTGCTCAAAGAAAAAACAACAAAGCCACAAAAAACGCCACAAAAAAACCCCAAAACCTTGGAGTGGCTTAATGTCTAAATAATCATAGATGACCAAGGATCCAAAGTTTGAGGTATGGGACTCTCAAGTCAACACTGTTTTCAGTTCCAGTGAAATGTTGCTTAAGAGGAGTCCCCTAGCTCTCTACTGCTTGGTGATGTACTTGAGGATAACTAAACTCAACTAAGACTGTCAGTCTGAAGAGAAAAAAACAACAATTCTTAAAAGTCCTAGGTTCCACAAAAAAAGAGCAACAATCCCATCTATCACAGAAACATGAACAGAACCTTCTCTGAGGAAGACAGGGGAATGGCTAACAAACACACGAAAAAATGTTCACCATCCCTAATCATCAGAGAAATGCAAATCAAAACCACCTTGAGAATATCACCTGACCCCAGTAGGATTAGCCCACATCACGAAGTCCCAAAGTTACAGATATTGGCACAGATGTGGAGAAAAGGGAACACTTATTCACTGCTGGTGGGACTGCGAACTAATAAAGCCTCTTTGGAACAAAATATGAAGAATCTTCAAAGAACTCAAATTAGACCTCCCATTTGACCCCACAATCCCATTTCTAGGCACCTACACAGAGGAAAAAAAAATCATTTTATCATAAAGACATTTGCACTAGATTGTTTATTGCAGCTGAATTTACAATCACCAAGAAGTGAAAATAACCTTAACATCCATTAACTCAGGAATAGATTAACAAACTGTGGTATATGTATACCATGGAATACTCTTCAGCCATAACAAAAGATGTGACTTTACATCTTTTGTATTAACCTGTGGATGGAGTTGAAACACATTCTTTCTAGTGAAGTATCACAATAATGGAAAAGTTATAAAATGTCACACCTATTAATGCCAAGCTATGAGCTATGTACAGAAACTAACCTTTAACAAAGCCTGAGTAGACTAAATAAAACTTTCCTAAAGAGATTCCCTTTTCTGTTCTAATACAGTAAAAAAAATTTCCCTAAGTTTTACACCAACACCAAAAAATGTTAAATAAAAGAAAAAAAAAGTGGGGCACGGTGGTGACTCACGCCTGTAATCCTAGTACTCTGGGAGGCTGAGGCAGGTGGATTGCTTGAGTTCAGGAGTTAGAGACCAGCCTGAGCAAGAATGACCCTGTCTCTACAAAATACTGAAAAACTAGCCAGATGTTGCGATAGGCACCAACAGTTTCAGCTGCTGGGAAGGCTGAGGAAGGAGAATCTCTTAAGCCCAAGAGTTTGAGGTTGCTGTGAGCTATGATGTCATAGCACTCTACCCAGGGGGACAGAGTAAGACTCTTTCACAAAACCAACCTTAGGGGTGGCGCCTGTGGCTCAGTGGGTAGAGCGCCGGCCCCATATGCCAAGGGTGGTAGGTTCCAACCCAGCCCTGGCCAAACTGGAACAATAAAAAAACAAAAACAAAACCTTAGTTTATATCTCTTCCAGTCTTATTTTACCGTTATAATCAGAAGTCACAAAAATTGTAATTATCATGTTCATCAAGAAGATTTTCTAAATGTTTGCTCATTTTTATTATAATTTACTCAATAAGAAAAGGAACAGAACATAAGAAAGCACAGAAAGAATGACAACTTTGGAATCATGCACAGATTTAAAATCATGGCTTTGCTACTTTTCATTCAGCTATGAGACATCTCTGAGTTTCGATTTCCTCATTTATAAAATATGTATAATAATATAGTAATAGCAGTAAGCTTATAGCTTGAGGAGTAAGTTATATGCTTTTTTTTTTTTGAGACAGTGTTTCACTATGTCACCCTCAGTAGAGTGCTATTGCATAACATCTCACAACAACTTCAAACTCTTTGGCATAAGCGATTCTCTTGCCTCAGCCTCTCGAGTAGCTGGGACTACAGGCGCCTGCCACAATGCCCAGCTATTTTTTTGTTGTTGTTACAGTTATTTAGCTGGCCCGGGCCAGGTTTGAACCCGCCACCTTCAGTGTATGTGGTTGGAGTTATAACCACTCTACTACGGGTGCCGAGCTGGAATAAGTTATATGTTTTAACACATACAGAGTGTACATGGTATACACGGGAAGCTATCAATAGTTAGTAACGTCATCATAGGCCTACTGACACATATTTATATATTTTTATTTGTATGTATATGTATATAAAAATATAAAAACCAATTCTCCTATTATTATATATTTGCTAGCTATATTTCCAAAATTTCCTAACACTGTTCTGTCCAGGGATGTCTGATTTGTGGCCTGCATGCTGATTTTGTGAGGACTGCTTTTGCTTATTTGTGGTGTCAGACATCATGAAAAGTATGTACAGACTTTTTTTTTGTAATCAGCTTTTGTTGGTGTTTGTGTATTTAATGTGTGGCCCAAAACAACTCCTATTCTTCCAATGTGTGGGTGGAGAAAAAAAATTGTTGGACACTCCTGCAATCATGTCTTTGATACAGCTATTTGCTTTAAAAAAATTATCTTTAGGTAAAATGTTTCTATCACTGGGTTTAAAAAGTCTAGCTAAAATGAACACTTTTATTATATTCTCTTATTGTTTTCAAAAAAGGATGTAACAATTTACATTACCATTATGGTTTGTTTGTACCAGGTTTTTATCACTCTAGTAGAAAACCATGAATTAGTGTTGTTTATTGATTTAGTACGGATAAAAGTGATACCAAATAGTTACTTTATTTTTTTTTTTTTTTGAAACATCTCACTTTAGCACCCTTGGTAGAGTGCCATGGCATCACAGCTCATAGCAACCTCCAAATTGTGGGCTTAGGCGATTCTCTCGTTTCAGCCTCCAGAGTAGCTGGGACTACAAGCGCTCACCACAACGCCTGGCTATTTTTTGTTGCAGTTTGGCCAGGGCCAGGTTCGAACCCACCACCCTCGGTATATGGGGCTGGTGCCCTACGAACTGAGCCACAGATGCCGCCCTGTAAATAGTTACTTTAATTTGCATCTTCTTTTCCTTGCTGAATTCGTCCCCTTCTTATATATGCTCCAGAAAAACACTTGACAATTATTATTATTATTATTTTTTGAGACAGAGCCTCAAGCTGTCACCCTGGGTAGAGTGCCATGGTGTCACAGCTCACAGCAACCTCAAATTCCTGGGCTTAAGCGATTCTCTGGCCTTAGCCTCCCAAGTAGCTGGGACTACAGGTGCCCAACACAACGCTCGGCTATTTTTTGGTTGCAGTTGTCATTGTTTGGCAGGCCTGGGCTGGATTCGAACCCACCAGCTCTGGTGCATGTGGTTGGCACCTTAGCCGCTTGAGCTACAGGCACCACTCCACTTGACAATTATACTGGAAGATACTTTCATCAACTTAATCTAATTATAATCTGACTGGTCATCTTTGAGTTATCAGATATACTTGACAACCTGAATGACATATTTCACAGATACTTAGGTAATGATTCCATTTATAGAGGTTAGATTTTGAGATCTATTTCCAGAATTAGAGTGAACTACAGTTCTATGTTTCACTATTTTAGTAAAAGAAAGATTTGGATACTTACCACATTAGGATTAAACGGTGGTGGAATCTTCTTTTGTACAAGGTCAGTCCAGCTGAGTGATTCAAAAAAAGGATGACTCTGAATTTCAAGCTAGAATATTAAAAAAAAAGATACATTTTTTTTTTCACTAATGCTGATGAACATATTAAGTATTCAGTAAAGAATTTTATGAATTCTTTCCATATTGGCCCCTAATAATTCTTTTTAGGCACATGTTTGTTACTTATGCAGCAAAACGATGTAATTTGTATGGCAAAGTGGTAGAAAGACCACCAAGACAGACCTGAAGGAAAGTTACTTAGAATGACCTACTTGAAGTTATAGCCTCTTCACAGTCAGTTTCCTCAGAGCTCAAATGGGGTTAACATATCTGTCCTAAATACTTCACAGATTGTTTTAAGGATCAGGGTAAAGTGTGAAAATAACAGCAGCTATATAAAACAGCCAACTCAAAATACAAAAAGAAAAGTGCGATGAATAGAATGAAGCACTAACAAAGAATTATTATTACCGGAGTAGGAGAGGTAAAGAAGTGGGGCAGAGAAATTTTCTACAGTGGGGCAGAGGTAAAATTAGGACCATGAGCTCCACTACCAAAAAAAAACATTCCAGTCTGGGTTGGTACTATTGAAAATTGGTGCAATAGTGATTCTAGCTTTTTTTCCTGCAAGAGGTCACAGGAGTGTAGAAAGTAGGATCCAACCTTATTTGTTGGCTTAAAAAAGACTTCTTAGATTAAGTGATATCTCACCACAAGTCTGAAAGATGAGTAAGAATAAGCCAGATAAAAGAATAAGGGAAAAATGTTCCAGGCAGAATAGAAAGATCCTGAGGTGGCAAAAACGTTGGTTTGGTCAAGAAAATTAAGTGTCTGATATGGCTGAAGCCCAGAAGAATAGGACTGTCACATAAGTTCTGAAGCTCAAAGGCTAAATTGGATAATATCATATCAGGTCTACATGAAGAAATTTTTTTTTTTTTTCAGACAGAATTTTGTCACCCTTGGTAGAGTGCCATAGTGTCCCAAATCACAGTAACCTCAAACTCTTGGGCTCAAGGGATCCTTTTGCCTCAGCCTCCTGAGTAGCTGGGACTAAAGTAGCCCACCAAAAGGCCCGGCTATTTTTTAGAGACGAGGGCTCACTGTTGTTCAGGCTGGTCTTGAACTTGTGAGCTCAAGCAATCCGCCTGCCTCAGCCTCCCAGAGTGCTAGGATTACAGGTGTGAGCCACTGTGCCAGACAAAGAATTTTTTTCTTTTTATTTTTTTTGAGATGGGGTCCCACTCTGTCACCCTGGATAGAGTGCTGTGGCGTCATAGCTTACTCACAGCAACCTCAAACTCTTGCACTCAAGCGATCCTCTTGTCTCAGCCTCCCAAGTAGCTGGGACTATAGGCGCCCACCACAATACCCAGCTAGTTTTTCTATTGTTAGTAGAGATGGGGTCTTATTCTTGCTCAGGCTGGTCTCAAACTCCTGAGCTCAAGCAATACACCTGCTTCAGCCTCCCAAAGTACTAGGATTACATGTGTGAGCCACCACACCTGGCTATGTTAAGAGTTTTGGATTTTATTCTAAGGTTATAGGAAGCCATTAAGAAGTTTTAGTCTTCTATGTCACAACTGTTTTTCTTTAAAGACTACTCTGGCTATAGGGGGAAATAGATTGGAGAATCAAGAAAGGACAAATAGCTATTGTGTGGCCAAATTGAAGACAACAAATGGCAGGAAAAGATAGTAGCAGCACGGCTAGGAAGAAATGTGGAGATATGGGAAAGATTTAGGAAGCAAATGCAGCAGGATCCAGCCATTTGTTGAGCATGGAAGTGTGACAAAGAGAGGAGTCCAGGATGCCCCTCGTATTTCTGATCTGAATTCCCATATGGACAGTGATGTCCTTTAACATGAAAGGAAGCAGGCTCAGCACCCATAGCTCAGTGGGTTAGGGCACTGGCCACATACACCAGGGCTGGCAGGTTCAAACCCAGTTGGGGCCTGCTTAAACAGCAACTACAACAACAACAACAACAAAAAAAAAAAAAAAACAGCCGGGTGTTGTGGTGGGTGCCTGCAGTCCCAGCTACTTGGGAGGCTGAGGCAAGAGAATTGCTTAAGCCCAAGAGTTAGAGTTTGCTGTGAGCTGTGACGCCACAGCACTCTACCAAGGGCAACAAAGTAAGACTCTGTCTCAAACAAACAAAACAAAACAAAACTACAAGGAAGCACAGGAGGACACTGCCTCAATTTTGAACATGTCATGTTTAAGGTTCTCTCAAGAAATCCAAGTGGTGGTGCTGGGCAGGCAAATTTTGTGTAAGTGCAAAAGAGAGCTCTGGACTCATGATATAACTGTGAGAGATAAAGAC
Source organism: Nycticebus coucang (assembly GCF_027406575.1). Lineage (NCBI taxonomy): Eukaryota > Metazoa > Chordata > Mammalia > Primates > Lorisidae > Nycticebus > Nycticebus coucang. The sequence goes on along the minus strand of NC_069792.1, from coordinate 17,410,111 downwards.
AGATAGAGAACCACAATCAGGAGACCAGATGAGACTGTCTAGGAAGACAGCTTAGAAGAAAAGAGGGTTTAGGACAACAAGGAACTGCTACACTAATAGGTTGAAGAAGAGGAGCTTATACAAGAGATAGCGAAAGTGGGCCCAAAATACAGAAAAGCATGAGATGAGATGTATGCTTTTGTAGAAAACCAGGAAATGCTGGTTTGCATTTAAATGCTGCTGAGAGTGTGAGCAGAGGAACAGATGTATTTAGCAACTCTACTGGCTACTCTGTAATAGACTGAAAAATGAGAGCATGGTAAAGAAGTAGTGAATACAGAAAATTTTCGGTAAGTTTGGCTAAGAGGGGAAGCAGAGCAGTATCTTGCAGGATGGTAGAGTTGAAGATTTTTTTCGTGTTTTATGAAGCAATAGATTTGATAAAGTTTAATTATTGATTGAAAAGAATCAGAACAAAAGGGAGCAGTTATCTGAGCAGCAAAAAATGGCATGATGTGAGTTCCTCGCAAGGGGACAGGATTCAGTGTACATGCAGAAACAGACCTTTTCGACTATAGTAGGAAGAAGAAAATGACAGGTTTCTGCAGGTGTAAATAGGACGTCAAATTTGTTAGCAGGTGGCTGGGTTAGTTCTGTTCTGATGGTTCTATTTTCCATGTGAAATGGAAGGCAAGATAATCTGCTAAACGTGTAGAAGAGGCATAAAAGGAATCTAGAAGTCTGGAGAGAAGGCATGATATAGTAGAGAGAGTAGGGGAGTAAGCTAACTACAGAAACATAAGAGCATTACCAGACAGTGCTAGAGCACAGAGGAGGTTCATGACTATAATGCCACAGTGCTTTGAAAATGCCCAGCTATGTTATTTCATTCAGCACTGTCCAGCAGCCCAGGAGATGACAGCTGGATTCATCCACGATTGCAATTTCTGCCAGTGATTTCAATAAAAGGACCAAGGGACAAGGAAGTGTGAAATATTAGCAAGACTGACTGAAACAATAGATAGAAAATTGTTGAGAGAGATACCAGCTGCAGTGGGTAGTGCCACCAATTTAAAAAAAAAGGTCATTTGATGTTAGTTCAAGGCAAAAGGCATTGAACCTTTTGAACCATTGAACCTCCTGCCTCAGGCAGATAGGAGGCGCCTTAAATTCTTGTTAAAGAAAATGATTTCAAAGGTTAGGTAGCCCCCAAACCCCAACAAAAAGCTTACTTTGTTATTATTTTATGGTAATGCTAATGTTATTTAGCAATAAAGACACCAAAAAAAAAAAAAAAACCCATACTTAGGTAGTTAAAAACGTAACACCACATAGCATTTTTTTGAAAGAAGGGAGGAGGAGAACTTCAAATAAAAAATTAAATTAAATAATAGGGTATGACAGCTGGATGTGGAGGATGAGGAGAGGATCAAATTGTAAGGATCAAATGAAAGAATGCAAGTAAGCGTGTTTTAAATACTGTATAGTTTTATATAAACACAGGTAAAAAACTATGGGGATAAGTATGCTTTTATCCCATGGTGCTATTCTCCAATAGTTATGTTCATTCCATTAATACTACATAAAATAAAGAGGTATCTCCAAATTTTAAATAAGCTTAAATAGAGCTGGAACTGGGAAACATGTTACATACAAAATCTTCTTTGGCACCGAGTCGATTTTGCCTGTCTTTTTCTAGGAGTTCCTCCAGAATGGACCAGGCTGTGAGGCTCACCCCTGGCCTCAAATTTAGGGGTTTGTGAAGGATGTTGTCATACATTTCAGCAACATCTCGGCAATAGAAAGGAGGCTGAAAAAAAAAAAAAAGTAAAATAAACTTAGAGGTAATTGAATTATGCCAAAATGGGGTTATAATAGTTGGATTTGGCTTTGATCTGAAGGGAGGACTGTCCAGAGGTGGACATTTGCAGAAATGCCTGGGCCTTTAGAATTGTGTAGAGATCTGCAGTGTGCAGATCTGCATCTCCCAATGCGAGGAGATTCTAAAACCCAGCACATCACCAAGCTTAGGGCTAATTTGTTCAATAGCATCCTGTAGACCTGTTTTAGAGAAAACCACCAACCTCATTATAGGCAAATGATAGAACCACTGGAAACAGAGATTCAAGATAGATTAAATAATCTGAGACTTGGGAATAAACTCACTAAAACAAAAAGATTTCCAGTAGAGATAGAGAGCTGAATGCTTCTGCCTAAGTATTTATGATAGTGACAGCTTTATAGATGTATGTCACAGGATAAAAATGTAGTATCAGAGACTAAAGACCTGGGGTATACCTTCAACATGACCATTAGCCGGTTAACCATCGAATTAAAAAGTTTAAAGTAAAAATAAGTTTTAAAGTTAAGAGAGTTTTATAGGTTTATCAACTTTCTTTTTTTTATAGGAAAGAAAAAACTTTTGTATTTTAAAATATAACTATTTTTAAAGCATCAATAAAAGTCTTATTATTTTTTTTTATTTATTTTATTATTTTTGTTTTATTAAATCATAGCTGTGTACATTGATATGATCATGGGGCGTCATTCACTAGCTTTATAGACCGTTTACCAAGTTTCACATATACCCTTGTAAGATGCACCGCTTTAAGGATGTTTTAAATATTCCCTTTTGAATCAAGTGCATTTTATATACAATGATATTTCATATTTTCTCTAAAGAAATTCAAAGGATTCTGAAATATCAAGATGGTAAATAACTGTGCTTGAAGAAAGCAAGATGTAAAATTGTTTTCTTCATGTGCTGAATTTTACTGAAATCTCCACAATTTTCAGGAAAAAGCAAACTACACACTCTAACTCAGGTCTCAGGTGGTGGTAGCAGCTTTAGGGATTAGCACGTAGTTGCCAGCATGAGGCTGCTGAACACTTCCAGGACCACAGTGGAAGTCTGAAAACTACTCCAAATATTTCCAAAAGCCTAAAGAAAACCATATATTTACTCTATAAAGCTATGTAAGCTAACTGTATAAGATGCATAAATCAAAAAAAAAAAAGAAAAGAAAAGATGCATAAATCGTTGGCTCTGGGTTGGAACAATATTAACTCAATGTAATAAAGCAACCTTACTCATGTTTATCTGAGCTCTGGCTGGCCTTATGTGTCTTGAACTAATAAAAACCGGGGAAACTGACAACATACTAAACATCACTTTTTTTGAATAAAATCTTTAGGACATGGTGTTTTCAGGAAAGAAAATACAAGGTACTCTCCAGTAGTAGAAAAAGCCTATAAAAATAAAGTAAAAGACAAAAATGAAAAGACATTATCTTCTGAAATAATGTGTGTTGTTGTTTTCTTTTTAAGACAAGAGGGTCTTGCTCTGTTGTCCCAGCTAGAGTGCAGTGGCCTCATCATAACTCACTGCAACCTCAAACTCTTAAGTTCTTGCCTCATCTGGGACTACAGGCAGCCACCACAGCTGGATAATTTTTCTATTTCCTGTAGAGACGGGGTCTTGCTCTGGCTCAGGCTGGTCTGGAACTCCTCACTTCAACCCATTCTTCCACCTCAGCCACCCAGAGTGCTAGGCATGAGCCACAACGCCTGGCCTGTACCTTAATAAAAACCAAAGTCTTTTCCTTACCATCTTTTTGAAATTAGAATAATGTTAGGGTAACCGAATAAACGTAGGTAATTTTAATATTGCAACTAGGCGTCTAGTTCTAAAAATGCTAGTGGGATGTGAATACTTGAATGATTAGCATGACAGAGAAATAATCATATTAATTCAAAAAATTCCTAACAGAATGAAAAGTTTTTCTTTCTCTACATATTCCTAATATGGTTTTGGATTGATTTAACCAGGCTATTACTATTCAGTTAGTATTGTCTAAGTGTCCATCATATTATTAAGGAAGAGAGGAGAGAACCAAATCAATGATAATCAATAATATTAAAGTATAGAAATACATACCAATCCATACAGCATTTCATACAGAACAGCACCAAGGCACCACCAATCTACAGTATTATCGTAAGGTTGTTTTCTGATTACTTCAGGGGCAAGGTACTGTAGAAAAGAATGAAATATTAGAGGAAATCAACATAAAATTAAAAAATAATTGAGAAATTTAGCAAATTGTAGGTGTTATTATCACACTTAAAACATATTATCTAGAAAAGGGTTTGGATGTTGTATATTCTCCAGTGGTTCATAGGCAGTACCAACTGGGACACTTTTCAAAAATACATGGATTAGTGCACTTCTCAGAAACTGTGAAACAGTTAAGACAAATATTAATACAAATATTAAAAGGACAGCAAATGTAGAATCTATAATACTGCATAGGTAAAGTAGGTATCTGGGGGAAAGTCTTTCGTAAGATTAAATTTTTTTTTTTTTTTTTCTTTTTTGAGACAGAGTCTCAAGCTGTCACCCTAGATAGAGTGCTGTGGCATTCCAGCTCACAGCTATCTCCAACTCTTGGGCTTAAGCGATTCTCTTGCCTCAGCCTCCCAAGTAGTTGGGACTACAGGTGCCTGCCACAATACCTGGCTATTTTTGTTGTTGCTGTTGTTGCAGTTATCATTGTTGTTTAGCTGGCCCGGGGCCGGATTCAAACCTTCCAGCCTCAGTACTTGTGGCTGGTGCTGTAACCACTATGCTATGGACGCGAAGCCAAGATTAATTTATTTTAGAAGTTCATTATTCATAATGTTTGCCCTTGGAAAAAAAATTCATGTAGCAATTATAATACACGATTTTTCTTTTCAGTGAAAAGAAAAGAGAATGAATTATATTCTTCTCTAACGTATTATTTAGAAAAGTGTGAATTGTTAGATGGCTATTTACGTTTTTTTTTTTTTTTCGTAGAGATAGAGTCTCACTTTTATGGCCCTCAGTAGAGTGCCATGGCATCACACAGCTCACAGCAACCTCCAACTCCTGGGCTTACGCGATTCTCTTGCCTCAGCCTCAAAAGTAGCTGGGACTACAGGCACCCACCACAACACCCAGCTATTTTTTGGTTGCAGTTCAGCTGGGGCTGGGTTTGAACCTGCCACCCCTCGGTATATGGGGCTGGCGCCTTACTGATTGAGCCACAGGCGCCACCCAGATGGCTATTTACATTTTAATTTGTAAAAAATGTAATCACAATTTCACAAATATAACAAAATATTGAACTTGAATTTTAAATTCGAAAATATATTACCCCTTCCCATGTGAAATACATGTAAGGAAATAGTTTCCTCATAACCTTTTTTGTGATCCAAAGAAATAGGAACATATATAAAAAGAATATAATAATTTCTGGTCACATTTATATTTAGATGACCAAAAATACTTATGGTTTCCTTTCTAAAACCTGCAGAAATTAAGGTTTTGAGGCCAGGTGTAGTGGCTCAGGTGGGCCTTATGTGTCTGAGGTGGCCTATGTGCCTGTGATCCTACCACTCTAGGAGGCTGAGATGGGAGGACTGGTTGAGGTCAGGAGTTTGAGACCATCCTGAGCAAGGGCAAGACCCTGCCTTTACGTGTAGTGGTGCATAACTATTGTCCCAGCTACTCAGGAGGCTGAGACAGGAGGATCACTTGAGCCCAGAAATTCAAGGTTACAATGAGCTATGATGATGCCACCATTGCACTCTAGCTGAGAAGACAGCAAGCCCCTATCTTGGGGGTGGGGGTAAGAATCAACTTAAATGCCCGTGAATTGATGAGTGGATAAAGAAAATGGGATATACATGTGACACACACACATACATACACCATGAAGTACAACTGACTGGTAAGAAAGAATGAAATAATGTCTTTTGCAGAAACTTGGATGGAAATAGAGGCCATTATCCTAAGTATCAGAGGAGTAGAAAAATAAATGCTGCATGTTCTCACTTATAAGTGGGAGATAAACTGTAGCTCACAAGGACATAGAGTGGCATAATACTATGGTCCCCAGACCCTGGGCTGCACACCAATACTTGCTGGTCTATGGTCTGTTAGGAACTGGGCCGTATAGCATTGGTGCCTGAGCTCCACCTTCTGCCTGCCCCATGCCCTCCCCTCTTAAGTGGAAACACTGTCTTCCATGAAACTTGTCCCTGGTGGCAAAAAGGTTGGGGACCTCAAGTATAATGAACACTGGAGACTCAGAAAAGGAGAAAGGTGGGAGGGGGTGAGGGATAAAAAATTACCTATGGGGTGATAGAGAGCAAGATGGCAGCCAACTAACAGCTTCCCTACCATCTGGGCACCACGAGTCTGGGGAGATAAAGACTCCAGGCACCTCTGGCTGGTGGGATCTGCCTATAATCAGATATAATCCTTTGAGGATACAGGGAGTCAGCAAGAGACTTCTGGACCCCAAGAGGAGGACAAAAACAGTGGAAAACTGGCAAGTGGTCACGTGTGTTTGATGGGTCTAATCTCACCGGCAGCTCTAAGTACAGTAGCAGCGAGACTGCAAACTGGAAAGGCCGTACCTGTGAACTGTTTTGGTGTTTTTGGACTTGGCACTCAGTTGAACTGCCTTGGCGAGAGCTTGAGCAGGAGTGCAGAGAATTCTGGGAATTGTCTATGGCCCCAGACTGAGCGGCTGAGCCAGACGGAGCTAATAGTGTTTGGCTGTGGGCCGCAGGGAGGTATTATGAGAGAACTGCCCTGGCAAGCTCCGCCCTCAGGGTCGCAGAGCAAGGATCGGGCGGGAGCTCGTAACCTATTGACTGAGCAGCCTAAAAGCAGGGACTAAGCCGCCTTACAGCCTTAACCCTCAGGGGCAGAATGAGACTGGTTTTGGCATACTGGTAAGTGGATAGCCACTTCAGCAGTGATCCCAGTGACAAGCACTTTCCTGGAAAAGCTTCTGTTTAGCAAGTTTACAAGTTTAAAGTGCCTCTTCAGAGGGCTGAAGAGAGATTAAGGGGGTTTGAGAAATCAGCAGAGGCCTCCAGTTGTATCAGCATTGTAATTAACATCTCATACCCTAGAAGACCACCTGTCGCCCAGACAATATTCAACAAGATACATACACTGCTTTGTTTTTTTGTTGTTGTTGCTGTTTGTTTTTTATTTTGATGTTGTTGTTGTTCTTTTCTAATTTGAACCGTTTCCGTAGACATTTTTTTTCTTTTTTCTTTCTTTTCATTCTCCATCTTTCTAGTTTAAATACAATTTCCCATTGCTGCCTTTTTCAATAACCAGAACTTCATTTTTGCTACTGTTTCTACCACTATTATTTGGTTTTTCACCCAATTTTATCCTGTAAAGTTATCTGTTTGCTTGTTTTGGTTTGATTTATAGCATTTTTGTCTTTCCTCTCTACTTGATAGAGGTGGGGTACTATGTCTGACCAGGTTAGCAAAGAGCTGCTGACCTCAAGGAAACCACCCAACCGGGTACCCCCAGAGGTTGGGTTTTTTTTTAAGGCTGTGTCAAAGTATCCTACTGTACACCTATATTGCTCTGTCTCCCTCTTTCTGTGCCTCTCTTCTTTTTGTCAGTATTCCCTTTTATCCACACCCTCTTCTTTCTCTATTTTCTTTTTGTTCTTTCTTTCTTTTATCCCTTCTTGCTCTTCAACCTTCTCATTCTTCTGGTCCTGTACCAAAAGGACACATCGAAACCTTAGTCCACAGGCATGGGAACTTAAAGAGCAAGAGGAAGTGAAAGAAAAATTAGGGCAAGGAAACAGATAAAAGAAATCACTCATGAGGAAGAATCAGCAGAAAACTCCTGGCAACATGAAGAACCAGTCCAGAACAACCCCGCCAAGGGACCATGACGTAGCTACTGGAGGATTCCACCTATAAAGAAATGTTAGGAATGACAGAAAGGGAATTTAGAAAACACATGATGAAAACAATGAAGGAAATGATGGAAACAATGAAGGAAACTGGTAATAAAGTGTAAAAAAAACAAAAGGAAATCCAAAAAAAGAATCAAATAAGAGATGAACGATAAGAAGAATACAGAAAGGATATAGCAGAGCTGAAGGAACTGAAGCAGTCAATTAGAAAACTTAAAGATGCAATGGAAAGTATCAACAACAGGTTAGACCATACAGAAGACAGAATTTCAGAGGTAGAGGAAAAAGTTCTTGAGATAGTAAAAGAGGAAGAAAAGAAGAGAGAGAAAGCAGAACGTTCACTGTCAGAATTATGGGACTGCATGAAGCGTTCCAACATACAAGTTATAGGAATCCCAGAAGGGGAAGAAGAATGCCCCAGAGGAATGGAAGCCATACTAGAGAATATTATAAAAGAAAATTTCCCAAATATCACCAAAGATTCGGACACACTGCTTTCAGAGAGATATCAGACCCCAGGTTGCCTCAACTCTAACCGACCTTCTCCAAGACACATACATTGATGAACCTGTCCAAAGTCAAGACAAAAGAAAAGATTTTGCAAGCTGTCAGGAAAAAGCGCCAGTTGACCTACAGGGGCAAATCCATCAGAGTGACTGCAGACTTCTCTAATGAAACTTTCCAAGCAAGAAGACAATGGTCATCTACCTTTAATCTACTTAAACAGAACAATTTCCAGCCCAGAATTTTGTACCCTGCTAATAAGCTAAGCTTTAAAATTGACGGAGAAATCAAATCATTTATGGATATATAAACATTGAGGAAATTCGCCACAACAAGACCAGCTCTACAGAAAATACTTCAACCTGTTCTGCACACTGACCATCACAATGGATCAGCAGCTAAGTAAGAACTCAGAAATTAAAGGACAGAACCTAACCTCCTCACTGATGCAAAAGATAAAAATAAGCAATGGATTCTCACAAAATAAGATGAATAGAATACTACCACACTTGTCAATTATCTCAATAAATGTTAATGGCTTGAATTCCCCACTGAAGAGACACAGATTGGCTGACTGGATTAAAAAACACAAGCCATCCATTTGCGGTTGTCTGCAAGAAACACACCTGGCTTCAAAAGACAAATTAAAACTCTGAGTCAAGGGTTGGAAGACAATTTTTCAGGCAAATGGAATTCAGAAGAAAAGAGAAGTTACAATCTTATTTTCAGATACATGTGGATTTAAAGCAACTAAAGTCAAAAAAGACAAAGATGGTCACTTTATATTGGTCAAGGGAAAAATACAACAAGAAGACGTTTCAATTCTAAATATTTATGCACCTAATTTAAATGCTCCCAGATTCTTGAAACAGACCTTACTCAGTCTGAGCAATATGATATCCAATAATACCATCATAACAGGGGACTTTAACACTCCCCTTACAGAGCTGGACAGATCCTCTAAACAGAAATTAAACAAAGATATAAGAGATTTAAATGAGACCCTAGAACAACTGTGCTTGATAGACACTCCATCCCAAAAATAAACAATATAAATTCTTACCTGACAATTGCAATCAGTGTAACCTGGCTTATTGTACCCTCAATGAATCCCCAACAATAAAAAAAAAAAAGAATATACATTCTTCTCATCACCCCATGAAACATTCTTCAAAATTGATCATATCCTGGGACACAAAACAATTATCAACAGAATAAAAAGAATTGAAATTTTACCTTGTATCTTCTCAGACCATAAGGCACTTAAGGTGCAACTCAACTCTACCAAAAACGTTCGACCCCACACAAATGCATGGAAATTAAACAACCTTCTGTTGAATAACCGATGGGTGCAGGAAGAAATAAAACAGGAAATCATTAACTTCCTTGAGCATAACAACAATGAAGACACAAGCTACCAAAACCTGTGGGATACTGCAAAAGCAGTTTTGAGAGGAAACTTTATCGCTTTAGATGCCTACATTCGAAAAACAGAAAGAGAGCGCATCAACAAACTCACAAGCCATCTTATGGAATTGGAAAAAGAAGAACAATCTAAGCCTAAACTCAGTGGAAGAAAAGAAATATCCAAAAACAAATCAGAGATCAATGAAATTGAAAACAAAAGAATCATTCAGAAACTAAGGGTGGTGCCTGTGGCTCAAAGGGGTAGGGCGCCGGCCCCATATGCCGGAGGTGGTGGGTTCAAACCCAGCCTTGGCCAAAAACTATCAAAAGAAAAAAAAAAACAAAACACAGAAAATTAATGAAACAAGGAGTTGTTTTTTTGAAAAAATAAATAAAATAAACCATTGGCCAGACTAACGAGAAATAGAAAAGTAAAATCTCTAGTAACCTCAATCAGAAATGATAAAGGGGAAATAACAACTGATCCCACAGAGATAAAAGAGATCATCTCTGAATACTACCAGAAACTCTATGCCCAGAAATTTGACAACATGAAGGAAATGGATCAATATTTGGAATCACACCCTCTCCCTAGACTTAGCCAGGAAGAAATAAACCTCCTGAACAGACCAATTTCAAGCACTGAGATTAAAGAAACAATAAAAAAGCTTCCAACCAAAAAATGCCCTGGGCCAGATGGCTTCACACCAGAATTCTATCAAAGGAAGCTCTTCAAGGAAGAGCTTATTCCGGTACTGCAGAAATTATTCCAAAAAACTGAGGAAGAAGGAATCTTCCCCAACACATTCTATGAAGCAAATATCACCCTGATACCAAAACCAGGAAAAGACCCAACCAAAAAGGAGAATTTCTCTCTCTCTCATGAGTGAGAACCAATCTCACTCATGAATATAGACGCAAAACAATATCCTACCCAATAGATTACAGCTTATCACCAAAAAAGTCATACATCATGATCAAGTAGGCTTCATCCCAGGGACAAAAGGGATGTCTTTAACATACGCAAGTCCATAAACGTTAACCACCATATTAACAGAGGCAAAAATAAAGATCATATGATCCTCTGAATAGATGCAGAAAAAGCAGGAAATTAGAACACTGAAGAGTCTAGGCATAGGTGGCACATTTCTAAAACTGATTGAAGCTATCTATGACAAACCCACAGCTAATATTTTACTGAATGGAGTAAAACTGAAAGCTTTTCCTCTTAGAACTGGAACCAGACAAGGTTGCCCTCTGTCACCTTTACTATTCAACATAGTGCTGGAAGTTCTAGCCAATACAATTAGGCAAGACAAGGAAATAAAGGGAATCCAAATGGGAGCAGAGGAGGTCAAACTCTCCCTCTTTGCTGACATGATCTTATACTTAGAGAATCCCAAAGACTCAACCACAAGACTCCTAGAAGTCATCAAAAAATACAGTAATGTTTCAGGATATTGTCCACAAGTTTGGATATTGTCAGGATAATGTCCACAAGTCAGTAGCCTTTGTATACACCAATAACAGTCAAGATGAGAAGCTAATTAAGGACACAACTCCCTTCACCACAGTTTCAAAGAAAATGAAATACCTAGGAATATACCTAACGAAGGAGGTGAAGGACCTCTATAAAGAAAACTATGAAATCCTCAGAAAGGAAATAGCAGAGGATATTAACAAATGGAAGAAAAGACCATGTTCATGGATGGGAAGAATCAACATTGTTAAAATGTCTATACTTCCCAAAGCAATCTACCTATTCAATGCCATTCCTATCAAAATACCAATATAGTACTTTCAAGATTTGGAAAAAATTATTCTGCATTTTGTATGGAACCGGAAAAAACCCCGTATAGCTAAGGCAGTTCTTAGTAATAAAAATAAAGCTGGAGGCATCAGCATACCAGATTTTAGGCTGTCCTACAAAGCCATAGTGGTCAAGACAGCATGGTACTGGCATAAAAATAGAGACACAGACACTTGGAATCGAATAAAAACCAGGAAATGAAACTAACATCTTACAACCACCTAATCTTCCATAAACCAAACAAGAACATACCTTAGGAGAAAGATTCCCTATACAATAAATGGTGTTGGGAGAACTGGATATCCACATGTAAAAGACTGAAACTGGACCAACACCTTTCCCCACTCACAAAAATTGATTCAAGATGGATAAAGGACTTAAACTTAAGGCATGAAACAATAAAAATCCTCCAAGAAAGCATAGGAAAAACACTGGAAGATATTGGCCTGGGGAAAGACTTCATGAAGAAGACTGCCATGGCAATTGCAACAACAAAAATAAACAAATGAGACTTCATTAAACTGAAAAGCTTCTGTACAGCTAAGGAGACAACAACCAAAGCAAATGGACAACCTACACAATGGGAAAGGATATTTGCATATTTTGAATCACACAAAAGCTTGATAACTAGGATCTATAGAGAACTCAAGTTAATCCACACGAAAAACGCCAACAATCCCATATCAATGGGCAAGAGACATGAATAGAACCTTTTCTAAAGAAGACAGACGAATGGCTAACAAACATATGAAAAAATGTTCATCATCTCTATATATTAGAGAAATGCAAATCAAAACAACCCTGAGATACCATCTAACCCCAGCGAGAATGGCCCACATCACAAAATCTCAAAACTGCAGATGCTGGCGTGGATGTGGAGAGAAGGGAACACTTTTACACTGCTGGTGGGACTGCAAACTAGTACAACCTTTCTGGAAGGAAGTATGGATAAACCTCAAAGCACTCAAGCTAGATCTCCCATTTGATCCTGCAATCCCATAACTGGGCATCTACACAGAAGGAAAAAAATCCTTTTATCATAAGGACACTTGTACTAGATTGATTATTGCAGCTCAATTTACAATCGCCAAAATGTGGAAACAGCCTAAATACCCACCAACCCAGGAATGGATTAACAAGCTGTGGTACATGTATACCATGGAATACTATTCAGCTATCTAAAAAAATACAGAGTTTACATCCTTCGTATTAACCTGGATGGAAGTGGAAGACATTATTCTTAGTAAAGCATCACAAGAATGGAGAAGCATGAATCCTATGTGCTCAATTTTGATGAGGACAATTAAGGTCATGGGGGGTAAGGAAAAGCAGAGAGATGGAAGGAGGGAGGGGGGTGCCTGGTGTGTGCCACACCTTCTGGAGGCAAGACATGATTGAAAGAGGGACTTTACCTAACAAATGCAATCAGTGTAACCTGGCTTATTGTACCCTCTATGAATCCCCAAAAATAATAAAAAAAAAAAAAACTCAGAAAAAAAAAGATAAATTACCTATGGGGTATAATAAACTATTCGGGTGATGGGTGCACTAAAAGCCCAGACTTCACCACTGTACAATATATACATGTAATGGAATTCAACTTGTACTCTTTAAAAATGTTTTTTAAAAGGAAAAAAAGAAAAATAGGGCGGCGCCTGTGGCTCAAGGAGTAGGGCGCTGGTCCCATATGCCGGAGGTGGCGGGTTCAAACCCAGCCCCAGCCAAAAAAGAAAAAAAAGAAGTAAAAGGAAAAAAAAAGAATGATTAACTGTAAAATGAATATACACACACAAAAATGTTTCATGTATAAACCAAAATAGAAATAGTTACAAATATATCCAAGAGCTATGATTAGAGAGAAATAAAGAAAAAATACTTTTCGGGCGGCGCCTGTGGCTCAGTGAGCAGGGCGCCAGCCCCATATGCCGAGGGTGGTGGGTTCAAACCCAGCCCTGGCCAAACTGCAACAGAAAAATAGCCGGGCATTGTGGCGGGCGCCTGTAGTTCCAGCTGCTCGGGAGGCTGAGGCAAGAGAATCGCGTAAGCCCAAGAGTTAGAGGTTGCTGTGAGCCGTGGGATGCCACAGCACTTTACCCGAGGGCGGTACAGTGAGACTCTGTCTCTACAAAAAAAAAAAAAAAAAAAAGAAAAAGAAAAAATACCTTTCAAGATAAATAATTGTTACTCATAGACACTTCACATTAAGTTTCTGATGTCAATTCAAAGGTTCATGCGAGCTAGTTTACCGTACATTTTCAGTATTGTACTTGCAAGTACTCCATGGTAATCCTGAAACATTACATGGCATCTAAGATCACTACAAATACACTGAAATTAGACAATTTAAATCTGAACACATTTGTGAAGTGAGAATAAGGCTTTTAAATAAATTGTAAGGATTATTGTCACAAAAAGATGTTTTCCACTAACAAACAATATTAGAGAATGTGATGTTCTGGTTAATTAGGTCTTTTTTTTTTTCTTTGAGACAGAATCTCACTATGTTGCCCTTGGTAGAGTGTGGTGGCGTCACAGCTCACAGCAACCTCCAACTCTTGGGCTTAAGCAATTCTCTTGCCTCAGCCTCCCAAGTAGCTGGGACTACAGGTGCCCACCACAACACCCGACTATTTTTTGTTGCAGTTGTCATTGTTAGCTGGCCTGGCCAGGTTCGAACCTGCCACCCTTGGTGTACATGGCTGGCGCCATAACCACTGTGCCACAGGCAGCAAGCCAGGTTAATGAGTTCTGATTCACTTTTCTCCGTACATTCAATGCTTTATTTTCTTCTGTTAAATAATTTTATTATAAAATATTACAACCAGATAGAAAAACAGAATAGAAACCAATAAAGCTATAATCCAGATATAGGCAATGTTAATATTTTGCTCTAGCTCATAAAAGAAGTTTTACTGGGGAGGGAGGATGGCTGGAGGGAGGGTAATTGGTGGGACCACACCTACGGTGCATCTCACTAGGGTACATGTGAAACTTACCAAATGTAGAATATAAATTATGTCTTAACACAATAACTAAGAAAATGCCATAAAGGCTATGTTAACCAGTTTGATGAAAATATTTCAAATTGTATGTAAAACCAGCACATTGTACCCCATGACTGCATTAACGTACACAGCTATGATTTAACAAAAAATAATAAAAAAAAATAGTTTTACTATACCACTTTCAAAAATCTACAGGGTCAACATGGATGAGAACCAACCAGTGATTGTCAGACACATCAAATAAAATCATAAAACCACACAAAACCCCCAGTTCTATTGACATCTTCACATACCACACAATTCACCCATTTAAAGTCTAAAATTCAATGGCTATAAACATATTCACAGAATTATGCAACCATAAACATAGTCAATTTTAGGACATTTCCATGACTGGTTCATGATTTTTTTTTAAAGGATTAGAAATATAATTAAATCTTTAAAGAACTCTATGGTAAATTTTTAGCATTAAAAAAAGCATAATTTACTTATTTATTTTTGTTTGTTTTTTTTGTAGAGACAGAGTCTCACTTTATGGCCCTCGGTAGAGTGCCGTGGCCTCACACAGCTCACAGCAACCTCCAACTCCTGGCCTTAAGCGATTCTCTTGCCTCAGCCTCCCGAGTAGCTGGGACTACAGGCGCCCGCCACCATGCCTGGCTATTTTTTGGTTGCAGTTTGGCCGGGGCCGGGTTTGAATCCGCCACCCTCGGTATATGGGGCTGGCGCCTTACCAACTGAGCCACAGGCACCGCCAGCATAATTTATCTTTGTTGGGTTATTCAAAAGGGTCTTGTGGTATCTCACAATCATAGTTAAAAATACCAACTATTGGCTTGGCGCCCGTAGCTCAGTGGTTACAGTGCCAGGCACATACACCAGGGCCTGCGGGTTTGAGCCTGGCCCAGTCCTTCTAAACAATAACAACTACAATTAAAAAAAACAAACAAACAAAAAAAACAGCCGGGTGTTGTGGCCGGCGCCCATAGTCCCAGCTACTTGGGAGGCTAAGACAAGAGAATTGCTTAAGCCCAAGAGTTTGAGGTTGCTGTGAGCTATGATGCCATGGCACTCTACCCAGGGCCACAGCTTTAGACTGTGTCCCAAAATAAATAAATAAATAATAAATACCAACTACTGATAAACTCTAAATGTATAAAAAGGATTATCAGATATTTCCACTTGTTTAGAAGCAGAAATGACAGTCTTTATTCTACTTTTCTTATTTCAAATTTATATATGCTATGCAATTTGTGATTCATATTTGCACTTTCTATGTGATTATATGAATGACAAATGAGACGTATTTCTTACCTCTGGTGTCCCACAAAATGTTGTGGTGGTATCAGAAATAGCAATTCCTTCTTTACAAAGCCCAAAATCTGTTAAGACAACATGTCCCTGACAAATACAGGAGCAATAAGAGAAAAGAAGGCAAGCATATAAATTGACAAATTTTAAAACCTTTTTTATTTGACATAATTACAGATCCACAGGAAATTGCAAAAACAGTATACAGAGTCTGATGTATCTCTCACCCCACTTCCCCAATGCTGACATCTCACTAACAGCAGTACAGTGTCAGATAGGAAACTGATGGTGTACAGTACTGTCAGCCAGACCACCACGCTGGCTCAGTTGTCACTGTTTTTTATAGGCATACTTGTGTATGTGTGTGCAGTTCCATGCAATCATACATGCACTGATCATGAACTATCCATCACAAAGCACCTCCCTCCTGCTAACCCTTTATCTTTGTGCTATCTCCACGAACTCTGTCTCCTTGCAGCTACCAATCTGCTCTCCATCTCTATAGTTTTGTCATTTTGAGAATGTTACATAAATGGAATCATGCAGTATGGAACCTCTGAGACTTTCTTCCTCTGACCATACAACCACCACCAAATTGAGAACTAGTCAAAAGAGAACACTTACTACTGAATCCAGAAGAATATTTTCTGGTTTCAAGTCTCTATCAAATTAAAAAGAAAGAAAAGCAAAACTGAATATAAACCTAAATAAATAAAATTATCAAAAAGAAAGTTTTACAAGTTACATTTTAAAATTTTACCTGTACACGATTTTTATGGAGTGTAAGTAACCCAATGCACTGGCAATTTCAGCAGCATAAAACCTAGCTCTGTGTTCAGGAAAGGACCTTTCTCGTTGTAAGTGAAAAAATAGCTGTAAAATTAGAGGTGGGGAGAGAGAATGTTAGGCTCATTCGGACACAGCATTAAACAGACATATTCCGTAAATACAAAGATAGAATTGGTTCTGTGACTATGAACATGAGATAAAAACGCACCAAAGCACGGAAGTGTAACTCTCCTTTCTCACATCCTCCACTTACCAATTACCCTCTCTTTGCAACCATGTGCCTGTTTACCTGGCTAATGTCACTCTTCTCCCACTTATCCCTCAATCCGCAATATAGCAGTGTCCTCACCCTTTCAAGCAATCACTCAGGAAAAGACTTATCAATGAAGATTTAATATTGCCATTTTGGACTATTTTTTTCATTAAAAAAAAACAAACCCTATTCAAAGATGAAAACTAGTGGTTAGCAGAACAAACACAGTACACAGACACAATTTTCTTGAGCCAAATACTATTTTCAGAAAAATCTAAATTAGGGGTGGCACCTGTGGCTCAGTGGGTAGGGCGCCGGCCCCATGTATACCAAGGGTGGCAGGTTCGAACCCGGCCCCAGCCAAACCGCAGTGAAAAAACAGCCGGGCATGGTGGCAAGTGCCTGTAGTCCCAGATACTCGGGAGGCTGAGGCAAGTGAATTGCCTAGGCCCTGGACTTGGAGGTTGCTGTGAGCTGAGATGACACTGCACTCTACCAAGGGCGATAAAGTGAGACTCTGTCTCTACAAAAAAAAAAAAAAATTAAAAAGGAAAAATTGAAATTAGGTGATAACATTAAAAACTGCGAATTTGGGGGGCTAACAATTCTTTAGCTTTGGTGTCTTCTGAAAAAGAAAAAAAGGGGTGAGGGGAGCTCTGAACCATTAGCCTTAAATTTTAATGTGGTGGCAACCGGCTAGAGCAGAGCAGCGGCTGGACTCTGCAGTTCATTCCTCATACTTCCTAATTTTGAAGTTGATTTCTTACAAGGTGGCCTTTAGCCATTAGGTTACCTGCCTGCGACCTTTCCAATAGGTCCCTTTCGGTCCCTTGGGTCTGGGAGAGTTTCGTCTCTGCTCCTTCTGGTTCCACATGCAGCAGGGGTGACAGGGATTCTGCCCTTGCCACTATCATTCTTTCTCCAAATACTCTTCCCAGGTAACCTTATCCTTTTAATGATTTTTACCACCATCTCTATGTTGATATCTCCCACATAAACATCATTCAACAATTTAGAGGCAGAAAATGAATGAGGAAACTAAGGTCTCAAAGGGCTTGTTTATCTGCCCAGTGTCACAAAACTTACATGTTTATACTCTGTTCCAAATAAGGCATCAAGCAGTATACAAAAATTAAGTATCACGTGTCAAGGTTAAAATCTAAGTATGAACCATCGAGAGGTAAATAACAGTCTAATAGTAGGGAACACGTGATGAAACCACACTCCTGCCTCTCCCTTTCTGTCTGTCCTCATCTTTATTCCTTGTCTACCTACTGCCCCACTCAATTCCTCCTCCACCCATCCTACCACTCTATTATACTTTATTCTTTTTCTCATCATCTTAGCCAAGTGTTATCTTTTAAATTACAAGCTTTCCTCTTCCCATCTTTCCTGTTCAGTTTAAGAGCAGTCACTGTGTAAAAAAAGGGCCCAGAGGCAAAGGCCTAAAACAGCATGAGGAAACCACATATGCATAAAGCAGGAAAGCTGCAGTAGAATCTCGTCTGCATTTAGAGGTTCAAGGAACTGTGTCTGGCACTGAAGAAAGGGCTTTGCAGTCAGGATGTCTAAGTTAAAACCAAGGCCTGGGCTCGGTGCCTGTGGCTCAAGCGGCTAAGGCACCAGCCACATACACCTGAGTTGGCAGGTTCGAATCCAGCCCAGGCCTGCCAAACAATGACGGCTGTAACCAAAAAAAACAGCTGGGTGTTGTGGTGGGCACCTGTAGTCCCAGCTATTTGGGAGGCTGAGGCAAGAGAATCGCTTAAGTCCAGGAGTTGGTGGTTGCAATGAGCTGTGATGCCACGGCACTCTACCCAGGGCAACAGCTTGAGGCACTGTCTCAAAAAAAAAAAAAAAAAAAAAACAACCAAGGCCTGACACTTACTAGAACATTGTGACATTAAGAAAGTTACTTAACCTCTCTGAGCCTCCTTTCCTTATCTATAAAATGGGTCTAACTAAATAACCTGGGAGTTACAGTGCCTGTAGTCCCAGCTACTCAGGAGGCTTAGACAGGAGGATTGTTTTGAGCCCAGGAATATGAAGCTGCTGTGAGCTAGGCTGATGCCATGGCACTTTAGCTTGGACAACAGAGTGAGACTCAGAAAAAAAAAAAAAAAAAGAAAGAAAATTACAGTGGTTATTTCAAAGAGCTATGATGCACTGAAACAAGACATGTGAAATAGCTGCAAAGTTGCAGGCCTCAATAAACTGTTATTATCTCTTAGTACTCATGCACACACAAATAAAATGGCCAACTTCAAAGTGGGAACAATGTAGGGTACATCACAGAATAAGGAAGGGTGCGCCTTGGGCTGGGCGTGGTGGCTCAGTACTTGGGAGGGCGAGGCAGGTGGATTGCCTGAGCTCACAGGTTTGAGACCAGCCAGAGCCAGAGTGAGACCTTGTCTCAAAGAATAGCCAGGTGTTGTGGTGGGTGCCTGTAGTTTCAGCTACTTGGGAGGCTGAGGCAAGAGAATCGCTTAAGCCCAAGAGTTGGAGGTTGCTGTGAGCTGTGACATCATAGCACTCTACCAAGAGCAACAAAGTGAGACTCTGTCTCAAAAAAAAAAATAAATAAAAATAAAAAGGAAGGGTGCCTGGAAGACACATAATCTTGTCCTGACCTTGAGGAGCATTAAGAGACTTTTGTCATAATTGAGTAATGATTCTATTTATGACCTTTGCCCAAAATGATCTTTAGGTTTATCTGACCACCTTTTGGATTTATAGGATAGAAACTGCTCTTTCTTATAAGTTCCTTTATTCTACAGTTAAATGTACTCTAGTAAGGTTGAAATATTTTTTCCTTTCTTCTTAGTATCACAAGAATGGAAAAGCAAATATCCAATGTACTATATATAGTACTATATATATCCAATATACTAATATGAAGCCAGAAGACAATCTAATACATGCCCACCGAAGAGAAAACTCAATTCAAGTTGTAGGGGGAATTGGTGTGTTCCCACCTAACGGGCACGATGTAAGGGTACATGGCATACCGCCTGGGTGCAGGGCACAACCACAGCAGGGATTGTACCTAACAAATGCAAACATTATAACCTAATCATTTCTACCCTCATATTAATTGGAAATTTAAAAAATATTCTTTTTTGGGTGGCGCCTGTGGCTCAGTTGGTAAGGAGCCGGCCCCATAAGGGTGGCGGCTTCAAACCCGGCCCCGGCTGAACTGCAACCAAAAAATAGCCAGGTGTTGTGGTGGGCGCCTGTAGTCCCAGCTACTTGGGAGGCTGAGGCAAGAGAATCGCCTAGGCCCAGGAGATGGAGGTTGCTGTGAGCTGTGTGACGCCACGGCACTCTACCGAGGGCCATAAAGTGAGACTCTGTCTCTACAAAAAAAAAAATTCTTTTTCTCTCTGCTCTCAGAGTGGAAGATGGACAATCTCTTTGTAAAGATATCATGTCTACTAGTTTAAATAATTTTTGAAGACATTCACATGTTAAAGATCAAATTACAAATGTGTGTTTTCCTCGTTTTCCCCGCCCCCCCCATTTGTTCTGCAGGTAGATTCATTACACAGCGGAAGCCCAGTGCGTGCTCTTCGTGGTTGGCCCAGCAATCTCTGCCCTTGGCCTAGTGGACGGAACAGCTCCCCTCACCGAGGCAGAGAGCCTGGGCTCACGGGGCCATGGTGTCTGGACTCTGGGCTTGCTGAGCACCAAGTCCTCCCAGGCTCTCAGAAGCGACCAGCAACTGCCTCAGATGCCAGGACACCTACAACAGGGACTGCAGTGCGGAGGCAGCCACTGGGGTGGTTATAAAAAATGGCCCAAAGAATTGCCCTAAGGAATCGACAGCTAGGAATTGGGATCAAGAAGATGTAGCTGAAGAGGTGGAAAAATTCTCAGTGGCCAGTGAGGAAGTCTCGAAGAAGAGAGCCATGAAGAAAGAAAAGTGCAGAAATGCCAGATCTCAATCCGATCGTGTAGGAGCCTTGAAAGGCCTGGTTGTCCATTCTGGAGGAGTAGGGTTTTCTTGATTTGGTGGAGGTGCTCGGAAGGAAGCCTCTGCAAGGACTATCAAATGGAAACTGCGTAACCAGCACAAGGGTGGCAACAGATACCAAGGCTGACTTTGGTTGGGTTGCTACAAATGGCCTCACCACCTTGGCCGATAGAACAATTTCAAATCCCAAAACTAACAAGGACAGTCAGCAATCTTCCTCCTATGGCTTTGCTTCTAGTAAAGCCCACATATGAATACCTGGAACAAGCAGCTGATAGTCTAGAACTGCTCTTTTCGGGATTGGCTAGGCAAGCATGTAAATGCAAACCCACTCTGGGATCTGACACCTGCCTTTAAACACTATGAGAAATATTTAGAGAATATTAAACAGCAGCACATATACAATGTCAGGAGTAATCCTCAGAATAAAACTAACAAGACAGTGGTTGAATAGTAGTCTCCTTCCCTATTTGGTTCAACAAAATCACAGAAAGAGTCAGCATTTTTGTTCCATGGCAACAAAACTAAAGA
This sequence comes from Nycticebus coucang, assembly GCF_027406575.1. Lineage (NCBI taxonomy): Eukaryota > Metazoa > Chordata > Mammalia > Primates > Lorisidae > Nycticebus > Nycticebus coucang. Next base: position 17,388,783 of record NC_069792.1, on the reverse strand, counting down.
TACATCTAAAAAGAAGATCAAGCTTTTACCTAAAAAGAAAATTCCATCACTAGAAGGAATAAGTGCCTTGTTTAATTTTGGCAAGATAATAGATAGCTCACTTTTGCACTCATTAAGCTCTGGCTCCTTGGCTGGAAACTCTGCTTTATTTGGCAAAGATATTACCCAGAACAAACCCGTTTCTTTTCATTTTGCACTAAAACGCTGGCGAGCTGAGCAGAAGGCGGCAGTAATGAGAGCAAAGGTAGAGCTGAAGAGGGTCCGGAGCCACCCAAAGTGGTAGTTACTGAAGTAAAAGAAGATGCTTTTTACTACAAAAAGCAACATATTGCTGAATGTTCTGATTTCATCCAATATGCCACGTACCCGAATGGGGAAAAATCATGTACTTAGTGTCTGTGTTCCAAATCTACCAATTGATGATAAGGATAGCACTATCCCAATTACTATGTTAATCTGGGCAAAAACTAGCAAGGATACAGACGAATTGCACAAATTTTACTGGAGAAAAAGGATGCTTGAACACATGAAGCCAAGCAAGGAATTACTGCCAAGTTGGTGCTTGCCCCTCCACCCCTTAAATATAGTTTTTTTCTCTTCTTACTTTGACATCCTAGGAACTTAATAACTTGACTTTTGTGAGGAAGGTTAATATGGCCAATAAAACCTTTAATATTAAGTGCCCAGAAACTGTATTCTCCCTTAACAATTGTCTAATGTATAACATACAGTTCAACGAAATTTTTGAGCAGACTTTTTAATGTTCATTTGTTTACTAAACTAACCATAAATGATTTTTAAAAAGAAAGAAAACTGTGAGGATTAAGTAGAAGAATGGGAATGGTCATCTGTCTAGATTCAGGATCAGACTGCCTGAGTTCCTTCCTGCCTCCAAGACTTCCTCACCACATGTCTTCCATAAGCTACCTAGCTTCTTTGGCTCTCTCTCTCTCTCTTTTTTTTTTTTTGATCTTATATAGTAAGGTTGTTGTGAAGATAAAATACTTAAGTGCAAAGAACCAGAGTGCTGGACACATAATAATACTCAATACATGTTAGTTGTTACTGTAATTATCATCATAGTAGCGGCGTTTCCCATAGCATATTCAATATCCATCTGAATCAGAATTGGGGGGAATATTAATAGAATTGGTTCAAACAAAAATGAAAACTATACAGTAAAAAAAAAAATTCTCTTAATTTATCATAGCTTTGCTTAAGGCGGAACTTCTGTCTTTAACATGCTGAAATGTACTGTGAATCACCAAGGAGACACACCATGAAACATTTCCCAAAATGACTTCACCATGTAGCCCCTTTTCAGAGGCTCATCTCGTTTGTTTAATAGTATGCAAATTTTAGATGATGATAGACTGGAGTAATATTTATATGCAACTGTTGGAACAACTATCAAAATTATAAAGCATGTTTTTTCTAACATTTTTGATGTGTATTACTCATGCTCTATAGCATGGTGATAAATCTGTCCATGAAGTCTGCTGCTTCGTGCCCCGTTCTTTTATGAACCTTCCCGACTATATACGTACCATGTGCTTAAGGGCCCTGTGTTGTGTTTCTCCGCATCTTGCATTGTACTTAGTACCTGGAATATTACTGCTACTCAACAAATAGCTATTGATAATGCATTGTTTTTCTACAACTAACAAAAGAAAAATTTGGTCTTTATGCTATTTTTTCTAAACTATTAATATGAGGAAACTAATGAGAAAACTCACCTCCCCTCCATTAACAAAATCCAGAACAAAATAAAGCTTTTCAGTTGTTTGGAAAGAATAATGTAATCCAACCAAAAATGGATGTTTCACATTTTTCAAAAGCACATTACGTTCAGCCATAATATGTTTTTGCTGGAAAAAAAAGGTAAAGGATCAATTATATTATTCACCCCACAAAAAAGCATGTTAATTGAGAAAACGGGCTGAAGACAAACAGCTATTGCAATTTTACCTCTTTTCTGTTGAGAACTACTTTTTTCTGTAACACTTTGACAGCATAAAATTTTCCATCCAGTTTTCGTTTTGCAAGAAGAACCTGTTATAAACATTATGCACACTATTAGAAATTTCAATATTCTGAGATTAATTTTAAATAAATCAATACTTCTTAAATTATGTAAAAAGAAAGCCCACTGGCTCGAAGCCTGAAACAGTGGTTACGGCACCAGCCACATACACCAAGGCTGGCGGGTTTGAAACTGGCAATAGCCGGGCATTGTGGCAGACACCTGTAGTCCCAGCTACTTGGGAGGCTGAGGCAAGATAATAGCTTAAGCCCAAGAGTTTGAGGTTGCTGTGAGTTGTGACGCCATGGTGCTCTACCAAGAGCAACATAGTGAGACTCTTGTCTCAAAAAAAAAAAAAAAAAAAGAGTCCACACAGGACCTAGATATGTTTTATTCTGAAAAATCAAGAATTATTGCATTTATTTCTATAATTCTACTCTTCCCTAAATATTTTGTTATTCATAAAGATACAGTGAACACATTTTTAGGGTGAAATAGTCCTAAAGTCAACTGTTGGTATTTTCCTTTTGTTTTCCATAACATTTGGCTCTGTTGAACATTACTCCCTAAAATTTTTCCTTTTCTTGACAATTCTCCTCTGCCTTTTTCTTCTCCAATATTTTGATTGGTTCATTTTAAGTACCTTCTGAGAAAATAACTCTAAGAACATGGCAATTAGTCATTATTAATTCCTTTCAAGTAGGTATTTTTTTCCAGTAAAGTGGAAGCTTTGGACAACAGTTAAGAAGCAAATAGGCAGGGCGGCGCCTGTGGCTCAGTGAGCAGGGCGCTGGCCCCATATACCGAGGGTGGTGGGTTCAAACCCGGCCCCGGCCAAACTGTAACAAAAAAATAGCCGGGCGTTGTGGCGGGCGCCTGTAGTCCCAGCTACTCGGGAGGCTGAGGCAGGAGAATCGCCTGGGCCCAGGAGTTGGAGGTTGCTGTGAGCTGTGTGACGCCACGGCACTCTACTGAGGGCGATAAAGTGAAACTCTGTCTCTACAAAAAAAAAAGCAGCAAATAGGCAAATGAAAAGTGGAACTAAGACCAGACACTGGAGAAGGGTTTAGAATAATGTCAGATTGCCATTATTGCTATTTAGTTTATCACATCTATTTTTCTAATCTTCAAATTGTGAATTTGCATTTGTTTGCTTTTCCTTTGTGTATTGTTTTGCTTTGTTGCAATTTTTTTTTGCATTTTGCAAAAAAAATTTTTTTGAGACAGCCTCAGTTTGTCCCCCTCAGTAGAGTGCAGTGGCATCACAGCATACAGCAACCGCAAACGGTTGGGCTCAAGTGATTCTCTTGCCTCAGCCTACCATACCTGAGACTACAGGCACCGGCCACAACGCCTGGCTATTTTTAGAGACAGGGTCTCACTCTTGCTCAGACTGGTCTCCAACTCAATCCACCTGCCTTGGCCTCCCAGAGTGCTAGGATTACAGGCATGAGCCACCGTGCTTGGCCTGCATTTTGCAAAATTTTAAACTTTTATTAAACATAGCATACATATACAAAAACTCAAAAATCATTACAGCTCAGTAAATTATTATAAAGTGAACACACACAGCTATACAGCCACTATCCAGGTCAAAAATTAAAACAGTAGCTGAACCTCCATTTTCTCCCATCCCAGTCATGACTCATCTGCCTCAGCCTCCCAGGTAACTACCAGCATCTCAACTTGCAGTAGCATGGGTTAAGTTTTGCCCTTTTTTGAATTTCATGTAATTACAACATAGAGTTGTTGCTGTCTTAGTTCTTTCATCATAAATTACATAAGTTTCATTCGTGTTGTGGCAGATGGCATAGTTTTCATTATTTTCATTGCTGTGCAGAATATTCCATGATTACCCTATATACCATAGAGTACCTCTGTTCTATTGATAGGTATCTAGATTGCTCATGAATAATGACGCTATGAACATTCTTACACACACCTTCCTATTGCACATGCATTTCTGCTGGATATGTAGCTAGGAGAGTTTTCGACAGCATAAAAAACATCTAGGAATAAATCTAATTAAAGTTGTGTAAAAATTCTAAGCAGAGCACTATAAAATATTTTTCTTTTTAATTAATTTTTTTTTTTTTGAGGCAGAGTCTCATTCTGTAGCCCTCAGTAGAGTGCTGTGGCATCATAGCTGACAGCAACCTTAAACTCTTGGGCTCGAGTGATTCTCTTGCCTCAGCCTCCCAAGTAGCTAGCTGGGACTCTAGGTGCCCGTCGTAATGTCCAGCTATTTTTTTTTTTTTAGAAACGAGGTCTCGCTCTGGCTCAGGGCAGTTTCGAACTCATGAACTCAGGCAATCCACCCACCTAGGCCTCCCAGAATGCTAGGATTACAGGCGTGAGCAAACTGTGCCCGGCCACACTATAAAATATTATTGAGAAAACTTAAAGATGAGCTAAATTAACAAAGAGATATACTATAGCACGGATTGGAAGACTCAATATTGTAAAGCTAACAATTCTCCAAACTCATCTACAGATTCAATGAAATCTCAACCAAATTCTAACAGAATTTCTGCAGAAACTGACACATTGACTCTGAGTTTGATATATTATAGATATGTAAATGGTTAATAATATCCTCTGGGATATTCTTAAGGAAGGACGACTTGTTCTGTTGGATATTAAGCTACAGTTGTTAAAGCAATGTGGTATTGGTGCCAGGATAAACAAATAGGCCAATGAAACAAAATATAAAATCCAGAATCATTAGGGAAAGAATATTTTTTCATAGATTGTGTAGAATCATCTGGTTATCCATATGAAAAAAATGAACTGTGACCCTGCGTCTCACATCATACGCAAATTCCTGACAGACTCTAGATCTAAACATGAAATTTTCAAAAGATAGTGCTTTTTTTTTTTTTTAAGGCAGGATCTTGGTATGTTGCTCAGGCTAGTTTTAAACCCCTGGGCTCAAGCAATACTCCAGGATTAGCCTCCAGTGTAGCTGGATTTGTAGGTGTGCATCACAGTGCCCAGCTCAGATAATACTTTTTTTCTAATGATAAAGTATCTCTAGCATCCCAACAGAATTTTGGGCATTTTGAGAGAAGGATTCACCTCTAACTTTCTATTGCTTATACTAGCATAATGTCCAGCATATGGTAGGTGGACAATATACATTTGATGAATGAATAAACACACATGGTTTTAACTGTATGGCCACAGTTTCTGGTCTCAAGGGAACTCAGAAAAGAAACAAGAGTTGCCAAAGCTATGTATACAGCAAAATATAATAAAACACATACATATTCATTTTTACTACAGATTGAACTACAGTGTATAAAAGCACTTAAATATATTTGATGATTCTGGTAACTTCATCTGTGATTTCTTTCCTGGCATCCCTGGCCTGAAATGCTCCCTTTCCTTGGTATGACTACCCTGTCAAGCTATGTGATTCATCTGACCACATAGGAGAATAAGGTCTTCACACATATATTCCTTTCCTGCTCAAACTGTTATCTTACCCAGCTGCTCGTTTCTGCCTTTTCACCTCCAGCTTACACACCACATCTTCTAAGAAGCCATTCTAGATCCACCCATCTCAGGCAGGGGGGACCTTCCCCTAGATGCCTGGCATCCTCTCTCATTTCACCTTCATCTTCATTTCCTTCATAGCCATTACTATTTGTGATTATTTACTTGAATATTTTTAATTGTCTATTTCCCTCACTAGCTTGCAAGCATCAGGAAGGTAGTAACCACGTCAGTTTCTGTCAGTATCTAACCAGGGTCTAGTAGGGTAGTTGGCACAGATACCATGTAAAAGTGAACTTTATTTTAGATTACAAGTGGTTGCTTCATCTCTCTAATTACCGTTAGTACTTTGAGGGTAGGGAAAGTATCTTAATTCTATATGCTACATGCCGAAAGTCCTGTGGCTCACATATAGAAAACATTTATTTAGTAGATGAGAAAATAAAACCATTCTTACCTTGCCAAAGCTGCCTTTTCCAATAACTTTTAAGAAATCAAAGTCAGTTGGTTTAGCACTGAAATAAATTAACAAGAATTAGTCCCCCCCAGTTAGAAAGATATTAACTTTAAAACATTTCTTGGGCCCACTCTTTAATAAATAATGTTAGGCACAAAACACTTCATCATTGTGACTCCAGCTTTCCCACCAGTAGTAACTCATCTTTAATATATAAAAGACAATGTAAGTAGTAATAATAACTACTTTCTGATCAGATAAAACATTTTCTAACTTTAAATCTCATTAAGCTACTTAAGAGGGACTTCAATAATATTCTCTTTGACAGAAAAGATGTATGTATATCCTGTATAAGGATGAACTCAAAGTAGCCTCTCTGTAAACCAATTTTATTAGCCAAGAATCAATGTTGGAATGAGGAAACTGAATATGTATATTAGTGATACATTAGGACTATCTGTATCTGGTAATTCTTCTGAAAAGAAAGTTCCTCTTTGGAACACCTATTGAAGATGCTAAGAAAATTCCTGATGGAAAAAAAACCCTACCATATTGTTTTACATATAAATCACCTAGTATACATTGAAGATAAAAAACCTGCTTATTCTCGTGGATGGTAACACAGGAAATTCGGGAATAGAAAAAAGCCAGCGGGAATATTACGACTGTCTATTTACGTTAGCCTATCAGATAAAAACAGCATAGGCTTTATGTTGGCAAAAGCACCCAGCAGCAGAAAGTTGAGATGAAGCAGCCAGAAAAAGCTATTTCCTCCAATACCAGTCTAAATTCCTAAGTCATACTAGGGAGAGGGGAATGATTCCATTTAGATTTAAAATTTGCTTCAATTTATTATCAAAATAGTTAATTCAAACACCAGGGCCAGGTTAAACAGTGACAGGTAAAGATTAGTGAGATAAATAGTTAACTACATTTAGATGTTTTTCTTCTTCAAAAACCCCCTCTTTGGACTATTTTGTTCTCTAATAACATGCAGAGATATCAAAATATTTTTAAACAAATGTAGAGTGAAAAACACGCCAATCCCTCAGACATAGGAAACAGGATAACTAAGGCCATACCAATGGCACCCATTGTTAACTGCTCTGATGAACCCTAACTAAAAGCAAATTTCCATTTTTCTTCAATGCTATGAATAAGAGAAAAGAATGCTCAAAAACAAACTTCCTCTAGTTAGCATTCCATTTCTTTGCTTTCCTTGCAGGAAAACTCAAGTAAGTTTTGTAAACTGTCTCCACCTGCTGTCCTCCTCTGGCTCTCTTGCGAACCCCTCCGTCGCGGGCCCATCACACCACAGACGGCTCAGAGTTTAGCAGCCAATCTTCAACTTTCATCTTACTTGCACTAACAGCAACGTGAACAGAGTTAATTACCCCCCTGACTTTGGGAAACTACATTCTTGGTTTTCCTCCTGTCTCACAGACTGCCCTTTCTGTCTCTATTACCGGTTATTCCTTGACTTTATGATGCTGAAGTGTCCCAGGATTCAATCCTTGCACCATTTCTCTCATCTGTCTATACTCACTCTCCAAGGAGACCAAGAGGGTGGAGAAAGCCTGGTGCCCTGGGATGAAATAATACTTTATAATTAATCCAATAAGCCTGTGAGGATAAAGTAAGGATGCAACACCACAACTCTCCAATCCATGGCAGATGTCATCAATCATTCAGGGCTTTTCTCAAACGGAGCTAAGCAGCCTTGGAATCCTTCTTTGTATGGAGTATTGTAGCCATTCACTTCCAATGAACTGCTGGACTTGACATTCCAGATGAAGTCTATACCTGCCAACCCTGATATCGTTCAGTATTGCTCAGACTGTGTTTCTCAAAATGTTCCCCATGCTCAAATAAATGTGAATATGGGGAGAAACTGAATAAATAAAGCTTACTAGCCTTAACATACTAACGTCCATCAAGACTCCGCTGGAACAAACTGGCTAACAAGTAGGGTGAACCAACAACAGAACGCCAGGAGGGTATTAATCACGCTTGCAAGGGCACTTTCTTTCTGACTACCTTATAGGTCCCTCCAAGAACTTATTGTCCCCTGGGAAGTATGGTCAACTGATTTTCTCCAAATGCATACTCGCCCCCAAAATAAGACCAGAAAAGTGACAATGACAAAACAGCAGAACCCAACCAAAAATATGTGGATTAAAAACTCCTCAAGGCTCTACTAAAGCAATAAAAAGTTAGAGCAGCAATTAGTGAAGCATATGACAGTACTATATTCACTGTAACCATGGTTATATTTCATAGGCCTCCAATTAAACTGGTATAATTATGCATATCTGCATACTCTCAAAAAAGATCTTCCCAAAATTTAGTCAAAGGATGGTTTGAAACAAATTAAACCTACTGAGGATTTCCAGATGGTCCCAGGTTGATGTTCTGTGAGGTAGTGTGTAGCTGTTTGGATGGGGGAAAAAAACAACATTCTCAATGGAGCTTCAAAAATTATCAATGTTTAGAAATAAAACATACAGAACTGTACCACAGATAACATGGGTATTGTCATATAATAGAAACCTAAGGCCTTAATAAGTATATAGACTTATTTGGAAACATATAATTGATATAAGCATAATTATTTTTATCACAATAACTTCTAGGAACAGTTGTAAGGAAAAAAAGTAAGTAAGCCAGAAATCAACCTCAAAGTTGGCAAATGAATGAAATACACTGGAGGAAGCTCCTTGGAAGAGGTGGGTATTGAAACATTAAGAGGAAACATTTTATCAAAGAAAACTATTTAAAAATGGCTATTTTTCAAGTTTTCAGGTAATTAAAGATAGAAGATAGGATACTGATGATGATTGTAAATGCTGGATTTCAGTTTTAATTTGACGCTAGGTAAATATAGGCAAAGCAAATACAGACAGCAGTGCTCTTCCAATTCCAGCACTGTAGTAGCACCAAAATTTTAAAGGCTTTCTTCTTTGTTACACTTACAATATTATAAATTCAACCTCTGATACTAATTTAGAAGCAGATCTTTCTGTACCTATTATGCCATAAAAAAATTAATAAAAGTTTCTAGTTCATTAACAATTAGCCAGAAATTTGACTCAGAATCTCAAAAGATTAATCTAACAATCCTAGCAGACCAGTGTAGATGAATTCTGCTTCACATAAATTCACTTTGAAATTCTTCACACAAGAAAAAGGAGACGAAAAAAAATTCTTTATACATTCAGAGAATTAACTCAGTTATAAATGTCTGAAATACATGCACTTTTACTAGTTCTCTATATAATTATACTTCATATAAGTTACAAATATAAAAAGCTTTAAAAAACTCTTTAGGCTCGGCTCCTGTAGCTCAGCGGCTAGGGCGCCAGCCACATACACCAGAGCTGGTGAGTTTGAATCTAGCCTGGGCCTGGCAAACAACAACTCCAACCAAAAAATAGCCGGGCGTTGTGGCAGGCTCCTGTAGTCCCAGCTCCTTGGGAGGCTGAGGCAAGAGAATCACTTAAGCTCAAGAGTTCGAGGTTGCTGTGTGCTGTGATGCCACGGCACTCTACCAAGGGCAACATAGTGAGACTCTGTCTCAAAAAAACCAAAAAACTCTTTAATCAGAATCATGAAAATTTTACCTTGTCATATTTCTTATCACTGACATATGTAATATATAGTAACTTAAATTCATTTCAAATTTATAGTCCTCAGAATAAAAAATATTTTTCAAAATAAAGGACAATTACTCTCATCCTTCAAAAGTTCTTAAGTGTAAGTTTCTTAGAAAATAACACTAGCACTAGTATTTTGTTTACAATTCAAATTTATTTCCTCCTGATACCTGTATATGAAAACTCCTCGTGTAATAGATTTTCAATCCACAGAAGACAAAAATACATGAAACTTATGATAATATAATAGGAGACACAAAACTTTATAAATTTCACTAAATGAGATTAGTCCGCTGTGGCTAATTTTAACATGAGAGCAGCCTTTCATGTTTATATACTATAGTGCTCCACAGATTCTAACAATGTAATTCAAAGTAAGTTGTAATTTCAAGTCACTTATTATTATTGTTTTTTTCTAAGATAGACTCTCACTTTGCCACCCTCGGTAGAGTGCCATGGCATCACAGTTCATAGCAACCTCAAACTCCTGGGCTTAAGCGATTCTCTTGCCTCAGCCTCCCAAGTAGCTGGGACTATAGGCACCCGCCACAACACCTGGCTATTTTTTTGTTGTCATTGTTGTTTAGCCAGCCTGGGTGTATGCGGCCTACACACTGAGCTATAGGTGCCGCCCAACACTTACTCTTTTAATGAATGTGTAGATATTTGGATCAATTTTCCATTCAATAAACTTCTCATATGTAGATGAAGAAAAATAATTAAATAAGGGTAAATTAAACAACATAAAAAAATTTGTCCCTTCTGTAGATTTTTATTACTTGGCAGTAATTTCCCTAATGGAGCGCATTTCTAAAATGACAAATATATTTGGGACTAGACAATTTTTCACTGTACCCATTTTTTAAAGATAATGGCTCGGCGCTTGTAGCTCATTAGTTAGGGTGCCAGCCACCTACACCGGGCCTGGTGGGTTCGAACCCGGCCTGAGCCTGCCAAATGACAATGACAACTACAAAAATAACAACAACAACAAAAACAGCCGGAGCTCAGCACCTCTAGCTCAGCGGCTAGGGCGCCAGCTACAAAAACCGGAGGTGGCGGGTTCGGATCCAGCCTGGACCTGCCAAACAACTGTGACAACTACAACCAAAAAATAGCCAGGCATTGTGGCAGGTGCCTATAGTCCCAGCTACTAGGGAGGCTGAGGCAAGAGAATCACTTAAGCCCAAGAGTTTGAGGTTGCTATGAGCTGTGATGCCACAGCACTCTACCAACAGTGACAAAATTCAAAATATTTTTGCAATTTTTTTTTTTGGCCAGGGCTGGGTTTGAACCCGCCACCTCCGGCATATGGGACCGGCGCCCTACTCCTTGAGCCACAGGCGCCACAAAACAAAGATGATATCAAATTAAGGGTGAGATATAATTTATTAACAAAATTAACACTAATTGAGATCATAAGTTTCTTGACTTCTCTTGGCCTCTAGTTTTCCCTTTATACATAGAACAGTAGGTCCACATGCCTTCTAAGATATTTCAGTTGTATCTTCACTTAGTTATCTACTTAACAGTCCTTAACAGTTATAACTGTAAGTCAAAGTATGGCGCTTTCCTTTTATTAAAGAGATTCTTTTTTTTTTCTTTTATTTTTTTGACAGAGTCTCACTACGCTGCCTGAGCTAGAAAGCAGTGGTATTATCATAGCTCAATGAAGACTCCTAGGCTGTAGTGATCTTCCTGCCTCAGCCTTTACAAGTAGCTGGGACCACAGGTACATGCCACCATGCCCAGCAAAGTTTTCTGTTTTTTGTAGATACAAGGTCTTGCTATGTTGCTCGGGCTAGACTTGAACATCGGCCTCAAGAACCAATCCTCACAGCTTGGCCTTCTAAAGTGCTAGGATTACAAGCATGAGCCAGTGTACCAGTCTTTGAAGATTCTTTTTATCAGTATTTTAAAACTTTTAGAGAGTCTAGTCCAAGTTTCAGGCATTATGAATGAAAAAGGTAACAAAAATAAAATCTAAAGCCAACAGTGGCCAGGCACAGTGGTTCATGCCATTAATATTAGCACTTTGAGAGGCCAAGGCAGGAGGACTGCTTGAGGTCAGAAATTCAAGACCAGTTTGAGAAAGAGCGAGACTCCTGTCTCTGCAAAAAAAAGGAAAAGAAAGAAAAGAAAAAAGAAAAATAAGCTGAGTGTGGTTCTCAGAGGCTGAGGCAGAAGGATTGCTTGAGACCAGAAGTCTGAGGATACAGTGAACTATGATGATGTCACTGCACTCTAAGAGCCTGGGCAATAGAGTGAGACCCTGTTTCTAAAAACTAAATTAAACAGGCCGGGCAGAGTGGCTCATGCCTGTAATCTCAGCACTCTAGGAGGCCGAGGCAGGTGGATTGTCTGAGCTCACAGGTTTGAGACTAGCCTGAGCAAGAGTGAGACCCCATCTCTAAAAAGGAATAGCAGGAAGTTGCTGTAAGCTATGATGCCATGGCACTCTACCAAGGGTGACAAAGTAAGACTTTGCCACAAAAACAAAACACCAAAAATCTAAAATAAATAAATAAATAAATAAAGTCAAAAGGGACAGAACAGCAGCCAGAACCCAGGAATCTCTCAGTTTAGCTAATTCTGCAAAGCCAGCTGTCTCCTATAGCAATGCAAGACATTCTTCAAAGAACCTAAACCTACAAATTCTCACATTGGTAGCAAGCAAAAAGTGGAAAAATCAGTTATATATATTTTAGTCTTTAAGATATTATTTTAAGTCTTTTTCAATTAAAAATATATACTCAGAAAATATAGAAAAGTATGAGAAAAATATTTAAAATCCATAACCTCACTAACACATTATTTTGCAAATATGTAAGTAAATTCATATAGTCCTTTCTTGCCTTTTAAAAACTAATTCACAATGTGTGAATATGCATATAAAATTTGATATATTGGGGCGGCACCTGTGACTCAGTGAGCAGGGTGCCGGCTCCATATACCGAGGGTGGCGGGTTCAAACCCAGCCCCGGCCAAACTGCAACAAAAAAATAGCCGGGCATTGTGGCGGGCGCCTGTAGTCCCAGCTACTCGGGAGGCTGAGGCAGGAGAATTGCCTAAGCCCAGGAGTTGGAGGTTGCTGTGAGCTGTGTGACGCCACGGCACTCTACTGAGGGCAATAAAGTGAAACTCTGTCTCTACAAAAAAAGAAAAAAAAAAAAAAAAAATTTGATATATTGATTTCACATGTTTTCACTTGTGTCAAAGTTTAAAATATTACCTTCGAATGTTACTTAAAATGTGTAATATATACAAATACCTTCTGATTGATATTAAGGTTCTAATGGTTTTATAACAGATCACGCTGAAATGAACATCTTTGTTTTTGTCTGTGTGAAGGATTTTATTGGCATCCACTCCTACATGACATGAATATGTTTATATTTGATACATGTTGCTGAATTGCTTTCCACAAGAGTTCCAAAAAATTATGACATAAATAATGCCTCAGGGTGTTTGTTGTACCTTACCCTTATCAGTCTGGCAGTATGTAAAATACTTTACATTTTTGCTCAATTGATGGAAAAATACAAAACACTCCTTCAAAAATTTCATTCGTTATTAGCATCACGGTTGAACATTTTCCCATCTATGTTTTTCCTAGCAGTCCTCGGTCATGTCCCTTTTCCTTTTAAGTACCGGGGGGTATTAAGAAGCCTATTTAAGGGCAGCGCCTGTGGCTCAGTCGGTAAGGCGCCGGCCCCATATACCGAGGGTGGTGGGTTCAAACCCGCCCCCTGCCAAACTGCAAGCAAAAAATAGCTGGGCGTTGTGGCGGGCGCCTGTGGTCCCAGCTGCTCGGGAGGCTGAGGCAAGAGAATCGCTTGGGCCCAGGAGTTGGAGGTTGCTGTGAGCTGTGTGACGCCACGGCACTCTACCGAGGGCGATAAAGTGAGACTCTGTCTCTACAAAAAAAAAAAAAAAAAAAAAAAGAAGCCTATTTAAAAACTCATCTGGCTCAGGGGCGGCGCCTGTGGCTCAGTTGGTGAGGTGCCGGCCCCATATACTGAGGGTGGCAGGTTCAAAACCGGCCCCAGCCAAACTGCAACTGAAAAATAGCCGGGTGTTGTGGCAGGCACCTGTAGTCCCAGCTACTCGGGAGGCTGAGGCAAGAGAATGCTTAAGCCCAGGAGTTGGAGGTTGCTGTGAGCTGTGTCAGGCCATGGCACTCTACCGAGGGCCATAAAGTGAGACTCTGTCTCTACAAAAAAAAAAAACTCATCTGGCTCAGCACCTGTAGCTCAGTGAGTAGGGCGCCAGCCATGTACGCTGAGGCTGATGGGTTTGAGCCTGGCCCAGGCCTGCTACACAACAATGACAATTACAACCAAAAAACAGCTGCACGTTGTGGTGGGTGCCTTAGTCCCAGATACTTGGGAGGCTGAGGCAAGAGAATCGCTTAAGCCCGAGAGTTTGAGGTTCCTGTGAGCTGTGACTTCATGGCACTCTACCGAGGGCGAAACTGAGACTCTGTCTCAAAAAAAAAGAAAAGAAAAAAAACCCACAAAACTCATCTGTATGAGCTTTTTACATAAATGTTATTTCTTCTTATGCCTTGTTACAAATGTTTTCCCAGATTATTATTTTTTTCGCCAACTATAAAAATATATATATCTTTTTATTATTTATTTATTTATTTATTTATTTTGAGACAGAGTCTCACTATGTCACCCTCGGTAGAGTACCGTGGCATCATAGCTCACAGAAACCTCAAACTCTTGGGCTCAAACAGATGCCCGCCTCAATGCCCGGCTATTTTTTATTTTTTATTTTTTTTTTTTGTAGAGACAGAGTCTCACTTTATGGCCCTCGGTAGAGTTCCGTGGCCTCACACAGCTCACAGCAACCTCCAACTCCTGGGCTTAAGCGATTCTCTTGCCTCAGCCTCCCGAGCAGCTGGGACTACAGGCGCCCACCACAACGCCCGGCCATTTTTTGGTTGCAGTTTGGCCGGGGCCGGGTTTGAACCCGCCACCCTCGGTATATGGGGCCGGCGCCTTACCGACTGAGCCATACCCCGGGGCAGGTTCAAACATACAAGCCCCATGGCTGGCACCCTAACCACTGAGCTATGGGCATCCTGCCAGCAAACATATATCTTTTTACACTGTCACAGGAGCAACCATGTCAAAGATACAAAGGTTAAATTTGTTCTCATAAGTAAGAATCTTTTGAGGGCATCAGAGAAAAAAAATTGCTACTTCCTAATAGTCACAAAAAAGGAATATTTTTTTTTTCCCAAATGAATATTTTAGCCCTAGGATAGTAATATGTTCTAGTACATAACATTATCTTTTAAATTATAAAAATAAAGCCATAAGAAAATTAAAATACATTATAAAGAAAAATGTAAATCAAAAAAAAAAAAGAAAAATGTAAATCAACCCAACACCTCAAATTTTCATGTATATATTTAATTATAATTACAAAGCTTGAATTATAAATATATTATATTTAATTATATTCATAATTATAATTTTAATTGCTACATAATATATTGAGTTAAATTATTACAGTTTTCCCTTTCTATACAACTTTCTAAAGTAAATGATGAAAACATCTTCATAATAAGGTACACAAGTTTATTTTACTTATTGCTATCATAGCTATCATAATCTAGTTAAAAAATAACAATACCCCATTCTCTATTAGGAATATATATTTATTATGTACCTATACATAGAAATAAAAGTTAGTTGATGCCAAATGGCATGTGTGTACGGATTGCTCTATGTATAAAAACCTGACAAGGCAGAGGAAGAGCTATGTAATTTGTGGTTGAAAAGGCCTTTCCTGCTGGCCAAAATTCAAAACAATAATTTCAAGTACAGTGATGATGATAAATATAAATAATGATCAAAAAGTAAGACATAAAGTGAAGAATATATACTTGTACACACTGTATAATTATCATTAGAGAAATAAAATTAAGATTAATTTTTATGAGATAAAATTAGATAATTAAGAGAATACAGGAAAGAAAATCACTAAAATATTAAAAATTACTAGGTCTCGGGAGGCAGGAGGGTACTTGGGGGGAGCCTCACCTAATGTGCATAATGAAATGGTACATTTAAAAACAATTAAGAAAAGAGTATAATTGTGATGGATATATTACTCAGTTCAATGTAAGCATTTCACATTGTATATCAAATCAGTTATCCTGCCATAATGCATCATAATTACAAAGGTATCATAAATGCATCAAGGTACACAGTTATGATTTAATAAAAACAAAAAAATTTTAAAAAGTAAAAAATAAATAAACAAATAAATTGAAAAAAATTACTAGGTCTGGGTGGCAAAAAATATGAGTAATACTTTATTAACTGCTATTTTCAAATTTTTCTTTTATTAACTTATACTACTTTTTATTACATAAATATTCAGCCTATAAATTTTATATGAAATAGAGATCAGAAAAAAAAGTGATCAGTAAGTTGTACATGTTTGTCTTTATGTATTTTATGTAGCAGAAACCTACTATGGATGAAGTTACTTCATTTTAAGTATATGTTGCCCTAAAGTTGCCACTAATTTCAACTTTGGGGGAATGGTATTTTTTCTGTTAAAAAAAATTCCTCTTACTACCTTCTGAATACTTCTTTCATCCTCATCTTCAGATGGATCTGACTGGTGTTTTGGACTGTCCATTTGAAGGAATGCTCTGACATCTGGACTAAAAACAAAAATTAACTTTATTATAACTTCAACAGCATTTCTACAGGTTTTCTGCCTTTTAAAATAGAAACCAATATAGAAATAACTATATTAGCACTGATAGTAAGAAAGCCAACAAAATCTATTAACATTATAAAAGCAGTAAGAAAATTACTTTTTAAAAAACAAGGAAACCAACAGACAAATGGGCAAAGGTATAAAGAGGTAGTTGATAGAGAAAACGTAAATGACAAAGCAAATTTATGAAGATGCTAACTTCACTAATAACCTAAAAATATAAATTAAAACAATAAGGATATACCATTTTATATCTACTAACAGGCAAAAATTAGGAAGATAATATCAGGGGTGGCGCCTATGGGTCAGTGAGTAGGGTGCCGGCGCCTTATACTGAGGGTAGCGGGTTTGAACCCAGCCCCAGCAAAAAAATAGCCGGGTGTTGTGGCAGGATCCTGTAGTCCCAGCTACTTGGGAGGCTGAGGCAAGAGACTCGCCTAAGCCCAGGATATGGAGGTTGCTGTGAGCTGTAACACCACAGCTCTCTACAAAAGGCGACAAAGTAAGACTCTGTCTCTAAAAAAAAAAAAAAAGGGGGGGGGGGAAGAAAGCTAATACCAGAAGTTAGTAAGGACTTAGGGAAAGAGACACCCTCATGAGAGGTGAACAAGAAGATAGAACAAGACAACTTTTCTGTAAAGAAATCTGGCAATACTTGGTGAAACTGTGTATGCATTTTCTCTGGGCCCAGAAATTCCAGTTCTAGGGATTAAACCATACAAAAATTATGTGCAGGACCAGGCAAAGGCATGTAGTAACCGTGACATTCACTGCAGGATTCTCTACAGTAGGAATTTGAAGCAAAGTAGGCATCAGGGAAATCAACTATGGTAACAGACTACAGAGAATATCAGTCAGCAGCCAGAAACAAGGAACTATAACACAGGATATATATATTTGCTTTCTATCTACATATATATATATAAATATGTGTACACACAAAGCATCAGTAAGTCTAATTTTAACAAAGTTACATAGATACAGATATGCAAGCACATATATCCAACATATTAACCTGGATGTCAACGGTGACGATGAGGAAATGGGTATGAAGATCAAGGATGAGGAGAAAGGCACAGCACCCACAGCACAGTGGTTCTGGCGCTGGCCACATGCACCAAGGGTGGCGGGTTTGAACCCGGCCCGGGCCAGCTAAACAACAATGACAACTGCAACAAAAAATAGCTGGGCGTTGTGGTGGGTGCCTGTAGTCTCAGCTACTGGGAGGCTCAGGCAAGAGAATCACTTAAGCCCAAGAGTTTGAGGTTGCTGTGAGCTGTGACACCAAGGCACTCTACCAAGGGCAACATAGTGAGACTCTCTGTTGCCAAGAAATAAATAAATACATAAAAAGAGAAAAAAATGGACTAAAATGAAAGATGGGCCACGCGTGGATTAGTGACAATTCCGAGGAATGATTCACTCTCTACACCTGGTACAATGTACATTCGTTGCAGGGAATTCAAAAGATAAAAAAATTACAAACAATATACATTCATTGCAGGGAATTCAAAAGATAAAAAAAATTTTTTTTGAAAGGGAAGGGCGGGCGGTGCCTGTGGCTCAGTCGGTAACACGCCGGCCCTGTATACCAAGGGTGGCAGGTTCAAACCCGGCCCCGGCCAAACTGCAACCAAAAAATAGCCGGGCGTTGTGGCGGGTGCCTGTAGTCCCAGCTACTCGGGAGGCTGAGGCAAGAGAATTGCTTGAGCCCAGGAGTTGGAGGTTGCTGTGAGCTGTGTGAGGCCACGGCACTCTACCAAGGGCCATAAAGTGAGACTCTGTCTCTACAGAAAAAAAAAAAAAAAACGGAAGGGCTGACTCGGCGCCTGTGGCTCAAGCAGCTAAGGCACCAGCCACATACACCTAAGCTGGAAGGTTCGAATCCAGCCTGGGCCTGCCAAACAACAATGATAGTTACAACCAAAAAATAGCCAAGCGCTGTGGTGGGCGCCTATAGTCCCAGCTACTTGGGAGACAGAGGCAGGAGAATCTCTCGAACCCAGGAGCTAGAGGTTGCTGTGAGACAACAAAAAATTAGCCAGGCATTGTGGTGGGTGCCTATAGTTCCAGCTACTTGGGAGGCAGAGGCAGGAGAATCGCTTGAGCCCAGGAGCTGGAGGTTGCTGTGAGCTGTGATGCCATGGCACTCTACCTAGGGTGACAGCTTGAGGCTCTGTCTCAAAAAATAAATAAATAAATAAAATACAAATAAAAAGGGAAGGGCTGGCATGAATGTAAAATGGTACAGCTGCTGTGAAAAACAGTTTCATAGTTCCTTGAAAAGTTAAACAGTTACTGTATGACCTCACAATTCCACTCCTGGGCATATATCCAAGAGAAATAACAACACATGAGTATGTTCACACAAAAACTCACACAGGACTACTCAGAGCAGCATTATTTTTGTTTGTTTGTTTTGGAATGAATGAATGAATGTGGGAGGATGACATTTTCCACAGTGGTGCTGGAAAGGCTGGCACCTGTTTTCATTACCTGACAGGAACCTGGGGAAGCCACCCTTAACAGTGGGGCAGGATTTAGGAGAGGAAAGGGAGGGGCCGCATAAAGAGAACATACAAGGCTAGGGAAGGGCTTCTGTAATTGCCTTTAAATTCTTTTTGTTGGCTGTATCTGTTAAGTGTGATAAGATATTATTAATCTTTGGACAATCTGGCCTTGAATACCTGAATGAACTCTTGTTAGTGGGTTCACTTAGGTCTCTTCACCTCCCTAAATGCTTCTTGAATGAATGCTGGCCGAAGCATGACAAGGCCCTATAAGACAGTCCATGTATCTTTCCGGTACATTTCTTGTGAATGATTCACAAGAAAGATCCCGGAATGTTGCATTAAACTGACCAGAATTAAGTTGCTTGATGATAAATTCTATCTGGCGGGGTGGTGCCTGTGGCTCAAGGAGTAGGGCGCCGGTCCCATATGCCAGAGGTGGCGGGTTCAAACCCAGCCCCGGCCAAAAACAAAAAAAAAAAAAAGAAAAATTCTATCTGGTGGATCATTTCAGCGTTGCCTTCTTTGATGAAGCAGTGTAGGATGTCTTCCATCCCCATTGCTCTCGCTTCCTCCTGGATGGACAGAATAGAAAGGATGCTGTACAGAGCTCCATTCACATACGGCTGGATCTCGTGGCTTTTATGGCCAAGCAGATCTGAAAAGACTTTGAGCACGAGGCCTGCCACCTTGGCACACATGTTCTTCCCTGCACTCCGGAGGCAGAGGTTCATAAGCAAAGCACTAAGTACTCCAGTGTATAGTCAGACCGGCAATCAGAGTCCTTCAGAATATCAATCAGCCAGAAGATGAGACATCTTGAAGCGATACTGTCTGCAGCGGGCACCTGAGGCTGAACTTTTGCAAGGCCCCAAGGACATTCGCCTGGGTGATGACATCCTTGTCCTCCTTCAGCCTTCCCTCCAGCATCCACAGCACCATTTTGTTCTGAGCAAGGTAGAGGCGACCTTCAGCTAGTGATGCAAAAGCGTTGATGAGCCTGGCCATGTATTGCCGCACCACCTCACTCTTTGCGTGCAGCAGCTGAAGCACATTCCTCTGGTTGTGGCTATGACAGTCCAAGAGGTCCTTGCTGATGTAGGCCTGCAGAGAACCGTCTCCCTCTGCTCTCCAGGACAGGAGGTGCTCAAGCGCCAGCACAGAGCCTGCAACAAGAAGGCTTTTAAACGATCACTCCCCCAAATCAAATCCTTCTTCAGTTTCTCATAATCCAGGGAGGGCAGTAATGGGACATCTTTCAATCTCACGGGTGCCAAGGAAGCTTGTAACATGGTGGAAGCCGTCCCAGGCCTTGTGAAGTCCACGCTATGAGCCAGGCTCTGCCACATCTGGTTGCTGAAGAGGCGGACATGGACACTCTGGAGGTACTCAGGAGTGATCATCTTGCCACTGACTGTGGCCTGAGAGAATCCGCCAGCTCTGCTGTGACTCCAATGAGATTGTGGTAGTCTGCTTGGATCTTAGTGTACCGTCTCAGGTACGTCATTGACCTAAGTTCAGCTTTGACCAGCTGCTGGTGGAGTGCTGCAATATTTCTTTGTTACTTTGTCCATTCTCCTTATACACTGTTAAAAGCTTCAGCGTGTTGCTATCTTTAAATATTAAAGCTAGAAACTTTCCAACTTCAACTCTGGAGTCCAGGAATGCTGAAAGAGTTCTTTAAACGAAGGGTGTACCATAGGGTTGGGAACAAAAGGAAGGGCATAGAAAGGAAGAAACTCGGTGGTCAGGCTCAGCGCTGCTCCTTTGGTCTCCAGGTAGGTTTTGAAGTAAGAAATCCTTTCCTCCAGAACCTCTCTGTCTTGTCTCCCTACGGAATGTTTCAGAGGATAGATGGCAAAATGGATGTGAAGATAGAATTCCAACTTCTGGGCAAGGGCATCACCATTTTGGATGAAACTGGGAATGTGTTCTTCCCATAAATTGAAGAACACCTTCTTGTCTCCATTGTCAAATGCAGAGACAAGATCCTTCTGAATTATCAATGATTTAGAGTCCTGTAAAGATCCACCTGCTGTTTTACATAATGGTTTTCCTTTTATTTTGCATTCTTTTGAAAATGTTTTCAAGATATCTTCAAATTCAGCAAAATCTAAATACTCTTTCACTAGTCCGAGTATTTCAGATTCATGAGCCAGAATATCCCCCATATTGAACTCTTACTGGTAATTCTCACAGGAAAAATGCCTGTACTTCGGCCGCGGACCAGCCTCCACCCTGCAGCATTATTCATAATAGCTAAAAAGTGGAAACACCCCAAATGTCCATCAGTGGATGAATGGATAAACAAAATGTGGTTTATTATCAAGTGATTCTCTTGCCTCAGCCTCCCAAGTAGCTGGGACTACAGGTGCCTGCCACAACACCCAGCCTTTTTTTTTTTTAGAGACAAGGTCTGGCTCTGACTCAGGACGGCTTCAAACACATGAGCTCAGGCAATCCACCCGACTCAGCCTCCCAGAGTGCTAGGACTACAGGCATGAGCCACCACACCCAGCCGAAAGGATCACATATTGTGATCCTTTTCTATTTGTTTATTTATTATTCTATTTGTTTCTATTTGATTTGACTATTTGATTTGATTCTATTTGTTTATTATTAGCCTTGCCAAAGCAAGGCCTCAAAAAATTGATTAAAAACTCAACTTGTTCCTCTCCACGGAAATCTTTTTTTTTTTGAGACAGAGTTTTACTATGTTGCCCTGGGTAGAGTGGTGTCACAGCTCACAGCAACCTCAATCCCTTGGGCTTAAGCAATTCTCTTGCTTCAGCCTCCCAAACAGTTGAGACCACAGGTGCCTGCCACAATGCCCGACTATTTATTTTGTTGTTGTTGCAGTTGTCATGTTGATTTTAGCAGGCTCAGGCCAGTTTGAACCTACCAGCCTGGGTGTATGTGGCCCGTACTCTACCCACTGCGCAACAGGTGCTGCCCATTCTCCAAGGAAATCTTTAGTAAGATTTGCCCACTCTGAAGAGAAACCAGACCATACTGTATGATTTCACTTTATTTATTTATTTTTTGAGGCAGAGTCTAAAGCTGTCACCCTGGGTAGAGTGCTGTGGCGTCACAGCTCACAGCAACCTCAAACTCTTGGGTTTAAGCGATTCTCTTGCCTCAGCCTCCCGAGTAGCTGGGACTACAGGCACCCGCCACAATGCCCAGCTATTTTTTGGTTGTAGTTACAGTTGTCATCGTTGATTTTAGCAGGCTCAGGCCAGGTTCAAATTCGCCATCCTTGGTGTATGTGGCGGGTGCTGTACCCACTGAACTACGGGCACTGCCCGTATGATTTCACTTTTGATATACTCAGAATAGGCAAATCTATAGAGACAGGAATAGAATAGTGGTTTCAAAAGTTGGAGGAAGAGACAATTTGGAGGTAGTTTCTTTTGTGGGGGGGATGAAATGTCAGATTAGACTTGGAGTAATAGAATTAGATGCTGAAGATGGTTGTACAGCATTGTGAATATATTAAACACCACTGAATTGTATACTTTAAAATAGTTAAAATGTTGAATTTTATCTCAATAAAAGGGGGGTGGAGATTTTTTTTTTTTTTGTAGAGACAGAGTCTCACTGTACCGCCCTCGGTAGAGTGCCGTGGCGTCACACGGCTCACAGCAACCTCTAACTCTTGGGCTTATGCGATTCTCTTGCCTCAGCCTCCCGAGCAGCTGGGACTACAGGCGCCCGCCACAACGCCCGGCTATTTTTTTTTTGTTGCAGTTTGGCCGGGGCTGGGTTTGAACCCGCCACCCTCGGCATATGGGGCCGGCGCCCTACTCACTGAGCCACAGGCGCCGCCCGGGGGGGGTGTGTGGAGATTTTTAATCTTACCACACACAAGCACTATTACCATTTTAGCATGTTTTATTTCAGTCTTGTTCTCTGCATAATTAGGATCATGCTATATTTAAATTTTTATGTTTTTCACTTAAAAATTAATTATAAACATTTGCCAATGTTGTTAAAAAACTCTTGATAAACAGTAACTTTTGATAGATATATGATGTTGTATAATATGGGTGCACTAAAAGTTACTGAATGAAAAAAATAAAAAGACATGTTACTGAATGATTCTTTTACTTTAGGATCTATAGATGGCTTCCAACTTTTTACTATACAATTTCATTACTATAAATAACACTGCAATTGACCATCTTTGTGCTAACGTTAGAACTCCACAGATTTTTTTTTTTTTTTGAGACAGAGCCTTATTTTGCTGCCCTCAGTAGAGTACTGTGGCGTCACAGCTCACAGCAACCTCAAACTCTTGGGCTTAAGCAATTCTCTTGCCACAGCCTCCCAAATAGGTGGGATGACAGGCACCCACCACAACACCCAGCTATATTTAGACACTGGGTCTCGCTCTAGCTCAGGCTGTTCTTGAACCCGTGCACCTAGGCAATCCACCAGCCTCAAAACTGCAGATTTTTAAAAATAAAATTACTGGTCAGAATTGTAAACAATTTTTCAGCATTAAATAATTTGTTAAAGTGATTTCCAGAGAGGTTATACCAATTTACACTCCGTTAGCAGTATAGGAACACCCTGAAAACTCTCCCAGCCTTGGTTTGCATTAAAGGTATATACAAATACACATTGTATATTAACATCTTTGATAATTTGGTAAGCGAAAAATTGCATTTTTCTAAAAAGGTATTAAGCAAATGCAAATTAAAGAAACTAATGACTTACTAAAATGGAAAAGACTAACAATGCTAAATGCTGGTGAGATAAGCAATGTGATTTAATGGTAGAAGTATGAAACTGGTACTAACATTTTGGAAAACCATTCAACATTATCCACTAAGGTTAAACATATACATATCCTATAACCCAGAAGTTCTGCTTCAAGATACATAAAGAATGTTTGCATGTGTGCACCAAAAGATGTTAATGACAATATAATTTACAATAGCCAGAAAACAGAAACAACTCAAGTGTCCATCAATAGTAGAACAGATTACTGTGGCACATTCATACAATGGAATATTACATAGCAAAGGAAATAAATTACACCTACATACAACAACATGGGTAACTCTCACCTTGTTGAAAATAAGCCAGCTGGAGAAAAAACATTGTATGATTCCATTTACATAGAGTTTAAAAACAAGGCACGCGAATCTATATTATTAAAAATCAGGACAATAGTTACTTTTAGGAAGAAAAGAAGACACAGAGATTGAAAGAGGATGTGTGAGGGGCTTCAGGGGTATTGATAACGTTTTATTTCTTGGCCTGCTGGTCAAGTGGGTCACCCAGGCTAGAGTACAATGGCATGGTCATAGCTCATTGTAAACTCAAATTCCAGGGCTCAAGCAATCCTTCCACCTCAGCCTGCCAAATAGCTGGTAATAGTGACAACTGAGGTGTGTTCCCTTTCTGATCATTCGTTGAGCTGTGTAGACATGATCTGGGCACTTTTCTGAATCTTACGCTTCCATTTTTTTTCTTTCTTTATTTTTTTGAGGGTCACCCAGGCTAGAGTACAATGGCATGGTCATAGCTCATTGTAAACTCAAATTCCAGGGCTCAAGCAATCCTTCCACCTCAGCCTGCCAAATAGCTGGGACCACAAGCATGTGCAATCACACCAAGCTAATTTTTTATTTTTATTTTTTGTAGAGATAAAATCTTGCTGTCTTACCTGTGCTGGTTTTGAACTCCTGGCCTCAAGCAATCCTTGTGCCCCAGCCTCCCAAAGTGCTAGGATTACAAGCAAGAGCCACTGCATCTGGCCATTTTCATTTCTTAAGGAAATGTTCAGTTTTTCTGATAATTAATCAGCCATTTGTATCTCCTCTTTTGTAAATAGCTCATTTGCTTTATTTTTCTTTTGGTGTCTTGAGTGTATTATTTGCATGAGTTCTTTTCTATATTAACTTTACTTCTCTATTGATCTTTATCATGGAAAATATTTTTGTATTTTTGATTTAGGATTGATAATTCATTTATGATTTACGAGAAGTTTTTAATACTCAAATTTTTCATTGTTTTACTTTGTGATACATCATTCACTGCCAATATTCTCAGACAACCCTCCTCCATATACAGGTCAGAGAAACTAATAACATTTTATTCCACTTTTTAATGATTTTTAAATTTGATTTTAATAAAGTTATCTTAAAAATGAGCTTTTATCTATTGAAGTAAAGCTTTTTTTTTTTTTTTTTTAAGAGCCTACGGTAGAGTGCCATGGCGTCATAGCTCACAGCAACCTCCAGCTCTTGGGCTTAGGCGATTCTCTTGCCTCAGCCTCCCAAGTAGCTGGGACTATAGGCTCCCGCCACAATGCCCAGCTACTGAAGTAAAGCTATTTTTAAAGTACATTTCCTCAATAGTAATAAAAGGCTTGATTGGCTTCTTGCAATCTTAAACCTTTACTATTTTAGGGCGGCGCCTGTGGCTCAGTGAGTAGGGCGCCGGCCCCATATGCCGAGGGTGGCAGGTTCAAACCCAGCCTCGGCCAAACTGCAACAAAAAAATAGCCAGGTGTTATGGCGGGTGTTATGGGTGCCTGTAGTCCCAGCTGCTGGGGAGGCTGAGGCAAGAGAATCGCGTAAGCCCAAGAGTTAGAGGTTGCTGTGAGCCGTGTGACGCCACGGCACTCTACCCAAGAGCAGTACAGTGAGACTCTGTCTCTACAAAAAAAAAAAAAAAAAAAACCTTTACTATTTTAAAAATAGCTTGATCTCAAATGAAGAGCATGAAAATTAAAGTTCTGTTAATAAGAGAAGGGATCCAGAAAATATGAAAGGTCACTTTTATTACAAAGAAAATGTCAGTTACAAAATTAAGTTTAAAAAACTCTTGGCTATTCTGGGGGTGCTAGAAATGTTCTCTATCTTGAATGTACTGGCGGTGGCTACAGGGGGCAAAAGTATAGAAAAATCCATTGAGTTGTACGCTCAAGAACTGTATATTTTACAGTACAATGTTTTATAAACTGGCGATTTTAAATAATCAAGTTGCTTTTAGTTGAATTTTAATGTCAAATATAACATCTTTGTAATACTACACTTCAAGATTCAGAATATTTAATATTTATTATATATATAGCATTAAAACTTCTGAGTAACAATTAAAAATATTAGAATAATCACCACCCTCATCTTTTGTATACTTATTCCAAGTCAGCTCTGTCAAAACAGAACAGATTAAAGCTTTGAATGCATGGAATATATTTTAAAGGAGCCAGTCATATACTATTTCAGAGTAACAGCCAGTGCCATAGCCAAGACTGGCGGTTAGAAGGGTACATCTAAACTGAAGATAGCATAGAACTTGTCCTCAGGAAAAGGCATAATGTTTAACCAAGTAATTCCACTAAGAGCCAAACTGTAAAAGAATCTTTGCTAAATTAGCTGGGCATTGTGGCAGGCGCCAGTAGGCCCAGCTACTCAGGAAACTGAGGCAAGAGGTTTGCTTGAGCCCAAGAGTTGGAGGTTGTTGCGAGCTATGACATCACGGAGCTTAACCCAGAGCAACTGACTGAGACAAGACTCTGTCTCAAAGAAAAAAAAAAAAGAAATAAAGAAAAAAGTCTTCATTAAGGAACAGACTAGAAAGGGAATTCAATTTCATGTGAAGACACCTGCTCGAACTGCACTGGTTAATCCAGGGGCAAGACCTCCTTGACCCTTGTCCTACCTGTGAGCATCAGGGGAAATCCATAGCTCTGGGCAGAAGACCTTGTCAGAGAAGACTCAGTTTTAGTATTTTTAGTAACTTAATAAATTAAGTAAATTAAAAAAGAGTGGAAGTTGGCTTGGTGCCTGTAGCTCAGTGGGTAGGGCACCAGCTATATACACCAAGGGTGGTGGGTTCGATCCCAGCCCAGGCCAGCTAAATAACAATGACATCTGCAACAACAAACAGCTGGGTATTGTGGTGGGCACCTGTAGTCCCAGCTACTTGGGAGGTTGAGGCAAGAGAATTGCTTAAGCCCAAGAGTTTTAGGTTGCTGTGAGCTGTGATGCCACGGCACTCTACCGAGGGTGACAAAGCGAAACGTTGTCTCAAAAAAAAAGAAAAAAAGAGTTGATGCCTTCTTTGAACTATGAAGAACTATATAAATGGTAATCATGGTTTTTACAACAAGTGCTCAAAAACACAGTCCTTCAGTGTTGTACTTCTGAAAAGATTATTTAAGTGTTTTGTGTTTACATCCTTATCCATATAAAGCAACTTCTGCATTTACATAGCTAAGTTAGGTGTGAAAAAGCTCCCCAGATATTTTACTTTACCTTCTTTATTTCTTCTTAGAATATAATACTTTTACATACAAAACAATGTAAGTACTGTAACATATATTAAATTACCAAGGACAATAAAGGTAATCACTATGAACCAACTACTAGACTCAAAAATAAAAACATAAACTAAGCCACAGATCTACCAATGTTTTCACAGGTATTTCTTTCTTTCTTCTTCTTCTTTTTTTTTTTTTTTGCAGTTTTTGGCTGGGGCTGGGTTTTTAAACCCACCACCTCCGGCATATGGGGCCAGCGCCCTACTCCGTTGAGCCACAGGCGCCACCCTTCTTTCTTATTTTTTACAGACAAGGTCTTGCTATGTCACTCAGGCCGGCGTACAGTGGTGCCATAGTAGCTCACGATCAAACCATTTTTAAATGGGGTTCAAGCAATCCTGTGTCTTCCTGAGGAGCTGGGACTACAAGTGCTACCACACCTGGCTAATTTTTTTAATTTTCTAGAGACAGGTCTTGCTATACTCAGGCTGGTCTCAAATTTCTGGCCTTGAGTGATTCCCCCACCTTGGCCTTCCAAAGAGCTGAGATTACAGGCATGGGCCAACATGGCAGCCAGGCCTGGGAAAGTGCCTTCATCTGCCTACAATACTATGCTGAGAAAGACTAGAGGCCTTCTGTGGGTCAACAGAACACTGCTGCAGCTAGAACAAAGGCTGGGGGCATGTGTGCCTGACCCTACCAACGCCATCAGCCTCATCTCCTTTCCAAAACCCTACTCTGTTCCAGTCACTGTGAAATGTTATAAGTGGCCTCGTGGTTCCGGGTTTTTGCATCCTCTGTTACATGTACTTCTCCCTTTACCTGAATGTTCTCCCTACCTTTTTTTCTTGAATGATTATACATGCATTAAGTCCTAAAAGGCTTTCCTTGACATCCTCAAAAAGAGAGGGCCACATATTTTTCTGTTATCTTCTGACATCTCTACCATAAAAACTACCCAACTTCAATTACTTGTTTATATGTCTGACTCTCCCACTGGGCTGGGAACCCATGCCTCTAGAAGGGATGAAAGGGATGGAAGTCATTTTTTTTTGTGGTTTTTGGCCGGGGCTGGGTTTGAACCCGCCACCTCCGGCATATGGGACCAGCGCCCTACTCCTTGAGCCACAGGCGCCGCCCCGGGATGGAAGTCATTTAGCTTTATATTCCCAAAGCAGGCAATGGGCACGTAAATGCTTTTTGAAGGCACAAACATAGTATCAAATAATTAGCAAAATGTTTTAACTGCATTATGCAAATTTATTTCAAGTTTAATCTGTAAAACTAATTCAAATACAAATGGAAGAAAGAAAAGAAAACAAGTTGATGAAGGGCAAAGGGAATTAAGAACATCAGGGAGGAAATGCTCCAGGAAGACTTTACGAACATACCTAGTATAGCACAATTTCACAGAAGAGATAAAATCTGTGTGAGGCTTATTTAACATTCTTAGGTTTGGTTTCAGCATCCCTTCAGAATACAATGATAATGACTTACTGGTTATAGAGCTCTGGATGCCTAACCAGGTTCTGAATAAATTCATTCAGTCCTGCTCTTCTTTGTTTAATAAAATCTGTTAAGAGAAATATAAGACCTTCAGTTTATTTATGTCAGATTATGTAACTATCATCAATACAATTACATAAGAATAAACAGGTATAGACGGTACATTTTGATTAAGAATCTATTTCTCAATTCATGCTTCTTGGTTACAATGAGGAATAAATGCTCAGAAATATACATCTATAAATACAATAATTAACATAAATCAGATAATGTAGCTCCCAAAATAACTTAAAAGCTATCTATTTTGGATTGTGAATACATTCAACTACAAAACTTAGAAAAGTACTTTGCTTTGTCTAACTCCTCATGTACTGTCAAGTAATGAATAAAAATTAACACTAATAACTATCATGCTAACTTTTAAAAAACAAATGACAAAAATAAGTATTACTGGAAATCCTTTGCAACTGGGGAATAGTGATTAATTGATTAACTGAGTACTACCAAAACTCTGGTTTAACCCTCATTGTTAAAACCCCCTTGAAAATGTATGGGTACATTGTCCTAACAAGTACTTGTACAGCATCTTCTAAGTATTTTATTTGTTGATAATCGAGGGTCATATAACAGCAGTTTAGTAATAAATGTGAAGCATAAGCCTTTCTTAGAATTAGAAAACTTTACCCAAGTATCTTGTCTCTGGTACTTACTAGATGACCTTAAACCTTTCTAAGACTTAAATCCTTACTTTAAAATGGGGATAACAACAATATTCATATGTCAAAATGCTGCTATATGATTAAATGAGACACACAGTAATGCATATAAGCTTATAGCAGAATGTCTGGCAGATGGTTAGGATGTAATCATTAGCTGCTATTATTTTTATTAAATGTGGGGTTAAAAAGCCATCATCCTAAACCCTAATACTTAAGAAATATACAGAAAAAACTGAAGAAATGTGACTTGATAAAGTGCCTCCTAATAGTGAATATCTGAATAAAAACCCACAAACAGTATGTCACTTAATAATGAATTTTGGTTTAGTAAATCCACTCAATAAAGGATTTAAAGTACACCATTTGTCACCAAACTGATGGGTTATTTCCAGTCACGTAGGTTTATTTCTACTTCTTATATGTTAAGTATGGCTGTTAAAGAACAAATATAAAATTAGGTGTGGACTTTTGGACTGATGCACTTGGTACTTTCTTTGTCAACTATGAATTCTCTGAAGAATTTCAGGTATCTTGTAAGATTCTTCCAACGACATTTTTTCATGTCACCAGACAATGCACATGTGAGGATTACATGAAAAACTGTACTTGAGGCTTGGGTCTGTAGCTTACTGAGTAGGGTGCCGGCCACATACACCGAAGCTGGCAGGTTTGAGCCCAGCCTGGACCTCCTAAACAACAATGACAACTGCAACCAAAAAATAGTCGGGCATTGTGGTGGGCACCTATAGTCCCAGCTACTTGGGAGGCTGAGGCAATAGAATCATTTAAGCCCAAGAGTTTTGAGGTTGCTGTGAGCTGTGACACCACAGCACTCTACCATGGGTGACATAGTGAGACTCTGTTTAAAAAAAATGAAAAATAAAAAACTGTACTTGAAAAACAGTTATTTCTTGAGAGCTGGACTTAGGAATATGGGAGGAAGAACTAATATGAATGACTGCATTGGGAATATTAAAAGAAAATTTTTTTTCTCCTTGGAGGCAGAGTCTTACTATGTTACCATCTGAGCTACAGAGTGCTGTAGCATCACAGCTCACAGCAACCTCAAACTCTTGGGCTTAAGGGATTCTCTTGCCTCAGCCTCCCTAGTAGCTGCGACTACAGGTGTCCGCCACAACACCCGGCGATTTTTGTGTTGTAGTTGCCATTATTGTTTAGCTGGCCCCCGCCAGGTCGAACCCACCAGCCTTGGTGTATGTGGCCGGCACCCTACCCACTGAACTATGGGTGCTGCCTTTAAAAGAAAAATTTTTTTTTTTTTTGAGACAGAGTCTCACTTTGTTGCCCTGGGTAGAATGCCCTGGCATGACAGCTCACAGCAACCTCCAACTGTTGGGCTTAGGCGATTCTCTTGTCTCAGCCTCCCAAGTAGCTGGGATTACAGGTGCCCACCACAACACCCGGCTATTTTTTTTGTTGTTGTTGCAGTTTGGCCAGGGCCGGGTTTGAATCTGCCACCCTTGGTGTATGGGGCTGGCACTCTACTCACTGAGCCACAGGCACTGCCCCTAAAAGAAAATTTTAATGACTATATGGAAGGAGCTTTAAATTCTTCTGTGGATATTATTAAAGATGTTTTACTTTTGGAGACTAGTATGATAACAGAGGGAGTTTTCTTTTTTCAATGAGCTATAGACCGCGCTGCACTAAGCGCTACAGACTTTCCAGTTCATCACTAACTAAACAGTTTTGAAATGCCAGTGTGAGGCCCTATACGGAAAGAGAAAGAAAGAAGTCTACAATCAAACAAGAAGTTCAGCAGCAGTCATAATTTAGGAACAATTCCAAGCTTCATTTTTTTAGATCAACATTGAGCATGCAAATATCTGAAAAAATTCCAGAAAAGACTAAAATGTGTACCATGCCATTATAGGATTAAGTGCCAAGAATTTTTATAAGGTTGAGATATTGTGTTAAGAATTATACTAGGCATTTTTAAAATCTTTCTAATGAAGAACTTACACAAACATATCTGTTGTAATTAAAAAGAAATTTCAATTAGAAATTCAGAAAAACCCTTAATGCTCAGATAATAAAATGAAAAGCTTTAGTCTCCAAAATAAGTATTAAACTGAACTATTCCCATTTCTATCATTTTGCTCTTCATGAAAAATCATCCAAAAGGACACTATCCTCAACAGTGTGGGGCAGAGGAAAGAATCATCGGTCTGACTGAGGAGATGTTGGGTTTTACGACCAATGCCATGAACTCTGCTTTTAAAGGCGTCCTATGTTTACACACGAAGCAGACAGTAAAGAGGGGAGGGAATGAGCTCTGAAGACGGACGACCTGGCAAGTCTGATTCTGCCCTGGATTAGCTATGAGACTCGGGAAAATGGCCTAGTCTTGCGAACTCTCTATTTTCCTCATCTGTGAAATAGAGGTAAAAGGCACTACCGTATAGATATGAACTCAAGTAACAGCACAGTTACCATTACGACTCCTACTATTATAACGGCCTGCCACAGCAAAGGACACTGGAGTAGTCTCCTAACTCTGGATCTTGCCTGTGCCGCTTTCTGGCTTTCTAACTTCAAACAAATGCCCCCTTTCTTTATCTCATGATCTATAAGAGATCCTTCCAGCTATACCACTTTGTGATGGTCATCTAAAAAAGAAAGGGGGTGGGAAGCTAGCTAACAAAATTATTCTACCTAATTTGGAATCCTTGATAATTTAGAAGTTTAAGTTATACAGTAAGTGATATTTAAAAGCTTTAACCTAATATTGAATAGCCTTTCTAAAAGAAGTCACTCAGGTGAAAATGGCATACAAGCATTCATTTATTCATTCATTAATCATCTATTGTACACTTTAAAATGTGCAAGGCACTGGAAATACAAAAATGTTTCATTAATACCTGATAACTATCCTCAAGAAGTTCACATTCTAGGCTGGGCAGGGTGGCTCACCCCTATAATCCTAGCACTCTGGGAGGCAGAGGCAGGTGGACTACCCTGGACTCAGAGGTTCGAGACCAGCCTGAGCCAGAGTGACACCCCATCTCTACCAGAAAAAAGACAGGCGTTGTGCCGAGTGCCTGTAGTTCCAGCTACTTGGGAAGCTGAGGCAAGAGAATCTCTTAAGCCCAAGAGTTGGAGGTTGCTGTGACCTATGATGCCATGGCACTCTACCGAGGGCCACAAAGTGAGACTCTGTCTCAATAAAAAATAAATAAATAAAAAGGAAAAAAAAAGAACTTCACGTTCTAGTGGAGAAGAAATTTAAACAAATCACTACATACAGGCACACCAAGGGTACTAACAGCAAAGAACTCACAGGTTGTTTCAAAAGCAAAGAGATTCCCAGCCTATCTAGGGATTAGCTCTTAAGAAAAATATCCTGGACAGCTGACATGACAACAAGTCTTATAAAAAGACCTGGATAGATAGGAAGTCTGGACTTCAGTAGAACTCAAAGACTGGGACTGAAATAGGAAGTAGTCTTTTTATTTTGTACAAACTTATTTGTCTTCAATAAGCAGAGGTAAATATTGAGTAATAAAAGAAGTTTATAGCTAGGCCAGATGTGGTGGCTCACTCCTGTAATCCTAGCACTCTAGGAGGCCAAGGTAGGTAGACTGCCTGAGCTTAGAGGTTCAATACCAGCCTGAACAGGAACAAGACCCCACCTCTAAAAATAGCCGGGTTTTATAGTCCCAGGTACTTGGAAGGCTGAAGCAAGAGAATTGCTTGAGCCCAAGAGTCTGAGGTTGCTGTGAGCTATGACACCATGGCACTCTACCAGGGGCGATAAAGTGAGACTCTGTCTTAAAAAAAAAAAAAAGGAGTTTCTATCTAAGCTGTTTAAGGGAAGGATCATGCCTTCCTGGTGGGAATGCAAATTAATACTCATCATCCTTAATGCTCATCATCCTTAATCATCAGAGAAATGCAAATCAAAACTACTTTGAGATATCATCTAACTCCAGTAAGATTAGCCCATATCACAAAATCCTAAGACCAGAGATGTTGGCGTGGATGTGGAGAAAAGGGAATACTTCTACACTGCTGGTGGGAATGCAAATTAATATATTCCTTTTGGAAAGATGTTTGGAGAACACTTAGAGACCTAAAAATAGATCAGTCATTCAATCCTGTAATTCCTCTACTAGATATATACCCAGACGACCAAAAATCACATCATAACAAAGATATTTGTACCAGAATGTTTATTGCAGCCCAATTCATAATTGCTAAGTCATGGAAAAAGCCCAAGTGCCCATCAATCCACGAATGGATTAATAAATTGTGGTATATGTACACCATGGAATATTATGCAGCCTTAAAGAAAGATGGAGACTTTACCTCTTTCATGTTTACATGGATAGAGCTGTGATATTTTTCTTACTAAAGTATCTCAAGAATGGAAGAAAAAGTATCCAATGTACTCAGCCCTACTATGAAACTAATTTATGGCTTTCATATGAAAGCTATAACCGAATTACAACCTAAGAATATGCGGATGAGGAAGGGGGAGAGACAAGGGAGGGAGGGGGGAGGATGGGCAGAGGGAGAGTTATTGGTGGGATTACACCGCGGTGCATCTTACAAGGGTACATGTGAAACTTAGTAAATGTAGAATATAAATGTCTTTTTTTTTTTTTTTTTTTTTTGTTGTTGTAGAGACAGAGTCTCACTGTACTGCCCTCGGGTAGAGTGCCCTGGCGTCACACAGCTCACAGCAACCTCTAACTCCTGGGCTTACGCAATTCTCTTGCCTCAGCCTCTGGAGCAGCTGGGACTACAGGCGCCCGCCACAATGCCCGGCTTTTTGTTGCAGTTTGGCCGGGGCTGGGTTTGAATGGCATATGGGGCCGGCGCCCTACTCACTGAGCCACAGGCGCCGCCTGAATATAAATGTCTTAACACAATAACTAAGAAAATGCCAGGAAGGCTATGTTAACCAGTGTGATGAAAATGTGTCAAACGGTCTATAAAACCAGTATATGGTGCCCCACGATCGCATTAATGTACACAGCTATGATTTAATAAAAAAAATTGATCTTTAGCCCTTAACATAATGTCTTACAAGGCATTTAATACTTACGAATAGGCTCGGCGCCCATAGCACAGTGGTTACAGTGCCAGTCATATACATCCAGACTGGTAGGTTCAAACCCAGCCCAGGCCAGCTAAACAACAATGACAACTGCACAACAACAAAAAAAATAGCCAGGCGTTGTGGTCGGCACCTGTAGTCCCAGCTACTTGGGAGGCTAAGGCAAGAGAATAGCTTGAGCCCAAGAGTTTGAGGTTGCTGTGAGCTGTGATCCCACAGCACTTTACTGAGGGTGACACAGTGAGACTGTCTCAAAATATATATATATATGTTAAATAAATAAATATTTGTAATTAAAGAAAATACTGAGCAACCATTTATACATTCTAGCAATTCACATTCTCTAAATTTCATAAAACCACCCCTTAATGAACTCAATTTCTTTATAATTTTGCCATTTTGTTATTTTCAACAATAATCTTTTTTGGTAAACAAAAAAGTGGTGTCTATATTGATATCAGGATCCCAACAGCAAAAGATTTGATACTAAACTATTTTGAACATAAGAAATATAGTTTCCTGGGCAGTGCCTGTGGCTCAGTGGATAGGGTGCTGGCCCCATATACACAGGGTGGCGGGTTCGAGCCTGGCCCCGGACAAACTGCAACAAAAAAATAGCCCGGTGTTGTGGCAGGTGCCTGTAGTCTCAGCTACTCGGGAGGCTGAGACTGGAGAATCACCTAAGCCCAGAGTTGGAGGTTGCTGTGAGCTGTGTGATGCCACAGCACTCTACCAAGGGCGATAAAGTGAGACTCTGTCTCTACAAGAGAGACTCTGTCTCTTTTCCCCCGGGCAGCACCTGTAGCTCAGTGGCTAGGGTGTCAGCCACATACACTGAGGCTAGCGGGATTGAACCTAGTCCAGGCCAGCTAAAACAATGGCAACAAAAAAAAAGCTGAAAGCCAAGAGTTCTGGCGGAAACCTGTAGTCCCAGCTACTAGGGAGGGAGCCTGAGGCAAGAGAATCACTTGAGTCCAAGAGTTTGAGGTTGCTGTGAGCTGTGACACCATAGCACTCTACCCAGGGTGACAATTTGAGACTCTGTCTTGGAAAAAAGAAAAGAAAGAAAGAAATATGGTTTCCTTTGGGTGTGCCTTATAAAAAATCTTATATTCAAAATAAAATTTTAACTTTGAAAAATATAAGCAGAAATCATTCTTAAGCCTTCAAGCACATAAAACTCATCTTACAGAGGTTGGCAACCATCAGAATAAAGAAATAAAAAAAGAAAATGAAGACACAGGCTTGTGCTGCACCCCAAGGACTCAGAAAGATGTAAAACAAACTCAGGATGATGGCTGCCAAACACAAATTAAGTTAAAAGGGGAATTTCAGGCTCAGCGCCTGTGGCTCAAGTGGCTAAGGTGCCAGCCACATACACCTGAGCTGGCAGGTTCGAATCCAGCCTGGGCCCGCCAAACAACGACGGCTGCAACCAAAAAATAGCCGGGCGTTGTGGCGGGCGCCTGTAGTCCCAGCTACTTGGGAGGCGGAGACAGGAGACTCCCTTGAGCCCAGGAGTTAGAGGTTGCTGTGAGCTGTGATGCCATGGCACTCTACCCAGGGCGACAGCTTTCTATCTCAAAAAAAGGGGGGGCGGGGGAATTTGAGGATATTTTTCTAAGGTATGAATTTATTTTTAACTTTTCACTGTGGAAAATTTTAGAAATACACAAAAGGTGACAGACGAGCATAATGAACCACATGTACTCATTACCCTGCTTTAAAAATTACCATACCAACATTCTGGTATTGCTGGCTCATTTATCCCTATTCTTTACTTTTTTTTCTGGAGTATTTTAAAGCAATTTTTAGACAACTTTGTGGTTTTGTTTTTTTAAATACATCATTGTGTATTGCCGGTAATATCTTTTTTTAAAAAACGTGACATCATCTTACAATGTCCATAAAGTCTTCGATTTGCCTCCAATCTATAGACAGAGCTTAATTCTTCTCTTGAATGTGTGTTGGACTAATTGACTATCTTCGAATTAACTGAATATGGTGGATGTGATGGTATGTGACTTCCAAGTCCAGGTCATAAAAGGCATTGCTAGTTCACTTGGATCATTCATTCCGGAAAAGCCAGTTGCCATGTTGAAAGGACGTGGAAGGCTAAGTAGCCCACATGCAAGAAGGCTTTCTGCCAAGAACCACAAGAGTGAGTCATCTTGGAAGTGGATTCTCCTGCCCCAGTAAAGCTTTCATCATTGATGGTCTGTGCCTAGATCCATTAACTCATCAGAAGTTATACAGTGATTCTTCCAATTTTGTCATTCCTTTTGCAATTATGAGCTGTTGATTCTTTTATGAAGAAGTACTACTTTCCATCATTATCTCTTTGGTACAAAGAAATTATGTTTCATACCAAACAAGGATAAATGTTTGATTCTTTGACTGACTGCAAGAATAATAAATCAGTAATCTAGTAACCTCTAAGGTATTTGATGAGTTGTTCTATTTTTTTTTTAAAGAATCCATGTGAACTCTTAGCCGGGCGTTGTGGCGGGCGCCTGTAGTCCCAGCTACTCGGGAGGCTGAGGCAAGAGAATCGCTTAAGCCCAGGAGTTGGAGGTTGCTGTGAGCTGTGTGAGGCCACAGCACTCTACCGAGGGCCATAAAGTGAGACTCTGTCTCTACAAAAAAAAGGAAAAAAAAAAAAAAAGAATCCATGTGAACTCAAGGGTCTTTATATATTAATGTGTTCTAACCCACTCCAATACTCTTTCTCCATGTTCTAATTGTCCAATCTTTGCTCAACTAAAGCTCCAATAAATTCAGCTCTTTTGTAGTTTTGATAAACCTTCAGTAATTGCAGATCGCTTCTGTGTGAAAATTTAAGGCAAGATGTCTTGAGATAATCTTGTACATTGCTTGCCCAGAAGCTGAAATGACCATTTTCCAGGAACTCTGGTTCCCTTGAGAGGAAAATGGTATTTAGAGATCACAACTTAAATGCTGGGGTTGTTGATTGCTACTTATTTGTTACTGCTTTTAGGCATTTCCAGGAGAGAACACTAATACGTACTGTTTGAAAATGTAAAAAAAAAGAAAAAAATTATGATTCCACGTTATGTTTCAAAATGAAGCAAAAATTATAGGATTTTCACTTAAAATCTTCGATTTCATATTTGTTTCTCTTTCCTCTTCTGCTTAAAATCTTGGTTCCCATGACATTAACATAATTCCAGAATAACAACTTTATATAACTTACTATCGAATGCCATATAAAACTTCTTTGAAGGTTTTTGTTTTTGTCTTTGGCATATAAACCCATGAGATATAGTCAAAATCTTATTCTAATGATTAATTATTCTCTAAGTATTTACAACAAAAATCAAAATATAGTTAGGTTATTTTTTCCTTTAGTTTATTTTCAATTGTTAGAGGTCTCTTTGTTATTGCATTTTAATTTTTGTTTTTAAATCATGTAAAACGGGGGCTGGGCCCAGTGGCTCATGCCTGTAATCCCAGCACTTGGAAGGCTGAGGTGGGTGGATTGCCTGAGCTTACAGGTT
Source organism: Nycticebus coucang (assembly GCF_027406575.1). NCBI lineage: Eukaryota > Metazoa > Chordata > Mammalia > Primates > Lorisidae > Nycticebus > Nycticebus coucang. The sequence goes on along the minus strand of NC_069792.1, from coordinate 17,350,785 downwards.
CCAGACCAGACTGAGCCAGTGCAAGACCCAGCCTCTAAAACATAGCCAGACGTTGAGAAGCTGAGGCCAGAGGATCACTTGAACCCAAGAGTTTGAGGTTGCTGTGAGGTAAGACGCCACAGCACTCTACCAAGGGTGACCAAGTGAAACTCTGTCTCAAACATACATACATACATAAATTATGTAAAACAAATACATGGTTCCAAAGTCAAAACAATGAACAAGATTCACTCAGGGACATTTAACTTCCACCTCTGTGGCGTCCCCTAGCCTCTCCCTCCTCAAAGTCCCAGTTTTGATTTATTCTTTCATCATCTCCTCGGTAGAGAGCCGTGGCGTCACAGCTCACAGCAACCTCCAGCTCTTGGGCTTAGGGGATTCTCTTGCCTCAGCTTCCCAAGTAGCTGGGACTACACGTGCCCGCCACAACACCCAGCTATTTTTTGTTGCAGTTTGGCCAGGACCGTGTTTGAACCCGCCACTCTCGGTATATGGGGCTGGTGCTTCCCTGAACATACATCATTTTATGTGCAGTTTATCTTTGGGATAGATTCCTAGAAATGTAATTTCTTGGTCCAAGTGAAATACATACAGTTTTCCTAAATATTACCAAATTTCCATCGACATGGATTTCCATTTGGCATTCCTACCGGCAAAATATAAGAATGCCTGTTTCCCCAGCAAGGCTTAACCAAACAGACATTCTTACCTATTTCTGGATTTTTACGTTAAGACTTACATTTGCTATCCCCAATGCTTTTCAAGATTTCTGTTACATACAATGTAGTTCACTGTTACTAAATCATATACAACACACTTTAAGATAGACTGCAAATGGCTTTTCAATAAAAATCCATTTTTAGTGTCAAATAATTAATTCATTAAAACATAGGTACCATTGGGCATTCAGTCTGGTTCTTGTCTTTTACAAGAAAGGAGTAGAGCTGCGGATCTTTTACTTCTTTGTGCCTTCATTCCTTGAAGGAATGACTGCCTTAACGATTCAACTAAGGGCTCTACAGAACTCCAACCCAAGTTCAAGTGTCATCACTAGCATAGTTTGATTCTTCTCAAAGTCTTTCTGCCACTTCATATTAATTAATTTTCTCAGTCAGATCATACCTGACACTTCACTTATCTCTCATTCTCTTCTTTATGTGGCATTACTAAGCAATCATCAAAATTTCTCACAGATTTATCATTAGAAGAGCTTTTGCACACGGCTCATTTTTTAACCCTATTCCCACTCGAGTCTCCATGCTCATTATCTAATGCCATGACTGGTGGGAATACTCTCTTAACCAGCCTCCCACTCTCTACTTGGTCTTTCCTCTCTGCAGTGCCTACTACAGGGTATTCTAAAAGTCTCCACACACAGGAAAAACTTTAACACAACAGATCCCTTAGACTGTGTTCTCCAGGAGTAAGGGAGAAGACTGTGTATGTTACAAAGAGGTGGCCACTGAGAACACATAGAGAATATTTTGTAATTTTTTTCTACATATCTATATCTATCTTTCTTTAATTTAAATTGAGTAAAAAAGGGAAATTAGAGGCTCAGCACCTGTAGCTCAGCAGCTAGGGCGCCAGCCACATACACTGGAGCTGGCGGTTCGAACCCAGTGCAGGCCTGCCAAATAATAACTACAACAAGAAAAGAAAAAACAAAACCAGCCAGGCATTGTGGCAGGCACCTGTAATCCCAGCTTCTTAGGAGGCTAAGGCAAGAGAATCACTTAAGTCCAAGAGTTTGAGGTTGCTGTGAGCTGTGACAGTATAGCACTCTACCAAGGACGATATAATGTGAGACTCTGATTAACATAACATAACGGGAAATTAGACAAATTGATATACTTAAAGCCTAAAAGAGGATATTTTTACAATCCTAGTATCTGCTACCCTTAAATTAAATGCCAATGATAGCATGTATAAGGATTTTTGCAAAGTACAATAAACTTTATACACAGTGGAACAGACTATTATGTTACATTTTTCAGAAATATGATTACTAGAGTCTGTCTCATTACAATAGCAAAAATATTTTCAGCATGTACCAAAGAAATGCTTGAACTATGTATCTTACTATGTAGAACAAAATTATATATATATCGATCCATCTATCCTGGGCTCGGTCCCTGTAGCTCAGAGGTTAGGGCACCAGCCACATACACGGGAGCTGGCATGTTCGAATCCAGCCCAGGCCCGCCAAACAACAATGACAACTACAACCAAAAAATAGCTTGGTGTTGTGGCAGGTGCCTATAGTCCCAGCTACTTGGGAGGCTGAAGCAAGAAAATCGCTTAAGCCCAAGAGTTGGAGGTTGCTGTGAGCTGTGATGCCACAGCACTCTACCGAGGGTGACAAAATAAAACTCTGCCCCCCACCCCCAAAAAATATATATATACATATGTATATAGGTTCAGTGCCCATAGCTCAGTGGCTAGGGTACACTGGGGCTGGCGGGTTCAAACCCAGCCTGGGCCTGCTAAACAACAATGACAACTACAACAAAAAAATAGTCCCAGCTACTTTGGGAGGCTGAGGCAAGAGAATTGCTTAAGCCCACGAGCTTGAGGTTGCTGTGAGCTATGACTCCACAGCATCCTACCGAGGGTGACATAGCAAGACTTTGTCTCAAAAAAAAAATAAATAAAAAGTTTCTAAATGTAAAAATAAATTCCTTTTCTGGCATTGTTTAAAGTTAGAAAAGTACCCCTAAGTTGGCGATTGCTAAATTTATCTGAGGCAAGATTGCTTGAGTTTAACTTCCAAAGCTGCCATTTACCCTCTATGTGTGACCCTGAGCAAAATAATGAACCTAACTGTGCCTCAGTTTCCTTATCTAATAATGACAACAATACCTACCTTATAGGCTTGTTGTAAGGATTGAATAAATTAAAACACCTGGCACACAGTAAGCACATTCCCAAGCAGTATTTTCATAAAGCACAAGATCAATTAGTTTTCTAAAGTCCTGCACTATGACACAGTCCAATGAATATGCTCATGACTTCTTCAAACCTGAACTACCACTTAATTCCTGGTCTATAAAGTTACACCTTACCTGGATCAAAATTATCACCAAATATTCTCTTGGCAGGAATCTTCAGGGCCATAGCAGGAAACTGCTTCTTTAACTAAAAAAATTTAAAATAACATTACAAATTACAAATAATTTTGCAAGTGGTCTAGTTCTGCATGCACCAAAACCAAATATAACCTGATTTTGAAGAAAACCCATTCTAAAATACTTTTAAACAGATGCCCACCCAATGTACAGTATTAAGTTATACCAGTAAACCACACACTGACTAAGCATCTTTATTTGCCCCAATAAAACACTTGGTATCTGTGTTGCCTTGTATCAGTTACTTAACATCTCTGGGCCTCAGTTTTCTGGCCTGTGAAATGGAAGTAATTTTAGCAATTCCTTTACAGATTTATTGTGAGACTTAAAGGAGATTGGATGTTAAGTGCTTGGACGAGAATCTGATGTGTAAGTACATGTTACTCACCATTTATTACCTCAAGAGGAGATGTGATCTTTTGTGTTCCCTCTACATGAACAGATTAACAATAGTTTTCTTTCTTTTCTTTTTTTTTTTGTTTTTTTGAGACAGAGCCTCAAGCTGTCGCACTGGGTAGAGTGCCGTGGCATCACAGTTCACAGTAACTTCCAGCTCCTGGGCTTAGGTGATTCTCTTGCCTCAGCCTCCCAAGTAGCTGGGACTACAGGCACCCACCACAATGCCCAGATAGTTTTTGGTTATAGATGTCATTGTTTGGCGGGCCCGGGCTAGATTCCAACCTGCCAGCTCTGGTGTATGTGGCTGGCACTGGCCGCTTAAGCTAGAGGTCCTGGGCCAACAACAGTTTTCTTAAAAAGCTGATGTATTGACAGCTGCCCAGGCTCGATGGGCTCCAGGTATGGTCTCCAGCCTGGGTCGGAGTCCGGGGCTCCACATCCTGCCCCCCTCCAGCGCCCAGGCCAACGGGAGGCATTAGAGGTGAAAAGGAGATCAGGTCACCACCAAGGGAAATGTATCCGGAATGTTCTCAATGTCTGCCCTCTGGCTGAGTGAATGGATTGCTGCAGTTCAGGCCTGTTGAATCAACAAGGCATTCAGCAGTGAGACTTTTATTATCAAATAGTACTGACGGAGGAAGTTTAGTTTCCTCTTCTGGTGAGATGATATTCTGTGATGGTTTAATTTTTTCAGGGCTACTCATCAAAACATCGTGTGATATAATTGAAGAATTAGCTCCATTCCTTCCACAACATCTGAAATTTCTTCTTTTTTGTTAATATTATCTGCTACTCCACCAGCAAGAAGAGGCAAACTCAATTCTTTCACTGGGTAAGTAATCCATCCCAAAGTTTACCTTATTTTCATCATGTTTTGCTTCGATTAAATCTTATGATCCAGGACACTGAGCATCTTCTCCTAGGTTGCTCTGGCTTTCAGGAGTATTTTCGAACAAAGTCTTCTTATCATCGTGTTCATTTTTGGTACTCCAAGGACTGGAACTCTCTGGTGATGCAGTTTGCCCTAGAAGGCCCACCGCACCCCTGCTCTGAGACGCAGCTTTGCTGACAGACTTAGGTGTTCAACGTCTTTTGAGAAGGATGTTCAAAAGAAATGGAAAGTCTTGAAAATGATATAACGGGACTTTCAACCCTGAAAAATCCAGCATCAAACACTATTTTATCAATCAAACACTATTTTATCGATCTCCTTTGGCATCGAAGAGGCTGCTGCCTCCGCATGTTCTCCCAGCTTCGTCTTCTCTCTCTCTGCACTTTTTATGGCAGCCAAGCGATTTCTACCTGCAATTCTTCCACCATCACGTGGAAGAATTTGTTTTGGTTTATTCACCATACCTGAGATGACTTTTTTCCTGAAGACTAAAATGCTTGCATTACTATTGTTTTGCCACCCAGATTCTTCAAGTCTGGTCAAATTTTGTTGAATTTTTGCTTTACATCTTCTTTCTGAAAACTAATCATATCCCAGAACCTGTCCAGATCTGTGCGAGTAATCTCCTTTTCACCTTGTTTGTATTCACAATCATTCACTAGTCCTTCAAATTGTTTGAACCTTTCCTTCATAAGGAGTCTTGTTGGACCAACTGCTGTGCGAATAAGATCTTTAGCATCATCTGGAATGTCCGATCCCAGCTTCTTCTCCCCCTGAAGGCAACTTGACATTGTTAATTTCTCAGTTTCTGACTGGAGGATATTTCTGAAATATGGTACATCATATTTCTGAAATATGGTACATATCTGTCCTTCCTTCATTTCAAGTGATGGGACCTCTGTTACTGGAAGGCCATTTGACTTTTTAATAGATTTATTATGATTTAAGACCTGTTCTTCATTCCAAACTGTTAGAGAACCCAAAGGATGTTGTAACTTATTTGAATCTTGCTGTACTAACTCAGTAGCCGACATTTTACATTTTAGCACCAAAATGTCTTTTGTTGCTTCTTGAGTCTTATCATCTTCTATTTTGCAAGAGGTCCAGGTGTAACTGGGTGTCGAGAAATTGTCAGCACTTCTGGGAGTCATGGGTGTGACTTGATAGGTCTTCAGACCATCCAGGGGCTTTGCAGGTTTTGTTTCTATTTGGGGGGGCGGGTCTTCCTTTATTTGGTGCCTTTCTTCCTGGTTCACCGTCACCAGTGGCTCTTGAGAATGGCTTTCTTGCTGTGCTGGATGAGACTGCTCCAGCAACCTGCTTTGCTGCTTGAGCAGCAGATCAAGTCATTCTCACCGATGTGGGCACTACAGGCTGTCCAACTTTTCCCTCTTTGTCCAACACTTTGTTTTCAGAAGTTTGTCTTTGACCAGGTCATACTGCTGGTCATACTCCCATTATTGGGAGTGATGTTCGAGCAGTACAAGTGAGCCTCCTAGGACAAACCAAACAGGTCTTTGGCCTTTGACCTTGTAATCCATACAGAAGAAGTCTTTTGTGGCCCAGCTTTCATAGCATTCAGGTTTGATGAAAGAAAACCAGGCATATCAGGTCTATAAAAACCCACTTTAAACACTTCTCGTTTAGCTTTCTCTTTCTCTGTGCTTTCAATTTTTGTAGTTGCTTTTCTTCTTTGTATTTTTGGAGCGTTTCTTTTCGTTGGTCACACAGAACAGTTTTTATTGACCTTGGCTTGGCGTTTTCTAGAGCAAGCTCTTGAGATGTCTCATCTAATTCAACAAGAATTCTACCTTCCAAGGTTGGAATGCTGACATCTTTCAAACCAAAGAGTCTATTTTGTTCATATTCCTTATGCCTGTTTTTGTTTTCTCAGACAGTGATTTCCTTTGAGCAAGTTTAGTCCTAATCATTTCAGTACTGAAATCCTTTCTGAACCAACTGGCAAAATGTGATGAAGACATTCTGAAGCACCTCCTAGCATGAACCTCAAGTGAATCAAAAGTTAAGGAACCCTGGAAGTGGACGCACACCACCGCCTCCAAGGCTCACCTCCATACAACTCAAACTTCCTGCACTGAGCCCATCTTTGGATTTTTAAATAATGCTTTATGAGTATTGTATATAAAATTTTAGAAGTGAAATTTCTGTGCCAATGGATATAGAAACATTGCTTTAAATTTTTGCTAAATATTGAAAAAAAAAGCTGATGGATTTTGCTTTAAATAACCTCTGCTCTAGCCTTCTTATTAATATTCTAATATATTCAGGCGGCACCTGTAGCTCAGTGGGTAGGGTGTCAGCCACATACACGGAGGGTGGCGGGTTTGAGCCTGGCCTGGACCTGCTAAACAATGACAACTGCAACAAAAACAAAAAAAATAGCCAGGCGTGGCGGCAGGCACCTGTAGTCCCAGCTACTAGGAGGCTGTGGCAAGAGAATCACTTGAACCCAAGAGGTGGAGGTTTTGAGCTGTGATGCCACAGCACTCTACCGAGGGCGACATAGTGAGCCTCTGTCTCAAAAAAAAAAAAAAAATCTAATGCATTCATATCAGATTTGCATGTCCCCAGAGAAGGTAAACTTGGCCCTGAAGAAATTAAATTTGGGACAGTAAAGTCACAAAAATGGTTTATATTTATAATATAAACTTCATATAAACAAAAACCACACGCAAATACAAAAACTACAGCTCTAACACCTCGAAATACGAAGAATAAAAGAATGCATTAATCACTTTACAATATAGGCATACTGTCAACTGGAAAATCTATAAAAAAAGAAAAAGACTTTTTTTTTTCTTTTGGCCGGGCTGGGTTTGAACCCACCACCTCCAGCATACGGGACCGGCGCCCTACTCCTTGAGCCACAGGCGCCGCCCAGAAAAAGACTTTTTTTCACAAAAGTTTGTAGAGGAAAGAAAAGAGAGGCAAAGGGGAATTTGGTGATTAAAAGACACTTGATAGGGCGGCACTTGTGGCTCAAAGGAGTAGGAAGCTGGCCCCATATGCCGGAGGTGGTGGGTTCAAACCCAGCCCCAGCCAAAAAACCACAAAAAAAAGACACTTGATAGAGCTATTAACCAGTCCTATGAACACTAACTGGATTTTTTTTTTTTTTTTTGAGACAGAGTTTTGGCTTGGCACCCATAGCACAGTGGTTATGGCACCAGCCACATACACCAAGGGTGGCAGGTTTGACCTGGGGCAGCTAAGCAACAGTGACAACTGCAACAAAATAAATAGCCGGGCATTGTGGTGGGCTCCTGTAGTCCCAGCTACTTGGGAGGCTGAGGCAAGAGAATCTCTTGGGCCCAAGAGTTTGAGGTTGCTATAAGCTGTGGCACCACGTACTCTACCGAGAGTGACATAGTAGGGTTCTCTCTCAAAAAAAAAAAAAAAAGAGAAAGAAAGAAAGAAAAGAAAAAAGAGAGTTTCACTTTGTTACCCTTGGTAGAGTGCCGTTATAGTTCACGGCAACCTCAAACTCTTGGCTTAAACGATTCTCTTGCCTCAGCCTCCCGAGCAGCTGGGACTACAGACACCCACCACAATGCCTATTTTTAGAGATGGAGTCTCTCTCTTGTTCATACTGGTCTTAAACCCATGAGCTCAGGCAATCCACCTGCTTCAGCCTCCCAGAGTGCTAGGATTACAGGCATGAGCCACCATGCCTGGACTCTAATTAGATATTTGATACTAAGGCATTACTGTTTTTTTTTTGTTTTTTTTTGTAGAGACAGGGTCTCACTTTATGGCCCTCGGGAGAGTGCCGTGGCTTCACACAGCTCACAGCAACCTCCAACTCCTGGGCTTAAGCAATTCTCTTGCCTCAGCCTCCCGAGTAGCTGGGACTACAGGCGCCCGCCACAACACCCAGCTATTTTTTGGTTGCAGTTCAGCCGGGGCCGGGTTTGAACCCACCACCCTCGGTATATGGGGCCGGCGCCTTACCGACTGAGCCACAGGTGCCGCCCTCTTTTTTTTTTTTTTTTTTTTTTTTAATGTGATAGTAGTTTTCTTTTTAAGAATTTTTATCTTTTGGCTGGGTGCAGTGGCTCACTCCCGTAATCCTAGCACTTTGGGGAGTCAAGGTGGGTAGATTGAGCTCTGAAGTTCAAGACCAGCCTGAGCAAGGGCAAGACCCCATTTCTATTAAAAAAAAACAACAAATGGCAAGGCATTGTGACGGGTACCTGTAGTTCCAGCTACTCAGGAGGCTAAAGCAAGAGGATCACTTGAACCCAAGAGTTTGAGGCTGCTATAAGCTATGACACCATGGCACTCTCTAGCAAGGGCGACAAAGTAGAACTCTGTTTCAACAAAAAAAAAAAAAAAAAGAATTTTTATCTTTTAGAGATGTACACTAAAATATTTACAAATGAAATGATGTCTGAGATCTGTGTCAAAATCATTGATGGAATGGTACAGGATAGAGATTAATTAATCAAGAATAGCCATGTACTGGTAATTGTTGAAGGTTAGTGGTACAGTTACATTATATTACTTTCTATATTTATACTAATCTACTTCTGCATGTATTCGACAATTTCTATAATAAAAGGTTTAAAAATATAAACTATAGTCATCAAATATACATTTAAGCTGACAATTAAAATGCTTACAGTTTGGAAAATTTTATTATACTTTTTATCTTTTCTTTTACTCTAAAAGGAGAATAGTTCAAGAATTTGTGTTTTTTGAAATCCAGGCCAAGTTTAACCTCATGTCTGTAGTTTCAAAGAACACAATTGATACCATTTTTCTGTTTTATTTCCTGCCCCTCACCACAGGAGGCAGAATTAAAAGGAGTTATATAAAAAGACAGAGGTAGACACAAAAAGGAATGAAGTAAGAAAAAGATGAAAAAAAGGAAGAGAAATACAAGAGCAACAAGGGAGATGAATGATAAAAAATGAATTACATATTAAAAAATTCTGCTGCAAAAGTTTAAAGATAGGGCATTTCAAAGAAGAGAGAATAAAAGTGATCATGGGGGAAGGGGCTCATACAAGTTTTATTACTTCACCTTTATTATTAAAGATATACAAATATACACACACATATATATATATATATTTTTTTTTTTTTTTTTTTTGAGATATAGTCTCACTTTGTCACATTGGGTAGAGTGACACCCTGGCATCACAGTTCACAGCAACTTCAAATTCTTGAGCTCAAGTGATTCTCTTATCTCAGCCTCCCAAGTAGCTGCGACTACAGGCACCCACCACAACACCAGCTATTTTTTTTTTTTTTCAGAGACGGGGTCTCACTCTTGCTCAGGCTGGTCTGGAACTCTTGAGCTCAAGCAATCCACCCACCTTGGCCCCCCAGAGTGGTAGGATTACAGGTGTTGAGCCACCTCACCCAGCCAAAGGTACACAAATATTAACACTCTGTCTATGAGATCATCAGCTATTTAATTCATAAAACCATCTTCAAGTGCAGCACTGGGATGGATCGCCATACTGCTCAGTTTTTAGGTGACATTCCCTGTACACCCCTTCCTTTTATGAACAGTTCTGCTAAAGGTAAGTTTAGAAAGCAAGTGTAGCCTATAAAATATTTTAAGCAGAATGTAGAAAGAAGTCTCAAATTTCAGTTATTACTATTTCTTTTTTTTTTTTGGCCGGGGCCAGGTTTGAACCCGCCACTTCTGGTATATGGGGCTGGCACCCTCCTCCTTGAGCCACAGGCGCCACCGTTACTACTATTTCTTTAAACAAAATTTCGTCTTATCTAAGAAAATCATATAAACTGTGTTCATAGGAGAAAGATATTGTAATGTTATTTTTCCCTGGTCTATGGGGCTGGCACCCTACTCCTTGAGCCACAGGCGCCACCGTTACTACTATTTCTTTAAACAAAATTTCGTCTTATCTAAGAAGATCATATAAACTGTGTTCATATGAGAAAGATATTGTAATGTTATTTTTCCCTGAGCATAACTAGGTATCGCAGTGGGTACAGAGTTTACAATCCTCAAAACAAGGATGAACATGTAGATAACAGGTATCTAAGAGTTTTCAGCAGAACTAACAGTTCAACTCTTACTCAGTTTCCAAAATAAAACCATTTTTTAAAAATTACGGAAGGCAGCCTGGGTATGGTGGTTCATGCCTATAATCCTAGCACTCTGGGAGGCTGAGGTGGGTTGAGTGCCTGAGCTCACAGGTTCGAGACCAGACTGAGCCAGAGTGAGATCTCCATCTCTAAAAACAGCCAGGCATTGCAGCGGGCGCCTATAGTCCCAGCTACTTGGGAGGTTAAGGCAAGAGACTCACTTAAGCCCAAGAGTTTAAGGTTGCCTGAGCTGTGACACCACAGCACTCTACCAAAGGTGACAAAATAAGACTCTGTCTCAAGAAACAAAAAAATTGGGCGGTGCCTGTGGCTCAGGGAGTAGGGCGCCGGTCCCATATGTCAGAGGTGGCGGGTTCAAACCCAGCCCCGGCCAAAAAACCACAAAAAAAAAAAAAAAAAAAAAAGAAACAAAAAAAATTATAGAAGGCTAGCCAGGCATTGTGGTGGGTGCCTGTAGTCCCAGTTACTTGGGAGGCAGAGGCAAGAGGACCACTAGAGCCTAAGATTTGAGATTACTGTGAGCTGTGATGCCAGAGCACTCTATCCAGGACAATACAGACTATGTCTCAAAAAGAAAATTATGGAAGGTATTTATTTGCATGCACAAAGTTCTACTGGCTTCTACTTATTTCAAAAGTGGAACTTTGGCAGGGAACAGTGGCTTATCTTGTAATCCTACCACTTGGGCCTCTGTGTAGGATCTTCAAGGCAACACTGTCCACAACCATTGGTACCTATGTAAGATCTGGCCTGATGTATCACAACAGAGGTGGTCTGTGGCCTACTCTAGAAAGTATGTACTAGGAGCACTGCAAACACTAGATTATGAATACTATTTCATATCTGCACTATGAATGCATAAAAATAGGTTTTAATTATTTAAGTAAATAGCTAATGGTCTCTCATCCCAGGTAACTATCAGAACTTCTGAAAGTTTATACACATTTCAGTTGTGGGAGGTACTTAAAATCTGGAACCTGAGACTTACCTTCTAACTAAGTATGAAAGGAGAGTGGGTACATGACATAAGTTCAAACTTAAACCTTACAGTTGGGCAATTTAAACAGAAATATCTTGATGATTAACCATTATCAAAGAGGTAGGTAGAAACAATTTATTTCTAATATTCTGTGACAGTAAAATGTACAGGGTGGCCATAAAGTTTGTGCATGAACTTTAAGCCGTTATCTAGTTCTCTTACTTTCAATGATTTATTTGGAACCTCTCAATGGTATCTGTTCATCTTCTTCTGTAAGAATTCTTTAAAGTTACAATGCATTTGAAAAATCTTACCCTTTTCTTCTTATCTGATATGTGCAAATATTAATTTAATCATTCAAATAAATCTCTCTCATTTGGTCATTTTCTCAGGTTATTTTGTTTTAAACGAAAATCTTATAAAACGACTATTACTTACAGTGTTATAAAGTTTATCAAACTCTGCATATCTCCTGAAGACAAACCATTCACTCCTGCCCACTGAGACCAGAACTTTATAAACCTGTGGAAATAAAAAGTAACATAATGAAACAAAATTCAATTGCAAAAAAATCCACTGTCTATTTAAATATGTGAAAATCTGTTTTCATATCCACAACACTGATATATATTGTGATTCTGTAAGATACATAAGCATGTCAACTAAAACACTTATTATATCTTGACAAAAGGTGATATTCTATTTTAGAAATGTTGCTGGGCATGGTGATTGCTGCCTATAATCCTAGCACTTTAGGAGTCTTGAGGCAGAAAAATCACTTGAGGCCAGGAGTTTGAGACCAGCCTAGGCAACAGTGAGAACCCATCTGTATAAACAAAATCAGCCGGACAAGGTGGCAGACACTTGCAGTTCCGGGTCCTCAGAGGGGTGAGGCTGAGGACTGCTGAGGTCAGAAGCTACGACGATGCCACTGCCCTCCAAGCTGGGCGATAGAATAAGACCTTGTCTCCGAAAGTTGTGAAATATTTCTGTAATTCTCAAAGAATAACACCATGTTTGCTGTGAATTTTCTCTGAAAATTACAGAAATGTTTCTTTGTGCTCATTATTTAGAGCTATTAAATTCTATCATTTTATCATTCTTGCGTCATATTTTTCCCCAAGAATAAAATATTATAGATTCAATTAACGTCATTTTCCTCTCTTCTTCCTCAGCCATATATATATATATATATTTTTTTTTAGAGACAGATTCTCACTTTGTTGCCCGTGGTAGAGTGCCGGCATCACAGCTCACAGCAACCTCCAGCTCTTGGGCTTAGACGATTCTCTTGCCTCACTCAGCCTCCTCAGTAGCTGGGACTACAGGCACCCGCCACAATGCCCTGCTATTTTTTTGTTGCAGTTTGGCTGGGGCTGAGTTCGAACCCACCACCCTCGGTATATGGGGCCGGCGCCCTATTCACTGAGCCACAGGTGCCACCGCCTTAGCCACAGTTATTACTTTGAAATTATAAAGTATTTTAAAAGTGATGCCTGGCACACAGTAAACAATTATTAGTCCCCTTTCTTCCAGATCATCTTTTAAACATTATATTTCAAGCTAAAAACTTATCCTCAGGTTTCTTACTTCCATCTTACGTGCGTTTAATATTTTCATACATAATCTCACATAATCATATGAAGCCTATGATAAGCAGAACATTGCAGCTTCCACTATATCTCTACTATACATGAGGAAATAACAGACCAAAAATTTATGTAACTTGCCTAAGTTCACAAACTTAATAAAAAACATAAAACTGAGACTAAAATCTAAAGCTAATTGTCTACCCACAAGAAACAGTATCAATTATAATATACAATCAACCCTCATAATTCATTCTACAGGTACTCTCAGAATATAATTCAACATACCAACAGTAAGAAAAGAGTTTGGAGGACCAACGGTCTTGGACCATTTCTAAAGCGAAAATAATAAGAATCCAGCTATATGAGGAAAGACTAGATGATGATGGCTTGAGTTACCAATCTTACTATTTTACAGTGATGATGAGGGGAAACATATGATTTGCTCTGGGGTTTATGATACAACTTTCCACAGTCTGTTGAACAAGTTAAAAGAAGAAATAAGATTTACTTCAGAAGACAGGCATACTAAAGTGTATAAACTATCTCTTCCCATGAAAGATAGGTAACCTATACTCACAAGTTTATATTTAGATAATACTGTGAGGAAAACATCTCTCTGATCCTATAGGTGATATTATACATGAATTCTGTAGTACTGTTTAAACTTTAAAATATGGTCACACTGGCTGGGTGCATTGGCTCACACCTGTAATTCTAGCAGTTTGAGAGCCCAAGGAAGGAGTATTACTTGAGGCCAGGAGTTTAAGATGAGCCTGGATGAACACAGTGAGACTTGGTCTCTACAAAAGTTTTAGAAATCAGCCATGCATGGTGGTGTGTGCCTAGCTACTTGGGGGACTGAAGTGGGAGGACTGCTTGAGCCCAGCAATCCTGCAGTGAGCTATGATAGTACCACTGCACTGAAGCATGGGTGACAGACAGAGACCTTGTCTGGGGATGAGGGGAGAAGGTTATATTAACAGCTCACCCATAGTGTCAGTGAAAAGGCCTAGAATGCAAAGCTATATCCCTCTGTAAAAGAGGGGGAAAGGTCTCATCCAGAAGGTGAGGCAAACAAGGTACTGGTATTAGACACCTGGGCAAGGAATGCATCCATCCAGATGGATAGGAAAAGAGGGTAATATGTAGGGGGATAATCTGGCCCTTTGGGTCTTAGCCAAGAGGGCATCCAATTGTTTAGGAGAAGCTCCAGGGTGAAAAATGTTAGAATAAATAGTAATGGCTCGGTGCCTGTAGCACAGTGGTTACAGGGCCAGCCACATACACTGAGGCTGGCAGGCTGGAACCCAGCCAGGGCCAACTGCAACAAAAAAATAGCTGGGCACTGTGGCAGGCACCTGTAGTCCCAGCTACTGGGAGGCTAAGGCAATAGAATCTTTTAAGCCCAGGAATTTGAAGTTGCTGTGAGCTATGATGCCACTGCACTCTACAGAGGGTAATATAGTGAGACTCTGTCTCAAAAAAAAATAGAGTAGTGAGATGATACTCCCCACATGGAAAGAATGCAAAGTGGGCTCAGCGCCTGTGGCTCAAGCAGCTAAGGCGCCAGCCACATACACCTGAGCTGGCGGGTTCGAATCTAGCCCAGGTCCACCAAACAACAATGATGGCCGCAACCAAAAAATAGCTGGGCATTGTGGCAGATGCCTGTAATCCCAGCTACTTGGGAGGCGGAGGCAGGAGACTCGCTTGAGCCCAGGAGTTGGAGGTTGCTGTGAGCTGTGATGCCACTGCACTCTACCCAGGGCGACAGCTTGAGGCTCTGTCTCAAAAAAAAAAAAAGAACATAAAAGTGGAGGGTAAAGGACCTAGCCAAGGTACTAGTGAAGCTGACTGAAACTAAGCAACAGATTTATCTTACACAGCACTCAACATCAGCAGACAGTCCTAGAAACAGAATTGCTACAGGAAGATCAAAACACTTAGGCCATATGACTGAGTTTCTTGAATTCTTTGTGCTGACTTCCTGGTGAGAAGAGCAGGGTTTGGAAAGGTCAGATGCCCCCTCCCACTACCCAAGTGCAACCAAGGCTAAAAGCAAGTCTAAGCTCCAGTCTGGAGCAGTTTTGCCATAAATATATTTACAGGAAATAAGATAAAGCTTTATAGGAAATAAGATAAAGCTTCGTGAAGCCATTAATAGTATGTTTTATAAACAAATGCTTATTAAGTTCTTATAAAAAGTCAATAAGCAAAAATACCTATTTAAATTCCTAAAAATACTTTCATTTGCAAAAAACAAGATTTCACAAGAAGCAGTGAATACTTACTATGTATGAAATGATCTTATATATTTTTAAGTATTTCCTTACTGTCTGTCCTGCCCCACTAGAACGTAAGTCACTCTTACTATCCCCTACACCCCCAGTGCATAGAACAGTGACTAGTATAATACAGAAACCTGACACTTTCCTTTTTTTTATGTAGAGACAGAGTCTCACTTTATGGCCCTCGGTAGAGTGCCATGGCATCCATCACACATCTCACAGCAACCTCCAACTCCTGGGCTTAAGCGATTCTCTTGCCTCAGCCTCCCAAGTAGCTGGGACTACAGGCGCCCGCCACAACGCCCAGCTATTTTTTGGTTGCAGTTCAGCTGGGGCCGGGTTTGAACCCGCCACCCTCGGTATATGGGGCCGGCGCCTTACTGACTGAGCCACAGGCGCCGCAGAAACCTGACACTTTCAACTGGATTGAGTCAAGACATCCTAGAATGTAATGCATTTCTCTGTTAGAAGTCCACCAGTACAGAGCTATATATAAGAGTCTATTTTTATTTCTCAGTATAACATAGGCTTCTGGGCCTGCTGAGGGTGGACAGAGTCCTGTAGGGGGTGGGGTCCATATGCACTGACTAGAACCACATTTCTGAGGACTGAAGACTACACTGTAGTGATCAGCAAATAACTTGTGAACTGGTACTACTTTTCATTCAATACCAAGTCAACAAATATTTATTTAAACTTCTACTACCTCTGTTCTAAGGGGATGGTCAAATAATAGTGAGGGACATCTTTGCTTCAAAAGACCTTGCATTCTAGTCAGGGAAAGCACACAAAATATGTCAGGTGGTGATAAAGGCTATTTAAAAATTAAGTAGGGGCCTGGCACAGGGGCTCACACCTGTAATCCTAGCATTCTGGAAGGGCAAGGCTGGTGGATCCCTGAGCTCAGGAGTTTGAGACCAGCTTGAGCAAGAGCAAGTCCCCATCTCTAAAAAAAATGGAATTACTAGCTGGGCATTGTGGCAGGTGCCTATAGTCCAGCTACTCAGGAGGCTGCGGCACAAAGATTGCTTGAGCCCAGGAGTTTGAGGTTGCTGTGAGCTATAACACCACGGCACTCTACCCCAGGGCAATTGAGTGAGATTCTGTCCCAACGAGAAAAAAATGTTATAAGGAAGATATTACAAAAATTTCAGTAGAGTGTTCTTGACATGGGATCAGTGACTTCAAGAGGGCATTAACCCTGATAGTGCATACAAAATTATACGCACGTGTAAAGATCCCTGTGTATGCACATGCTCATCTTCTGGTAAGAGGATTAATCAAGCTGGGCAGGGTGGCTCACGCCTGTAATCCTAGTACTCTGGGAGGCCAAAGCAAGTGGATTGCTTGAGCTCAGGAGTTAGAGACTAGCCTAAGCAAGAGCGAGACCCCATCTCTACTAAAAACAGGAAAAACTAGCTGGGCGTGGTAGTGCACACCTTTAGTCCCAGCCACTTCGGAGGCTGAGGCAGGAGGATCACTTGCACCCAGGAGTTTGAGGTTGCTGTGAGCTACAATGATGCCACAGCACTCTACCCTGGATAAAGAAGTGAGACTCTGACTTGAAGAAAAGAGAAGGGAAAGTGAGGGGAGGGAAGGAGAGGGGAGTAGAAAAGAAAAGGAGAAGAGAAGAGAAAAAGATTTAACAGTTTCACAAAATTCTACAAGAGAATATATAAAAAGGCAAAAATCTAAACTAAAAAGGGAAAATTTATTCCATCACAGTGGCCAGGGAAGACTCTATGGAGGAAATATGATTTGAAAGAAGTAAAATCTGGATATGTGGAGATGGGGGAAGGGGGTGTTCTAGGATAGCAAAGAAAAGCAGAAATGAAAATATTCTCTATATTCATGTTTTCCCATATGCTTTGTGTTACATACTTACAGTGAACCTCTTCTTTTTCTCTCTGTGTTCATCAGAGCTGGGAATGCTTACACTTGGGCAGCTTTCCTTGTAGTCCATGGTATAATCTCTTTGAATTTAATGCCTCAAAAGGACACCAAAAAATGAGTCCAAAGAAATAGTCAGATGACAAACCCAATTAACTAATCCAAAATATAAAACCTCTTGAAGTAATGTTCAAATTCCATCATGCAACCTTAACCAACAGAAGAAAAAAAAGAACTGATTAGCAAAACAATTTTTTAAAATACTTTGTCATTCCTGCGCCCAGGATCCATGTTATGTTTATTCCAGCAGGACTTACTCTGTTTATACGTCTCAGTCCGCATTAGAGATGCAGTTTCTGTTATGTTCCTATCACTAAACCACAACAAAACATTTACATCCCATCTATATTCCTTACTACTAGGAAATTTCGTAGGCTTATATACCACAGTTCATGTGAACTAAAGGCTAATTCTCACCTAAAAAGCTCTAGTTGGACTAAAACATTTCAGACTTGTGGCATATGCTGAACACTTCAGATTACAATCCCATGTAGTAAGTAACGATTTACCCATTTTATAAATGAAGCAACTGAGGCTGGGCTCCCATCTGTAATCTTAGCACTCTGAGAGGTCGAGGCAGGGACTGCTAGAGCTCAGAAGTTCTAAACCAGCCTGGGCAAGAGCGAGACCCTGTCTCTAAAAACAGCAAGGTGTTGTGGTGGGCATCTACAGGCTCAGCTACTTGGGAGGTTGCAGCAAGATGATCACTTGAACCCAGGAGTTTGACGTTGCTGTGAGCTATGATGCCATAGCACTCTACTCATGGCAACAGAGTGATACTCTGTCTTAAAAAGAAAAAAAGAAAAACAAACTCACACACGAAAAGCAAAACAACAAATGAAGTAACTGAGACACAAAGAGGTTAAATAATTTACACATCCACGATTTGAACCCAGGCTGTCTGGCCCCAGGCCTGACTCTTAACC
Source organism: Nycticebus coucang (assembly GCF_027406575.1). Classification (NCBI taxonomy): domain Eukaryota; kingdom Metazoa; phylum Chordata; class Mammalia; order Primates; family Lorisidae; genus Nycticebus; species Nycticebus coucang. Next base: position 17,332,526 of record NC_069792.1, on the reverse strand, counting down.
ACTGTTCTTTGCTGCATTTTATTACCTGAGGGTATTTGTTATACACTGAATACCTGGTTAAAGACATTACGGTACATCTTCACAACGAAGACATGCAGTATGTTAATATCACCTCACCCTTGAACAAGGGGTGTGAGATGTCACACTGGTGTCACCTTTGCTACACACAGCAGCCCATACTCTCTGATGACACGCAAAGCAATACTTTTCAAAGTATCACTTTACCTGGATAACTTTCCTTGATTATTTGTTTTGGGAAATCACTCTAAGACAGGGGTTCTCAACCTGTGGGTCGTGACCCCTTTGTAACAATGAAAATACATCCTGCATATCACATATCTACATTACGATTCATAACAGTAGCAAAATTACAGTTATGAAGCAGCAACGAAAATAATTTTATGGTTGGGGGTCACCACACCAGGAGGAACTGTATGAAAGGGTCGTGGCAACTAAAGAGATCTGACCACTGTAAATGTCAGCTCATAACTTTATTCAGGTATAACAAGTTTTAACTGATTTAAGTGTACTTCCCTTTGAGATGATTTAAAATGTATGTTGTTGGATTTGCTGCTGCAAATGCATTAAGGAAGAATTTATATGTAGCTGAATTCCTGGTTAGAAAATACAGATACGTAACTGACTCTCCCCTAAATGCAGTGTGCGGCATCTGTCTATATGAGATACAGAACCTACAGCAGCAGCCACTTCGGCCCCATTAGACCAGGGCAGCACCCACTAGGGCCCTACTTACCCTCCCAGGGCCCCCGTCACAGCTCTTACATGAGAGCAGGTGGAACCCACTTTAGCCCATCCTTCTTCACTGCCACAGACAGGGTAAAGATTATGAGCTACATTTTGTACACCTCTCCCTTGAGAAAGTGGAACACAGACAGAGGGGAGTAGGGCCCGCTGGTACTTTATTACGTATGAGCTTGAATATCTGTCTATGCCTGTTGGGCCACAGCACACAGGAACAGCATTCCAGGAAAACATCAGGCCTCAGGCCTTCCCTCTGGAAGAAACAGTAAGATATTAAGTGGCATCAGGAATAAAAAAGAGGAAAGAGCTGGTAGGCAGGATAAGCTGTTTTGTACAGGTTGCCCAGGGGACGTCTAAGAGCACAGGTACAACAGGCAGTAAAGTGTAGAAGCCTACATCCAAGGTGTGCACTCAGACCTGGGCCAGAGGCTTCAGGGAGGCAATAGACGTAGATAATCTCCACTGATGCTTCCAGATTCACTCTTTTCTGCTCTGCTGCATGCCCAGAAGCTGACCTCTATGGACTACACATCGAGGCAGGCCACCTCTTTGTCCTTGGCTTCTGGCTGGGTTTAGCCAATGCCAGGGACTAGCAGACCAGAGGGTAGGAGGAGTGAGATGCTAAGGTGTTCTCCCTGGCCTCTTTCTGACTCCAGGGTTTTCTCTGCCCAAGGCCACAGTTCCTACCAGGCAACTCCTCCCACAGCTGCAGCTGAAGTCCTCAGAGCAGTTTCCTAATGGTTAGTAAGAAGGGTGCTTCATCACACCTTGCTGGTTCCCGTAACCCTGCCCACACTATCTTAGTAAATAGTTCTTTGTATGACTCCCTTCAATTACTTCTGAGTGTGCCATGTGACTGATGCAGTTAACTGACACCAAGAATGACCCCAGAAAACCAGGCTCAAAAATGAGATGCATATTTGGTAAGTGCCCTGACAACCTTCCTGTGGAGGGAAGGGATGGCACACAGTGACATCATGATCACTCAAAACTTCCTCCTGTGCACGGTGTCCAGGGATGGAATGCAGGTGCAGGGCAGGGTGCTCAAAGTCCAAGCAGCTGGTGAAAACATGGACTGCGGCTGCTTCCGGCTGTCCTTGAGAATGTGCACAAAGCAAGTGACAAACTGAAAGCTGTGAATTTCCAAAAATATGGGTGGAAAATCTACAGCTATTTAAAAGAATGCTTTTAAAAAATAAATTAAAGAAAAAGAATGCTTTATTTCATAACAGTAGCAAAATTACAGTTATGAAGCAGCAACGAAAATAATTTTATGGTTGGGGGTCACCACACCATGAGGAACTGTATGAAAGGGTCATGGCAACTAAGAGATCTGACCACTGTAAATGTCAGCTCATAACTTTATTCAGGTATAACGAGTTTTAACTGATTTAAGTGTACTTCCCTTTGAGATGATTTAAAATGTATGTTGTTGGATTTGCTGCTGCAAATGCATTAAGGAAGAATTTATATGTAGCTATTTAAAAGAATGCTTTTAAAAAATAAATTAAAGAAAAAGAATGCTTTATTTCTTAATAGTTGCTGAGCTGATGGGACTAAGGATCAAGCCTGGAGTTTGATGGTAAGGGCTGCAGAGCCCATTAAGCACCCAACTCTGCACAGTCTCTTGTGCTAACACAGGGTATGGGCTAAAAAAGTGAATAATGCCAAATCACAGATGCAGGCATGTGGGAAGACACAAGCAAGACTAAGAATGTTGAACACCAAATTCAAATGAGCTTCCCCTACTGAAAGCAGCTACCTACACCACACTAAGGAGACCCAGCTTCCCAACGTCCCTACCACCAATAAAACCCTTCCACATTGTTTCACATGTGATTGTCAGTCTTCTTCACTAACTACTCCTACCCCTTTTCCTTGCCATCTAACCCAAAAGATCCCAGAAATAAATTCAAAGCCCTCTCTGGGAGAAGACTATTTCTATACAAAAACATTTGCGCAATCTCAACAAGTTTCACCAGCAAGAGTCTGGGGAGCACATATAGGAGTACACTTGAACCAAAGACGACTAAATACAAGATTATTATGACCCTTTAAACAGCCATAAGTGGCTCGTGCCTGTAGCTCAAGCGGCTAGGGTACCAGCCACACACCCTGGAGCTGGTGGGTTCGAGCCCAGCCCAGGCCTGCCAAACAACGACAACTACAACCAAAAAATAGCCTGGCATGGGGCGGGTGCCTGTAGTCCCAGCTACTTGGGAAGCTAAAGCAAGAGAATCGCTTAAGCCCAAGAGTTTGAGGTTGCTGTGAGCTGTGATGCCATAGAACTCTACAGAGGGCAACACAGTGAGACTCTGTCTCAAAAAAATAAATAGCCATAAGTGTATATTGTTGACCTTTCTCCAGGCCCTTTCCAAAAGAGACCTGCATCAATTCCCGAGGGTGACTGTCCATTGCAGAAAGGGAAATTTATAATCCTTCTAAGGGTCACTGGATACCAGCTCTAAACTGACACATCACTGGGGACCAACACACGGTCTCCCAGTCAAAGTGGGACTTCCAGGGATAAGGGAAGAGATGAAGTCAGCCCTAGTGTCTCATAGTGGGTCCAACTGGACCATAGGCTCAACTTGTGCTTATTTCCCTAGTCCTACAATTTTAGTAGAAATAGATACACTTAGTGTCTGGTCAAATGCCTACATTGGTTCCCTGCCCTATGTCATAGAAGCTATGATAAGGAGAAAGGACCATGAAAAATCCCTGGAACAGTCTCCTTTCCCCCCCAAGTAAGAAGTAACCCCAAACTATATCACATCCCTGGGAGAAAGTCAGAAATCAGTACTGCTATCAAAAATTTAAAGGATACAGGGATGTTGGGCGGCGCCTGTGGCTCAGTCGGTAGGGCGCCGGCCCCAAGGGTGGCGGGTTCAAACCCGGCCCCAGCCAAACTGCAACCAAAAAAATAGCTGGGCGTTGTGGCAGGCGCCTGTAGTCCCACCTACTCGGGAGGCTGACGCAAGAGAATCGCTTAAGCCCAGGAGTTGGAGGTTGCTGTGAGTTGTGTGAGGCCACGGCACTCTACCGAGGGCCATAAAGTTAGACTCTGTCTCTACAAAAAAAAAAGGATACAGGGGTGTTAAATCCTACTATAGCCCCATTTAACTTGCCCATTTACCTTGACCAATGCTGGAAAGATCTTAAAATATGACTATGGATGACCGTAATTTTTTCTTGTTTTTATGAGACAGTGTGTCTTACTTTGTCACCCTCGGTAGAGTGCTGTGGCATCATAGCTTGGAGCAACCTCAAACTCTTGGGCTCAAGCAATCCTCTTGCCTCAGCTTGCCAAAGTAGTTGGGAATACAAGCGCCCTCCACAAGGCACTTTAGAGATGGGGTCTTCTTGCTCAGGCTGGTCTGAAACTCCTAAGCTCAGGAAATCCACCCATCCTGGCCTCCCATAGTGCTAGGATTACAGATGTGAGCCACCCCGCCCAGCCCTGATAACCACAATTGTAATCAGATTCAATACCAATTATAGGTTATGATTCTAAATGTGATGTATTTTGCTGAGGCAAATTAGCATAACCTGGTATCTGGTATATGACTATTGACCTGATAAATGCTTTCTTTTCTATCACCATCAGTAAGAACCATGAGATGCAATTTGCCATGAAATAGCAGAAACACCTTCATTGTTTTACCTGAGGGCTGTGTCTGCATTGTCATAACATAGTCTCGGAGAAACTTTAATCATCCTGCTAGCCCACAGGTCACCCCACTGGACCATCATAATGATGGCATTATCTTAAATGGACTCAATGAACAAAACATTAGCAAGTACCTCGGACACCTATGCTAGACACACGAGCAAATCAGAGGGTGGGAGCAAAAAGCCATTGGAATTCAGGGATCTGCCACATTGATGTTTTCTAGGGTTCTGGTCTGGGATAGGGTACCACATCTCAGGAGACAGAAATTACCACACCTTGGACCACGTCCACCGAGGAGGCGAAACAACTGGTGAGCTTCATATTTGGAATGCCAATGTGACCCCGAAACAACTGGTGAGCTTCATATTTGGAATGCCAATGTGACCCATTTACTGGGTAACCCATAAGGCTGACCATTTTAATTGAAGCCTGTTCCAAGAGAAGGTTCTACAGCAATGAGAGCAGCCGTAACTCTTGAGCCTATGCCTTAGCGCACCTGACAGTACTAGAAATGACATGGCAGACAGGAACGAGTGAGGGAAGCTCTGACAAGCACCAAGAAAAGAGTAAGAGTTGTAGACCCTTGAAGGTTTGCCTACAACTACTGTCCATTTGGTTGCTGGCTTACTGCTAGGCCCACGTAGAGATTAGATGCCTGCCTATGGAAAATCAAGAGGCTGTGTGATAAGCATCCCCCAATATGAATAGAATATCATCTGAATTACTGAATCACAAAACTTTTTATGTACAGACAACAGCATTTCACTTGGTTCAGTAAAAAAAGACTAGGCTGTGTGGCACACACCTGCAGTCCAAGCTACTCCGGAGGCTAAGGTGGGAGGATTACTTGAGCCAGGAGTTGTGGGCTATAGTGCACTACAGCAATGGTGTCTGTGCTAAGTTCAAGACCAACATGGTGACCTCCTGACAGTGGGGGACCACCAGGTTGCCCAAGTATGAGTGAACAGGCCCAGGTCAGAAACAGAGCAGGCTATGGATTGGGAGTTGCTGCATTCCTCTCTAAAGTCATAGCCCCTGTCACAATGGGATGGGAATGCAGTCCCACCTCTTGTAACTACAATTCTTTTGGGATGAAATGTTACAATTCTCTACTCGGTGTCCTTGAACAAATTTAAATGATCTGACCCCTGGTTTCCTAATCTAGAATTTGGCGCTAGTAACACTGACTTCATAAAGTGCTTTAAGGATTCAAGACAATTATAAAGGCCAGGCAAGGTGGTCCACACCCGTAATCCTAGCATTTTGGGAGACCAGGGCAGGAGGATCATTTCAAGCCAGGAGTTGGAGATCAGCCTGAACAAGAGTAAGACCCCATCTACAAAAAATTAAAAAAAAAAAAATCAGCTAGCCATAGTGGTACAGTCCTATAGTCTCAGCCACTGAAGAGGCTGAAGCAGGAGGATCACCTGAATTCAGGAGTTCAAGATTGTAGTAAGTAGTGATGAGGCCACTGAACTCCAGCCTGGGCAACAGAGCAAGACCAGGTCTCAAAAAAAAAATTGAAAAAGTACAGAATCTAGCACCATACGGGTTACCAATAAATCACATTTAAAACATGTCAATTTGTTTTCAATTAATTTTCATTTCCTTCAACAAATACTGAGCATTCATCATGCACTAGGCAATAAAAACAGAGAAAATCCTAACCTCAAAGAACTTAACCAATAGGGAAGACTGACAAGCAACTTACAAATCTGTGAAGTGTGATGCTGTGTGTGGGCAGGTACACCAAGAGAGCACTGGGAAGGGGGACAGCCGCAGACTGTCACCTGTGTTCAGCTTAGCTAAAAATAAAGCCAGGCAGGTATGGAAGCGTAAGTTTGAAAAAATATCACACACATTTAACTCAACTGTCTCTGTGAAGAGACAAAAGCACGTGTCGGAAATGAAGCTGCTGCTGTGAATGAAAACAGAGAGAGGTGAAATCACTTGCCCAAGTTAATATCCAACTAACAAACAACAGAGTTACTATTCAAATTTGTCCAACTCTAAAATCCGCTACCAATTTTTTTACTATCTCCACAGTTTTGCCTTTTCCAGAATGTTACGTAGTTGGGATCATACAGTACATGGCCTTTTTAGATTGACCTCTTTCACAGAGTACATGCACTTAAGGTTTCTCATGTCTTTTTATGGCTTGGTAGCTTCTCTCTCCCTCCCTTCCTCCCAGCAACAAAGAAAAATAGTAGACAGTGGTCTGTCTTAAAATCAAAACTCCCACTTTTGAGCATAGTTCATTTCTTTGTAGTGCTAAAGATCATTTGTCTAGATGTACTACAGTTTATTAATCTATTCACCTACAGAAGGACATCGTTCTTGGTTGCTTCCAGGTTTTGGCAATTATGAATAAATTTGCTATAAACGTCCCTATGCAGGTTTTTGTGTGGACATAGTTTTTAACTCCCTTGAGTAAGTACTGAGGAGAGTGATGGCCGGACTGTGTGGTTCAGAGTATTTAGTTTTGTAAGAAACCAGGAACTGCCTTCTAGAGTAGCGTTTAGCATTCCCACCAGTAGTGAATGAGAGTCCCTGCTATTCCCTGTCCCCCTTATAGCACTTCCAGGCCTAATTCTTTTCTTCCTTCCAGGCTTGTTCTTGTTTCTCTGACTGCTGTATAGTGAAGAGTAGGTACTCTTACCTTCTTATCTGGGTAGGGTTCACCAGTCAGTGTCAAGCAGTCTTTATGATGTGTAAAGGAAATTTTCCGGAGGTGGTGGGTTCAAACCCAGCCCCAGCCAAAAAAAAATCCTTTTGGCTGCCCTGGACAAGATCCGTCTTTGGACAATAATTAGCCTATGGTGGACAAAAAGATGGACACAACGATGAAGGGAAAAAACCTTTAAGGTCTGTTTTAACCAGTATTTGTAACAACAAAATTCTAGCATAAGAATTTGGGGAAGTTTTCTATCCTGGAGTTTCACCCATACTGTTAACTTTTTACAGCTCCCATTGATAAAAAATTTAAGTCTCTAAATGCTTTTTTTTTTTAAAAAGATAACTTTGCCTCCTTTTCTAAAGATCATATCCTTGATCATATACCCTTTCTTATATACTCTTTATGTTATAATTTATTGGTTGTTCTTGTGATGGAGCAACACTGAGCCTGCTCTTAGATGTACCAAGCTCTTGTTGAGATATATGTTTACATGTGGTGTTTCAAGAAAGGGAAGGCAGGGACCACTACTGACATAGTGTCACACAGACTTTGACCCCTCCTGGCGGCAGAATCTGAAGTCTGCTTTTCCTGTGCGTGGCCTTCTGTCTGTAACCTTATTGACTATTGAATACCAGCTGCTCTCTTCTCTTCAGTTTTGATTTGCAGAGATGACTTAGAAGTGGACAATGCAACAGTAGCAAAAGAAATCAAGGGACAAGGTGTGTGAGCTGGGCTCAAGACAGAGTGCTATCACCCACAGTTGTGTGGCCGTATGGAAGTAGTCTTTGAAGCCTAGGTTTCTTCTTCAGCTTCTTTCAGGAGTAGCTGTGAGGATTCATGGATGTGTTAGATGTGAGGTTAGTTTCTCAGCCTCAGCACTGGTGACGTTTTGAGTCAGATGATTTTTGTTTTTTTCTGTTGTAGACAGTCCTGTGCATTGTAGGTGCTTAGCGTCATCCCTCACTCCCCAAGTGGTGACAGCCAGTCTCCAGACATTGCCAAATATTCTGTGGCTCAGTGGGTAAGGCGCCGGCCCCATATACCGAGGGTGGCGGGTTCAATCCCAGCCCCGGCCAAACTGCAACAAAAAAATAGCTGGGCGTTGCGGCGGGCGCCTGTAGTCCCAGCTACTCGGGAGGATGAGGCAAGAGAATCGCTTAAGCCCAGGAGTTGGAGGTTGCTGTGAGCTGTGTGACGCCACAGCACTCTACCGAGGGTGACAAAGTGAGACTCTGACTCTAAAAAAAAAGCCACATACATACTACTCTGGGCATGGAATGGCATGGCATGGCCCGAGGACTGGATGAAAACTCAAGTAAGAAAAGAAATAAAGGGGCTCAGTGCCTGTAGCTCAGCAGCTGGGGCACTGGCCATATACACGGGAGCTGGTGGTTTCTAATACAGCCAGGGCCTGCCAAACAACAATGACAACTACAACCAAAAAATAGCCAGGCGTTGTGGCAGGCGCCTGTAGTCCCAGCTACTGGGGAGGCTAAGGCAAGAGAATTGCTTAAACCCAAGAGTTTGAGGTTGCTGTGAGCTGTTGATGCCACAGCTCTCTACCGAGGGCAACATAGTGAGACTATCTCAAAAAAAAAGAAAGAAAGAAAGAAAGGAAAGAAAGACAGACAGACACACAGACAGACAAAAGGAATAAAGGAACTGGAGATGGGGATGGGATCGGGGATTATTCACGAAAAGGGAAGAGGCCACGTGAAAAGGTTTCATTTTAAGTTATTTTAAAAGCACCCTCCCAGGAAATTATAACCCCAATTATAACTGAAAGTCTACTGTAATAGTATATAATCTGTATCCATTTATTTCCGCCTGTCAGGATACTAGCTCCAAACACATCTGAAATGTTTCAACAGAAACAAAGCACATCTTTGTTATATCTGTAAATTAAATTCACTGCAGAAAAGATTAAAAATCTAGCAGACTCTGCCAATGAAAGATAGAGAGTAACATTCTCCCCTCTCCTCACACATATCACAGGATGAACCAGTTACTTTTCCTGTTTTCCTTCTTTACTAATATATCCTTCCTGTAATTCCCATGCCACCACCCCACTCTGATTTTTCCCTCATTCTGTATGAGGAAGCAGTCCCAGTTTTGCTAGGTTTATTACATGTCTTATTTGAAGTACCTTTTATATTTCTTGATCCTTTATGAAATGATAGAGGAATTAAAAATAAAATACAGTATAGGCAAAATAGCCAACATTGGGGCTAATGCAATATAGAAGAACAGGGTGCACTCAAAAACTAGAGAGAGGTGTCCAAGATCCTCTCCAAAAGTCACAAGCCTGCTGATTCCCTGAAACCAGCTTCATTTAATTATGGACGTTTAGAGTAATGGACTGAGTGAGGAGATGGATGTTACCAGGGACAGCTCTTTGTTTTGATCAGAACCAAAATTGCCAGGATAAGGAGGAAGGCCCTAACCTTACTTCAGTAATACCATGCCCCTACATTTGGTCCACAAAGAACAGGCTGGGACGGAAGCAGTGGCAGAAGGCTCTGTGCTGGCCTCCAATGCCTCCCAAGGTTGCTGGCTGTCTTGGGTCCCCAACCACAAGAAAACTGTAAATCTGATAATTTCACTCCCTACTTAAACTCTTTCCATGGCTTCCCACTGTCTTTAGAATAAAATCCAAACTCTGAAGCTACTGACAACTTACTACCTCCCACAGGCCTAATCTCTGCCCACCTCTCCAGCTGCCCCCTCCTCCCCTTCTGTTTACTAGACTTTCCTAGTTTGCACACACACCAAGTCCCTTCCCATCTTCTGTCTCTCAGCCTCTTGTACAGGTAGCCCCTTTATGATGTTGTCCTCTCTCAGCTCTTCTCCCTGAGGCTTTTGTTCAAATTCTTCTGTAAAACTTCATGACCACCCGAAATAAAGCACTCTCTCTCCCAGGTAATCATCGCATTTATAGATTGCATCTAGGATTGCATTTTGCTTGTTTATTGAGAGCCTCTTTGACAAAGGCGTAGACGTGTGACTCATTCAATGACTTGTACTTAGGAGGCCCTAATAAGATATTTCATTCATTAATTCAACAGGTGAAGAGACACACTTGGAAATTCAACTTGGCAAAGTGTGCTAGTGAGATCTTCATAGTGACCAGTGCCTCATCCTTCTTTCATCAGTCCCCTGAATCACCAATTTCTCCCTCTTTACCGGGTTACTCCCAGTATAATATGTGATCTTAATAAAATTCTCCCTAAAAATAGAGATTTCCTCATTTAATGATATTTACTGCTTATCATGTGCTGGGGATGTATCATTAGTCTGCACCCCCCACTTTTATTAATTGTATTAATGAGTCCATCTGCTAACACTGTTAATTAAGGCTTTTTAAAAATGAGGGCTAAAAATAAACACAGATGCTTAAACAGTAAGATAAAGAAAACTTCACTCCAAGTTAAGTATTTGCTTTCAAAATTCTTCTCACAGTAAAACTGTGCTGGTTAGCACATTAGAAAAAATTTCCCAAAGCACACAAATTACAGTCAACTAATATGTAAATCATAATACTTTTTTTTTTTTTTGAGACAGAGTCTCACTCTGTCATCCTGGGTAGAGTGCCATGGCATCGTAGCTCACAGAAATCTCAAACTCCTGAGCTCGAGCAATCCACCCACCTCGGTCTCCCAGAATGCTAAGATTATAGGTGTGAGCCACCACGCCTGGCCTATAATACTTATTTAAATTATACTATTTCCTTTCAAATCCTGACCTTACACTGGGTATGCTACTGGTTAAGACAACTTGAAGAATTCTACCTTAATGTTTTAACATTTCAAAAAATTATATTTCCCTACTCTTTCTGATCAATAGAAACTGCAGCTTCATCCCAGGAATGATAAACTAAATTTAGACCTATACCTGTAAGTACTCAAAATTACGAACAAAGAAAGTAAGTTAGGTTAATGCATGCCCTAGAACGGGAAAACCCCAGGTAAGCTGTGGGAGGCCACCGGAGAAGAAAAGATAAAATAAGTGGCAGAAACATCTACACAAATTATTGAGTTAATTTTTAATCTGCAAGTCACAAGTAAAATAAAAAGATTTAATTGGAATATATGCAAGGATTTATGTGTGATGTAAAATCAAGCAAAATGTGTTAAACCAAAAGTTGACATCAAACTTAATAAAGCTGAGAACTTCAACAGTAGCCACACTCAGGCATCTTGTATCTACCCACCTATCTCTAAAGAACTAAAAGCTTCTGGCATTTAACTTCTCCATATATCCAGGACAATACATTAGAAAGAGGTATAAATATTTTTTAGATTAAACAAAGAAAGGATAAAAGGTAAATCATACAGGCCAGAGAGAGGAAAAGAAAGATCAGCCCTATCCAGCTTAGAAAACAAAGCAGAGAAACAGTATTATGCATGCCTGAAGACACAAAAACAAAATATAGTTTAAGAATAATACTCCAGGGCGGCGCCTGTGGCTCAGTGAGTAGGGCGCCGGCCCCATATGCCGAGGGTGGCAGGTTCAAACCCAGCCCCGGCCAAACTGCAACAAAAAAATAGCCGGGTGCTGTGGCGGGCACCTGTAGTCCCAGCTACTCGGGAGGCTGAGGCAAGAGAATCGCTTAAGCCCAGGAGCTGGAGGTTGCTGTGAGCTGTGTGATGCCACGGCACTCTACCAAGGGCCATAAAGTGAGACTCTGTCTCTACAAAAAAAAAAAAAAAAAAACAATACTCCAGGCTCGGTGCCTGTAGCTCAAGCAGCTAAGGCATCAGCCACATACACCTGAGCTGGAGGGTTCAAATCCAGCCCAGGCCTGCCAAACAACAATGACAACTACAACCAAAAATAGCTGGGCATTGTTGTGGGCGCCTGTAGTCACAGCTAATTGGGAGGCTGAGGCAAGAGAATCACTTAAGCCCAAGAGTTGAAGGTTGCTGTGAGCTGTGATGCCTCAGCACTCCACCCAGGGCCACAGCTTGAAGTGCTGTGTCAAAAAAAAAAAAAAAAAAAAAGAATAATACTCCACAAGAAAATCCAAAGCTGCACATATTGCTCCACAAAGTTTGTCCTGTCCTAATGGTTTCCTGAGTAGTTTATCACGTATTTTTTAAAATATCTGTCTATCCACATGGGTGTTAGGTATGCAGCTCTCCCTGCACCCACTTCATTCTATGAAACCAGATCCCAATGTTCATATGTACCTTTTAAAAATTTATTTATTTTTGGGGACAAAGTCTCACTTTGTTGCCCTCGGTAGAGTGCCACAGCATCATAGCTCACAGCAACCTCAAATTCTTGGGCTCAAGTGATCCTCTTGCCTCAGACTCCCAAGTAGCTGGGACTGTAGGTGCCCACCACATCTCTAGTTTTAGAGATTGCATCTCACTCTAGCTCAGGATGGTCTTGAACTCCTAAACTCAGGCAACCCACCTGCCTCAGCCTCCCAGAGTACTAGGATTACAGGCATGAGCCACCACTCCCAGCCTTGTACCTTTTTATTTAGTACTGAATTTTTTTCTGTTCATCTTCCTATTTGTCCATCCTATAGAAATAATTGTTGAAGTTTAATGACTTCAAGGCCTATTAGAACTTTAAGTTTCCTTGTATTTAAAAAGCAGAGTGTGGGTCTTATTTTTCCTTTAAAAGTAAACAGATTTGTGTATGCATGCTTCTTGTCCTCCAGAAGCTCACATGTGGCAAAAAAGACAAATGTCCAAAGAATTACAATTCAAGGTAGACTGTGCTAAGTTCTCTAAGAGAGTCACCAGCATTCATCAGAAGGAAAAAAACACTTGCAACTGAACGTATCTAGGTATTGGGGTCGTGTGGAATGTGAGAGAGGTTTGAAGGATGGTCACTCAAGAAAGAAAGGACAGTAGAAGTCCTTAGAACAAACAAGGGCTACCCAGTTTGGAAATGCCTGCATCAGATGCAAGAAATTGAACTTTCTGTGTGTTAAGTTTTATTTCTAGGCACTCAGGATACAGCAATGAACTCAACCAGCAAGGACTCCGACCTACACGAAACTAAAGAGTGGCAGACAGGAGATAACGAATAAAGTAAATATACAGGTAGATGTATCGTATAGTATAGGAAAAGTGGAATTGCACGTAACTTTAATTTCAGGTAACATCTGAACAAATACCCAAAGGTGAGAGAGTGAACTACACAATGAGCTGGGCAAGAGTCAGCAACTAACACAACAATATCTCAAAGCAATTTCACTCCACAATGCTTTGAAGTTAGCAGCAACGCTCACTGCAACTTATCTCTTTTGGACCCAGTCCTACTTCCTTCAGCTAGTACTCAGGGATCCACTTCCTGACTCTATCTTACCCCAATCAAGAATACTTCACCAATAATACAGTGATAACAAACTGTCTAGTAGGTTAATTTATTTATACTGGCTGTTTATTTTCCCTACATAGGAGAAAAGGCTGCGTTTTAAAACAACAAAACCAAAGCACTGTTGGAACATGTTTGTACAAAGCTTAAGAAGACAACCATCTTGTTCTCAAAGCAATAATTGATGTAGCAACCGGAGACTTGTGATTTAAATCAAAGGTTCTGAAGAATGATTATGAATCATGCAATTAAACTACCAAGCAGGATGCTGCTCAGAGAAAGAGAATTCACAGTACCATAAAACTGTCAAAAATAAAAATAGTAACCATCATCAAAAGTAGAAATATTATCCTTTGGTTTTATAATTTGTTCATCAGAAGAGCTGAATTCTAGTCTAAACTCTGCCATTTACTGGTTCTGGATCTTTGGCCTTATACATAAAGACCAGCTAGTATGATTTTTCAGATTTCTTTCGATCCCAAGATTCTATGTGGCAAGCTAAGGTTCCTATGATGTTTATGTATTTTGAGTGCCCTGGTTTGCTTCATCTTGCAATAACAGGGTAGGTACCTACCCAAAATACTGTGATACAACTTATAAATTCTGAATAAAGTGATATGTACTGCTTTTAAACAAAACTAGCTGAACTAGGTGCTTAAAATGAGGCTACATTCACCCTGAAGGTGCTGCCTTTTACATCTTTCTTTTAGAACTAGATTCTAGTTCTGGCCTAGAACTGGTTTCTACGCCAGTTGAGAGTGGATGTGATTTAAAACAAAACAAGGTGGATAATCACATCAGGCAACACCCCTAGTATTAGAAAAAGTTATGAGATCTTTTCTTCTAGGACTCAAAATCTATGAAACTGTTCCAAAGGAATCCCCAAGCATTTGTAGCAACAGTTCTGAGGAAAGAAAAAATGTATGTTTTCTGATAATGACAACTTTGGAGATTACTGCCCATCTGAATGTATGATAAAGAAAATAGCCAAAAGGGCGGCACCTGTGGCTCAATGAATAGGGTACCAGCCCCATATACCGAGGGTGGCTAGTTCGAACCCAGCCCCAGCCAAACTGCAACAAAAAAATAGCCGGGCGTTGTGGCGGGCGCCTGTAGTCCCAGCTGCTCAGGAGGCTGAGGCAAGAGAATCAAGTAAGCCCAAGAGCTGGAGGTTGCTGTGAGCCGTGTGACACCAAGGCACTCTACCAAGGGTGGTAAAGTGAGACTCTGTCTCTACAAAAAAAAAAATAAATAAATAAAAAAATAATAAAAAAAAAAGAAAATAGCCAAAAGAAAAAAAAAAGAAGAAAGCCAACATTTACTGTGTACTATGTGCCAGGTACTAGTACTAACTCGTTTAATCTTCAAAACAATCCCGTAAAGTTGGGACTATCATATCCCCACTTTGCATATGCGGAAACTAAGACATAGAGAAGTTAAGAAAATTCACCAAGTTTTCACAGTTAATAAGTAGATTCAAACCCACACCTTGTAGCTTCAAAGCCTCCTGCACGCTTAATCTCCCCATACACTCCCCATGTAAATCTGTTGCCCTAATTTAAGTAACAGTCTCACTACTCGCACCCTCCCTGCAAACAGATTAACACGAAGTGAAAATAAAGCGGCGCTGCAAGCTCACTATCCAGTTTCTCCTCCAGTCCTGACCCACGACTATAAATATATTTTAAAGAATACAAAAACTTTACAGTTTCTTCTCGAGATTTGGGGAGTGAAAGTACGGAACGACTCAAACGTTTTCTATTCCGAAGCAAACGCCCATAACTAGTGCTGCGAAGCCAGAGCAGGACCCGGGTAGTCCCCGCGTCTCCCTCCCGGGTTCCACGCGCGGAGGCTGCCCACCCGCCCGCGTCCTGCCCCGCCTTCCAACCCGCTGCGGAAATGGAACCTGGGCCCGCCGGTCCAACCACACACCTGCCCCGGCGCACCCGCGGAGTCCCTCCACCTGGCCCACGCGGCGCCAACATCCCTCTCCACTTGCTGTCCCCGCACGAGCTCGGTGCGCCACACGCTTACCTTCGGGGACCCACGCCCGGCGCGTGGCGAGCGGGGAGCGGCTGGTCCCGGACAGGCGCCGCGCCACCCACTCGCAGCTGCGCCGGCCGCGCTCTCCGCCTGAGCTGAACCTCCGGGTCCCGCCCCCCAGGGCAGGCTCCGCCCCCACCAATCACCAGCGCCCCCGCAGCGGCGGGCAAGACCCGCCTCGGCTCGCTCAGCCCCGCCCACTGCTCTCGTGGAGCGCCGAGACCAAGAGGAGGTGAGGGCGGGCTGCAGTCCCGGAGGCCCTGAGCAAATAAAGGGGGTTACGGACTGGAGGTGTATGACCTGAGGGGAAGGAAGGGCGGGAGGCCGGCAGACTGAAGAGGAAAAACCAGAAAGAGCCCTTCTAGAAGTAAGGTGGAGAAAAAGTCGTGGTAAGGTAAAGATAAGGCTCTCTCCCCGGGTCCCAGCTGAAATGTGGTCTTTTTTTGTTTTTTTTCAGAGTCTCACTATGCCGCCCTCAGTAGAGCGCTGTGGCATCACAGGTTACTGCAACCTCAACTATTGGCCTTAAGCAGTTCTCTTGCCTCATTCTCTCAAGTAGCTGGGACTACGGGCGCCCGCCACAACACCGGGCTATTTTTTGGTTGTAGTTGTCATTGTTGTTTGGCAGGCTGAGGCTGCGTTAGAACCCGCCAGCCCCGGGGTATGTGGCTGGCGCCCTAACCCCTGAGCTACGGGCACCGACCAGCTGATGTGTGGGACTGGATGAGATCTTAAAACAACAGAGTTCACTCTTTCAGGTCATTGGCATAATCTCATTCTCGTTTGTCAGGCTGGGAGTTACGAATCCAGGGTTCCATGTTGAGAAGTCTTTGGGAATGGGATTCACAGGAGCAAAGAAAGGAAGCAATTCCTTTACTGGCCTCCAGCACATATCCTTCAGTTTAAAAATTATGGACGCATAAGAATCCTCCTCCCCGCCACCCGGCTTAAATTAATGTTAATCATCCCCTCTCCCCTCAAACAGCTCCAGCACACTTCAAGAAAGCAGATCTAGCACACCTGGGTTTGACGTGAATGTCCACAGTGTACTTACTACAAGGTTTGCAACTGAGAGTATGGATAAAGGAAAACCAGATTACACAGATGGACTTGTTTTAACTATTAATGCGTCAAAGTTTGGAAGGTGAAAAACAACTTGAGGAATCAAGTCAGTAACTAATTTGAGATGGGCCTATGCCTGTAATCCGGGTTACCTCAGGCAAAAGGATGGCTTGAACCACCCCAGGAGTTCAAGACCAGGATGGGCAAAATAGCAAGACCCTCCATCTTTAAAAAAAGAACAACTCAATACTAATTGAATTATGGCAAGGAAACAAGGCTCACTTTGCCAACAATCAGGACTGACACGTAGTAACTTTTACTACAAGAATTTGGGAAAATAGTTCCAAGAGGCCAGGTATGTTACAAGATTCAAAGCCCTCAAGTTGCTTATCAGTAAAATGAAGGGATTCGTCCTTGTGACCACATGGCCTCTAAATACCCTTTCATACTCGAGAGTTCATCCTGCCAGGCTCAACTCTTAAAGGAGAGTAGAAGGAATGCAGTGAAGAAGCCAGACAGAAAAATTGGGAATTTTTTGAAAAGCTTCAGGGATCTCTGGCATTACTTCATTCAAGCTCTCCTATCTGACTTTCCTGTTTGTAATGATAATAGTACATTAGTTCCTCTTTATCTTCAGTTTTTCTTTGACCCAAGGTTAACTGTAGTCTAAAAATATTAAGTGGAAAATTCTCATACATTTTAAATTGTGTGTTCTTTTGAGCTGTGTGATGAAAGATCACACTGACCACCTGTCCTGGATGTAAATCTGCCTTTTGTCCAGTTTATCCATGCTGTGTACACTCATTAGTCACATAGTTATGAGATCATCTCACTTATCACATCCACTATCTTGGTATGGCTGTGCTTGTGCTCAAAGAACCCTTACTTCATAAGAGCCTCAAAGCACAAGAATGGTGACACTGGCAAAAATTGTTATACTTACTCTATTTAAATATTAGTTATTGTTAATCTCTTATTATGCCTAATTCATCAATTAAACTTTAACATAGTTATATACATATAGGAAAAAAACAGCATAAATGGGGTTCAATACTGTCTGCAGTTTCAGGCATCCAGTGGGAGTCTTGAAATGTATATGATATGATACTGAAGTAACTACCAGTTGCTTTGTGCTAACCAAGAGCTTTGGTTGGCAGTTATATATGACTGATTCATAAAAATGGAGAAATTAAATAAGACTTGTTTGGAAGACTAAATCTTTGCAATTCATAGAGATAAATAACAAGTAGGCTACCCACTTTTCATCACTTATTAATGCCCAAAGAAGTGATTTACCCATATTAAATGCTTAAAAATATATTAATCAGTCCATGATTATTTTCAGCTTTCCGTAAGCCCTTTTTCTCCCTTGCTATAACTAAAATACTAGTCTTTTCTTTTTCATGCAAATAAGATAGAGTTTCTCCTTCTAATTTTGAAGAAATTCTCAAAAATAAGATAAGGAAGAATCACACAGAACTTCCTGGAGTTGGACTAGAAAAGTTTTCAGTGCTCTAGAAATAAACCCTTGAATCACAGTAAATTCCCTATGTGGGAGGAGTCCTACATATTATTAAGATCTTTAGAGAGTACATTTTCCCTAACTGCACTTTTTTTTTTTTTTTTTTGGTTTGTTTGTTTTGAGACAGGTCTTCCTTTGTTGCCCAGGTTGGAGTACAGTGGCGCAATCATAGTTGACTGCCACCTTGAACTCCTAGGCTCAAGCAATCCTCTTGCTTCAGCCTCCTGCATAGCTGGGGACTATAGGCATGAACCTCTATACCAGCAGTTCTCAACCTATGGGTCACGACCCCTTTGTAACAATGAAAATACATTCTACGTATCAGATATTTACATTACAATTCACAACAGTAGCAAAATTACAGTTATGAAGTAGCAACGAAAATAATTTTATGGTTGGGGGTCACCACAACATGAGGAACTGTATGAAAGGGTCGTGGCATTAGGAAGGTTGAGAACCACTACTCTATACCCAGCTAATTTGTAAAATTCTTCTGTGGAGAAGGAGTCTTGCTACATTGCTTAGGCTGGTCTTGAACTCCTGGCCTCTAGCAATCCTCCCACTTAGGCTTTCCAAAGTGCTAGGGTTACAGATCCGAGCCACCGTGCCCAGCCCCTTAACTGTAACTAACCAGATGGTACCAGGAGAAGCAGGACCAAGCTTACAGAATGACTACCAAGTAAGAATGAAAACCTTTTTTTTTTTTTTTTTTTGAGGCAGTCTCATTGTGTCACTCTGGGTGGAGTGCCATGGTGTCATGGCTCACAGCAACCTCAAACTCTTGGGCTCAAGTGATCTTCTTGCCTCAGCCTCCCAAGTAGCTGGGACTACAGGCGCCTCCCACAATGCCCGGCTAGTTTTTAGAGATGGGGTCTTGCTCTTGCTCAGGCTGGTCTGAAACTTCTGACCTCAAGCAAACTTCTGACACCCACCTCAGTCTCCCAGAGGGGTAGGATTATAGGCATGAGCCACTGCACCTGAACTGAAAACTTATTTGCAAAGTGTTTTGCAAATGTCAGTGACACAAATCAGGGAGGTCCCAGAGCTCTGAAGTCTGGCCCAGACAATCTATAAATCACTACCAACAGCAAACCTCTATAATGTTTTAGAGATTTAAGAAGTATCAAATGGGCAGAACTAAGCAACAGTTACACTTCATTTTACAGAGTGGTTGTACAGAGGCTATTTGTTATAGACCCTTGGAACTTTTCCTCTCCTGAAAATGTGACGTGACTATTAAGAGTAAAGCTTTAGGGGACTTTTGAATTCAGCCAAGATGGAGTAACAAGAACCAGATTGACCCTTCCACCTAAACCAATCAAAACAAGAGAGCCAGACAAAATATATAAAACAACAGTTTTCAAGATACTAGATATCAGGCAATGGAGGAAAATGATCCCTCAGAGATGAATAACAAATATGGTGTACACAGCTTACTATTTTCAGAGGGCTTATATGCCATTGCATAGAAAGAAAGAATGCAAAGAGCCTAGCAGACTCCCTGAATTGAGGAGATGGAGCTGTGAATCTAGGGAGAACAAATGGCCAGAGTTCACAACACACAGTTAATTGCACAGAGAATCCCGAAGTTCTACAGAGGGTCCTCCTTGAGAATTTAACAGTGCTAATCACTAATCAGTGCATGGATGTGTGTAAAGTATAAATTATCCAAAAAAGAAAAAAAACATTTGAAAGCATTAGAGGGAACTCACAGAGGACCAGAAACAGGGACTCCTCCCACCAAGATACCTAGAAAACATCAGAGTTCATTGGTGTACCTGTAGTTCCAGCTACTTGGGAGGCTGCGGCAAGAGAATTGCTTAAGCCCAAGAGCTTAAGGTTGCTGTGAGCTGTGACGCCACATCACTCTACCCAGGGTGACACAGTGAGACTCTGTCTCAAAAAAAAAAAAATGTGTTACTTGATCTGCCTTTTTCATGGTGTTGACATGTGTACTAATGGGTCAAAAACTGGCTAAAACTGCTGGTACCTTGCCATGAATCAAGGCAGTGGAACCACTGCACTCGTAGTCATTATATTCTTCACCATCGTTTACTTGAAGTTAAAAAAATAATAATGAAAATTAAAAAGGTCAGGTTCACTTAAGAATATTCTTGATAGGGCGGCACCTGTGGCTCAAAGGGTTAGAGTGCTGGTCCCATAGAGGTGGCGGGTTCAAACTCAACCCTGGCCAAAAACCACAAAAAAAAAAAAAAAAAAAGAATATTCTTGATAAAGCAGTAAAAATTGTTAATTTTATTCAATCTTAACCTTTGAGTAAATTTCCTTTTAATATTTTGTGTGACAAAATATAAAGTATACATAAAGTGCTTCTGCTATATACCAAAGTCTAAGGAAGGGAAGAAAGGCCTTTGTATGATTGAGTTGCAATCTAAGCTGCTTTTTACTTCAAAGGGTGACTGACAAATGATGGTATTTGCCAAACTGGGGTATTTGGCAGACATTTTCTTGAAAATGAACAAAGTAAGCCTGTCACATCAAGGAAAACAACTCAATGTATTTGTTGGCAATGATAAAATTCAAGCTTTCAAGCTCAACAGAGTTTTGGAAAGTTTGCTTCTGCCACCATGACCTTGTCTGCTCTCCTCCACTGAAAGAGTTTTCTGATGCACTCAGCGATATCAACAAATGGGGTTTTAATATTGTTAAATGAAATGTATCATTTAGGAAATCTGCATAAATTAGTGAACCAATATTTTACAAATGACTATGGCATGAAATGACAAAACCGTGCAAGCCCAAAAATCCATTCAAAATGTTATGTGACATGTGAGTTGAATGGTGGTCCCCCAAAAGGTTTTCAAGATGAGATCACCCCAGATTATCCAGGTAAGCCCTGAATCCAATGACAGATGTTCTTGGAAGAAAGAGAAGAGGAGAAGACACAGAGACTCACGGAACAGAATGGCTTGTGAAGTTAGAGGCAGATAAGCCCTCCAAAAAAGGTGGGAAAAGGTAAAGAACCCATTGTCTCCTAGTTTTGGGAGGGATTGCAGCCCAGCTGACAACTTCATTTCAGATTTCTGGCCCCTAGAACTGTGAGAAAGAATGTTTCTGTTGTTTTAACATGCTTGGTTTGTGTTTATCTGTTATGGCAGCCCTAGGAAACCAACCTGATGATCAGTGGGTTTAAATGTAACTGATACAAGTATACTGATATGGATTCAGAATACACATTGCATCTAATCTTTAAGAAACTACCACTTACCCACAATTTTGAAACTACGGCTTTAAAAATATCGTATTTTGGCTCAGCGCCCATAGCACAGTGGTTAGGGTGCCAACCATATACACCAGGCAGGTTAAAACCTGGCCAAGAGCCTGCCAAACAACAATGATAACTATAACAAAAAAATGGCCAGGTGTTGTGGCGGGTGCCTGTATTCCCAGCTACTTAGGAGGCTGAGGCAAGAGAATCACTTAAGGCCCAGAGTTTGAGGTTACTGTGAGCTGTGACTCCAGAGCACTCTACCAAGGGCAATGAAATGAGACTGTCTCAAAAAAAAAAAAAAAAACCCTGTTTTTTCCAAATACATATATCAGACCTGATTTTTTTTTTTTTGGTAGAGACAGAGTCTCACTGTACCGCCCTCGGGTAGAGTGCCCTGGCGTCACACGGCTCACAGCAACCTCTAACTCTTGGGCTTACGCGATTCTCTTGCCTCAGCCTCCCGAGCAGCTGGGACTACAGGCGCGCGCCACAACGCCCGGCTATTTTGACTTGATTTTATTTTTTAATATACTTAAATATATTGTAGCTAGTCTGAATACAGAAACGGGTAGAATTCAGTTGCCACCAATTAAGCTAGATATTAAAATGATTTGCAAACATATACAATAATGCTAATCACTAAATTATTTATTTATTTATTTTTTTTTTTTATAGAGACAGAGTCTCACTTTACCACCCTCGGTAGAGTGCCATGACGTCACAGGACTTACAGCAACCTCCAACTCCTGGGCTTAAGTGATTCTCTTGCCTCAGCCTCCCGAGTAGCTGGGACTACAAGCACCCACCACAACGCCCAGCTATTTTTTGGTTGCAGTTCAGCCGGGGCTGGGTTTGAACCCGCCACCCTTGGTATATGGGGCCAGCACCCTACTCACTGAGCCACAGGTGCCACCTGACTAAATTTTTTAGCTTTGGGAAAAAAGTTATTTTTATAAAAATATGTTTTTATGTTAACACATAATAGGTATTTATTATTTATTTTTTATTTTTTGAGACAGAGTCTCACTTTGTCACCCTTAGTAGAGTGCCATAGCATCACAGCTCACAGCAACCTCAAAGTCTTGGTCTCAAGAGATTCTCTTGCCTCAGCCTAGTCTGACAAAGTGAGACTCTGTCTTCATTTTAACTCAGTACCTTTTTAAAGACTTTCTCCAGGGCGGCGCCTGTGGCTTAGTCGGTAAGGCGCTGGCCCCATATACCGAGGGTGGCGGGTTCAAACCCGGCCCCGGCCAAACTGCAACCAAAAAATAGCCGGGCGTTGTGGCGGGCGCCTGTAGTCCCAGCTACTCGGGAGGCTGAGGCAAGAGAATCGCTTAAGCCCAGGAATTGGAGGTTGCTGTGAGCTGTGTGAGGCCACCACACTCTACCAAGGGCCATAAAGTGAGACTCTGTCTCTACAAAAAAAAAAAAAAAAAAAAAAAAGACTTTCTCCAAATATAGTCACCGTCTGAGGTATGGGGGGTTGGGACTTCAACATCCGAATTTAAAGGGACATAATTCAACTAACTCCTCCTTGCTCCTTGGGAATCAGCCTGAATCAGACTTCCTCAGGGAAGCTTTCCTAGACCCTAGTCTTAGGTGAGAACTCCTGTTATACCCATACAATTGTCATTTAATTGTTTTATGCCTGTCTTACCTACCAAACCCTAAACGCCACGAGGGCAGGGACCATGTCACGTTCACCACTGAGCCACAGGGTTTAGAACAACGCCTGATATACTGGGTCACTCAGTGAGTAAGGAAATGCTGTATGGCATCACAAAATGGGAAAGTTTGAGAGGTGAAAACTCAAGAACTCTTTTTCTGGAATGACCATCAGAGCTCTGGTCATACAACATGAAAACACAACAGGGCAGTGCCTGTGGCTCAAGAAGTAGGGCACCAGTCCCATATGCCAGAGGTAGCGGGTTCAAACCCAGCCCTGGCCAAAAAAATAAAGAAAGAAAGAAAGAAAGAAAACACACAACAGGGCGGCGCCTGTGGCTCAGTGAGTAGGGCGCCAGCCCCATATGCCGAGGGTGGCGGGTTCAAACCCAGCCCCGGCCAAACTGCAACCAAAAAATAGCCGGGCGTTGTGGCGGGCGCCTGTAGTCCCAGCTGCTCGGGAGGCTGAGGCAAGAGAATCATGTAAGCCCAAGAGTTAAGAGGTTGCTGTGAGCCGTGTGACGCCACGGCACTCTACCCAAGGGCGGTACAGTGAGACTCTGTCTGTACAAAAAAAAAAAAAAAGAAAACACACAACAACAATAATAAACGCTGTCTGGTCCAAAGATAGTCAGTTATCTCACTTGAGGGTTCATAGCCAGTTACAGATTGAACTCCTTATTCTGCTCTTTCCTCACATTCACTACTGTGCTTGACTAGACTTAAAAAAAATAATAATAATGAATGGCATGAAGCAAGATTCTGACATGAACACAGCCACGAAACATCAAAAGCTATTAAAACTTTACTGAGTTATTTATATAGTACGGCCAACGTATGCTCATGCTGGCAAGTTTGTGACCTTAACTATCAGACCTCATATGAAACACTTCTGGTCCTAAGCATTTTGGATAAAGAGTACTCAACCTATACCAGCAAATCAGTTATCTTTGTGGGAAAGTTTCATTGGCTCTTAAACCCACTGTAGCATTGGGTTGAGGAGGTAGGGACTTAACTTTAGTCCTGGTTTTTTATTGCTATTATTAACTAGCAATAAAAAAACTTTTGCATTCTCTTGTATTCCTCAACTGTAAATGCAGAAATTTTCTGAAGCCAACACTGGTCACAATTTAAACAGAAAACCCCTGCTGCAGCTAAAACAAACAAACAAACAAAAAAAAAAAAAAAAAAACACTTCCAAGGCTTTGAAATACTCTTTTTCATGTTTCAAAAGGGGGTTTCAAATCAAAGAAAGCTCCAAGGAGCCTCCACCACTTCCTAAAGACTCAGGGTTCAGAGGGCAATTGGAGTTCAGAAGTCATAAGGTCATCTGAAATCTACAGCCATTATAATAATGTTGAGACTTGGTTAGGAGTTAAAAAGTGATATCCCCTTGGGAGGTGCCTGTGGCTCAGTGGTTAGGGTGCCAGCCACATATACTGAGGGTGGCAGGTTCCAACCCAGCCCCAACCAAACTGCAATAAAAAATAGCTGGGCATTGTGGTGGGCACCTGTAATCCCAGCTACTTGGGAGGCTGAGGCAAGAGAATTGCCTAAGCCCAGGTATTGGAGGTTGCTGTGAGCTATGACACTATGGCACTCTACCAACAGTGACAAAGTGAAACTCTGTCTCAGAAAAAAAAAAAAGTGATGTTCCCAACATATAGGGGAAAGTGTATTTCAATTAAAAAAACCAAAATATGAATAAATGGCTAGAACTTTGTGGGGCATAGAGAAGGGAAGATCATATTCTTTTTTTTTTTTTTTTTTAAGAGACAGAGTCTCTAGGGCGGCGCCTGTGGCTCAGTCGGTAAGGGTGGCGGGTTCAAACCCGGCCCTGGCCAAACTGCAACCAAAAAATAGCCGGGCGTTGTGGCAGGTGCCTGTAGTCCCAGCTACTCAGGAGGCTGAGGCAAGAGAATCGCTTAAGCCCAGGAGTTGGAGGTTGCTGTGAGCTGTGTGAGGCCACGGCACTCTACCGAGGGCCATAAAGTAAGACTCTGTCTCTACAAAAAAAAAAAAAAAAAAAAGACAGAGTCTCACTCTGTCGCCCTCAGTTGAGTGCCGTAGCGTCACAGCTCACAGCAACCTCCAGCTCTTGGGCTTAGGCGATTCTCTTGCCTCAGCCTCCCAAGTAGCTGGGACTACAGGCACCCACCACAACCCCCCTATTTTTTGTTGCAGTTTAGCTGGGGCTGGGTTCGAACCTGCCAGCACCCTACTCACTGAGCCACAGGCGCTGCCTGGAAGATCATATTCTTTTCTAAAAAAAATTTTTGTAAGCTGGAAAAGTATGTAATATAGAGAAAAGCCATGTCTCCATAATCTATAGAGTATCTAGCCCTAGTTATCTCCTATGTATTTGCCAAACCATATTTACTACCCATGTGACTTAGGACTAGACGTTTGGTACTGTCCCTTCATGTGGGGATAATAATGCTGCAAGAGGTAGTTGTATCACATAAGGTCATATATGGGAATACATTAAATGCAGAGGTTAAGAGCAAAGGGCTTGATAGAATTCTGGCTTCCATCTCCAAGAAAATGCGTAACCCTTGGGTGAGTTTTAACTTCTTTGTGCCTAGGTTTCCTCATCTGTAAAATGGAAATGATAATGGTACCGTCTCTTGTGCTTGCTGCAACCATCAAATGTAATAATGTTAACATACTTAGCCCCTAAAACAAAGGAAGCACCAGTAAGTGTTATTTCTTTTAATACTATGCAACATTCAGTGCCTTTCACCTAATACAATCTCAATTGGTCACCTCAGAAACCTATAATTTCCCATCCTCCCTTTCTTCTCCCTCTCCTCCTAGAAATGCTCCAGTCACTAAAAACATAGAGACCACCAGGCTTAATCTCCCTCGGCAACCCCCACATCCTCCAATGGCTGTGGCATAAACACCTGGGCTACCTTCCCCTGGACTCCTTCCCTTCCTCTTGTTCCCTTCCCTTCCCCCAGGCCCCTTTAGCTACTTCCCCTTCTCTTTCTGGATAAAATAACCTGTGATTCTCTAAAAAACACACTTTCTGCCTAAGAGCTCTGTTCCCCAAGTTTTCATCAGAGTAACTCCTACTCTTTTCTCTGGATTCATTTGAACTGCATCATCCTCTCTCTGCTGGCTTCTCTCTGGCCATCTTCTGCAAATTAGAGGTATGTTCCCATGGCCCCCTAAATTTACTTCTATCCTAAATTATCATCCTATATAATAATTCTTTCTTTGCTTGCCTATTTCTTTTACATCTTCACTGTACAATGTCTAGCACATAGGTGGCCAATTGCTCCTGTTTGCCCAGAACTGTACTGGTTTTTATTTATTTATTTATTTAGAGACAGCGTCTCACTATGTACCCCTTGGTAGAGTGCTGTACTGTTACAGCTCACAGCAACCTCAAACTCTTGGGCTTAAGGGATCTCTTGCCTCAGCCTCCCTAGTAGCTGGGACTACAGGTGCCCACTACAACGCCTGGCTATTTTTTTGTTCTTGTTGCAGTTGTCGTTGTTTAGCTGGCCCAGGCCAGGTTTGAACCACAAGCCTAGATGTATGTGGCTGGCACCCTACCCACTGAGCTATGGGTGCCGCCATACTGGATGCTTTATAGTCCTTCACAGATCAACTTCTCCATAATGACATTTAATAATCAGAGAATTCATATGGTGAATCTGGTCTTTTTTTAGCATGAAACAAGCCAGTATTTTTTTTTCTTTTGAGACAGAGTCTCACTTTGTTGCCCTCAATAGAGTGCTATGGTATCACAGCTCACAGCAACTTCCAACTCTTGGGCTCAAGCTGTCCTCTTCCCTCAGTAGCTGGAACTACAGGCACCCACCACAATGCCTAGCTATTTTTAGAGGCAGGTTGTCACTCTGGCTCACGCTGGTCTCAAACCTGTGAGCTTAGGCAATATACCAGCCTTGGCCTCCCAGAGTGCTAGGATTACAGGCATGAGCCACTGCAAACATTTAGTACTGGCTTGTTTCAGCCAGACAAGGTGGCTCACACCTGTAATCCTAACACTCTGGGAGGCTGAGGTGGATGGATACCCTGAGCTCACAGGTTCAAGATCAGCCTGAGCAAAAAACGAGACCTTGTCTCTAAAAAAAAATAGCCAGGCATTTTTGCAGTAGTTGTAGGAGGGTAAGGGAAGAGAATTGCTTGAGCCCAGGAGTTTGAGGTTGCTGAGAGCTAGGACGTCAGCGCACTCTACCAAGAGCCACAAAGTGAGACTCTGTCTCAAAAAAAGATAAAAAAATAATAAAATAAAATGTTTGCATTTTTAAGAATATGAGTATTTGTAGATTCAAGGGACCATCCTATGTGGTGTTCCATGTAATTCTTTTTCTTTTTATTGCAGTTTGGCCAGGACTGGGTTTGAACTCACCACCCTTGGCATATGGGGCCAGTGCCCTACTAACTGAGCCACAGGTGCCTCCCTATTCCATATAATTCTAAATGTCCTATCATACTTATGACTTCATTGGGCTAATCACAGATGTGATCAATGACTGCTAAGTGTTTTCTGAATAAGAAGTTTCCAGAAGTGGCTTGGCGCCTGTAGCACAGTGGTTATAGCACCAACCACATACACCAAGGGTGGCAGGTTCAAACCCGGCCCAGACCAGCTAAACAACAATGACAACTGCAACAAAAAACAGCTTGGTGGTGTGGCGGGCACCTGTAGTCCCAGCTACTTGGGAGGCTGAGGCAAGAGAATTGCTTAAGCCCAAGAGTTTGAGGCTCCTGTGAGCTGTGACACCACAGCACTCTACCGAGGGCAACACAATAAAACGGGGAGAAAAAAAAAAAAACAAGTTTCCAGAAGTGCTGGCTCATGTTATTAAAAAAAAAAACATTTAAGGCAATGAGAAAAGCAGTTCTCCTTTTTCATGAAATCTAAACAAGAAAATGAAACAGTATTTTAGGAAGCTCATAATAAGTAATTTTCTTTTTCTTTTAAGCTCTGAAAATATATATACAGAAATGACCTATAAAAATGAATGTGTAAACCAATACTTAAATTTACTGAGTTTTTTTAAATTAGAGAACAGATTTTTTTTAACATCCTAAAAGGAGTGCATTCCCCTCATCCCTTTCATTTCTTAAAACTACTTATCAAAGAATAATGCCTAGGAATTGCCTGTTTACACGTTCCTCTCTCCTACTGAACTCAAAGTTCTTTAAGGACAGGATGGGATCTTGTGTCTTACAGCATCTCTAGCACCTAAATAGATGCCTAGCTCAAAAAGGAGTGCAAACAAATTTCTTAGCTGGGAGGTAGGAAAGAAGGGAAGAAGTTTTAAAAGGGAGAAATTTTTTTTTTTTTTCGTAGAGACAGAGTTTCACTTTATGGCCCTCTGTAGAGTGCCATGGCATCACATAGCTCACAGCAACCTCCAACTCCTGGGCTTAAGCAATTCTCTTGCCTCAGCCTCCCAAGTGGCTGGGACTACAGGCGCCCGCCACAACACCTGGCTATTTTTTTTGTTGTTGTTGCAGTTCGGCCGGGGCCAGGTTTGAACCCGCCACCCTCGGTATATGGGGCCGGCGCCTTACTGACTGAGCCACAGGTGCCACCATAAAAGGGAGAAATTTTAAATTGTGATAAAATAGGAATTTTTCTGAAGGGAAGGCATTGTATCAGAAAGGTACATAACTTTTATTTATAAAACATTTCCAGATATGGGGCGGCACCTGTGGCTCAAAGGGGTAGGGCACCAGCCCCATATGCCAGAGGTGGTGGTTCAAACCCAGTCCTGGCCAAAAAAAAAAAAAAAAAAAATTTCCAGATATGTACAAAGGAAAGCTTTGGCAATAAACACTAACTGTAAAGTTGACCATTGTGATAGCCATTGCTGATTCCTCTTTTCTTGAATTTGTAGAATTTCAAATATCACAGTAAAAAATTAATTCAGCAGCTGGCTTGGCACCTGTAGCTCAGCGGTTAGGGCACTGGCCACACATACCAGGGCTGGAGAGTTCAAACCTGGCCCGGGACTGCCAAAACAACAATGACAACTACAACAAAAAAATAGCCGGGCATTGTGGCAGGCGCCTGTAGTCCCAGCTACTTGGGAGGCTGAGGCAAGAGAATCACTTAAGCCTAAGAGTTTGAGGTTGCTGTGAGCTGTGATGTCACAGCACTCTACTGAGGGTGACAATAAGACTATCTCAAAAAAAAAAAAAATTCGGCATTTTGTTGTGGGTTTTTTTTTTTTTTTTTTTTTTTGTAGAGACAGAGTCTCACTTTAAGGCCCCTGGTAGAGTGCCGTGGCCTCACACAGGTCACAGCAACCTCCAACTCCTGGGCTTAAGCAATTTTCTTGCCTCAGCCTCCCAAGTAGCTGGGACTACAGGCGCCCGCCACAACACCCGGCTATTTTTTTGTTGCAGTTTGGCCGGGGCCGGGTTTGAACCTGCCACCCTCGGTATATGGGGCCGGCACCTTACTGACTGAGCCACAGGTGCCGCCCCGGTTTTTTTTTTTGGCTGGGGCTAGGTTTGAACCCACCACCTCCAGCATATGGGACCGGCACCCTACTCCTTGAGCCACAGGCGCCACCCAAGGCATTTTGTTTTTTTTAAACAGAGTCTTGCTTTGTCGTCCTTAGTAGAGTGCTGGGGTGTCACAGTTCACAGCAACCTCAAACTCTTGGGCTCAAGAGATCCTCTGCCTCAGATTTTCATTTTTAGTAGAGATGGGGTCTCCTTCTTGCTCACTCTGGTCTCAAACTCATGAGCTCAAACAGTCTACTCACCCTGGCCTCCGAGAGTGCTAGGATTACAGGCATGAGCCACCATGCCTGGCCTCTTTTTTTTTTTTTTTTTTTTTTTTAAAATACAGAGTCTTGCTCTGTCACCACGACTACAATGCAGGGGCATCATCCTAGCTCACTGCAGCCTCAAACTCCTGGCTCAAGCCATCCTGCCTCAGCATCCCAAGCAGCTGGGATTATAGGCCTGTGCCACCATGCCTGGTGAATTTTTTCTATTTCTAATAGTGACAGGGTCTCACTCTTGCTCAAGCTGGTCTAAAACTCCTAGCCTCAAGTGATCCTCTCGAAGTACTAGGATTATAAGTGTGAGCCAACACACCTAGCTTAAATCAGCATTTTTTTAAGACAGAGTCTCAACTCTATTGCCCCAGGCTAGAGTACCATAGGTCAGCTTAACTCACAGCAACCTCAAACTCCTGGGTTGGAGCAATCCTCTTGCCTCTAATAACCCAAATAGCTGGGGCTACAGGCACTTGCCACAAGACCTGGCAAATTTTTCCATTTTTAGTAGAGACTGGGTCTTGCTCTTCCTTAGGCTGGTCTCCAACACCTAAGCTCAAGTGATCCTCCTGCCTTGACCTCCCAGAATGCTAGGATTACAGGCATGCGCCACAATGCCCAGCCTAATTCAGCATTTAATTCCAGATAGCAGAAGATGTGCTGGGATAAATGTGCATATAAATATAGAAAAAATAATTCCTTTTAATACAAAACCCAAGAAATATGAAGATAATTTTTTCACCTTCCATACTCAGAGATTTACTAACACATTTCATGCACATACACACACACCTTTCCAAACCTATTTCTAGGCAGTGGCTGATATTTAGTTGGCATGTACCAAGATAGTCATCCTTTTTTATATGTATTCAGTATGGTAGCCCTTATTATTATGTTCAAATTCTTGTAATTATCTATATCTATGTCTTTTATCTTCTATTATTTTTTTTTGAGATAAGGTCTTGCTATATCACCTAGGCTACAGTGCAGTAGCCTCATTATAGCTCACTGCAACCTCAAACTCCTGGGCTCAAATGATCCTCTTGCCTCAGTCTCCTGAGTAGGTAGGCCTACAGACATACACCACCAACCACAGCTAATTTTTCTGATCTTTGTAGATACAGGGTCCTACTCTTGCTCAGGCTAGTCTCCAACTCTTGGCCTCAAGAAATCCTCCTGCCTCAGCCTCCCAAAGTATTAGGATTATAGGCATGAACCACCTCTACTGGCCTATGCCTTATATCTTTATATCTGTATCTCTATATTGCATGTAAATATACCTAAATTATTTAGGATTCCACACTTTTTGACCTTTCTGAATAAATCAATTATCTCTAATTTCAAAAGCACACTATGTATTTTTCCTAAAAAATTGCTAAAATGGATACAAAATTATCAAACCACTGATTTGAATCAAATTATCCCAATCTCAAATTCTCCTTAAAAAAAGAAAATTACATTTCATATTAAATTCAGATATTAAGATTGGCCTAGCAATTCCACTCTTGCTCACATTAACCAAGAGACATGTACCAAAAGTCAATGTTTGTACTAGTCAAAAACTAGTAACACGGCTATAATCCTAGCACTCTGGGAGGCCAAGGCAGGTGGATTGCTTGAGGTCAGGTGTTTGACACCATCCTGAGCAAGAACAAGACCCCATTTCCTCTAAACATAGAAAAACTAGCCAGACGTGGTGGCACATGCCTCTAGTCCCTGCTACTTGGGAGGCTGAGGCAAGAGGACTGCTCAAGTCCAAGAGTTTGAAGTTGCTGTGAGCTATGATGCCAAAGCACTCTACGCAGAGTGACAGAGTCAGACTCTATCTCAAAATAAAAAACCAAACAACATGGGCGGTGCCTGTGGCTCAAAGGAGTAGGGCACCAGCCCCATATGCCGGAGGTGGCGGGTTCAAACCCAGCCCTGGCCAAAAACTACAAAAAAATAAATAAATAAAATAAAATAAAAAAAAAAAACAAACAAACAAGAGGCTCGGCACCTGTAGCTCAAGTGGCTAAGGTGCCAGCCACATTCACCAAAGGTGGCAGGTTTGAATCCAGCCCAGGCCTGCCAAACAACAATGACAACTACAACCAAAAAATACCTGGGCGTCGGGCGGTGCCTGTGGCTCAAGGAGTAGGGCGCTGGTCCCATATGCCGGAGGTGGCGGGTTCAAACCCAGCCCCAGCCAACTACCACAAAAAAAAAAAAAAAAAAAAAAAAAAATACCTGGGCGTTATGGTGGGCGCCTGTAGTCCCAGCTACTTGGGAAGCTGAGGCAAGAGAATCACTTAAGCCCAGGAGTTGGAGGTTGCTGTGAGCTGTGATGCCATGGCACTCTACCCAGGGAGACAGCTTGAGGCTCTATCTTAAAAAACAACAACAACAATAACAACTAGCAACAACCCAAATGTTCATCAAGATAACAGCTAAGTAAATTATTTGATAGTGACACAATAAAATACTATACAGAAGTGAAAATGAATGAGTCACACCTGTCAACATCAACTTGGATGAATGCAGTCAATGTAATTTTAAAAGTATCAGGAGAAATCATTCCATTTTTATAAATGTCAAAACCAAAAATATTCAATAAGATAGTATTTAGGGATAAATACAAATGTAAAAACTGGTTTTACAAAGAGGCAAGAGAATAATGAACACAAAATTGTATTCCCCAAATACTTTGAGGATGGAAGGAGGAAGCTACATAAGGACTCTTAACATTTTTGTCATAATGTATTTCCTTCTTTTTCTTGTTTTTTCTTTTTTTTTTTTTTTTTGAGACAGAGTCTCACTATGTTGCCCTTGGTAGAGTGCGGTGGCATCACAGCTCACAGCAACCTCCAACTCCTGGGCTTAGGTGATACTCTTGCCTCAGCCTCTGGAGTAGCTAGGACTACAGGCGCCTGCCACAATGCCTGGCTATTTTTTTGTTGCAGTTTGGCTGGGGCCAGGATCAAACCTGCCAACCTTGGTACATGGGACTGGTGCCACTGAGCCACAGGCACCGCCCCTACCTTTTACTTAAGTATAAATTGGCTTGGTGCCTGTAGCACAGTGGTTACAGCGCCAGTGACGCCACAGTACTCTACCGAGGGCAACATAGTAAGAATCCACCTCAAAATAAATAAATAAAAAGTATAAATGGGAGCTTTTAGTTGAATGAAAAAGTTTCGAGGGCAGTGCATGTTGCTCAAAGGAGTAGGGTGCTAGTCCCATATGCTGGAGGTGGTGGGTTCAAACCCAGCCCCAGCCAAAAACTGTAAAACAAAACAAAGTTTCAATCGTGGGGCGGTGCCTGTGGCTCAGTGGGTAGCGCATCGACCCCATATACCAAGGGTGGCAGGTTTGAACCCAGCCCCTGCCAAACTGCAACAAAAAAAAAAATAGACAGACATTGAGGTGGGTGCCTGTAGTCCCAGCTACACAGGAGGCTGCGGCAAGAGAATTGCCTAAGCCCAGGAGGTGGAGGTTGCTATGAGCTGTGACACCACAGCACTCTACCCAGGGCAATAAAGTGAGACTGTTTCTTTTTTTTTTTTTTTGTAGAGACAGAGTCTCACTGTACCGCCCTCAGGTAGAGTGCCGTGGCGTCACACAGCTCACAGCAACCTCTAACTCTTGGGCTTACGCGATTCTCTTGCTTCAGCCTCCCGAGCAGCTGGGACTACAGGCGCCTGCCACAAGGCCCGGCTATTTTTTTTTGTTGTTGCAGTTTGGCCGGGGCTGGGTTTGAACCTGCCACCCTCGGCATATGGGGCCGGCACCCTACTCACTGAGCCACAAGCGCCGCCCCAAGACTCCGTTTCTTAAAGAAAAAAAAGTTTCAATAGTGCTACAAAATATTTACCATTAAAATTCAGAATAATCTTCCAGGCTCAGTGCCTGTAGCTCAGCGGCTAGGACGCCAGCCACATACACCAGAGCTGGCAGGTTCGAATCCAGACCGGGCCTGCCAAACAACAATGACAACTACAACCAAAAAACAGCCAGGCATTATGGCAGGTGCCTGTAGTCCCAGCTACTTGTGAGGCTGAGGCAAGAGAATCGCTTAAGCCCAAGAGTTTGAGGTTGCTATGAGCTGTGACAGTATAGCACTCTACCAAGGACGATATAGTGAGACTCTGTTGCAAAAAAAAAAGTCTTCCAAATGCAAGAAATTTAGCTTAGTAATAAAATAACTTTTCTATCAGATATAACAAATCAAATTTTGCCCAATTTGCCATATGTTGACCAAAGGTAATTCCAGAAAGTATATTAAACTAAGATTTTCTAAATAATACAATATGGACCTATTCCTTATTCCCTTCATATTTTCTTCACCAGTGTCTCATATAGCTTTCATATAATTAGACTATCCAGTAAAGGTTTCACAGGAAATAATTTAACAGCAAAGGCAAAAGTCCCTAATGGCCAACTCTGACATAATGGATTTCAAATTGATGAGTCTACATCTTTGTGAAAGTAACTCAGACAAATTGATGACAATAGTATGTAGGCAGTTTTCAAAATTAAAATTGATGAGCATGCTCTTCTACTTGTCATGGTAGTGAGCTTATTGATCTCAAAATGTGAATCAGGTTAGTGCTGGACTAGTCCTGTGGGTCCCTTGCCAGGTCCAGGAGGATCCTAATGCCGGTGATGTCAATAACAGTGGTAATGACACATGTCCCCTGACCAGGATGAGCCCAGAATATTTACAGTGCATTAACAGAGGAAGGAAGAATCTATCAAGGTTTGACATATTTATATATTCCCCTAGGTAACATCTAAATCCTCAGTAGCTAAGCAAACAAATTATTAAAAAAATCTGGGGTTTCCTTCAGCAACTCACTGTTGTTTTTATAGGTTGCTAATTCAGCACAGACAAGGATCAATTCTTTAGAGATCTCTGAAAATAATTAAATGCCACTTTATGGCCTTGGTATTTTTAAATTTACCAAAATTATTTCCAAATTAAATCTTCTAAGAATGAGAAGAAAGGATTTGTATTATATAAGTTTCTACTGGTAGTTTTGACTCAGCAGAACATCCTGAGTAAGTAGGAGGAACAGTAGGAGGAGAAGGCATTGTGCTAGATGCTTCACATACCTCAATAAAAAGGGCCACGCCCAGTGCCGGGGACTTTACCGGCATCACCTCAGGTAATCCCAACAAGCAAAACCTTATGAACTCTGTCTGACAGATGTGGAAAGTGAAACATTGAGTAACTTGTTCAGATTCATGTGGTTAGTACGCAGCAGTGCTGGAATCCAAGCCGGGTCCAGCTGAACACTAATGCTTGTGTTCTCCCTGCTGTGATATCCAGTACTGCAAAGCACATTTCATTTTTAATAAAGACTTAACAAATCAAATAGACTAAAATACCTAAATCGCCAAACAAGTAAGTTTGAAAGGTAAATGGATTTTTAGCCTTATACTAAAATGGCATACATATCAAAGAATTTTTTGAATGCTCACACATAGTACCCCATTCTTCCTTAACATGGAACCATCCCAGTGCTCCTCCCATTCTCCTACAAGTCTCCCTGAGACTTTCTAGAATAGGCATTCTATACTACATAGTAAGAAAACTGTGTGGCTGGGGCAGTGCCTGTGGCTCAAAGGAGTAGGGTGCCGGCCCCGTATACTGGAGGTGGTGGTTTCAAACCTGGCCCCGGCCAAAACAAACAAACAAAAAAACACAAAAAAAACTGTGTGGCTGTTTGAACTACTAGAAGTTAGTCTATTATTTGCAATTACTCAATTAGAAATTTAATGTAAGTTACTGAGATGGAAAAGCATGTTCCTATGCTTAAAAAGAGAAAAAAAAAACATTAAAATGGGATTAAGGAATAAAACAGTCCATTTTTAAAATAAACCTCACACCTTTTTTTTTTTTTTTTTTGTAGAGACAGTGTCTCACTTTATGGCCCTCGGTAGAGTGCCATGGCCTCACACAGCTCACAGCAACCTCCAACTCCTAGGCTTAAGCAATTCTCTTGCCTCAGCCTCCCGAGTAGCTGGGACTACAGGCGCCCGCCACAATGCCCGGCTATTTTTTGGTTGCAGTTTGGCCGGGGCTGGATTTGAACCCGCCACCCTCGGTATATGGCGCCAATGCCCTACCCACTGAGCCACAGGTGCTGCCTATATTCCCTCCATTTTTAATGATGGATACAGAGAAACTTGTCAATTCAAAAGTTCAGAAAAGGATTTCTTGTTTTAAATTGTTGCAAAAAGATGCTTCACCCTTTCTCTCAGAATTCTACTGTATACAAGAGGGGAAACACAACAGAAAAGACAAAGTCCACACAATCTGAAGATAGAAAATCAGTGGGAAGGCCAGGCGAGATGGCTCACGCCTGTAATCCCAGCACTCTGGAAGGCCGAGGGGGGTGGATTGCCTGAGCTCACAAATTGGAGAGCAGCCTGAGCAAGAGCGAGACCCCCATCTCTAAAAATAGCTGGGCATTGTGGCGGGCACCTGTTAGTCCCAGCTACTTGGGAGGCTGAAGCAAGAGACTCACTTATGCCCAAGAGTTTGAGGTTGCTGTGAGCTATGAGACAAAGTGAAAAGAAAAGAAAAAGAAAGTCAGTGGGAAATAAAGAGAGGGGTAGAAGATGACTCGACTCCTAAGGGCCTACAGAGAGGACACCAGATAAGAGTGAGCAGACCTAATCTTCAGAACCAGGGAAAAGGCCCAGAATTTGGCATAATAGGCAAGAGGTGAGAGGCTGCTTCTGTGGAAAAACTGAATGGTTCTGAGAAAAACAGATGCTGCTAATGCTATAATCTGTGATGGCATCTACCAAAAAAGTTGGCTGGGTTGAGCAAGTTGACTCATGTCTGTAGTCTTAAGAGCAGCAGTTCTCAACCTGTGGGTCGCGACCCACGGGAACTGTATTAAAGGGCCGCCTCATTAGGAAGGTTGAGAACCACTGCTTAAGAGGCTAAGGCAGGATCATTGTTTGAGCTGAGAGATTTGAGATCAACCTGAGCAAGAACAAGACCCTGTCTTTACAAAAAATAGAAGAATTAGCTAGGCATAGTAGTGGCGCCTATAGTCCCAGCTACTCGGGGAAGCTGAGTACAACTACTGAGGTTGTAGTGAGCTATGGTGACACCACTCACTGCATGCACTCTAGCCAGGGTGACAGAGCAAGTCCAAAGTCAGCTCACTTTAATAAATTCACTATAGTTTTAAGGTTTTGTCCTATCCAAAACTCATGTTGAAACATATCCCCAATGCAACAGTGTTGGGAGGTGGGGCCTTTGAGTAGGTATTTAGGATTAATGTCCTTATAAAATGGCTTGTAGGAGGGGCTTTGCTCTCTTCTCACCTCTTCTGCCTTACGAGGACATAGTATTCCTCTTCTCTTTAGGACCCAGTGTTCAAGGCGCCATCGTGGAAAAGGATGCTGGGCACTCAGCAGACAACAAACCTGCCAGGGCCTTGATCTCGGACTCCCCAGACTCCAGACTGTGAGAAATAAATTTCCATTCTTTATAAATTACCCAGTCTCGGGCGGCGCCTGTGGCTCAGTCGGTAAGGCGCCGGCCCCATATGCCGAGGGTGGCGGGTTCAAACCCAGCCCCGGCCAAACTGCAACAAAAAATAAAAATAGCCGGGCGTTGTGGCGGGCGCCTGTAGTCCCAGCTACTCGGGAGGCTGAGGCAGGAGAATCGCTTAAGCCCAGGAGTTGGAGGTTGCTGTGAGCTGTGTGAGGCCACGGCACTCTACCGAGGGCCATAAAGTGAGGCTCTGTCTCTACAAAAAAAAAAATAAATAAAATAAATTACCCAGTCTCAGGAAATCTGTTATGGCAGCCCATATGGACCAAGACAAAGTCCCAGCCAGATGCACAAAACTTTTACTCAGTTTTTAATGTATTGTTCTGGTGTCTTACTCTTAAATAATCACAAAGCAGTCAAGGAAAATCCTCACCTAAGGGACCAAAGCAAAAACAAAAAACACGATACAAATTAGAATAAATAAAAATAGGAAATAGAAGCCTAGGAATAGACAATTGGGTTTCTTCCTACCAAAAAAATGCTCATAGAGACATATATATGAAATAAGAAACTTTTTTTTTTTTTTTTTGCAGTTCTTTTTTTGGCCAGGGCTGGGTTTGAACCCACCACCTCCGGCATATGGGAGCAGCGCCCTACCCCTTTGAGCCACAGATGCCGCCCTTTTTTTTTTTTTTTTTTTGTAGAGACAGAATCTCACTGTACCGCCCTCGGATAGAGTGTCAGGACGTCACACGGCGCACAGCAACCTCTAACTCTTGGCTTCGCGATTCTCTTGCCTCAGCCTCCCAAGCAGCTGGGACTACAAGCGCCCGCCACAACACCCAGCTATTTTTTTGTTGCAGTTTGGCCAGGGCTGGGTTTGAACCCACCACCCTCGGCATATGGGGCCAGCGCCCTACTCACTGAGCCACAGGCGCCGCCCGAAATAAGAAACTTAAAAAAAATAAAATAATGAAAAAGCACAATCAAAGAACAAGAATGGGGCGGCCCCTGTGGCTCAGCGGGTAGGGTGCCGGTCCCATATGCCGGAGGTTGCGGGTTCAAACCCAGCCCCGGCCAAATTAAAAAAAAAAAAAAAAAAAAAAAAAAAAAAAAAAAGAACAAGAATGAAAACTAATAATGATAGATAATATAAAAAATTGGAGTTTTTTCATTTGTTTTTGTTTTTTTTGAGACGGAGTCTCACTTTGTCGCCCTGGGTAGAGTGCTGTGGCATCATCATAGCTCACTACAAGCTCCAATTCCTGGGCTCAAGCCATCATCTTGCCTCAGTTTTTTCATTTTTAGTAGACACAAGGGCTTGCTCTTGTTCACACTGGTCTGTCTCAAACTCCTGAGCTTGAGGAATCTGCCTGCCTGGGCCTCCCAGAGTGCTAGGATTATAGGCATGAGCACCTTGCCCAGCCAATAAAGCGATTTTTATTTGGGGGTGGGTGGGACATGCATTTTGTGAAATTAATGTATACTAAGTTGTCTGCAGACTCATTTCCACCTGCTTCTTATCTCAAAGGGTTTCTCCCTTAGCTGATGGTGTGATGAAGTGTGCTTTGCAGCTAAGGGCAAGCCATACCACCTCAGTTTTCCTTAGCAGCACCTCAGTCCTGAAAAGTTAAGTGAGGGCTCAGCACCCGTAGCTCAGTGGGTAGGGCGCCGACCACATACACTGAGGCTGGCGGGTTCGAACCTGGCCCTGGCCAGCTAAAGAAACAATGGCAACTGCAACAACAAAAAAGCCGGGTGTTGTGGCAGGTGCCTGTAGTCTCAGCTACTTAGGAGGCTGAGGCAAGAGAATCGCTTAAGCCCACAAGTTTGAGATTGCTGTGACCTGTGATGCCATGGCACTCTACCCAGGGCAACATAGTGAGACTCTGTCTCAAAAAAAAAAAAAAAAGAAAAGAAAAGAAAAGTTAAGTGAGGAAGGCACCCAAAGGCTCCTGTTACTTTTACTGAAAGTCCTCTGAAACCACATCAGAAAAAGAAGAACAAGC
Source organism: Nycticebus coucang (assembly GCF_027406575.1). Classification (NCBI taxonomy): domain Eukaryota; kingdom Metazoa; phylum Chordata; class Mammalia; order Primates; family Lorisidae; genus Nycticebus; species Nycticebus coucang. Next base: position 17,293,274 of record NC_069792.1, on the reverse strand, counting down.
GGTTTGAGGACAAGAAAAGAGAAGTTTAGGGCGGTGCCTGTGGCTCAAAGGGGTAGGGCACAGGCCCCATATGCCGGAGGTGGCAGGTTCAAACCCAGCCCCCGCCAGAAACTGCAAAAAAAAGAAAAAATAAATAAAAGAAAGAAAAGAAAAGTTTATTATTTTGCTGGCAAAGGAGGAAAATGGCAGACAATGGTCTCAAAATCCAAATTTCTGCTTCTGAGCAAAAGTATAGACCTTTGAAAGGTTCTGATCCCATAATCCTATCTTGGGCCAAGACAATCTCTTGGCCTCTGCCTGGATTCATCCCAACTTTGGCTAAAACAGTTGTGATCTCCACCCAGATTAATCCCATCTTCAGCTAAGAGGATCTTGTGACCTCTGCCCATACAATTCCCTTGAGCTCTCTCCTATGGCACAAAGAACAAGAGACATTCCCTGCCCCTCCCAAACACTGGCCTAAGGCTGGGGAAACAGAAAACACTTTCCCTCTGCAACATATTCCCTACTGTCTATTTTACCCTTCCAAAGCAATGGGAGGAGGGACAATGTAGTACTTACCTTGGGGTGCTAAGAAGGGTCTCTCATAAACTATTACTTAGGACCTGAACTTAATCCTGCTTCTAAAGGGGTACCCTTATCCAGAGGAGGGAAAGTGGCAATACCTTACTGCACTTTAGGTGAGTTCCAAGTAATTTTTCTTTTTTTTTCTTTTGAGACAGAGTCTCAAGCTGTCACCCTAGGTAGAGTGCCGTGGCATCACAGCTCACAGCAACCTCAAATTCTTGGGCTTAAGGTGATTCTCTTGCCTCAGCCTCCCAAGTAGCTGGGACTACAAAGTGCTCGTCGCAACGCCCAGCTATTTTGTTGTTGTTGTTGTTGCAGTTGTCCTTGTTGTATAGCTGGCCAGGGCTGGATTTGAACCTGCCAGCCTTGATATATGTGGCCAGCGCCATAACCACTGTGCTACAGGCACGGAGCCTCCCATCTTTAATTTTAAAGGGGATCTTGGCACCAAATGAATCCCCACTATCTTTTTTTTTTGTAGAGACAGAGTCTCGCTTTATCGCCCTTGGTAGAGTGTTGTGGCATCACAGCTCACAGCAACCTCTAGCTCTTGGGCTTAGGTGATTCTCTTGCCTCAGCCTCCCCAGCAGCTGGGACTACAGGCACCCGCCACAACACCCGGCTATTTTTTGTTGCAGTTTGGCTGGGGGTATTGAACCCGCCACCCTCAGTATATGGGGTTGGCACCCTACTCACTGAGCCACAGGCACCGCCCCCCACTGTCATTTTGCATCTAGGCTTCAGTAGGGAGACATAGAGCCCTGGGTCCCCTCAATGGGGTCCCTCCTGACAATTTGCACTTGGGCTTCTATGGGACTATTTGGGTTGGAGCTACTAGTGAGGCAGGGGGTCCGTGGGACCCCCTCCTTCATCATCTTGAGTCCTTTCAACTATCTCAAAGGGTCCTTGGCTGGCATGAGTTTACTATTCATTAATTCAACAAATGTTTTGGGGTTCTACTGTATTTCTCTGAGCTGTGCTATATTATAGGTATAATCAAAACCTTAATACCTTAATAAACTATTACCTGACATATAATAAAATGGTAAAAATTGTTGAGCTGAGTCACATTAATGTGTCAGCATTCTGGTATAGTAAGGTGAGTTTATGATGATTAAGTACAATGGGAAAATACTCATATAAAATGACTGAACTTTTTTTTTTTTTTTTTGTAGAGACAGAGTCTCACTTCACCACCTTCAGTAGAGTGCCATGATGTCACAGGACTCACAGCAACCTCTAGCTCTTGGGCTTCCGCGATTCTCCTGCCTCAGCCTCCCGAGCAGCTGGGACTACAGGATGACTGAACTTAGTATTATTTTCATAAATACAAATCAGACCTTTTTTTTGAGACAGTTTCACTATGTTACTCTCGGTTACTATGTTACATCACAGCTCACAGCAATGCCAAGCTCTTGGGCTTAAGCAATTCTCTTGCCTCAGCCTCCCAAGTAGCTGAGACTACAGGTGCCTGCCACAGTACCCAGCCATTTTTTGTTGCAGTTCTTGCTGTTTTGCTGGCCCGGGCTGGCTTCGACTCCACCAGCCTCCGTGTATGTGGCCAGCGCCCTACCCACTGAGCTACAGGCACCAGCCAATTTTTTTTTTTTTTTTTTTTTTGATATAAGGTCTCATCCTGTTGCCTAGACTGAAGTCCAGTGACATGATCATAGCTCACTGTAGACCTGAACTTCTGGGCTCAAGCAACAAGCAATCCTCCCATCTAAGCCTCCCAAGTAGCTAGAGCTACAGGTACATACCACTACACCCAGCCCAAAGCACATTGTTCTTATTCTTTTCTTTTCTTTCTTTTGTTAGTGCTTCTGTATTAATAAATAGTTTTAATGACAACTATGACTCTCCAGAAGCCTACTGAACATGTCTTAGGGAAACCAAGACTTAATCATGTGCTGCAAGAGAATAGAGAAAGACACCTAGGTGCTTGTGGCTCAAAGGAGTAGGGTGCTGGCCCCATATACTGGAGTGGCAGGTTCAAACCCAGCCCCGGCCAAAAACTGCAAAAAAAAAAAAAAAAAGAAAAACACCTAAAAGATAATTCCAGTACAATAGTGTGTGCTGTGGGTACCCACCAAAACTCAAGTTGAAATTTAATTACCAATGTAATGATGTTGGGAGGTGGAACCATTAACAGGTGGGGCCTAATCAGGGGTGCTTGGATCATGTGGGCTTTGCCTTTGTGGGTGGCTTAGCACCACTCTTGTGGTACTGAGTTAGTTCTTGCTCTCATGACTCTAGTTCTCGTGGGAATGGATTACTTCCCACAAGAGCTGATTGTTATAAAGCAAGGACACCCTTGGTATTTAGCTCCTTTGCATAAGTCTGCTTCCCCTTGGACCTTCCGCTATGTTATAACACAGCAGGAAAGCCGTCATCAGAAGTCAGTGCCATGCCCTTTAACTTCCCAGCCTTCAAAGCCCTGAGAGAAATAAACTAAAGCAGCTTCTCTTTTCTTTGTAAATTACCAGCCTCAAGTATTCTGTTATAGCAATACAAAACAAACTAAGTTTGTTAGGATAAATGTATCCAGAGGTTACAGTGGAAGCACAGGAGAAAGGCAAGTGTTTCAATTTTGACAGGCAGTGTAGGAAAGGGGGGGTGGAGGAGGGTGTTAGGAAAATGTCCTAAAGAAGATGTCTCTTGAGTTCAGTACCAACTAGTGAACAGTGGAGGGACAGTACTCCAAGCACATCTAATGTATTAGCATTGTGTGTGGAAGTAAATACTAAGAGAATGAGCCTAGGAATGCCAGCAGGTAAGTAGAAGTCAGAAGATCACAATGAGCCTGACAAGCCATGCTAAGGACCTTGGATATGATCTTGCAAGAAATGAAGGTGTCAAGATTGGGGATAGAGAAAGCACTTAAGAGGGGGCCACTGAAAGAGGCAAAAAATGATTAAAGGCCTCAAAAGTTTATGTTAGAAATGGACAGATGGAACAGACGTGAGAAATATTTAGGAGGTAAAATCAGAAGGGCTTTGGAAATTAGGAAACCAAAAAGCCTATGATACCTCTCAGGTTTTTGGGTGGATGATGAGACAATAAATTGAATAGGGACAGTTTTTTAATAAAAGAAATGGATGAAAAGTGGGAGCAAGCATTAGGAGAAGAGTGGGGACTGTCAGTATGGCCACCAGATGGCTGAGGAAGTAATTTGAAGGTGACCGTAGTGATACTGAGCAATGAGGTATGCAGCACTTTTTCTAGGATGAGTTCACAAACTTAATTATCTGACCTCATATTTTGTTTTATACATGCTGAATCTGAACTACCTGCAGGGCAGGGAGATCTCTCCTGAGCCCAGGAGTTTAAGGCTGCAGTGAGCTATGACGGTATCAGTGCACTCTAGCCAAAGCAACAGAGACTCTATCTAAAAAAAAAAAAAACACCAAGAATTCTTTCTTTGCTTTAATCCAGAACTCTTCCTTATAGCTTCTCAGGACTTAATGAAGGAAAAGTAATGTTAAAAGAGAAACAAAGTACAGGCAGTAACATATTATCCACTAAGAATATCCATTAATTACTGACACTTTTTGAGTACCTACTATGTCACAAGCACTATGTTAAGGGCTTGACAAGTATTATTTGCAGTCATCTCTCAATATCTGTAAGGAGTTGGTACCAGGACACCCACAGATACCAGTCTGTGGATCCTCAAGTCCCTGATACAATATGGCATAGTATTTGCATATAACCTATGCACATCATCCTGTGTACTTTATTTAGGCAGAGTCTCACTCTGTTGCCCACCCTAGAATGCCGTGGCATCAACCTAGCTCACAGCAACTTCAAACTCCTGGGTTTAAGCAATCCTCCTACCTCAGCCTCACAAGTAGCTGGGACTATAGGCAACCATCACACACGGCTAATTTTTTTATTTTTAGTCGAAATGGGGTCTCACTCTTGCCAGACTGGTCTTGAACTCTTGAGCTCAAGCAATCACCCACCTTGGCCTCCCAGAGTGCTAGGATTACAGACATGAGCCACCATGCCCAGCCTATCCTGTGTACTTTAAATCATCTCTAGATTACGTATACCTAATACAGTCTAAACCCTATGTAAATAGTTGTTACATAGTTTTTTGTATTTTTGTTTTAGTGTTGTTTTATATTTATGTTTACTATTTTTGATCCACGATTGGTTGAATCTATGGATACAGAACCCACAGATATGGAGGGCCAACTGTATTTTTTTTTTTTTTTTTTTGTAGAGACAGAGTCTCACTGTACGGCCCGCGGTAGAGTGCCGTGGCGTTACACGGCTCACAGCAACCTCTAACTCTTGGGCTTACGCGATTCTCTTGCCTCAGCCTCCCGAGTAGCTGGGACTACAGGCGCCCGCCACAACGCCCGGCTATTTTTTTGTTGCATTTTGGCCGGGGCTGGGTTTGAACCCGCCACCCTCGGCGTATGGGGCCGGTACCCTACTCACTGAGCCACAGGCGCCGCCCGGGCCAACTGTATTTTAAACTTAATAACAACCTTATGAACTCAGCGCCCATAGCTTAGTGGTTAGGGCTCCAGCCACATACCCCAGGGCTTATAGGTTCAAACCCAGCCTGGCCCTGCTAAACAACAATGACAACTACAATAACAACAACAAAAAATAGCCAGGTGTTGTGGCGGGTGCCTGTAGTCCCAGCTACTTGGGAGGCTGAGGCAAGAGAATCGAATAAGCCCAAGAGTTTGAGGTTGCTGTGAGCGGTGACGCCATGGCAATCTACCAAGGGCAACAGCGAGACTCTGTCTCAAAAAAAAAAAAAAAACTTATGACGTAAGTACGTCACTTTATTATGTCTATTCTACAAGTAAAGAAAGTAATTTCTAAGTGATGGATTAACCACCATCTGAACTATTTTCTGGGTAAGTCTAGAACCCTGATTCTTAACCACTGTTAAGTATAATCACGGTGGCGCCTGTGGCTCAAAGGGGTAGGGTGCTGGTCCCAAATACTTGAGGTGGCGGGTTCAAATCCAGCCCTGGCCAAAAACCACACACACAAAAAAAGGTATAATCACTTACAGAAGTTGAAAATAGGGAACAAATCACTGGAGCCAACCTCCCACTTCTATACATAACAATGCTTGTCAATGACATTTAACCCATTTGTGATCATCTTATAAATTTTCCAGGGAATATTCTATTTTCACATATGATTACACCAACATTTGGATAAAGGTTCTATTTAGTGCCCAAATCTAAAGACGCATTTTCTTCTAATCATAGAGAAGAGAGGAAGTTTCCATCAAAATGGAAACCCGAGTAGTAAAATTTAATGACTTTCTTTTTAAGGGCTTTTTAAGCTCAAAATGTTAATCTATATGCACATCAGGTGAAATGGGAAAGTGCTTCTTGCTTTTTTACTTGTGAAGATAACTCTGAAAGTCTATTTAATACTGTCCACTAGAAGAGGGGTAGATCTGACGGACCTTAGAAAGGCTTAAGGGCAAATGGTAACCAGGGTGGTACAGAACTGCCTAACTCAGTCTTCAACACAATTACATATTCAGAAATCTTTTCCAAGTAATCTGAGCTTTATATATCAATGATTAGAAAGTGCATGAGAAGAGATTTCCATTCAATACATACATCATCATTTTCATTAAGGATTTAGAAAATCTGTCACTTAAAGAGAGCCATGTGCGTGACAGATTCTTCCACTTCTGTACACACTTACACAATCAACCGTAATGACTCATAAACCACCATCCACCACCTAATTTTGTGTTTTGCAACTTGTTTTCCACTTTTCCCTCCTTTTAAAACTACACTATATAGGCCAGGCACAGTGGCTTGTATATATCGGTTATCCTAGCACTCTTTGGAGATGAAGGTGGGAGGATTACTTGAGGTAAGGAGTTCAAGATCAGCCTGAACAAGAGTGAGAGACCACCCTCCATCCCTGCTAAAAATAGAAAAATTAGCCAGGTGTTAATTGGCCATTGTGGCAGGTACCTATAGTCCCAGCTACTTGGAAGTCTGAGGCAGAAGGATCACTTGAACCCAGGAATTTGAGGTTGCTGTGAGCTAGGCTGATGCCACTGCACTCTAGCCTGGGATAACAGAGTAAGCCTCTGTCTCAAAAATCAAAAACAAAACAAAAAAAAACCCCAAACTATGTACATTAACAGTACATGGTGTTGCCCTCTTATCCTCAGGGGATACTTTCCAAGACCCTCAATGGATGCCAGAAACCATGGATAGTACCAAATCCTGTATACACTGTTTTTTCCTAAACGTACCCACCTATGATAAACTGTAACATATAAATTAGGCACCATAAGAGAGTAATAACAACAATAATAAAATAGGACAATTATAATAATTTGCTATAATAAAAGTTATGTGAATGTAGGCTCTCTCAAAATATCTTACTGTACTGTACTCACCTACTTTCAGACAGTGGCTGATAGGAAACTGAAATCACAGAAAGCAAAACCGCAGGTAAGAGAGGACAACCGGCGGGGTGCAGTGGCTCACACCTATGATCCCAGCACCGTGGGAGGCTAAAGCAGGAGTATCACTTGACTTGACGTCAGGAGTTCTGAGACCAGCACAAGCGAGAGTGAGACCCCCCACGCTACTAAAATAGAAAAGTTAGCTAGGCATTATGGCAGGTGGCCTGTAGTCCCAGCTACTCAAGGAGGCTGAGGCAGCAGACTCCACAAACCAAGGAATTTGAGGTTGCTGTGAGCTAGGCTGATGCCATGGCACTCTAGTCTGGGCAGTAGCAGAGTGAGACTCTGTCTCAAAAAAAAAAGAAAACGAAAGAAAGGAAAAATCAGGCCAGATACAGTGTGTAATCTCAGCACTGGGAGAGTAATCCCACCACTTGGGGGGCTGGGGCTGGTGGATCAGATGACAGACTGAGCTCAGAATTTGAGACCAAACCAACCCGAGCAAGAGTGAGACCCTGTCTCTTAAGAAAAGAAAAAAAAAAAATAGCCAGGCATTGTGGCGGGCACCTGTAGTCCCAGTTACTTGGGAGGCTGAGGCAAGAGAATTGTTTCAGTCCAAGAGTTTGAGGTTGCTGTAAACTGTGATGCCACAGCACTCTACCAAGGGCAACAAAGTGAAACTTGGAAAGAAGAGAGGAGAGGAGAGGGGAGGGGAGGAAGAGAGAGGGAGAGAGGGATAGAGAGAGAGAGAGAGAGAAAGAAAGGAAGGAAGGAAAAAAAGGAAAGGAAAGAAAGAAAAAAATCAGCTGGGCTTAGGGGCACCCACTTGTAGTCCCAGCTATTCAGGAGGCTGAGGCAGGAGGATCACTTGAACTCAGGAGTTTGAGGTTGCAATTAGCTATAATGAAGCCAGTATAATCTAGCCTGGGTGACAGAATGAGACTCTATCTCAAAAAAAAGAGGAGGACTACTGTATATAGAATTATGAGAAATGAACTTTAATAGCAAGAGTTTAGAATTTTTTGTAAAAACCCACAGTACATTTGGATGGTTTGCCTCCTACTTTTCCCAGGAAACCTCAAATGAATATGTAAAGTGTATTCTTTTAATAGAGGTAGAAAAAAACTTTTTTGCTTCTCACAATTTTAACAATTTTTAAACAAGGTATACTACATGAATAAGAGTCCATATAGCATTATTTGAAACCAAGCATTGGCTTCTTTTAAAAACAAAGATGACCAGCTAGGCGTGGTGGCTCACACCTGTAATCCTAGTACTCTGAGAGGCTGCGGCAGGAGGAATGCTTGAGCTCAGGAATTCCAGACCAGCCTGAGCAAGAATGAGATCCCGTCTCTAGTAAAAATAGAAAAACTAGCCTGGCATGGTGGTGGATGCCTGTAGTCCCAGCTACTTGTCTCAAAGACTCTGTCTCAAAAAAAAAAAAGGGTGACCAACCATATTTCAAAATGGAAAAAGTGTTCCTAAAATTTTCTCACCATTCACTTTTTACTAGAAATCACATAAATCCAGAAAACAACTGTAACAAGCAACAACAGTTTCTCTGACAGCTTTGCACGAACAGAGCCACATTTCCAAATGCTTTTCACTGTGATTCTTGCAACAAATTCCACCAGTACATTTTAGAACTTTTGCAAATTAGAATTACTTGTTCACCTCAATTCATCTCTGGTGAATGGCTGTGTGAAACTCTAAATTTAAGTACAACCGCATTACTGTTCTCTGGTTTGTCTAGAATAATTCTTGGATTCATGGCAAAGCCAAGCTAAATGACACTGCAAAGAAACCCTTTGTTTTCAAATAAATCAGTGCATGGCTTTAGATAATACTGTAAAGAATCTTATTCATGCAGTGTACCCTAATTAAAACTGGAAAAGTTAGGAACGACAACAGAAATTTCCACCTCTGTTGAAAGAATAATCTTTATTTGAAGGTTTTTTTCTATATTAATTTAATAGAACCATAGAATTTTTGAGGTGGAAGAAACTTTGAGTAATTTATAGTAAAAGAAAATAAAGGCACTTGTTAAGGGTTACTTAAATTAGTGACAGATCTAATAACAGAACCCAGGCCTTCTAAATTCCCTAGCCAAGGCTATTAAATGTTATAAAACATTATGAACAGGTTAAAAATCAGCCAACATTTACCAAGAGTCCACTTCGTGCCCTTCATCATCCCAAGCATTTTCAATATCCATTGTCTCTTTCCTAAATCATTTCATAAAATTGGAAAAGAATTATTTAAACAATCACATTCATTCCTTTGGAGTTCAGTGTTACAAACAGAGCCTTTTGCCACATGATCAAAAGAGAAAAAGATAATTCAATTACTACAATAATTACTCTATTGAAGACGTTGTGTTCCAATAACACAATTCACTCCCAGAGTTGAAATGATTTAGAAAGCCTAAGAATGCATTTCCAGGTACTGGTCTCTTTGCAAAGATTTGTAAAGATTTCAGGCTCGGTGACTGTGGCTCAAGCGGCTAAGGCGCCAGCCACATACACCTAAGCTGGCAGGTTCAAATCCAGCCCGGGCCCACCAAACAACAATGACGGCTGCAACCAAAATATAGCCCGGCGTTGTGGTGGATACCTGTAATCCCAGCTACTTGTGAGGCGGAGGCAGGAGAATCGCTTCAGCCCAGGAGTTGGAGGTTGCTGTGGGCTGTAATGCCATGGAACTCTACCCAGGGTGACAGCTTGAGGCTCTGTCTCAAAAAAAAAAAAATATTTTGGCAGCTACTTTCTTCATTTACTTCTATACTTTTGTCCCCTATCACTTTTCTTGCTTGAGTCTTCTGTAGCTGCCACTTGTTACCCAATCTATACTTTCTCCTGAATTGCTATCCCTCTGATAATCCAGAAATTATGCAACATTTCCATGTGCCCTGCATGCCTTGTAGAATTTGTCCTCTACATTCTGACCCATATCCTTTACCAGCTGGAGCCAAACATCCCTCCAAAATGGTCATTATTATACGACAGAATTCATTAAATGAAGAGATCACTTTACTGCAGATACAGCTTTAAAAAGCATTAAAATGTGGATATTTGCTTTGTTTATAATTTCAAAACAATAGTTTATTTTTCAAATACAGAATAAGTTTTATATGTGCTATAAGGCAAAGTCAAATTATATTATTTTCACATAGTTCATGTCACTAAAATGTCCAAGTATTTTTAAATGAGGAAAAGAATTTACTGGTATTCATGTATTTGTACATTTTAAACTGCTTCAACTAACTAGATCTCACATGGCCTTTATACCACTATAAATTTTCATATATCTAATTCATAGAATTCTTCGGTGCAAATCAAATAATATCACAATGAGAAACAAAAAATGGCTCGGCGCCTATAGCTCAAGCAGCTAAGGTGCCAGCCACATACAACAGAGTTGGCAGGTTCAAATCCAGCCCGGGCCTGCCAAACAATGACAACTACAACCAAAAAAATAGCCGGGCATTGTGGCCGGCACCTGTAGTCACAGCTACTTGGGAGGCTGAGGCAAGAGAATCACTTGAGCCCAGGAGTTGGAGGCTGCTGTGAGCTGTAACGCCATAGCACTCTACTAAGGACGATAAAGTTAAAAAAAAAAAAAGAAAAAGTTGCTCAGCCCGAGAAAAAGACCAATTTCAACATAACTATTATTCCTAGCAAATAAGTTGATCAAAATATGAATGTTAATTTGAGATGGATATCAATAGTGTCTGGAAAAAAGTTCCAGTGCATTGGGGGGGTCCCTGTGTCTCAAAGGAGTAGGGCGCTGGCCCCATATGCTGCAGGTGGTGGGTTCAATCCCAGCCCTGGGCAAAAACTGCAAAAAAAAAAAAAAAAAAAAAATTCCAGTGCATTTTACTAGTAAATCCTATCACACAGAAACAAAGAATCATGGATCTGAGAAATTAGCAATGCAGCTACATTTAAATTTTAATATCTAAACATAAATAATCTTCAGATGTAATTTTCTTAATAGCACACTAAAACAACATAAGTTGCATTAAGTCTTTTTATCTTGATAGTAAATTTTCATATTTATACTAATATGAAATATTAAAATAGTGCTTTAAAAAGAATTTAGGGAACAACTAGGCAGAAGATCAAAGGAAAAGGAAGATATGAACCTAATGGACATCTATAGGACATTCCACCCAAAAGCAGCAGAATATATACATATTCTTCTTCTTTTTTTTTTTTGTAGAGAGAGTCTCACTTTATCACCCTCAGTAGAGTGCTGTGGCATCACACAGCTCACAGCAACCTCCAACTCCCAGGCTTAGGCGATTCTGGGACTACAGGTGCCCGCCACAACGCCCGGCTATTTTTTTTGTTGTTGCAGTTTGGCCAGGGCCGGGTTTAAACCCACCACCCTCGGTATATGGGGCCGGCGCCCTGCTCACTGAGCCACAGGCGCCGCCCTTTTTTGACATTTTTTTAAGAGACAGAGTCTCACTTTATCACCTTCAGTAGAGTGCTATGACATCACAGCTCACAGCAACCTCCAACTCCTGGGCTTAGGCGATTCTCCCACCTCAGCCTCCCGAGCAGCTGGGACCACAGGTGCCTGCCACAATGCCCGGCCACTTTCTTTTGTTGCAATTTTTGGCCGGAGCTGGGTTTGAACCCACCACCCTCGGTATATGGGGCCGGTGCTCACTCACTGAGCCACAGGCACTGCCCTAATCAAGGGTTTAAAGACCAAATTATAAGGGAAATTAAAAAATACTTTCAGATGAATGAAAATGAAAATACAACATATCAAAACTTGTGATATGCAGCTCATGTAGTATTTAGAGGGAAATTTATAATTGTAAGTACTTACATAGTATTTAAAAAGATCTCAAATCAACAGCCTAATTTTCCATCTTGAGAAACTAAAAAAGAAGAGGAAGCTAAACCCCAAACAAAATCAATGAAGGAAATAACAATAATTACATCATAAATCAATGACATAGGGAAGAAAAAAAAACAAAAAAGTCAATAAAACTTTAAGTTGGTTCTTTGGGGAAAAGATCAACTTTTAGATAATATATTACTAAAATCAGGAATGAAAAAGGGAAAATTGCTACCAACCTCACAGAAGTAAACATGATTTTAAGAGAACATTTTTTTATGAGAAAATTTTGAATAACTGCACACCAACAAATTGGATAACCTGAATGAAATGAACAAATTCATAGAAAGAAACAAGCTATTTTTATTTATTTATTTATTTTTTTGAGACAGAGTCTCAATTTGTCGCCCTGGGTAGAGTGCTGTTACATCATAGCTCACAGCAACCTCAAACTTGGGCTCAAATGATCCTCTTGCCTCCGTTTTTTTATTTTTGAGTAGAGACAGGGGTCTTGCTTTTGCTCAGGCTGGTCTCGAACTCATGACCTCAAGCAATCCACTCACCTCGGCCTCCCAGAGTGCTAGGATTACAGGCGTGAACCACGTCACCAGTTTACAAACTATTAAAATAACTCAAGAAGGAATAGGAAATCTGAATAGATACACAACAAAGAAAGATGGCATTAGGGCGGCGCCTGTGGCTCAGTGAGCAGGGCGCCGGCCCCATATGCCGAGGGTGACGGGTTCAAACCCAGCCCCGGCCAAACTGCAACAAAAAAATAGCCGGGCGTTGTAGCAGGCGCCTGTAGTCCCAGCTGCTCGGGAAGCTGAGGCAAGAGAATCGCGTAAACCCAAGAGTTAGAGGTTGCTGTGAGCCGTGTGACGCCACGGCACTCTACCGAGGGCGGTACAGTGACTCAGTCTCTACAAAAAAAAAAAAAAAAGAGTTAAAGAAAGATGGCATTAGTAATCAAAAAAACTTCCCATAAAGATAAGCCCAGATAGGGCGGCGCCTGTGGCTCAGTGAGTAGGGCGCCAGCCCCATATGCCGAGGGTGGCGGGTTCGGATTCAGCCCTGGCCAAACTGCAACAGAAAAATAGCCCGGCGTTGTGGTGGGCGCCTGTAGTCCCAGCTGCTCGGGAGGCTGAGGCAAGAGAATCGCATAAGCCCAAGAGTTAAGAGGTTGCTGTGAGCCGTGTGATGCCAGGGCACTCTACCCGAGGGCAGTACAGTGAGACTCTGTCTCTACAAAAAAAAAAAAAGATAAGCCCAGATACATATGGCTTCATTGGTAAATGCTATCAAATGTTTTAAAAAGAATACCAACTCTTCACAAAATCTTCCCCCCAAAAAAGAACAGGAGGGAACACTTTCCAACTCATTCAATGACGCCAGTATTACCCTGACACTGGAACCAGGTGAAATATCATGAGAAAGGAAAATTACAGACCAAAATAGATACAAAAATCCTCATAAAAACACCAGTAAATCAAATCCAGGAACATATAAAAAGGATCGTATACCATGACCAAATGTGATAGACTCCAGAAATTTAAGATTTATTTAACATCTATAAATCAATCACTGTAATATACTATATTTAAGGGAAACAAAACCACATGATCATCTCAACAGATAAGAAGAGTCACGTGACAAAATCCAGCACCCTTAATGATAAAAACATTCAACAAATTAGGAATAGAAGGGAATTTCCTCAAGCTAATAAAGGGCATGTAGGAAAAACCCACAACTGACATCATACACAGTATAATGGTGAAAATCTCATTAGACACAAGAAAAAATAAATAAATAAAAGACATATAACGTGGCAAAGGAAGAATGAATTAATAAATTGTGGCATATGTATATAATGGAATACTATTCAGCCATAAAAAGATGAAGACTTTACATCTTCTGTATTAATCTGGGTGGAGTTGAAGAACATTCTCCTTAGTCAAGTATCACAAGAATGGAAAAGAAAGTATCTCAATACTAACACTAAGAAAGTTCTCAGTACTAATACTAAGAAAGTTCTCAATACTAATATGAAACCAGTAGGTAAACAACTACACCCTCACACGAGAGAAAAACACAATGAAATTGTGCTCACTTTGGCAGTACATATACTAAAATTGGAATGATACAGAGAAGATTAGCATGGCCCCTGTACAAGGATGACATACAAATTTAAGAAGCACTCCATATTAAAAAAAAAAAAAAACCTCAATGAAATTTAAGTGGAGGAGGAGGGAAGGAAGGGGAGAAGCAGAGGACTAAGGAGGATTGCTAAGTTCTCACCTAATGGGCACAGTGTAAGGGTACATAGCACACCTCCGGGTGAGGTGCTCAATTACAACTTGGACTTTACCTAACAAACACAAACAATGTAACCTAATCATTTGTACCTTCATATTAATCTGAAATTTTTTCAAAGTTAATAGAATTTGACAAAGGAAAAAGGTAAAACTATCCGCAGATGACTTTACCTTGAAAATCCTAAGGAATTTGCCAAAAAATTATTCTGAATAAATAAGCTCAGCAATGTTAAAGAATAAGAGATCAACATTAAAAAATCAATTATATTTCCATACAGTAGTGATGAGCAAATATTAAATGAATTAAGAAAACAATTCTAGGTTCGGCACCTGTAGCTCAGCAGCTAGGATGCCAGCCACATACACCTAGGCTGGTGGGTTCGAACCCAGCCCAGACCTGCCAAACAACAATAACAACTAAAACAAAAAAATAGCCGGTTGTTGTGGTGGGCACCTGTAGTCCCAGCTACTTGGGAGGCTGAGGCAAGAGAATAGCTTAAGCCCAAGAGTTTGAGGTTGCTGTGAGCTATGATGCCATGACACTCTACTGAGGGCAACATAAAACAATTCTATTTACAATAGCATCAAAAAGTATAACATACTTAGGACTTCATTTTAAGAGACAGTCTCACTTTGTTGCCCTTGGTATCGAGTCCCATGGCATCACAGCACACAGCAACCTCCAGCTCTTGGGCTTAGGCGATTCTCTTGCCTCAGCCTCCCGAGTAGCTGGGACTACAGGCGCCGGCCACAACACCCAGCTATCTTTTGTTGCAGTTTGGCTGGGGCCAAGTTCAAACCCACCACCCTCGGTATATGGGGCCAGCGCCCTACTCACTGAGCCACAAGCACTGCCCAGGACTACATTTTACCAAAATGTAAGCCATAACTGAAAACTACAAAACATTTTTGAAAGAAATTAAAGAACTTAATAATTAGAAAGACAACACATGTTCATGGATCAAAAGATTAAATATTGTTAAGATGATAATACTCTTCAAACTGATCTACAAAAATATAATCTCTATCAAAACCCCAGTTGCCTTTTTTTTTTTGATAAACTGACATGCTGATCTAAAATTCACATGGAAACATAACAGACCCAAAATAGTCAAAGAAGAAGAAAGTTGGAAATCAGACCTCTTGATTTCAAAACAGCTAGTTTTTCTATTTTTAGCTTTTTTTTTTTTTTTTTTTAAGAGATGGTGGGATCTTACTCTTGCTCAGGCTGGTCTCAAACCAGTGAGCTCAGGCAATCCACTTGCCTCCTGCCTCCCAAAGTGCTAGGATTACAGGCATGAGCCTGAGCCATGGTGCCATGCTACACAATCAAGTTTTTTTTTTGTAGAGACAGAGTCTCACTGTACCGCCATCGGGTAGAGTGCCGTGGCATCACACGGCTCACAGCAACCTCTAACTCTTGGGCTTACGTGATTCTCTTGCCTCAGCCTCCGGAGCAGCTGGGACTACAGGCGCGCGCCACAACACCCGGCTATTTTTCTGTTGCAGTTTGGCCGGGGCTGGGTCCGAACCCGCCACCCTCGGCATATGTGGCCGGCGCCCTACTCACTGAGCCACAGGCGCCGCCCCACAATCAAGTTTTAAATGTAGAATTTTAAGTCCTTTTAGGCACGAAATACACAGTTAAAATATTTGCAGTCACATTTGTTATTGAAATCTGGCATAAGTTTCTAGATTAAAACATTAAAGTGATTTCACAATAATACAGTAAAAACAAAAAGCTGGTCTTCAAACTCACTTAACCACTGCCTCATCAGTAGATGGATAACCTGGGTTATTTGTAAATCAATTCTGCCTGGTGCCCCTGATGAGGGGCTTTGAGACGAGTCATTAACACAATGACTGATAAAGCCAGGGAGACCTGCTAAACCAGGGAGACCTCCTGATAAAGCTAGGGAGACCTGCTCAGAACAGCTCTGCCCTGTGTTGGCCACAGACAACAACCTTCTTTTTTTTTTTTTGTAGAGACAGAGTCTCACTTTATGGCCCTCAGTAGAGTGCCATGGCATCACACAGCTCACAGCAACCTCCAACTCCTGGGCTTAAGCGATTCTCTTGCCTCAGCCTCCCGAGTAGCTGGGACTATAGGCGTCCACCACAACACCCGGCTATTTTTTTTTCTTTTTTTGGTTGCAGTTCAGCCGGAGCTGAGCCACAGGCGCCGCCCAACAACCTTCTAAGAAATCAAGCTCACTTTGCTCATCTGTAAAATAAAACTACCTACCCACCTGCAGAGTTATCATGAGTATTTAATGAAATAATGTCTTTAACTAGCAAATGGTAAGAACTCAATAAATGTTAGTTCCTTTCTCTTTGCTCTCTGCAAGGTAAAATACAGATCTCAAGCAACAATCCTAATGAAATAAAATACTTGGATTAGGGCATATAACTTGAAAAGGGCAGAATTATCTAAATACTAAAAATAAACCAACTTTTATTTCCTAAAAGCACCAAACTCATATAATCTTAGGTAGATAAATAATAACCATGATGGTAAGATATACGTTACTGTGGGAGAAAAAATTCACTAACTTTGAACTAATTATGTTAGTATTATCTAATAGTTTTATTAGGAAACTGAGTATTCAATTGGCAAAATATAGCAGATAATTTCAGTTAAATGTTTCTTCCAATAAGCCAACAATAACTGAAAGGTTAGCCATATTTGTAGTATCAGAATTTCCTAATGGAAGGCTTCATAATGGATCTTTGTCACAGCATTTAAGAGAACTGAAGGGGAACAAAGCCTTGGCAAGGTGCCTACAGACTACTACTAATCCTTTGAGACTAGACTACAGGTGTAGTCTTAAAAAAAAAAAAACTAAAACAGTAACTTTACTAAAGATTTATATGGAAAAAGGACAGTATATGCCTGTACATAGATGATTGATAGATAGATAGGATTTAATAAAAAAAAATAGACAGATATATCTACTTTTAAAAAATCAGAGAACTCAGGAGCATGATTTTTAAAATTATTTTGACATTGGTTACATATTCACATGGTTCAAAAAACAAAGAAATAGAAAACGTGAAAGTCTGCTTCCCACGTATCTCCATCCATATAGTTCTCATCCCCCAACCCCAAATAGATAAAAATGTTAATTTCTTATGTACCCTTCTAGAGTCTCTGTAGGTATCACAAGCAAAGCAAAACATATTCTTATTTTTTCCTTGTCTTTTCACATACAGGTAGCATTTTTTTTTTTTTTTTTTGTAGAGACAGGGTCTCACTTTATGGCCCTTGGTAGAGTGCCGTGGCCTCACACAGCTCACAGCAACCTCCAACTCCTGGGCTTAAGCGATTCTCTTGCCTCAGCCTCCCGAGTAGCTGGGACTACAGGCGCCCGCCACAACACCCGGCTATTTCTTTGTTGCAGTTTGGCCGGGGCCGGGTTTGAACCCGCCACCCTCGGTATATGGGGCCGGCGCCTTACCGACTGAGCCACAGGCGCCGCCCTACAGGTAGCATTTTAAGATAACATTCTGCATCTCACCAACAAATTTTTATTCCTAAAATACAGCAGTAAGTAAGTTCAATGGGAGAGGGACTTTTATTTACACTTAAGGGGACCTTTAAAAGGGGTAACAGAAATAAATGAGTTTAATGTTAGTGGGAGTCAGAAATAAGAGAAATCTAAAAGGAGACAATATTTAAGGGATAAAAAGGATGTAGTCTATCTTAAAAATCTTTAAAACTCTTCTCTGCTAAAACAATGGAGTGCCTTATGTTTCATTAATTAAAAATCCCTTATAGACAAAAAACTAAACTAACTATTAGGGAGAGGAGAGAGTAAAACAAAAAGAGATTAATTAGAAAAGAGAAAAGTTCTCATGTCAAAAGAGACTAAACTGGAAACTCTGTATGACTATACACATTTAGAATTACTTATGTATCCTTTTAGGGTCTTAAATTCAGTATGAATTATTTTTCATTATAGCAAAGTCTTACTTCTGAATATTTATTAATGATGGTCCCAGTTCAAAAGAGCAAGTAATATACTACTTTCGTGTTTAAGCCATCATCAATTTTAGCACCATGTTGTTGGGATTCTGAATAAAAACATTTTTTGGAAGCCTTTTTCATTAATGCTTCTGAAAGAACAGGCCTCTACTTTCAGGGCAGCTTAAATAGCTATTGTCTTGGTGGGAAGCGGCTTATAATGTCTGGCCCAAGCACCTTCGCAGGTCAGCTGAAGTTGGTATGTAGTCGTTACCTAGACCTGATCCACCTCCACTTCTTGTATCTCCAGCAGAGTCCCAGCGCTTGTTTCCTTTCTAACTCCCAAGCATCTGATCCAACTCTCAGCTGTGCATATCTCTTCTGATAAAAATCTGGAAAGAAGGTGTTTGGAATCTTGGCATACCACTTTCCAAACAGTGCTAACCTTTGGTCTAAGATACTCTCTTAGTCTTCACCTTACTTGAAAACAAAAAGATTGTTTTTAAGCCAGATAATAAGATCTTTGGATGTATTTTCTTTTTTTTTTTTTTTGTAGAGACAGTGTCACTTTATGGCCCTCAGTAGAGTGCCATGGCATCACACAGCTCACAGCAACCTCCAACTCCTGGGCTTAAGCGATTCTCTTGCCTCAGCCTCCCAAGTAGCTGGGACTACAGGCGCCCGCCACAACGCCCGGCTATTTTTTGGTTGCAGTTCAGCCGGGGCCGGGTTTGAACCCGCCACCCTCGGTATATGGGGCCGGCACCTTACCAACTGAGCCACAGGCGCCGCCACTGGATGTATTTTCTTTTTTTTTTCTTTTTGCAGTTTGCAGTTTGCAGTTTCTGGCCGGGGCTGGGTTTGAACCCACCACCTCCGGCATATGGGGCTGGCGCCCTACTCCTTTGA
Source organism: Nycticebus coucang (assembly GCF_027406575.1). Classification (NCBI taxonomy): domain Eukaryota; kingdom Metazoa; phylum Chordata; class Mammalia; order Primates; family Lorisidae; genus Nycticebus; species Nycticebus coucang. The sequence continues at coordinate 17,274,250 of NC_069792.1, read as the reverse complement.
GCCACAGGTGCCGCCCTGGATGTATTTTCTTAAGGGAACAGTTGTCATAGCTGGGAGCTAGCGTTCAAGATCAGAAACACTCTAAAGGGTATCCCACCATACGTGGGGGAAATGGGAAATTATGGCTAATATTCATTATAATTGTTTACAAAATATTTACAAAATATTCTCTACATGATGGCCACCTCTTTGTAAAATTTTGTAATGAATATTCTGTAAATAAAGATAACATTTAGCTGCAATTTCGCATGTCCCTTTGTATGGTGACTTTGGGACACCCTGTATTCAACCCATAACATCTTCAATAGGGAGGGAAAATGGCACAAAACAGTGCTGTTGCAATGACATGAACAAAGAAAATTATAAATAGTTTTAAAGGAAACTTTCCTTAAGCTTAAGGAAAAACAGCTTATTTTGAGAAGAAGAGGTGAGTGGAGACTTTTGTGGATCTTTTGAAAGCAATTACTAGGTATTCTCAAAGGCTTTGAAGGTTAAAACCACAAGTTCTTGAAAATGTCTACCTTTCCTCCCAAAATAAAAACTTTCCTTTTCCTTATTAAAGGCCTGTTCTGAAATATATCATGACTAGTGTCTTTTTTGATCCTGAGATCAAGAAAGTGAGATAGAGAAAAGACAGAGAAATGTTCTTGATACAATAGTTGAAAGAAGGGCGGCGCCTGTGGCTCAGTTGAGTAGGGCGCCAGCCCCATATGCCGAGGGTAGAGGGTTCAAACCCAGCCCCGGCCAAACTGCAACAACAACAACAAAAAATAGCCGGGCGTTGTGGCGGGCGCCTGTAGTCCCAGCTGCTCCGGAGGCTGAGGCAAGAGAATCGCGTAAGCCCAAGAGTTAGAGGTTGCTGTGAGCCGTGTGACGCCACGGCACTCTACCCGAGGGCAGTACAGTGAGACTCTGTCTCTACAAAAAAAAAAAAAAAAAAGAGTTGAAAGAAGAGGAAAAAGGGTTTAAAAGGAAATACTATTGGCTAGGCTCCGTGACTTGACCGGGTGTGGTGGCTCATGTCTGTAATCCCAGCCCTCTGGGAGGCTGAGGTGGATGGATTGCTTGAGCTCAGGAGTAATAAACCAGCCCGAGCAAGAGCAAGACCCTATCTGTAAAAATAGTCGGGCATTGTGGTGGGTGCCTGTAGTCCCAGATACTCAGGAGACTGAGGCAAGAGGATTGCTTGAGTCCAAGAGTCTGAGGTTGCTGTGAGCTATGATGCCAGGACACTCTACTGAAGGCAACAAAGTGAGACTCTGTCTCTAAATGAATGAATAAGTGAAAAGGAGATACTGTAATTCCAGCTACCACAGAGGCTAAGCTGGGAGGATTGCTTGAGGCCAGGAGTTCCAGATCAGCCTGGATAACACAGCGAAGCCTATGCTCAAAAAAGACTAAACTCTCAGAAAGGAGGGGATGTCTCAGAAGGGGACAAGAGGCAAGTTCCAGCTATAGCTTGTGCATTTGCACCCTGAGAGAAGAAAGGGGATGGATAGTTTGTGTAATCACACGTTGAGAGAAAGGGGGTGGAGAGATGTAATGCTTTCTGGAAAAACTGGTGGCGTTAGTATGTAAGAGGAAGTTCTGTACATGAAATTATACAAAGTCAAATGTTATTAACTCTGCATCCTATAATATAATAGGATGGCAGGAAACTTCAAAATCACCTATTCCTATGATTGGTGAATCACACTGTTAAATCAAGTATGTTTCAAACAATATTATTTCAAAACATCCAAATTCAGCTGTTCTAATTTTTTTTTTTTTTTTTTTGAGAAGGAGTCTCACTCTGTCACCCTAGGAAGAGTGCCCTGGTGTCATAGCTCACAGTAACCTCAAATTTTTGGGCTCAAGCGATCCTCTTGCCTCAGCCTCCCAAGTAGCTGGGACTCCAGTGCCCACCACAATGCCCAACTAGTTTTCCTATTTTTAGTAGAGATGGAGTCTTGCTCTTGCTCAGGTTGGTCTCCAACTCCTGAGCTCAAGCAATTCACCCACCTTGACCTCCCAGAGTGCTAAGATTACAGACATGAGCCACCACACCCAGCCCCAGCTGTTCTAATTTCTAACTGAACTTTGGTTCAAGTCCATTATTTCTGCTTCTCCTTTCGTGATTACTATCAATTTCTCTTCTTAAATATCTTGTGTTTAAGATATACTTAAAATACAAATATGGACTGATTTCCATTAGAAGGATATGCATTTTGGCTTGGCACCTGTAGCTCAAGCGGCTAAGGTGCCAGCCACATAGACCAGAGGTGGCAGGTTCAAATCCAGCCCAGACCTGCCAAACAACGACAACTGCAACCAAAAAATAGCCGGGCATTGTGGTGGGCGCCTGTAGTCCCAGCTACTTGGTAGGCTGAGGCAAGAGAATCGCTTAAGCCCAAGAGTTGGAGGTTGCTGTGAGCTGTGATGCCACATGACAGCTTGAGGCTCTGTCTCAAAAAAAAAAAAAAAGAAGGATATGCATTTTATGTTGATTTGCATGGATTTGTCAATCAATCCACACACTCTTACTTCATCCCCCTTTTCAGCAGTAGTATAAATTTCCAAGAGTGTTACCCAGGTTTGGGGTATGGCAGGTGGCCAGGAAACACTGAAATTACTGGTTCAAAGGTACACAGAATCTATGACGCTGGTTGGCTATATAAGCATGATTCCCTAACCAACAAAGCAACCTTGTATAAGAAAATGTTTTTTCAAGCATTTTTTTTTTTAGTTTTTATTTATTTATTTATTTTTTACTTTTATTTTTTGAGACGGAGTCTTAAGCTGTCACCCTGGATAGAGTGCTGTGGCATCACAACTCACAGCATTTTGTTCTAGCTGGGTCAGGCTGCGTTTGAACCCGCCAGCCTCCATGTACGTGGCCAGCACCCTATCCACTGAACCACGGGCGCCCCCAAGAGAATTTTGTTAATGGCATTGAAAATACACACACACACCCAAGTCCAGAAGGATATGCTCTAAAATGCTAACAACAGTTATTAATGTGGATAGGTTTACTGGTGGTTTTTTTTTTTTACTATTTTTCTTCTCTGTTTCTCTAAAAAATGTAATTGTACAAGACCACTCTGGCTCAACTTCCACATTACAAAGGTGTGAGTTGTTTTCAGTTGCCATGGACCCCCAGGTTGAAGGTCATATAACCTGGGCATGCCCACATGAACCAAGCAAAGACTCTGGGTGTATCCTAAGTACTCTGAGCAGGGACTGAATTAAGGAGTGGCCAGGAGAGTGCTCACACCTGTAATTCTAGCATTCTGGGTGGCCAATGTAAGAAGATTGCTTGAGGCGGCACCTGTGGCTCAATGAGTAGGGCGCTGGCCACATATGCCAAGGGTGGCGGGTTCAAACCCAGCCTCGGCTAAACTGCAACAACAACAACAAAAAAATAGCCGGGCGTTGTGGTGGGCGCCTGTAATCCCAGCTGCTCGGGAGGCTGAGGCAAGAGAATCGCATAAGCCCAAGAGTTAGAGGTTGCTGTGAGCCGTGTGACGCCATGGCACTCTACCCGAGGGCGGTACAGTGAGACTCTGTCTCTACAAAAAAAAAAAAAAGAAGAAGATTGCTTGAGCTCCGGAGTTCAAGACCAGCCTTGCCTCGATACCCGTAGCACAATGGTTATGGTGCCAGCCACATACGCCGAAGGTGGCCAGTTTGGACCCAGCACTGGCCAGCTAAAACAACAGCTAAACAGCTGCAATGGTACATTTCATTTTTTTTTTTTTTTTGCAGAGACAGAGTCTCACTTTATGGCCCTCGGTAGAGTGCCATGGCGTCACAGCTCATAGCAACCTCCAACTCCTGGGCTCAGGCAATTCTCTTGTCTCAGCCTCCCAAGTAGCTGGGACTATAGGTGCCTGCACAATGCCTGGCTATTTTTTTGTTGCAGTTTGGCCAGGGCCAGGTTTGAACCCGCCATCCTCGGTATATAGGGCCAGCGCCATACCCACTGAGCCACAGGCACCGCCCAAGAAAGACCCTGTTTCAAAAAAAGAAAAAAAAATAGAAAATGGATATTCAGCTATAAAGTAGACTACTACACAGCTACCAAAACTAATGACGTAGATCTGTAGAAGTCTATGATAATAGTGTTAAATAAAAAAGGGCCCAGCATGGTGGGTGGCTTTTGCCTATAATCTCAGCACTTTGTGAAGCCAAGGTGGGAGGCCCGGAGTTTGAGACTAGCCTGGGCAACACAGGGAAATCCTGTCTCTACAAAGGTAAAAAAAATTAGTCAGATGTGGTGGCGTATCCCAATACTCCCAGCTACTCCAGCCACTGAGGGGGAAGAAGCCCTTGAATCCAGGATTTCAAGGTTACAGTAAGCTATGATCCTGCCACTACACTGCACTCCAGCCTGGACAACAAAGCGAGACCTTTTCTAAAAAGAGAGAGAGAGGCTTGGCACCTGTAGCACAGTGGTTACAGTGCCAGCACATACACCAAAGGTAGTGGGTTCGAACCTGGCCCGGGCCAGCTAACCACCAATGACAACTGCAAAAAAAATAACTGGGCATTGTGGCGGGCACCTGTAGTCCCAGCTACTTGGGAGGCTGAGGCAAGAGAATTGCTTGAGCCCAAGAGTTTGAGGTTGCTGTGAGCTGTGATGCCCAAGAGTTTGAGGTTGCTGTGAGCTGTGATGCCATAGCACTCTATCGAGGGCAACATAGTGAGACTCTATCTCAAAAAAAAAAAAAAAGGAGAGAGAGAGAACAAACTAAAATAAAAAAATAGGGAAAAGGAGCTAAAAGGATGCATATGTTTTCTTGGGAAACTAAGGATATGATTCCAAAATTCCCTTTGAGCTGGTAACATATGATGTACATATGCATTAGAATATATAGTCTAGGGCGGCACCTGTGGCTCAGTCGGTAAGGCCCCGGCCCCATATACCGAGGGTGGCGGGTTCAAACCCGGCCCCAGCCAAAACTGCAACCAAAAAATAGCCAGGCGTTATGGGGGGCGCCTGTAGTCCCAGCTACTCGGGAGGCTGAGGCAAGAGAATCGCTTAAGCCCAGGAGTTGGAGGTTGCTGTGAGCTGTGTGAGGCCACAGCACACTACTGAGGGCCATAAAGTGACACTCTGTCTCTACAAAAGAAAAAAAAAAAGAATATATAGTCTATACTGGTCCTACATGTTTTTCTGCATGTACAGATGTTGAGTTGGAAATTAGATCATTTTAAGTTACCTTTGTCTATTTTTAGTAAAAATGGGGAGGTAAATAACTAGAATAATAAAGTTCCTTCTCATTTTCAAACTCATGAAGTGCCATTATATTTAACAGTTCATTTAGCAGTCTGCAGACTGGCTAATCCATCGGGGAGTCCCATTTTTGTATATGAATATATTATATATGAAATCCATTTTACTCATAAAAGAAAAAACGTTTGACTCTGACTGGTTTAGCAAATACATCAAGAACCTGAACTGAAGCAATCATCCGTATCATGTTCATGTGTAATTTCTTCAAAAACACAGAACAGTGAAAAGAATGACATTATTATCTTAACATGATAGGCATTTTCATAAAAGAATAAGCCTTGGCCGGGCATGGTGGCTCATGCTTGTAATCCCAGCACTCTGGGAGGTCAAGGCAGGAAGATCTCTCGGAGCTCAAAACTTCAAGACCAGCCTGAATGAGAGTGAGACTCCATTTGGGCATTGTGGCCAGGGCTCATAATCAAAGCTACTTAGGAGGCTGAGGCAGCAGGATCACTTGGACCCAGGAGTTTGAGGTTGCTATGGGCTATGATAGCACACACACTCTAGCCTGGGCAAAAAGAGTGAGACTCAGCCTCAGAAAAAGAAGAGCAAACCTTTAAAAAGATACAAAATCCGGGCCCTTACTCAACCAAAAGCCTTATTCTCAATTTAAAAGCCACTCAACCACCTCTCTACATTTTCATTAGGCACAAACTCACTTCGTGGCCTGAAGAAAGAACTCTCTATAAGAACACTTCTACATTTGGTGGTACAAAGGCACTCTGCTCCTCAAGATCATATCATGTCAACAGATGTTTCCAGTCCTTCTCAGACTTTGATCCCACATAGTATAGGTCTTTCCTAATGCATGGCCCTATCAGGGGAAGCAGAGCTGCACTGCTTAGGAATCCTGCCCTGTAAGATCTCATGACCTCTCTTCTTTCACCCACATATCTGTTTCCCATTTTACATATAATTTCCCTTTTGTCTTCTCATTTCTTTCACTTACCCCCAAGCACACCCAAGGAGAAGAGATTTTAGTTTTAAATAATATAACAGAGGCTATAAGGAGATGAAATTAGGCAGGTTTTCAGGACCAGAGGAAAACAGAAAGGAACGGAGAGATTGGACAACAGCAAGGATACTCCCCACTACCCTAATTCCCCGTGAAAGCCCTCAGGCACAGGTTCAGATAGGCAACATAGTTTTATTGCATGGTGCTTTGAATTGACCTTCAAAGTGTGATTTCTGCATTGTCTTCCTCACCAATGACAACTCAAAGGTAGTACTAAGTGAAAACTACTTCGACATGAACAAGATGTGAATTGGCACTTCTTAGATTACCACTTTTCTGCATGAAACGGGAGTGGGAAGTGAAATGAGAGCAAAGGCTCCCTCATAAAGAATGGACTAGGTAAAGGAAAATAGAGATGTTGGGTCTCTTGAAATAATGTGAGAGCTGTTTCTGTCAGGAATAACATGTTACATAATTTGGGTTTCATGAATCAGCAGTTTAGTCAGTCATTTACATGAATTAAAAAAAGAGAGAGAGAAAACATGAGGATTGGAAAAGGTAAAGTGGTTTCTGAAACAAGGCAGGTTTCAAAAGTATTTTATTCTGCTCCCACACAGAAGAACATTGACAGGCAGATGACTCAGTCTAGCTTCATTATGGGTTTCTTATCACCTAAGATCCCTCACGGGAAAGGCCATCTTATCTGTCATTTCTGCCTGATAGCCCTTCTCAAGTCCTCCCACCAGGTAATGACCATATTTTCCTTTCTAACTGAAGGTTATCCATCTGGAAATCACATACTATAGGATACAGAGAATTATGCTTAAAGAATAAAAATAATTGAGGATTTTTTTGTTTGTTTATTTTTTTAAAGACCCTTTATGCTAAGATAATTGCAACATTTCAAAAAAAACACAGTTGGGCGGTGCCTGTAGCTCAGTGGGTAGGACGCCAGCCCCATATACCCAGGGTGGAGGGTTTGAACCCAGCCCCGGCCAAACTGCAACAAAAAATAGCTGGCGTTGTGGCGGGCACCTGTAGTCCCAGCTACTCTGGAGGCTGAGACAAGAGAATCGCCTAAGCCTAGGAGTTGGAGGTTGCTGTGAGCTGTGATGCCATAGTACTCTACCAAGGGTGATAAAGTTGAGACTGTCTCTTAAAAAAAACAAAACAAAACAGTTGCATCAGACACTTCAAAAAACATTGTAATACCTATGATCAAACTTGATCATAAATCTAAGTAGCACAGAGAGGTAAGAAAGTTGTCAACACAAACATCATGTATCTAATCCGTACTCTCAAAATCAGAGAAAAAAGGTAAGATATTTGCGAGGGGAAAGAAATAATCAACCTATATTCAGTTTCAAAAACCAGAGATGACAAATCCTAAGAAATAAATCCACAGGGCATGCCCATAATTTCTGTAGAAAATATGTTTTACGGGCAACATGTGTGGCTCAGTGGGTAGGGCGCCAGCTCCATACCCCAAGGGTGGTGGATTCAAACCCAGCCCCAGCCAAACTGCAACAAAAAATAGCCGGGCGTGTGGCAGGCGCCTGTAGTCCCAGCTACTCGAGAGGCTGAGGCAAGAGGATCACCTAAGCCCAGGAGTTGGAGGTTGCTGTGAACTGTGATGCCACAGCACTCTACGGAGGGCAATAAAGTGAGACTCTATCTCAAAAACATATATATATATATGTTTTATCTGATATTGTTTGAAATTAAGAGAGGCATTGGATTAGGCACAAATCAATTACTATGGTAATTTGAGAGAGATGTTTTGAAAGAGCAAGATACCTGAAGTCATTTGGAGTCATTCATTCCACAAATGTCTATCATACAACTGCACGTGTCAGGTGTTGCCCCACAACACTCTCTATTCAAGCTCTGCCTCTCATTCACTGTGTAATTATGACTAAAGCACTTTAACATTTCTTTTTTTTACCAAGTGCAGTGGCTTGGCCTGTAATCCCAGCACTGTGGGAGGCTGAGGCAGGAGGATTGCTTGAGCTCACGAATTCAAGGCTTGTCTGAGCTAGAGGGAGACACCAACTCGTGAAAAAAATGGAAAAACCCAGCCAGGCGCCACGGTGAGTGCCTGTAATCCCCGCAGCTTCAGATGCTGAGGCAGCAGGATGCCCATAGCCGAAATCTGAGGTTGCAGTGAACTACAACGCCATTGCACTCTGCTCAGGGCATTGGGTAGAACTCTGTCTTGGGGCGGCGCCTGTGGCTCAGTGAGTAGGGCGCCGGCCCCATATGCCGAGGGTGGCGGGTTCAAACCCGGCCCCGGCCAAACTGCAACAAAAAAGAACTCTGTCTTGACAAAAATAATAATAATAATAAGACAAAGTCTTCACTTTGTCACCCTCTGTAGGATGCTGTAGCATCACAGCTCACAGCCACCTCCAGCTCTTGGGCTTAGGTGATTCTCTTGCCTCAGCATCCCAAGTAGCTGGGACTACAGGTGCCCGCCACAATGCCCAGCTATTTTTTTGTTGTAGTTTGGCTGGGGCAGGTTTGAACCTGCCACCCTCAGTATATGGGGCCAGTGCCCTACTCAATGAGCCACAGGTGCTGCCCCCCAATTTTTTTTTGAAACAGAGTCTCACTACGTTGCCCTCAGTAGAGTGCTGTGTCATCACAGCTCATAGCAACCTCAAACTCATGGGCTTAAGCGATTCTCTTGCCTCCGTCTCCCAAGTAGCTGGGACTACAGGTGCTTGCCATAACACCCAGCTATCTTTTGGTTATAGTTGTCATTGTTGTTTGGCAGGCCACGGCCGGATTCAAACCCACTAGCTCCGGTGTATGTGGCTGGCGCCCTAGCCGCTGAGCTACAGGCACCGAGCCCACTTTAACATTTCTATGTCTCAGTTTCTTCATCTGTAAAAATGTGAATTAAAAAAATGATTGAGAGACCAACCTCACAAGGTCTCTCTGAAGAGCAAATGAGTATATTTGGAAGCACTTAGTAAACCAGGAAAATGCTAGGTTTCATTTGGCTGAATTAATGAATGACACTAATGCCTGTTCTGCCATAAATTATATTGCAGAAACATTGGCCTTCCTGCTTCAAGAGACACTTTATGACCCTATTAAATAGAACTTACCAGCTCATTTAATCGTCTCCCTGGAAATTTAAATATATGACAGAGAGAAAAAAAGAGGGAGAGAGGGAGGGAGGAAGAGAGATAGGAAGAAAGTTAATATGTGCTGATTTTGACGTTACATCCATCATCATTATAAAAACCATGTTTATCTTATTCACTATTCCAGGTCTCTACTAATCTGGTCATCTGCCAAAATGCTCATTTGAAAAGGGCACTTTATTCTGAAAAAGTATTCTATCTACCTGCAGATCTCAAACTGGACACCTGAGAGGCTGACCTACCAATTCAATGTTGCCAGGAACAAACAGCAGTTCACTTACAAAACATTATTTAGTTGATGTGGACGCACAAAAAATGTTCTATTCTATTTCATAGTACAATTCAAATTCAATCTGACCCGCAAATCTAAGCTATGTCATATGAATAATGTAGAACATATTAAGAACAAAGCTCCTTTTAAAAACAAAATTAGGCTTGATGTAGTCAGTGGCAGTTGAAGAAAGAGGGAAGTTCTGGTCTTTCCAGAATTATCTGATGGGCACAATGGCGGATAAGAGAGACCATTTTACAGAAGCTGCTCAGGATCTGGTGGAGACCTGCTTGGAACTGGTCAAATTCCCTGAGATCCAGACTCCCTTCCCCCAGAGAAATGCAGGAACAGGGCTTGTCTTCTCAGGAGTGTTAGACAAGGGGTACAGAAGGCTCACTCAGTCCTAAAATACGCTGCAACTTCCTCTAATGTTTGTAGCTCCTGCAAAGACATGGTGGGAACTAAAATATGCACAGCCTCGTCATTGCTAAAACCGCTATAATTTAATATTTTGAGTTAAGATTTTGAGTTAATATTTATAAAGTACTTACAAAAAGTCCAGTACATAATAAGAGCTATCTAAGTGTTAAGCAAACAAACACCAAGTACTTTCCACATTTGGTTGGGTGAAGTCTCAACCTAGTGAGAAGGAAGAGAATCAAAGTACACAACAGTTTATTCTTCGCCTTGATCAAGTTTTAGAAATTGGAGCGCTCTCTGTTTGTTGTTGTAACTCAAATGCGCTCTATATAATCTTGTGCAGGTTTGAAACTGTGGTTCAGAAGTCACTGCAAAATTCAATGAAAGACTTTGAGTTTCAAAAGATTAATCCTTTCTCTTTTCTAGCTTTCTTTTTTTTTCTCTTTTCTATCTTTCTAACCATCACTAAAAATGCCAAAATCTAAACATCTCAAAGTTAGAGGGTACATACCAATGCTAAAACTATGAAATTAACTGAGCCAGATTCTCTTGGAGAGACGGAAGGGGTTCAAATGAGAGAACTTAGAAGTAACAAGGCATCAGAGTCTCCTACGCCAGGTCCTCAGGCCACAGGTTAAAGACGCCTGTCCACCGGGCCTCGCAGGTGACCCGAACCCACTTTCCACCTCAGGCGGCGTCTCCCAACCTGGGCGTTCGCGGCTTCTCTGGACTCAGGGGCTCAGCAGGGGTTACACTGTCCATCCCCCGACACCGCGGGTGTTTAGGAATCTCAAAGCAGATCCGAATTCACGCCGAGGACACAAAGACCACTAACTCTGGAGAGTCGGGGCCGGCCCGTCAACTCCGAGATTTCCGGGGCACCGGAGAAAGTCACGTTAGCGCGGAGCAGCGGAGCCGCCGAGGCCGCCCCGCCCCCTCCCGCCCGGGTTCCGACCGCGGCCCGGACGCGCGCGGACCCTCCCGCCGCCCGCGCCTACCTGCTCGGCGGCTGCTCCCCGCGCGGCGGGCGCGGAGCCGGACGCCCTCGCGCTTCCTCCTTCCCGGCAGGGCCGCCGGGCGCCGCCGTTTCCTCCCCGCCGCGTCACGGCCGCCGGCGGCTCCTCCCGCGGGGCGCACGAGGCCGAGAACGCCGGGCGGCCGGCAGCGCGCCCGGGAAGGCGCCGGGGGACGGCGGAGGGGCAGCCCGCGCAGCCCCGCTCGGGTCCGCCGCCCGGCCGAGGAGACCAGCTCTCCGCTCTTCCCCAGGACCCCCGCGAAAGGCCGGGCCGGGCGCGCGGTCTATCCCCTGTCCCACGGTGTGCAGCATTCTGGAGGACACCGCTGGATCCTGTCCAGAGGAGAACGTCTTTGGTGTTTCCCGCTGCCCAGCCGATGTTGACCGCTACCCTGGGGCCTAAGATCCGGTGGCCAAAGCGCTGGGCCGGCCAGTGAGATGACCTGGGGGTGACCGCAGAGGGATGCGAGACCCCCAGGATTGGCCTGGGTGGCATGTGGCTTGGTAGAAGTGAAATAAGTATGCAAATAATTTAGGACAGCTAAGCTTAAGTTAGCATTATTTGAACAGTTTTCTACTTTTTTCATCAGCAGAGTTATGGCTTTTATAGATAGATAGGCAAGAGCTTTCACAAAATGGGACACACTGTGTACAGAGAATTTCCTTTCACACATCTTTTTAGATCTCCTATTTTTTTTTTCATTCCCATTAAGCTTCCAAGTCAGCACACGTCACAGCCTCTTTACTCCTTCTTATTCTTTAACTACAGAAGCTGCATTTTAGACCCCTGTATCTTTTCCAGATAAGAGAGATAAGGAAACTTGGTGGAAAGCTAAGAATTACATGATTCAGCGAATGTGGCGTAAAGCGATTACGATGTTGAAGAAGACTGGGGTGGTTTTTTTTTTTTTTATCACACAATGCCACTTTAAGTTTTGTCAGATATCACTGGAAGATACACTCAAAGAACTATTTAAAGATTCCAATGTGCATATCATGTTTCAGATTTTGAGACAATGATCTATACTTCAAATCATAGGATTCCAGAGAACTTGTCACAGATCTATGAACAAATAAACTGCCAAGGGTAATTAGAGGAACTGGGATCTATGTGTGACTTCCCTAAATTCGGGGGACATTTCCTCATATTTTAAAATGATCCTCAAAGATTTTGCTCCACGGGGAAAGGTAAAAATATTCCTTTTTAATGTCAATAACCACAATATGTCCTTCTGTTTCTTAAAGAAAATGGATTATGAATCGAAATACATTTTATACTGCAAAACAGTAATCCTACACAGTTTTATAAATAATGGTTTCCAGTAGCATTGGAAATGCATATAAGACTACAGTAAATAGAGATCAACACATTGCCAATAGTCCTTTAAATGTCTTCACGGTGGGCTATGCACAAAGCTATCCACACAAAGAAGTGAGAGAAACTCCTTCCTTGTAACAAAACCAACAAGTGATGGTGTATCTCTTAATTAAAGTCATATTCACATTTCTGAAAAATTTCTCAAAGGGAATAAACTGTGTCCATAAACTGAGTGGAATGACATCATTCTCACTTTGGAGACAAATACCTGGCTATCAACACATTTCAACTTTAAAAAACAGGGTGGCGGGGCGGCACCCCATATGCCGGAGGTGGTGGGTTCAAACCCAGCCCTGGCCAAAAACTGCAAAAAAAAAAAAAAAAAACAGGGTGGGGCCTGTGGCTCAAAGGAGTAGGGCGCTGGCCCCATATGCCAGAGGTGGTGGGTTCAAACCCAGCTCCAGCCAAAAACTGCAAAAAATAAAACTTTAAAAAACAATAACATACATCTGGAAACCATTGCAACATTTCCAGGATAAAGTTGTCCTGGTATGAAGAACTCACACAGACCACCTCCCACAAACACACACACATACACATATATATATAATATATAGTTTTTGTTTTTGTTTTTTTGAGACAGAGCCTCAAGCTGTCACCCTGGGTAGAGTGCTATGGCATCACAGCTCATAGCAACCTCCAACTCCTGGTCTCAAGCGATTCTGCCTCTGCCTCCCAAGTAGCTGGGACTACAAGTGCCCACCACAACGACCGGCTATTTTTTGGTTGCAGCCATCATTGTTTGATGGGCGGGCTGGATTCGAACCCGCCAAATCAGTATATGTGGCTGGCACCTTAGCCGCTTGAGCCACAGGCGCTGATCCTTGTTTTGTTTTTTTAAAGAGACTCTTCGTTGCCCAGCCTGGAGTTCAGTGGCATAATCACAGATCATTGCAGCCTCCAATTCTTGAGCTCAAGTGATCCTCTGGCTCACTACTTCTATTTTTTTTTTCTTTTGGTCGTAACAGCTTTATTGAGATATAACTCATTTATTATACTATTCATCCATTCTAGTGTTACATTTATATATTCACAGACACATGAAATCATCACCACCGTCAATTTTAGATCATTTTTGTCACTTTGAAAATGAATCTGGCTCAGTTCTTGGGGTAGTTAGAACTACAGGTGCACACCACCACACCTGGCTAATTAAAAAAATATATTTTTGTAAAGACAGGGTTTCACTATGTTTCACAGGCTGGTCTCAAACTCCTGGGCTCAAGTGATCCTCCCACTTTGGCCTCCCAAAGTGGTAGGATTATAAGCCACTGAGCCCAGATCCCACAAACATTTTTTTTTTTTTTTTAGAGACAAAGTTTCACTTTATCACCCTCGGTAGAGTGCTATGGCATCACAGCTCACAGCAACCTCCAACTCCTGGGTTTAGGCGATTCTCTTGCCTCAGCCTCCCAAGTAGCTGGGACTATAGGCGCCTGCCACAACGCCCGGCTATTTTTTTGTTGCAATTTGGCCGGGGCTGGGCTTGAACCCACCACCCTCAGTATATGGGGCCAGCACCCTACTCACTGAGCCACAGGCAGATCCCACAAACATTTTAAGACAAGAAGGGGAGTTGGGCACGGTGGCTCTCGCTTGTAATTCTAGAACTCTGGGAAGCTGAGGCAGGAGGATTGCTTGAGCTCAGGAGTTCCAGACCAGCCTGAGCCAGAGCGAGACCTCATCTCTATTAAAAACACAAAAACTAACTGGGCATCAAGGTGGATGCCTGTAGTCCCAGCTACTCAGGAGGCTGAGGTAGGAGAATCATGTGAGCCCAGGAGTTTGAGATTGCTATGAGCTCTGACACCATGGCACTCAATCTAGGGCGACAGAGTGAGACTGTCTAAAAAAAACAAATAAAAAAGATAAGAAGGGACTACGAAGAGGTTATATTTTGCCTTTATAATCTGAAAGTTGTAACTTAATAGCTTCATTTCTTAGAAAACTACAGGAAGTAAATATATTCACAAACTATTAAGGAATTTTTCACTTAAAATTTATGTTAAGGGCACACTTTAAGACTGATCACATTTTGAAATGCTTGATTGATATTTGGCATAAATATGGTTTATGTAAAAAAGGAAAAAATTTTTGTCAAGACTATGGGCCCCAATATTTTGTTTGGAAATATGATTCTGTTCATTCAGGTAGGGCAAATATTTTTTTCATCTGTTTTATCCATAGTGCAAAGATTATAAGCACAAGCTTTTGAATCAGATATACCTAAGTTTGTTTAATACCACACTTTGCCACTTCTCACTTCTCTGAGCACTGGTTTTATCAGTAATGTGAAGATGAAAGTAGTGCTTTATCCTCCTCAGTAAAACGGAGATAATTATAATGCTTATCTCATGAAATTTCTGTGAGCATCAAAAGAACTTATTATTCTGGGAACATAATATCCAATGAGTATTACCATCATCCTTGTCATCATGACCTCTAAAACAGATATATGCCAATATTACATACATTTCATTTGTAATAGTATAAGATGGCCAAATTTTAGAGGTTTATTAAAAATAGAAATTCTGAAAGTAACAGGAAGAAAATCAAAAAAGAAATACTAAAACATAGTCACATTCAGAATTTTGGAAAATCAGACTGACAATAATGTAAATTGTTGACCTGAACAGTAAAAAACCCAACTACCTAACCAGGTAATACACTATTTTTTTTTACATACTATATACCATTCAAGATGGAAAATTTTTCTGTAAAATGGTGCCTGATACAGAGGCATCATTGTTTTTTTATATCATACTAAAGCTCTTTATTATTTGTAGTTCTTTTATTATAACCTTGGAAGAGGTAAGGGACATAACAATATAAGAAGTATTATCTTTTTCTTTTTACAAAACAGGGTCTCGCTCTTGCTCAGGGTGGTCTGGAACTCTTGAGCTCAGGCAATCTACCCACCTGGGCCTTCCAGAGTGCTAAGATTGAGCCACTTCACCTGGCCTATCACTTTTTTTTTTTTTTTTTTTGAGGCAGAGTCTTACTCTGAGCCTTACTCTTACACCATGGTGTCATACATAGCTCAAGTAGCTGAGCGTACAGATGCCTGCCACAACACCATAATACCTGGCTAGTTTTTTCTATTTTTAGTAGAAATGGGGTCTCATTCTTGCTCAGGCTTATTTCGAACTCCTGAGCTCAAGCAATCCACCTACCTCGGCCTCCCAGAGTGCTGAGATTACAGGCATGAGCCACCATGTCTGGCCTCTCTCTCATTTTTTTATTTTTTATTTATTTATTTATTTTTTTTTTGGAGACAAAGTCTCACTCTGTTACCCTAGGCTAGAGTGCCACGGAGTCAGCCTAACTCACAGCAACCTCAAACTCCTGGGCTCAAGACTTTCTCCTGCCTCAGGTCCACCCCGTCACCCGCTCCACCCCCGCCACCAAGTAACTAGGACTACAGGTGCCCACCACAACTCCCAGCAATTTTTTTCTATTTTTAGTAGAGACCGGATCTTGCTCTTGCTGAGGCTGGTCTTGGACTCCTGACCTCAAGCCATCCTCCTGCCTCAGCCTCTCAAGAATTCCAGGCCTCCCAAGAGTGCCTGGCCAAGAACTATCACTTCTGTTAGAGATACAAATTAATAAAATGGCAGTAACAGAACCTGAATGACTTCTATTCACAAATTGACTAGTTAAGGAAGTTAGGGTCAGTATTCATTAGCATATTTATTTTTAAATTTAATTTTATTTATTTATTTTGAGACAAAGTCTCACTTTGTCACCCTTGATAGAGTGCCATGGTGTCACAGCTCACAGCAACCTCAAACTCCTGGGCTTAAGCGAATCTCTTACCTCAGCCTCCCAAGTAGCCGTGACTACAACGCACACCACAATGCCCAACTATTATTAGAGATGAGCTCTTGCTCTGGCTCAGGCTGGTCTCAAACCTGTGAGCTCAGGCAATCCACCCACCTCCGTCTCCCAAGTGCTGAGATTACAGGCATGAGCCACCGCGCCCAACTTAGCATATTTGTTTTATAGCTCATAAAATGTCAAGTGTAGATAGGTAAGAACAATGCTACCAAATGCATGGTTACAAAAGCAAAAGATGGTTTTGTTTTGTTTTTTGAGATAGTCTCACTATGTCACCCTCAGTAGAGTGCTGTGGCATAACAGCTCACAGCAACCTCAAACTCTTCGGCTTAAGTGATTCTTTTGCCTCAGTCTCCCAAGTAGCTGGGACTACAGGCTCCTGCCACGCCTGACTATTTTGTTGTTGTTGTTGTCATTGTTGTTTAGCAGACTCTGGCAGGGTTCGAACCTGCCAGCTCAGGCATATGTGGCTGGCACCCTAACCACTGAGCTACAGGCACCAAGCGCAAAAGCAAAAGATGGTTTTGATTCATATTATTTGCATTGCTTTCAGATGCCTTTTCCTTCATTCTAGTATAGACTTACCTACATAAGTGGGTCAGACATCCTGAGTGGTTGCCATAGTTTCCAGCTGTATTAATCAGCTGATACACCGATCAGAGCATACCAAAGTTCAAACTATCTTTTGTGGGGAAGATAGTTTAAGACATAATCCTAACCATGAATATACTGTAACTAAAAATAATTAGATTTTCTGAGCAAAGCAATCTAATAAAACACAACACAACTTAAGATGATAATCAGAAAAATTCAGATACTCATGGGAACTGAGATAAGACTAATTAATACCTCCTTAGCACAGAGCAGAATTAACATGTTTCTTTGATCTGGAAAATGGTTCAGTGCCTGCTCATTTTTTGTGTTGGGGGTACCAGTGGGAGGCCTAAAGCTCCACATAATTTCTTGTCACAAATTAGCCAAGTTCAAACTCAAAGTTGAAGTGCCTCAAGTTCAACTATGTTGTAATAAAAGGAAAACTCTATTTTTGAGCAAGACAACATTAGAATCAAATATAAGGATTTTCAGCTCACAAGACTTTCTCACTTTCTATATTAGATTCATGAGAAAAACCAAGGGGAAGTGTTAGGAGAACAGAACCTTTAACTGCTAGTGTCAGCATTTTGATAAAAAAGTAGCCTGAAATTACTTTAAATTTCCCTAAGACTTTACTTATCTAAAGTAACACTGTTATACACTTCCCTAGTAGGAAAATTTCATTGCCTTCCATTCTAATTATTGTGAATATTAGGAATAAAATATAAATGACTTTAGTTTCTTTCTCATTTTCTGTTTTTTTCCTCCTATATCTCATGTGGATAATCTGTTACATACATCAACTACATCTGTTAATAGTTGACAATAACTTATTTACATAAGTCATGTCAGCAGTTTCTGTGTTTACAGAATCATATCATGGCTTTGAGCTCAAACCTGCTAGGTAGACTTTGAAGATAACTATTATTTTAGTTGCTTATCAGTGAGGAATAATAGCTTTTCTTAAATACTGTTCATTTGGTGACTCAGTTGTCTACTGTCAATTATGTACAATTGATAATTGAACCTGTTTCAAATGCAAAGGTTTAACAGCCTCTGGCGTTAAAAGGTGCATTGCTGTTATTTCCTTAAGTAATTCTCTAAGGAATCTGTGTCCGGCCTACCCAGATGTTGCCAAAGACTTAAATAGACCTTAAGGGATTATAACTCTTCATATACTGAAGAGACTTAAATTCCCCTAGGTTTTCTAGGATAAACAATCCAAGTTCTTTTAAGTTTTTCCTTACACTTATTTTTTGTATATATATTTTATGACTATCATACGAATTTTTTTCTTTTTTTGGCTGGGGCCACGTTTGAACCCACCACCTCCGGTATCTGGGGCCGGTGCCCTACTCCTTGAGCCACAGGCACTGCCCTATCATACGAATTTTTTCCAAATTGCCCACATTCCTCTTTAGATTATAGAGGTGTCCCGTATGAGACATGGAACTCTATAAAGGATCTGGAAAGTCCTTAGTATAGTAAAAGCATTCTCTCACAGCTCTTCAAGTCACAGTTCTATAATGCAACTTAGTATCAGTCTTACATTTAAAACTACATTTCAAGGCTGGGTGTTGTGGCTCAGGTCTATAATCCTAGCACTGACAGCCTGAGGCGGGTAGATTGCTTGAGTTCAGGAGTTCAAGACCAGCCTGAGCAATAGTGAGACCCTCCCATCTCTATAAAACAAAAAATAGAAAATTAGCTGAGCGTGGTGGTGGGCACATGTAGTCCCACCTGCTCAGGAGGCTGAGACATGAGGATTGCTGGAGTCCAAGAGTTGAGGTTTCTGTGAGCTATGATACTACAGCACTCTAGCCTATCAACAGACTGAGACTCTATCTCAAAAAATAAAAAATAAAATAAATAAATATAATAAAATTACACTTCAAAAAATTATATTTAATCATTATCAGAGTTTTAAATCTGAATTCAGCCTCCTTTTATTTCTCAAATTACATTTAAAATCAACTGTTTTGATTACCCTATTGAATTTCTCTGCACCTATTTTACTAAAACTATATTTCTCCTGGGTGATTTTTTTTGAGACAGAGTTTCACTTTGTCGCCCTCGGTAGAGTGCTGTGGTGTCACGGCTCACAGCAACCTCCAACTCCTGGGCTTAGGGAATTCTCTTGCCTCAGCCTCCCCAGTAGCTGGGACTATAGGCGCCCGCCACACCACCCGGCTATTTTTTTGTTGCAGTTTGGCCAGGACTGGGTTTGAACCCACTACCTTCCGTATATGGGGCCAGCCACAGGCACCGCCCTCTCCTGGGTGATTTTTAATTTTTCATGTTCACTAAGGCAAATGACATTGAAAGTAGAGAGTGCCCATCCTATAGGTGCTCAGGACAATCTACTACAGTTCAGAAAGAAAATATTGCAATGTCTACTTGTTTTTTTTTTTTTTGTAGAGACAGAGTCTCACTTTATGGCCCTCAGTAGAGTGCCATGGCCTCACACAGCTCACAGCAACTTCCAACTCCTGGGCTTCAGGGATTCTCTTGCCTCAGCCTCCCAAGTAGCTGGGACTACAGGCGCCCGCCACAACGCCCAGCTATTTTTTTGTTGCAGTTTGGCCGGGCCCGGGTTTGAACCCGCCACCCTCGGTATATGGGGCCCAGCGCCTTACCGACTGAGCCACAGGCGCCGCCAGCAATGTCTACTTGTTTTCTTTAAAAGGTAAGAAAGATACTGAGTTCTTTTATTTAACATATATGTTGACATTGGCATTTTCTTTTCCTTTCTTTCTTTTTTTTTTTTTGGAGAAAGAATCTCACTTTCTCACCCTCCGTAGAGTGCTGTAGCGTCATAGCTCACAGCAATCTCAAACTCTTGGACTTAAGTGATTCTCTTGCTTCAGCCTCTCCAGTCACTGGGACTACAGTTGCATGCCACAACACCTGGCTATCTTTAGAGACTGGGTCTCACTCTGGCTCAGGCTGGTCTCTGAACCCATGAGCTCAGGCATTCTACCCACCTGGACCTCTCAGAGAGCTAGGATTACAGGTGTGAGCCACCACACTGGGCTCAATGCTGGCATTTTCATATAGTCCTTTGTCAGTCATGTCATGAGTGTGCTGTATGAGGTGACCTGATAGGATGAGCTTTCCACAACTTGAAGAGGTTGACTGGGTACCTTCGTTCATCTATGAACAAACAACCTATTGGAATTCTGTGTAGCAGAGCAGGTCACTGATGTGGTTGATTTTGTAAAGCCAAATCTTTTCAATAGAATCTATAGAATACCTTATGCAACTGGGGAGTGATGGTGCAAACTTTATGTTCTAGCAAAGTATTCAAGATACTTACGGTTAAAAGCATAGACCCTAGACACCCACTGCCTTGGTTCTGACCACAGTTCTGCTTTCAACAGCTGTGTAATCCTGAGAAAGTTGTTTAACATTTCCTCATCTGTAAAATGTAGATAATGACAGTATCTACCCAGTGGGTTGTTCTCAGGAAGAAGTTGATATATATGCATATAAAAATATCTTAGTGCAGTGACCAGCATAATAAGCATTATGTAAGCTTTAATTTTTTTTTTTTTTTTTTTGAGACAGAGTCTCAACTATGTTGCCCTGGGTAGGGCGCCGTGGCATTACAGCTCACAGCAACCTCAAACTCTTGGGCTTAAGATATCTCTTGCCTCAGTCTCCTAAGTAGGTGGGACTACAGGCACCCACCACAACACCCAACTATTTTGTTGTTGCTGTTGTCATTGTTGTTTAGCAGACCCCGGCAGGGTTCGAACCTGCCAGCCTCAGTGTATGTGGCTGGCACTGTAACCACTGTGCTATGGGAGCTGAGCCAGTAAGCTCTAATTGTTATCACTTAAAACAGTGGTTCTAACCTGTGGGTGGCGATCGTTTGTAACAATGAAAATACATCCTCCATATCAGATATTTACATTACGATTCATAACAGTAGCAAAATTACAGTTATGAAGTACCAACAAAAATAATTTTATGGTTGGGGGTCACCACAACATGAGGAACTGTATTAAAGGGTCACAGCATTAGGAAAGTTGAGAACCACTGACTTAAATTTTAAAAAATAGAAATTATTCCTTGCATCTTCTTAGATCATCATGGAATAAAAGTTGAACTCAATAACAACAGGAACCTGCATACCCATACAAAAACACGGAAGCTAAACAACCTTATGCTGAAGGACAGACGGGTTATAGATGAGATTAAGAAGGAAATCACCAAATTTTTGGAACAAAACAACAATCAAGCCGCGAATTACCAGAACCTCTGGGATACTGCAAAGGCAGTCCTAAGAGGGAAATTTATAGCACTGCAAGCCTTCCTCAAGAAAATGGAAAGAGAGGAAGTTAACTTAATGGGACATCTCAAGCAACTGGAGAAGGAAGAACACTCCAACCCCAAACCCAGCAGAAGAAAAGAAATAACCAAAATCAGAGCAGAATTAAATGAAATTGAAAACAAAAAAAAAATTATACAACAGATTAATAAATCCAAAAGTTGGTTTTTTGAAAAGATCAATAAAAGAGATAAACTTTTGGCCAACCTAACCAGGAAAAAAAGAGTAAAATCTCTAATTTCATCTATCAGAAATGGTAACGATGAAATAACAGCAGACCCCTCAGAAATTCAAAAAATCCTCAATGAATACTACAAGAAACTCTACTCTCAGAAATATGAAAATCTAGCTGGGCGTTGTGGCGGGTGCCTGTAATCCCAGCTACTTGGGAGGCTGAGGCAAGAGAATCGCTTAAGCCCAGGAGTTGGAGGTTGCTGTGAGCTGTGTGATTCCACGGCACTCTACTGAGGGCCATAAAGTGAAACTCTGTCTCTAAAAAAAAAAAAAAAAAAGAAAGAAATATGAAAATCTGAAAGAAATTGACCAATACCTGGAAGTACGCCACCTACCAAGACTTAGCCAGAATGCAGTAGAAATGTTGAACAGGCCTATATCAAGTTCTGAAATAGTATCAACTATACAAAATCTCCCTAAAAAGAAAAGCCCAGGACCAGATGACTTTACGTCAGAATTCTACCAAACCTTTAAAGAAGAACTAGTACCTATATTACTAAACCTCTTCCAAAATATAGAAAAAGAAGGAATATTACCCAACACATTCTGCGAAGCAAACATCACCTTGATCCCCAAACCAGGGAAAGACCCAACAAGAAAAGAAAATTATAGACCAATATCACAAATGAATATTGATGCTAAAATACTCAATAAGATCCTAACAAACAGAATCCAACAACACATCAAAAAAATTATACACCACGACCAAGTGGGATTTATCCCAGGCTCTCAAGGCTGGTTCAATATACGTAAATCTATAAATGTAATTCAGCACATAAACAAACTAAAAGTTAAGGACCATATTATTCTTTCAATTGATGCAGAAAAAGCTTTTGATAATATCCAGCATCCCTTCATGATCAGAACACTTAAGAAAATTGGTATAGAAGGGACATTTCTTTTTTTTTTTTTGTAGAGACAGAGTCTCACTTTATGGCCCTCGGTAGAGTGCCGTGGCCTCACACAGCTCACAGCAACCTCCAACTCCTGGGGCTTAAGCGATCCTCTTGCCTCAGCCTCCCGAGTAGCTGGGACTACAGGTGCCCGCCACAACGCCCGGCTATTTTTTGGTTGCAGTTCGGCCGGGGCCGGGTTTGAACCCGCCACCCTCGGTATATGGGGCCGGCGCCTTACCGACTGAGCCACAGGCACCGCCCAGAAGGGACATTTCTTAAACTAATAGAGGCCGTCTACAGCAAACCCACAGTCAATATCGTATTGAATGGAGTTAAATTGAAATCATTTCCACTTAGATCAAGAACCAGGCAAAGTTGCCCATTGTCTCCATTGCTCTTCAACATTGTAATGGAAGTTTTAGCCATTGCAATTAGGGAACAAAAGGTGATCAAGGGTATCTACATAGGGTCAGAAGAGATCAAACTTTCGCTCTTCACAGATGATATGATCGTATATCTGAAAACACTAGGGACTCTACTACAAAACTTTTAGAAGTGATCAAGGAATATAGCAATGTCTCAGGCTACAAAATCAACACCCATAAATCTGTAGCCTTTATATATACCAACAGTAACCAAGCCGAAAAAATAATCAAAGACTCTATTCCTTTCACAGTAGTGCCAAAGACGATGAAATATTTGGGAGTATACCTAACAAAGGACGTGAAAGATCTCTACAAAGAGAACTATGAAACTTTAAGAAAAGAAATAGCTGACGATGTTAACAAATGGAAAAACATACCATGCTCATGGCTGGGAAGAATCAACATTGTTAAAATGTCCATACTACCCAAAGCAATATATAATTTTAATGCAATTCCGGGCACACTTCTACACTGCTGGTGGGAATGCACACTAATATGTTCCTTCTGGAAGGATGTTTGGAAAATACTTAGGGACCTAAAAATAGACCTGCTATTGGATCCTATATAAATCCTTTACTAGATTTATACCCAGAAGACCAAAAATCACAATATAACAAAGACATCTGTACCAGAACATTTATTGCAGCCCAATTCATAATTGCTAAGTCATGGAAGAAGCCCAAGTGCCCTTGAATGGACTAGCAAATTGTGATACATGTATACCATGGAATATTATGCAGCCTTAAAGAAAGATTATGCAGCCTTAAAGCCTTACCTCTTTCATGTTTACATGGATGGAGCTGGAACATATTCTTCTTATTATGCAGCCTTAAAGCCTTACCTCTTTCATGTTTACATGAATGGAGCTGGAACATATTCTTCTTAGCAAAGTATCTCAGGAATGGAAGAAAAAGTATCCAATGTACTCAGCCCTACTATGAAGCTAATTTATAGCTTTCACATGAAGGCTATAACCCAACTATAGCACCAGAATATGGGGAAAGGGCCAAGAAAGGGGAAGGGAGGGGGGAGGTTTTAGTGGAGGGAGGGTAATGGGTGGGGCCACACCTACGGCGCATCTTAGAATGGGTACAGGTGAAACTTACTAAATTCAGAACACAAATGTCTACATACAATAAGTAAGAAAATGCCATGAAGGCTACGTTGAACAGTTTGATGAGAATATTTCAGATTGTATATGAAACCAGCACATTGTACCCCTTGATTGCACTAGTGTACATAGCTATGATTTAACAATAAAAAAAAAACTGTCACGAGAAAAAAATTTTAATGCAATTCCTATTAAAGCTCCATTGTCATATTTTAAAGATCTTAAAAAAATAATACTTCATTTTATATGGAATCAGAAAAAACCTCGAATAGCCAAAACATTATTCAGCAATAAAAACACAGCAGGAGGAATCATGCTACCAGACCTGAGACTGTACTATAAATCAATAGTGATCAAAACAGCATGGTATTGGCACAAAAACAGAGAAGTAGATGTCTGGAACAGAATAGAGAACCAAGAGATGAATCCAGCTACTTACCGTTATTTGATCTTTGACAAGCTAATTAAAAACATTCAGGGGGGAAAAGATTCCCTATTTAACAAATGGTGCTGGGTGAACTGGCTGGCAACCTGTAGAAGATTGAAACTGGACCCACACCTTTCACCATTAACTAAGATAGACTCTCACTGGATAAAAGATGAAACTATAAAAATACTTGAAGAAAGTGCAGGGAAAACTCTTGAAGGAATCGGCCTGGGTGAATATTTTATGAGGAGGACTCCCCAGGCAATTGAAGCAGCTTCAAAACTACACACTGGGACCTGATCAAACTAAAAAGCTTCTGCACAGCCAAGAACATAGTAAGTAAAGCAAGCAGACAGCCCTCAGAATGGGAGAAAATATTTGCAGGTTATACCTCCGATAAAGGTCTAATAACCAGAATCCACAGAGAACTCAAACGTATTAGCAAGAAAAGAACACTTGATCCCATCTCCGGGTGGGCAAGGGACTTGAAGAGAAACTTCTCTAAAGAAGACAGATGCACGATCTACAAACACATAAAAAAAAGCTCATCGTCCTTAATCATCATAGAAATGAAAATCAAAACTACTTTGAGATATCACCTAACCCTAGTAAGAGTAGCCCATATAACAAAATCCCAAAACCATAGATGTTGGTGTGGATGTGGAAAAAAGGGCGCACTTCTACACTGCTGGTGGGAATGCACACTAATACGTTCCTTCTGAAAGGATGTTTGGAGAATACTTAGAGACCTGAAAATAGACCTGCCATTCATTCCTATAATTCCTTTACTAGGTTTATACCCAGAAGACCAAAAATCACAATATAACAAAGACATCTGTACCAGAATGTTTATTGCAGCCCAATTCATAATTGCTAAGTGCCCATCGACCCACAAATGGACTAGCAAATTGTGGTACATGTATACCATAGAATATTATGCAGCCTTAAAGAAAGATGGAGACTTTACCTCTTTCATGTTTACATGGTTGGAGCTGGAACATATTCTTCTTAGCAAAGTATCTCAGGAATGGAAGAAAAAGTATCCAATGTACTCAGCCCTACTATGAAGCTAAATTATAGCTTTCACATGAAGGCTATAACCCAACTATAGCACAAGACTATGAGGAAAGGGCCAAGGAAGGGGAAGGGAGGGGGGAGGTTTTGGTGAAGGGAGGGTAATGGATGGGGCCACACCTACGGTGCATCTTAGAATGTGTACAGGCAAAACTTACTAAAGGCAGAATATAAATGTCTACATACAATAACTAAGAAAATGCCATGAAGGCTACATTGAACAGTTAGATGAGAATATTAAAGATTGCATATGAAACCAAAAAAAAAAAAGTAGTGATTTGAGATATTCAAGGCAAGAGACTAGACCACATGATTTCCTGGGGTCTTGTTTACTTAAACTCTGCAAATAAGTGAAATCAAAACTCCTTCTCACCTTCAGAGGAACTGACTAACCTGTTTATCTTCCTTTTTTTTTTAAATAATATTTTAAATATAAACAAACTATTTTATTTTTTATTTTTATTATTATTTATTTTTTGTTGTTGTTGTTGTAGTTTTTTGGCAGGGACCGGCGCCCTACTCCCTGAGCCAAAGGTGCTACCTTAACCGGTTTAACTTTCTAAATGTAAGTGGTACTAACAGTTCAGAAACTTTGAGCATGGAATAAATGTAGGAGTTAGTTACCAAAATTCGGTTAATAATATAAAATTCAATTAAAGAATATAAGCAGTACAGTAAGGCAATTTTATTATTCAGAGAGACAATATGTTTATTTGAATTTTAACTAATCCATGAACTATGAGTCCCACAAAAAATAAAAAATCCAATTTCTGGCCAGGCGAGGTGGCTCATACCTGTAATCCTAGCACTCTAGGAGGCTGAGGCGGGTAGATCTCCTGAGCTCAGTTCAAGACCAGCCTGAGCAAATGAGACCCCATCTCTACTTAAAACAGGAAAACTAGCTGGGTGTTGCTGTGGGCACCTATAGCCCCAGCTACTCAGCAGGCTGAGGAAAGAGGATCACTTGAGCCCAAGAGTTTGAAGTTGCTGTGAGCTATGACTTCACAGCACTCCAACTTCTGCTACGAAATTTTCTTCTTGGAAAACACAGTAGAACCTCTGTAAGTTGACCACCCCTGGGGACTGTAAGAAACTGGCCCACATATAGAGGTCGTCAACATAAGGAACTAGGCCTACTGTACTGATCTGTACATGTGGTGCATGTCCGGTTTACAAATAATTAGGTCAACTGAGGGAGATGGTCAATGTAGGGAGGTGGTCAACTATGGAGGTTCTACTGAAAATACAGGTTGAACAAATTTCATGATTAAGTACAGGACTTTAAAAAGCCCTAGGTTCAAATCTCATTATGTTGCTTACCGGCACTGGATCCAGACCTTTTCTAACTTCCGTAGACTCAAATTTCTTACTTGAAAAAGTAGCTCTTGGGCGGTGCCTGTGGCTCAAGGAGTAGGTCGCCGGTCCCATATGCCGGAGGTGGCGGGTTCAAACCCAGCCCCGGCCAAAAACCACAAAAAAAAATGAAAAAAAGAAAAAATAGCTCTTACTTCATGAAGTTATTGTTGAGGGTTAAGTGAGAAAAACATATAATAAGAACATAATCCTTGGCAACATTTAAAATTATGTGTATTATACAGTAGTCACCTTTATCTGAAGTTTTGCTTTCTGCAATTTCAGTTACCCACGGTAACCTATGGTCCAAAAATATTAAATGGAAAATTCCAGAAATAAATAAGTCATGAATTTTAAATGCACATCATTCTGTGTGATGAAATCTTGCATCGTCCCACTCTACCCTGCCTAGAATGTGAATCATTCCTTTCTCCAGTGTATCCATGCTATGTACAACCCACCCTTTATAATGTAATTGTATAGGAAAAAAACATAGTATGTATAGGGTTTGGGATTATCCGCTGTTTCAGGCCTCTACTGGGGGTCTTGGAACATATCTCTTGTGGATAAGGGGGACTATTGTATACATTACTTATATAAAATATATATACAATTATTTTGGCAAGTTTGATGGCTCCCCAAAGATGTTCACATTCTAGTCCCAGGACCTGTGAATGTGTTACTTTACATGGCAAAGAATTAAGGTCACAGGTAGAATTAAGTTTGCTAAGCAGCTGACCTGAAGATAGAGAGAATATCCCTAGTGGGTGCAACATAATCACACATAATCACAAGAGTCCTTAAAAGTGGAAGAGGGAGGCAATAGGAAAAGAGAGAAAGGACCTGACTACAGAATGGTCAAAGAGGTGCAACACCTTGGGAGAACTAGGCCACAAGTCAAAGAACATGGGTGGCCTCTAGAAGCTAGAAAAGACAAAGGAATGGACGCGCTCCTAGAGCCTCCGAAACAGGAACACAGCTCTGCCAACCTCTTTTTTAGCCCAGTGACACTCATGTCAGACTTCTGCCTTTCACAATTATAAGATAATAAATTTGTGGGTGGCGCCTGTGGCTCAAGGAGTAGGGCGCTGGTCCCATATGCTGGAGGTGGCAGGTTCAAACACAGCCCCGGCCAAAAAAAAAAAAAAAAAAAGATAATAAATTTGTGTTGTTTAAAGCCTCTAGGATTATGGCAATTTATTACAACAGCCAACAGAAAACAAATTAGATATATATCAGGAGTCCTTCAAAAGATACATGCAAGTGCAAGTACAGGTATATGGAAAATTATCTCTTAAAGTTGTTTTTTTTTTTTTTTTTGTAGAGACAGAGTTTTACTTTTTCACCCTCGGTAGAGTGCTGTGGCATAACACAACTCACGGCAACCTCCAACTCCTGGGCTTAGGCGATTCTCTTGCCTCAGCCTCCTGAGTAACTGGGACTACAGGTGCCCGCCACAACGCCCGGCTATTTTTTGGTTGTTGCAGTTTGGCCGGGGTTGGGTTTGAACCCACCACCCTTGGTATATGGGGCCAGCGCCCTACCCACTGAGCCACAGGTGCTGCCCATGTCTTAAAGTTTTTTCCAGTTTTAGAAACCACAAGAATTGGGGCTCAGTGAATAGGGTACCAGCTCCATATACTAAGGGTGGCGGGTTCAAGCCCAGCCCCAGCCGGGCATTGTGGCAGGTGCCTGCAGTCCCAGCTACTTGGGAGGCTGAGGCAAGAGAATCTTCTAAGCCCAAGAGCTGGAGGTTGCTGTGAGTTGTGATGCCACAGCGCTCTACTGAGGGCGATAAAGTGAGACTGTCTCAAAAGTAAATAAATAAATAAATACATAAATTTTTATTTATGTAAAATCTAGTTTTTTTAAATCATTTTCTTATTTGTGTCTAGACCCCTGAGAATATCATACAAAATAGTTCTGAGCTGACAATTCATTAGACTAACAGAAGTGGCCCTGTCATCCTTCCCAAGAGGCAAGGACAGGAGTTATCAAAGGAGTCAGGTCGCATACACTGAGCACTCCCTGCCTCTTCTTGGCTCTATCTGAAGCACATTATGTACATTATTGTCTTTAATCCTTATACCCACCCCATTATTATCCTCATTTTATAGATAAAGAAACAAGTTCAAAGAGGCGAAGTATCTTTACCCAGGTCACACAGAAGGAAAATGGCAGGGCTGAGTCCATTTGCTTTGAAGCCTGTGTAAAATTTTTCTAGTGCACCATGGAGCCTCTGACATCAGTGGGCGGTGATGGATGAAGGCATCAGGAGGAGGTATAGAAGAGTTTATGGGAGGCATGACAGGTGCTGAGTGTCAGTAGAGGTGAAAGTGAGATGATACAATCAGTCTCAGTGAGTGCCAACAGGGTGTGGAAAGGACTGTGAATAAAACACAAAGTCAGCTGGGCATGGTGGCTCACGCCTATAATCCTAGCACTCTGGAAGGCCAAGGGAGGTGAATCGTCTGAGGTCATAGGTTCGAGACCAGCCTGAGCCAGAGCAAGACTTCGTCTCTAAGAATAGCCAGGTATTATGGCCAGCACCTATAGTTCCAGCTGCTTGGGAGGCTGAGGCAAGAGAATTGCTTGAGCCCAATAGTTTGAGGTTGCTGTGAGCTATGAAGCCACAGCGCTCTACCGAGGGTGACAAAGTGAAACCCTATCTCCAAAAAAAAAAAAAAAAGAAAGAAAAGAAAATCCACACAGTTCTTGCCCTTTCTAAAGGGAACAGCTGACAGCAATTACCTTCTGATTGTTGCTATGTGGGTACCTAGGCCCAATGTTGCCAGATCTATTAATTTTCTAAGAAAAGCTAAAAATATACATTTTTATGTAAAATGGCATAATTTCAAAATGCTATGAACTAATTCAGATGCTCTTAGAATGCTGTGCGGCCCAAATAAACCACGTCTATAAGCAAAACTTCCCCATGGACTGCTAATTTGAGACCACCAGCAGAGACTGCAGGAATCTATACCAACCCAGGGAATGGTCTGTAGTCATGCTGAAAGAGAAGTTATGGAAAGACTGGGCTACATTTTGATTGAGCTCCTTGAGTGAAGTCCTTGTCCTCCCTACGCCAAAGACAAGGGAAGCTTCTTTTAGGGCACTGAGGCACCTCAGTGGAGGGAATGTGACTCAACTTTTCCATAGAATCTTCTTAAAGAGATATGTCTAACCCAGCTGTTCTCAACCTATGAGTCGTGACCCCTTTCAGGGTCGAATGACCCTTTCACAGGGGTCACCTAAATACATTCTGTATGGGCGGCACCTGTGGCTCAGTCGGTAAGGCACCGGCGGCCCCATATACCGAGGGTGGCGGTTTCAAACCCGGCCCCGGCCAAACTGCAACAAAAAAATAGCCGGGCGTTGTTGCGGGCGCCTGTAGTCCCAGCTACTCGGGAGGCTGAGGCAGGAGAATCGCTTAAGCCCAGGAGTTGGAGGTTGCTGTGAGCTGTGTGATGCCATGGCAGTCTACCAAGGGTCATAAAGTGAAACTCTGTCTCTACCAAAAAAATAAATAAATAAATACATTCTGCATATCAGATATTTACATTACAATTCATAACACTAGCAAAATTACAGTTATGAAGTAGCATCGAAAATAATTTTATGGTTGGGGGTCACCACAACATGAGGTACTGTATTAAAGTGTTGCGGCATTAGGAAAGTTGAGAACCACTGGTCTAACCAATAATCAAAGGAATTCTAAAAATATTAATACACCTGTTATTTTTTCTTTTTCTCTTTGTGAATGCATAAGCACTTTTGGAAAAAACTTAATAGGTGTGCTTATCTTCTGTATTTCTGTATGTAGTAATTAGTAACCAGGTTATACATTTTAATAGGAAACAAGTTAATAACACAAATACAATTTTATGTATATACAAAAAGTCGACATATCTATAGAATGAGAAGAAATAGTAAATGACTTTGAAAATAGTTATTCAAAATAGTGCAATATTAAAAAAAGAAAACTACAGTTAAAACTTATGCACATTTGAAGTCAAAAGCTTTGATTTGAGAAACACAGAAGTAATTGGAGGAAACACTAAAGGATGAGTTGATGTAGGAGACTGTGAATTATATTAGAAGGTATTTTCACCATTGTGGTTTTTCTCCAGCAAAGCTCTGTAGCCCTGAGCCAGCCATGGACAAGGCAGCTCACTTGATTGAGCCTGGGTCCCGAAGGTTTAAGAGAAGGACAAGGGAGCAAGGAAAAAAAGCCCAAGTAGGAATGATGCCATTTAGCTTTGCTAAAGAACGCAAGAGCAAGGGCACAGGGGATTTAAACAGGTAGAAAGTGAGGTTAACAAAACCTTTTCATGCCCTAAACACTTTTTATCACACTATTAAAAATAATGTATATTTTAAAGTACACTTCAGGCTGGGCACAGTGGCTCATGCCTATAATCCTAGCATGCTGGGAGTCTTGAGCTCAGGATTTTGAGACCAGCCTGATCAAAAGGGAGACCCCATCTCTACTAAAAATAGAAAAATGAGGTTGGCATTATGGAGAGCACCTACAGTCCCAGCTACACAGGAGGCTAAGGCAAGAGGATCGCTTGAACCCAAGAGTTTGAGGTTGCTGTGAGCTATGATGCCATGGCACTCTACCCAGGTCGACAGAGTCAGACTCAATTTCAGTAATAAAAAAGAAAAGGCTGGGTGGCGCCTGTGGCTCAGTGAGTAGGGCGCCAGCCCCATATACCAAGGGTGGCAGGTTCAAACCAGCCCTGGCCAAACTGCAACAAAAAAAATAGCCAGGCATTGTGGCTGGCACCTGTGTCCCAGCTACTCGGGAGGCTGAGGCGAGAGAATAGCCTAAGCCCAAGAGCTGGAGGTTGCTGTAAGCTGTGATGCCATGGCACTGTACCGAGGGTGACAAAGTGAGACTCTGTCTCTAAAAAAAGAAAAGAAAAGGCTGGGCATGGTGGCTCACACCTATAATCCTTGGGAGGCCAAGGCAGGTGGATTGCTTAAGCTTATGAGTTCCAGACCAGCCTGAGCAAGTGTGAGACCCCGTCTCCGCTAAAAATAAAAAAAAACTAGCCAGACATGCTGGTGCATCCCTATAGTCCTGGCTACTAGGATGCTGAAGCAAGAGAATTGCTCAAACCCAAGAGTTTGAGGTTACTGTGAGCTATGATGCCACGATACTATACCCAGGGTGACAGAGTGAGATTCTGTCTAAAAAAGAAAAAAAAAAAGTATACTTCAAATTACAAGGCATGGGTGGTGTCTGTGGGTCAAAGAAGTAGGGTGCTGGCCCCATATGCCAGAGGTGGCGGGTTCAAACCTAGCCCTGGCCAAAAACTGCAAAAAAAAAAAAAAAAAAAAAAAAAAATTAAAAAACAAAAACAAAAACAAATTACAAGGCATTTTTAAAAATACACTTTATTTTTTTTAACGGTTTTAGGTCCACAGCAAAATTGAGAAAGTACAGAGATTTCTCACATAGTCCTGGCCTGCACATATGCACAGCCTTCCCTCATTATCAACATCCACATCTAAATGGTCCATTTCTTGCAACTGATAAACCTGCACTGAAACATCCTTATCATCCAAAGTCCATAGTTTCCATTAGGGTTCTCTCTTGGTTTTGACAAATGCATAATGACATGTATCCATGATTCTAGTATCATATAGAGTAGTTTCATTACCCTAAAAATCCTCTATGCTCTGCCTGCTTATCCCCTCTACAGGTATGCCTTTCCCAGAATGTCATGTAGTTGGGATCATACAGTGTCAGCCTTCTCAGATCGGCTTCTTTCACTTGGCAATATGCATTTAACGTGTCCCTCCCATCCCCCCATCCTCTCATGACTTGATAGTTCATTTCTTTTTTAGCACTAAAAAATAATTCATTGTATGGATGTACCACAGTTTATCCATTCACCTACTGTAGAACATCTTAGTTGCTTCCAAATTTTGGCATTTATGAATAAAGTTGCCATAAACATTCAGATGGAGGTTTTATTGTGAACAAAACCTTGTTGCATATGTAGTCTGAGTATGAACACAAATTCTCTCAATTGAACCCTAACAAGCCAAATATAGCACTCTGTTTTTTTTTTTTTTGAGACAGAGTCTCACTATGTCACTCTTGGTAGAGTGCTATGGCGTCACAGCTCACAGCAACCTCAAACTCTTGGGCTTAAGCAATTCTCTTGTGTCAGCCTCCCAAGTAGCTGGGACTACAGGCACCTGCTACAGCACCCGGCTATTTTTTTTGTTGTTGTAGTTGTCATGATTGTTTGGCACTCCCGGGCTGGGTTCAAACCTGCCAGCTCTGGTGTATGTGGCTGACATCCTAGCCGTTGAGCTACAGGTGCTGAGCACAGATACAGCACTCTGAATCAAAGCATATCAATATGACCAAAACAATTTATCCTTCAAAACCCCAATGAAACAATAAAAACTATCACATTATGATGTTAGGAATAAAGACTCTAAATTGATGATCTCAACAATGTTTTTTTTTTTGAGATGGGGCCTCAAGCTGTCACCCTGAGTAGAGTACTGTGACATCACAGCTCACAGCAACCTCCAACTCCTGGGCTCAAGCGATTCTCTTGCCTCCGCCTCCCGAGTAGCTGGGATTGTAGGCGCCTGTCACAACGCTCAGCTATTTTTTTGGTTGCAGCTGTCATTGTTTGGCGGGCCTGTGCTGGATTCGAACCCGCCAGCTCAGGTGTATATGGCTGGTGCCTTAGCTGCTTGAGCCACAGGTGCCGAGCTGATCTCAACAATGTTTTGGCAAATTAACTCTCTATTTCATCATCTCCCTCATCTTCTGTCTGTCCCATCACCCCCAACCTCAACAGTTAATATGAGATAGTGAGTCAACTATACCATGCTAACTCTGTAGCCAAGTTGCTGGTATTTGTTCTGTTTGAATAATGGTGCTTTGACTTTTACAATCTACATGACTTGGGGCAAATTATTATATTTAACATCTGTGTGCCTCTGGTTTCCCATCTGTAAAATAGGAACTTTTAATAGCCTTTATTTCATGGATTAAATGAGTTTATATCTATAAATTCTTAGACTAACACCTGGTGAGACAGTAAGCTTAGGGTGGGCAAAAAAGTAAATAATAATAATAAAAAGAAGCAACACCTGGCAATTAAAGGTTTGTTAAATCAAATGAATAATATGTTCATGGACCTCTTACGTGAATGCTGGTCTCACACACAGTGTACAGGGCTGTACACAGTTATCATGAGGTTGTCCTGTTGAGCCAAATTGTCAGGTTTGTTATTTGATTTTATCCTACTTAGATGCCAGCAAGGAAGCCTGTTACTGCTGGAAGAAGACATGAGGCTTCTGAGTCAGAGAACAAGAACTTTATTATTCACAGCACATCAAAGAAAATAAAACACGAACATCAGTGTGTTTCTATCAGTCCCATCTGCCCTCAAGTTCCACAGGGGTGACATGAAGCCTCAGACAGTGTGTTTACATTGGAGCTGTGGAATAATGAGTTAGGGTAACCCACTGCTTTTATAGCAAGCAACAGACTTAGCCTGCTCTTTACTATGGAAGGAGACGTTACCTCATCTCTCAAGATTTCTCACTGCAGGGCTGGGCGCCGGTAGCTCAGCAGCTAAGGTGCCAGCCACATACACGGGAGCAGGCTGCTTCGAATCCAGCCCAGGCCTGCCAAAGGACAATGACAACTGCAACCAAAAAACAGCCAGGCTTTGTGGCGGACGCCTGTAGTCCCAGCTTCTTGGGAGGTTGAGACAAAAGAATTGCTTAAGCCCAAGAGTTGGAGATTTTGTGAGCTGTGATGTCACAGCACTGTACCGAGGGCAACACACTGAAACTTTGTCTCAAAAAAAAAAAAAAAAGATTTCTCACTGTAAACACAACCCTGTGAGAAATGGATTAAAGAATGGTGTGGCAGAGAGCCTCTAAGATGGCCCTTAGTGGCTGTTGCCTCCTGCTACTAACTCCTTTGTGTACCAGGGTGTCCAACCTGTAGCCCACAGACTGCATACAGATTATTTGAGGATTGATTT
Source organism: Nycticebus coucang (assembly GCF_027406575.1). Classification (NCBI taxonomy): domain Eukaryota; kingdom Metazoa; phylum Chordata; class Mammalia; order Primates; family Lorisidae; genus Nycticebus; species Nycticebus coucang. The sequence goes on along the minus strand of NC_069792.1, from coordinate 17,239,467 downwards.
GCTTATCTGTGTTGGATATCATGAAGAGTATTCACAGGCCTTTTTTGTGTGGCTGTTCATCAACTGTTGTTAGTGTTTGTGTATTTAATATGTGACCTAAGGCAACTCATGTGGCAGTTAAGAAAAAAGGTTTGATACCCCTGATCCCTCCAATTCACTGTAGGCTAAATCTACTAACCAAGTGAATACAGCACAAGGATGGGATGTTACTTCAGAGATGAAGTTATAACAAGACTGTGGCTTTTGTCTTGGGCATCTTCTCATGTACTCTCACTCACTCACTCTGAAGGAAGACAGTTGCTTTGCAGCCAGCGGTATTAGGGGTGGACCTGCCCAGCAAGGAACAAATGTCTCTAGCCAACAATCAGCAGTGACCTGCCCACCAACAGCCACACAAGGTCTTGAGCTTTGAGGTGACATCAGCCCCAGCCCACACCCTGACCATACCCCTGTGGACCCTGAGCCAGAGGCACCCAGTTAAACTGCATCCAGATTCCAGACCCATAGAATCGTCAGAAAACAAACATGCGCTGTTTTAAGCCTCTGTGTTTTGAGGTAATTTGTCATGCAGTAATAGATGAGTAGTACAAGCATGAGGGTCTTGCCTTTTTGACCTACTGAGCAAAATATGCAGGAACACAGAGTATGATAGTTTACCATCTCCCAACAATAGGGTAAAGCTATAACCCTAGGGTAGGAGACACCACCTTCCCAGATGAAGGCGGACATGCTTGTGTCTATCATCTAAGGAAAAGGCAGATCCTGAGACTGGAAATTAGAATTCAGAAGGAAATCCTTAGCTGGAACTAGACTTACCAATTTGGAGACTGACTTTAGAAGAATTTAGCTTATTTGAGGACATTACACAGGGAAGGAAAAAAGCTTTGTGTATGTAGTGGGAAGCAAGGTAGGATGGAATTCTTTTACAGTATCAAATGCTGAAATACCTATACTGCATTCAGTGACCCAAATTATCTAGTTGTATATAACTTCCTGTACTTTTTTGCATTCTATTTATCTGCAGCCCTTTGTAAAATTTTAAAATATTCTCCCTGGTCTCATCTGTGTTGCAGGAAATGAGTAGAAGGCTTCGGCCACACTAATAAAGGGGAAACAGCGCCCTCTGGAGGTCTGGGTGGCACTGCCCAGAGACCCCCGCCAAAGCAGGAGAACGTAGCACAGGCTGTGGGGATGGCAGGGGGTTCCTTATAAATGCTAGGAAAATATTTGATAAAACTAAAAATATTGTTTTACTATTTAAAGCCTTTAATAAATCAGTGTGGAGGGCAGCGCCTGTTGCTCAGTGGTTATACCAAGGGTGGCGGGTTCGAACCTGGCCTCAGCCAAAGTGCAACAAAAAAATAGCCAGGCTTTCTGGCAGGTGCTATAGTCCCAGCTACTCAGGAGGCTGAGGCAAGAGAATTGCCTAAGCTAGGAGTTGGACGTTGCTGTGAGCTATGATGCCATAAGAACTCTATCAAGGGCGATAAAGTGAGACTCTGTCTCAAAAAAAAAAAAAAAAGTCAGTGTGGAAGTTTTCTTTCTTTCTTTTTTTTTTTTTTTGTAGAGACAGAATCTCACTGTACCGCCCTTGGGTAGAGTGCCCTGGCGTCACACGGCTCACAGCAACCTCTAACTCATGGGCTTACGCAATTCTCTTGCCTCAGCCTCCCGAGCAGCTGGGACTACAGGCGCCCGCCACAACGCCTGGCTATTTTTCTGTTGCAGTTTGGCCAGGGCTGATCTGAATCCGCCACCCTTGGCATATGGGGCCGGCGCCCTACTCACTGAGCCACAGGCACCGCCCGAAGTTTTCTTTCTTATACGATAAAGAGCTCCCTGGTCCCAGGAAATTATTTACTTTACATTCAATAAAAGGTCAGACACAGTACAGTCATTAAGAATGTGGTTTTGGGAAAAAAAAAAAGAATGTGGTTTTGGAACATGACAGGTCTTCCTCTTGTTATATGTGTGCCCCGGGCGAGTTGGTAAATCTTTCTGAGCCTATTTCTTTGCCAGTAAAATGAAGATATGTCGTTAAATTACAGTGAGAATTAAATGAGGTTATGTATATAATATTGTTAGCAGTTGGTAAGCACTCAGTATTTGAGAGCTGTTGTTATTATTTACTAGTACGTCTACTACTATTACTGCTATGACATTAACAAGGTAAGGGTGTTTCGTGTAACCACAAATAACTTAATATACTATTATAATGCTGGTAAGGGAATTTTCAGGTAAGAAAAAGTTATAAGAGATATAAATTAGAATAAGTAGAGGCACAATAAAACTCAAGAATAAATTCTGGGAAGATGGCCGACTGGTAGCAACCCTCAGCAGAGGCTCCTGAGCAGAGGAAGAAAAACGGGACAGAATAGGACTCTATGAAGCCAAAGGTGGGGAGCTGAGCCAAGAAAGAAGTTCAGCAAGCTGTAATTCTAAGGAAGAGCATTCAAGAAAACAAATTACAGGTAAAAGCCTATCGACTAGAGGATAGGAGACTCCCTCCCCCAAGCAGGAGGCCTGCCGCAGGCTATCTGTGAATGAGCAGGGAACAAAAGACCTCTCATTTTACTTCCTTGGACAGAGCTGCTAAACTCCAGGTCTCTCTTCCAGGGAGGTCCCACTTATGAACCTAGATACCACCTTGCCAGGCATAAAATCGAACAGATATTTTCCCCAACAAGTCCAAACTCCCAGTCCACACTTTCCCCCTCACAAGGCGGTCTGAAGTTCTGCCCCCTACAGGGGACAGAGTGTTTGGTCTTGTCCTGAGAGATCTAGGCATAGTGTGGACCACTAACTATTAGGACGGAATCTGTGACTAACAGGAAAGAAAAAGGGTACAGGAAGAAAGGGACACTCAGCAGGAGGAGGAGCAGTCCCCTGGTTATGACTATGCCTGGCCAGTGGTGGTGTTGACCCTTGGTTTGGGCTGTGTCTGGTGGGATGGGGTATAGAAGCCCCAGCTCTGATGGCACCAAGAGTGAGAGAGTGGTTGCCCTGTGTGGACTGAATTTGGCAGACATGGCTCCCCAGCCCCTACTGGACCTGCGAGCAGAGGCTTGCTAGGCATGGACTGAAACCTGAGAGCAAGGGCGTGATCCCCTGATTCCAACAGAACCCTCGAGCATGGCTTGCTGGGTGTGAACCAAGAACTGAGGGCTAGGGTGTGGTTCCATATCTCCAGCGGGGCTGGTGAGCAGAGGCTTACCAGGTGAGAATTGAGACCTGTGGGCGGGGCATGGTGCCCTGACTCTAACAGCTGTGAACAGAGGCTTGCCAGGCAGTGGACTGAGACTGGCAGGTGGGGGTGTGGTCCCCTGACTCCATCTGGTCTGCCAAGCAGAGGCTAGCTGGGTGTGGACTGAGACCGGTGGGCGGGGGAGTGGCCCCTGGCTCCAACTGGGCCTGTGAGCAGAGAAGCGGACAACAGTGTGGACTGAGTCTGGTGGGTGGGAGTTTGGATCCCTGGCTCCAATTGTGCTGTTGAATTCCTCTCTGTTAAGCAGGGTTTGCACTGCCTGAGACAATTTAATTGTAACTTGTGTCTGGGGTTGTCTAGTTGGGGACATTCTGAGGTTGACCTTCAAAGTTCTGTAGCAGAAAAGAACTGAAGAGTGGGGGCTGGGCACCGCAGCTGTTTGTATTTCTTCACAGTCAAGATTTAAAACGAATACTGTGGTTTCTTAGGATAGGGTAGAGTTTGGCCAATATCAAAACAGAGCTAGCTTGTGCTATCTCACCAAGTAGGTCCTCAGAGTCTCCAGCCAAAACTCTGAAAGGGGCCTTTGTAAGGTTGTAGGAGATAAGCCACAATTACAAAGCCTAGTGCTTTGGTAAGGGGCTTTCTCTACTACCTGGGAACCCCAATTCAATTTCACCCTACCAGTTCTAATAACCAAATGGTGGAAAATAAACATGGTGTGGACCCAACAGAAGAACTCTGGCAACATGAATAACCAGAGTAGATCAACCCCCCCAAAAAATGACAAAGGAGATACAACTGAAGATGCCACGCATAGACCAATGGCAGCAGTGTCAGAAATTGAACTCAGAATAGCGATGGCAAATAAGATAAATAGCATGGAAGAAAAGATGGAAATTGAATTCCAAAGAGTAGTTCTAAAGTTGTCTCAAGAAATCAATGAATTCAAAGCCCAAGTCACCAAAGATATGGACATAATGAGAAAAGAAATAGCAGAGCTCAAGGAAATGAAAAAGTTAGTTGAGGAACTCCAAAATACAGTTGAATCCCTCAGTAATAGAGTTGACCAGGCAGAAGAAAGGATCTCTGAAACTGAAGACAAAGCTTTTGAATGTTCCCAAACACTCAAAGAGGCAGACAAATGGAGAGCAAAAACTGATCATTCCCTGAGAGCGTTGTGGGATCACTCCCTGAGAGAGTTGTGGGATCACTCCAAAACATCAAACATTCATCTTATAGGAATTCCTGAAGGAGAAGAGGATGGTCCTAAAGGTACAGATGCTCTACTCCAAGAGATTTTGAAGGAGAATTCCCCAAGCATTGCAAGAGATACAGAACTTCAGATAGTACACAGTTTCAGAACCCCAGCAAGACTCAATCCAAATAAAGCATCTCCTGGACACACTGTGATGAATTTTGCCAAACTTAAGATGAAGGAGAAAATTCTGCAAGCAGCCAGATGTAAGAAAAACATCACCTACAAAGAGAGAAGTATCAGAATGGCTCCAATCTCTCAGCCAAAACGTTTCAAGCCAGAAGAAGATGGTCATCGACCTTCAATCTCCTAAAACAAAACACTTCCAGCCCAGGATCCTGTATCCAGCTAAACTGAATTTCATTTGTGATGAAGAAATCAAATACTTTAATGACATAGATATGTTGAAGAAATTTGCCATAACTAAACCAGCTCTCCAGGATATTCTCAGACCCATCCTCCACAATGACCAGTGCAATGCTCTACCTCCAAAGTAAACTCACCCAGAAATTTTTGAAGAAAACCCAACTTCCACAGTGGTGAAAGGATTAAAAATTGTCCACTGGACATCCTAAAATCATGACACCCAAAACACAACCAGGCTTATCAATTCTCTCAATGTGAATGGTTTAAAGTGTCCTCTAAAGAGGCACAGGCTGACTGACTGGATACATAAACTCAGACCAGATATCTGCTATATGCAAGAATCTCACTTTACCTTAGGGTGAAGGGATGGACTTATACATTATAGGGAAATGGAAAACAGAAAAAAGCAGGGGTTGCAATTTTAGTAGCAGATACAACTGGCTTTAAACCAACAAAGATAAAGAAAGATAAGAAAGGTCGTTACATATTTGTCAAGGGAAACACCCAACATGAAGAGATTTCGATAATTAACATGTATGCACCCTACCAGAATGCTTCTCAATTTATAAAGCAGACCCTAATGGATAGGAACAACTTGATATCTTCCTGCACTATAATAGTTGGAGATTTTAATACCCCTTTGACAGTTTTGGATAGATCCTCCAAGAAGAAACTAAACAAAGAAATATTAGACTTAAACCTGACCCTAGAACAAATGGACTTTACAGACCTCTACAGAACATTTCACCCTAGTATAACTGAATATACATTCTTCTCATCAGCCCCCAGGTCAACCTCCAAAATAGATCATATCCTAGGACACAAGTCTAACCTCAGCAAATTTAAAAGTGTAGAAATTACTCTGTGTATCTTCTTGGACCACCATGGAATAAAAGTTGAACTGAACAGCAACAGGAATCTTCATACTCAAACAAAGTCATGGAAACTAAATGATCTTAGGCTGAATGATAGCTGGGTCAAAGACAAGATTAAGAAGGAAATCACCAAAGTTTTGGAACAAAATGATAATGAAGACACAAACTATCAAAACCCGTAGGATACTGCAAAGGCAGTCCTCAGAGGGAAATTTATAGCATTGGAATCCTTCATCAAGAAAACAAAAAGAGAGGAAGCCAACAACTTAATGGATCATCTCGAGCAACTGGAAAAGGAAGAACACTCCAACCCCAAACCCAGCAGAAGAAAAAAAATAACCAAAATTAGGGCAGAATTAAATAAAATTGAAAACCAAAGAATCATTCAGAAGAACAACCAAACAGAAAGTTGATTTTTTGAAAAGATTAACAAAATTGGTAAACCTTTGGCCAACCTAACCAGAAATAGAAAAGTAAAATCTCTAATATCATCTATCAGAAATGATAAAGGAGAAATAACAATAGACACTTCAGAAATTCAAAAAATCCTCAATGATCACTACAAAAATCTCTATTCCCAGAAATATGAAACTCTGAAGGAAATGGACCAATACCTGGAAGCACACCACCTTCCTAGACTCAACCAGAAAGATTTAGAAATCTTGAATAGACCTATATCCATCACTGAAATAGCATCAATAACACGAAATCTCCCAGAAAAGAAAAGTCTGGAACCAGATGGCTTCACATCCAAATTCTATCAAACCTTTCAAGAGGAACTAGTACCTATATTATACAATCTTTTCCAAAGCATAGAAAAAGAAGGAATAATTCCCAACACATTCTATGAAGCAAATATCACCCTGATACACAAACCAGGAAAGGATCCAACGAAGAAAGAAAATTATAGACCAATATCATTAATGAATATCAATGCAAAAATATTCAATAAGATCTTAGCAAACAGAATTCAACAGCACATCAAAAAAATTATACGCCATGATCAAGTTGGTTTTATTCCAGGTTTACAGGGTTGGTTCAACATATGCAAATCTATAAATATAACACATCACATCAATAAAATAAAAAAAACAAAGACCATATGATTCTCTCAATTGACACAGAAAAAGCCCTTGATAATATCCAGCATTCTTTCATGATCAGAACACTTAAGAAAATAGGCATCGAAGGGACATTTCTTAAACTGATAGAAGCCATCTACAGCAAACCCATAGCCAATATCATATTGAATAGTGTAAATTGAAAACATTTTCACTCACATCAGGCAAGGATGCCCACTGCCTCCACTGCTATTCAACATAGTAATGGAAGTCTTAGCCATAGCAATCAGGCAAGAGAAGGCAATCAAGTGTATCCAAATAGGGTCAGAGAAGGCAATCAAGTGTATCCAAACTCTCACTCTTCACTGATGATATGACCCTATACCTGGAAAATCCCAGGGATTCAACTTCAAAACCCTTAGAAGTGATCAAGGAGGCGTGGCGCCTGTGGCTCAAGCAGCTAAGGCACCAGCCACATATACCTGAGCTGGCGGGTTCAAATCCAGCCTGGGCCCACCAAACCACTACGATGACTGCAACCAAAAAATAGCTGGGCGTTGTGGCGGATGCCTATAGTCCCAGCTACTTGGGAGGTGGAGGCAGGAGAATTGCTTGAGCCCAGGAGTTGGAGGTTGCTGTGAGCTGTGTTGTCAGGGCACTCTACCCAGGGCAGCAGCTTGAGGCTCTGTCTCAAAAAAAAAAAAGTAGTGATCAAGGAATACAGCAGTGTCTCGGGATACAAAATCAATATTTACAAGTCAGTAGCTTTTATATATGCCAACAATAGTCAAGCTGAAAATATAGTCAAGGACTCTATTCCTTTTACAATAGTGCCAAAGAAGATGAAATACCTGGGAATTTACCTAACAAAGGACGTGAAAGATCTCTATAAAGAGAACTTACTATGAAACTCTGAAACTCTGAAAGATCTCTATAAAGAGAACTTACTATGAAACTCTGAAAAGAAATAGTTGAAAATGTTAACAAATGGAAAAACATACCATGCTCATGGCTCATTTTAACAATCAATATTGTTAAAATGTCCATACTACCTAAAGCAATCTATAGATTTCATGCAATCCCTGTTAAAGCACCATTGTCATACTTTAAAGAACTTGAAAAAATAGTACTTCATTTTATATGGAATCAGAAAAAACCTTGAATAGCAAATACATTACTCAGAAGTAAGAACAGGCTCGATGCCTGTAGCTCAGTGAGTAGGGTGCTGGACACATACACCAAGGGCTGGCAGGTTCAAGTCCATCCCAGGCCTATTAAAACAACAATGACAACTGCAACCAAAAAATAGCTGTGTGTTGTGGCCGGCACCTGTAGTCCCAGCTACTCAGGAGGCTGAGGCAAGAGAATCGCTTACTCCCAAGAGTTTGAGGTTGCTGTGAGCTGTGACAATATGGCACTCTATCAAGGGTGACAAAGTGAGACTCTATCTCAAAAAAAAAAAAAAAGACACACACAAAAAAGAAAAAGATATAAGAACAAATCAGGAGGTATCACATTACCAGACTTTAGGATATACTATAAATCTATAGTGATCAAAACAGCATGGTACTGGCACAAACACAGAGCCGTAGATTTATGGAACAGAATAGAGAACCAGGAGATGAACCCAGCTACTTATCGCCATTTATCTTGAACAAGCATATCAAAAATATTCAGTGGGGGAAAGACTCCCTATTTAACAAATGGTGCTGGGTGAACTGGCTTGCGACCTGTAGAGGACTGAAACTGGACCCCCACCTTTCACCATTAACAAAAATTGATTCTCACTGGTTAAAAAATTTAAACTTAAGACATGCGGGCAGCACCTGTGGCTCAGTGAGGAGGTCACCAGCCCCATATACTGAGGGTGGTGGGTTCGAACCCAGCCCCAGCCAAACTGCAACAAAAAAATACCCTGGCATTGTGGCGGGCAGCTGTAGCCCTAGCTACTCGGAAGGCTGAGGCAAGAGAATTGCCTAAGCCCAAGAGCTGGAAGTTTCTGTGAGCTGTGACACCACAGCACTCTACCAAGGGTGACAAAGTGAAACTCTATCTCTAAAAAAAAAAAACTTAAGATATGAAACTACAAAAATACTAGAAGAGAGTGCAAGGAAAACACTTGAAGAAATACCTGGGAGAGTATTTTATGAGGAGGACCCCCTTGGGCAATTGAAGCACCAAAAAAATACATTACTAGGGGGCAGCACCTGTGGCTCAAAGGAGTAGGGCACCAGCCCCACATACTGGAGGTGGCAGGTTCAAATCTGGCCCCAGCCAAAAACTGCAAAAAAAAAAAAAAGAACATTACTGGGATCTGATCAAACTAAAAGGCTTTAGCACAGCCAAGAGCACAGTAAGAAAAGCAAACAGGTAGGCCAGGCAAGAGAAGACATTGGTTTTCACAGAAGTGGCTGGAGTGGAATTGGAGAGAAAGATACAGGAAAATAAAATCTTACTAAAAAAAAAAAAAAGAAAAGCAAACAGACAACCTTCAGAACGGGAGAAGATTTTTGCAGGTTATGCTTCTGACAAAGGTCTGACCACTAGAATCTATAGAGAATGCAAACTAATCAATAAGAAAAGAATAAATAACCCCATTTCTGTATGGGCAAGAGACTTGAATAGAAACTTCTCTGATGAAGACAGACACATGGCCTACAAACACATGCAAAAATACTCAGCATCCTTAATCATCAGAGAAATGCAAATCAAAACCACTTTAAGATATCATTTAACTCCAGTAAGATTAGCCCACATCACAAAATCCCCGAACTACAGACGCTGGCATGGATGCGGAGAGAAGGGAACGCTTCTACACTGCTGGTGGGAATGCAAGCTAATATGACCTTTTTGGGAAGAAGTTTGGCGAACACTCAAGGAAGTAAAAGTAGACCTACTATTGGCTTGGTGCCTGTAGCTCAAACACCTAAGGCACCATCCACATACACCAGAGCTAGTGGGTTTGAATCCATCCCAGGCCTGCCAAACAACAATGTCAACTACAACGACAAAAAAAAAACAGTTGGGCGTTGTGGCGGGTGCCTGTGGTCCCAGCTACTTGGGAGGCTAAGGCAAGAGAATCATTTAAGCCCAGGAGTTGGAGGTTGCTGTGAGTTGTGATGTCATAGCACTCTACCCAGGGTGACAGCTTGAGGTTCTGTCTCCAAAAATAAATAAATAAATAAATAAATAAATAAATAAAAATAAAAGTAGACCTACCATTCAATCCTGCAATTCCTCTACTAGGTATATACAGATGATCAAAAATTATTACACAACAAAGACATTTGCACCAGAATGTTTATTGCAACCATATTCATAATAGCCAAAAATGGAAACAGCCCAAGTGTCCTTCAAGCCATGAATGGATTAACAAATTGAGGTATACGTCCACCAGGGAATACTATGCAGCCATTAAAAAAGATGGAGAGTTCACATGTTTTATGTTTACCTGGATGGAGCTGGAACATATTCTTCTTAGTAAAGTATCTCAAGAATGGGGAAAAAGTATCTAATGTACTCAATACTACTATGAAATCAATATATAATCACCTACATACTCATATGAATGACAAAACATAACTATAGTCCAGAAAGTAGAAGGGGAAAGGAGAGGGGAGAAGAGGGGAGAATTGGGAGGAGGGAGGGTATTTGGGAAGACTCATCTAATGTGCGTGATGCAATGGTACATTGAATTTTTTTGTGATAGAGTCTCACTTTGTCTCCCTCAGTAGAATGCTGTGGCGTCACAGCTCACAGCAACCTCCATTTCTTGGGCTTAAGCAATACTCTTGCCTCAGCCTCCCGAATATCTGGGACAAGAAGGTGCCTGCCACAACGCCCGGATATTTTTTTTGTTGCAGTTTGGCTGGGACTGGGTTCGAACCCACCACCCTTGGTGTATGGGGCCCATGCCCCACTCACTGAGCCACAGGCGCTTGGCACATTTCAAAACTATTAAGAAATAAGTACAGGGCAGCGCCTGTGGCTCAAAGGAGTAGGACGCCATACCCATATGCCAGAGGTGGTGGGTTCAAACCCAGCCCCGGCCAAAAACTGCAAAAAAATAAATAAATAAATAAAAGAAATGAGTATAATTGTGATGGATGTGTTACTTAGGTCAATGTAAGCATTTCACATTGTATATCAAAGCAGTACCCTGACCCCATAAATGCATCAATGTACAAAGTTATGATTTAATAAAAACTAATAATAAAAAATTAAAAATTAAAATTAAAAAAACCCAAGAATATTTGTAAAGGTATGAGGAAAAACAGAATCTTTAAGAATTTTCTTCGGGAGGCTGAGGCAGGAGAATCACTGAAGCCTAAGAGCTAGAGGTTGCTGTGAGTCCTGTGACATCATGGCACTCTACTGAAGGTGGTAAAGTAAGACTCTGTCTCTACAAAAAAATAAAATAAAAAGAATTTTCTTTTTGTTTTTTTTGTAGAGACAGAGTCTCACTTTATGGCCCTCGGTAGGGTGCCATGGCCTCACACAGCTCACAGCAACCTCCAGTTCTTGGGCTTAGGCGATTCTCTTGCCTCAGCCTCCTGAGTAGCTGGGACTACAGGCGCCCGCCACAACGCCCGGCTATAAAAAGAATTTTCTATCCAATATACAGAGTTCTTACAAATTCATAATTAACATCACTAGTCTATTGGATAAGTAGTCAAAGGAGATGAAAAGGTGGTTTAACAACTATTTTTTTTTTTTTTTGCAGTTTTTGGCCTGGTCTAGGCTTGAACCTACCACCTCTGGTACATGGGGGCTGGCGCCCTACTCCTTTGAGCCACAGGCGCCACCCTAACAACTATGTTATTAAGAGGGCTTCTTACCTACTAAACCAACTTTCAGGTTTCATACAACTTCTAAGGTTTCAAATTAAGGAAAAAATGAAAAGAATTCCTTTAGAATCTATTGAGGAAGACATAAGAAGAAGGCACTGACCCTGGAACGGGGTGTGAAAGGGTAACTCACCTCCCTTCTCTGTGCCTCAAATGAAACAATTTAGAAATATTTTCCAGGTGGCAGCCATGGCTCAAAGGAGTAGGGCTCCGGCCTCATATACTGGAGGTGGTAGGTTCAAACATGGCCCCAGCCAAAAACTGCAAAAAAAAAGAAAGAAAAAAATATTTTCCCATTAAAAATATCCTATTGGGGGCGGTGCCTGTGGCTCAGCGGGCAGGGCGCCGGCCTCATATGCCGAGGGTGGTGGGTTCAAACCCAGCCCTGGCCAAACTGCAACAAAAAAAATAGCCGGGCGTTGTGGTGGGCGCCTGTAGTCCCAGCTACTTGGGAGGCTGAGTCAAGAGAATTGCCTAAGCCCAAGGATTTGGAGGTTGCTGTGAGCTGTGTGACGCCAGGGCACTCTACCAAAGGCGATAAGGTGAGACTCTGTCGCTACAAAAAAAAAAAAAAAAAAAAAAAAAATCCTATTGTAGCTCAAGTAGCTAAGGCACCAGCCACATATACCTGAGCTAGCGGGTTCGAATCCAGCCCTGGCCGGCCAAAGAACAATGATGGCTGCAGCCAAAAAATAGCTGGGCGTTGTGGCGGGCGCCTATAGTCCCTTAGAAGGAGGCAGCAGAATTGCTTGAGACCAGGAGTTGGAGGTTGCTGTGAGCTGTGATGCCACAGCACTCTATCCAGGGTGACAGATTGAGGCTCTGTCTCAAAAAAAAAAAAAATCCTATTCACTGGACATGGTGGCTCACACATGTAATCCTAGCAACCCTGGGAGGCCAAGGTGGGTGGATTGCCTAAGCTCAGGAGTTCTAGACTAGCCTAAGCAAGAGCGTGACCCCCATCTCTAAAAACGGCCATGCCTTGGAGTGGGCGCCTGTATTCCCCTACTCGGGAAGCTGAGGCAAGAGAATCGCTTGAGCCCAAGAATTAGAGGTTGCTGTGAGCTGTGACCCCATAGCGCTCTACCTAGGGCGACAGAGTCAGACTCTGTCTCAAAAAAAAATAAATGAAATGAAATGAAATAAAATAAAATGAAAATGTCCCATTCATAATAATCACAACTATAAAGTGCCTAGAAACAAAATTAATAAGAAATGTTTGGCTCTTAGCACCGAACCACCTTAGCGTGGTGGTTACGGCGCTGGCCACGTGCACCGAGGCTGGCGGTTTGGAACCCAGCTCGGGCCAGCTAAACAACAATGACGACTGCAACCAAAAAATAGCTGTGTGTTGTGGCCAGCGCCTGTAGTCCCAGCTACTCAGGAGGCTGAGGCAAGAGAATCGCTTACACTCAAGAGTTTGAGGTGGCTGTGAGCTGTGACTTCAAAGCACTCTAAGGAGGGTGACAGTGAGACTGTAAGAAAGGAAAGGAAGGAAAGAAGGAAGGGAGGGAGGAAGGAAAAAAAAAACTGAGGCAAGAGGATCGCTTGAGCCCAAGAGTTGGAGGTTGCTGTGAGCTATGATGCTACAGCACTCTACCCAGGGGGACAGCTTGAGATCTGTCTCAAAAAAGAAAAGAAAAGAAAAGAAATGTCCAAAACTCATGTAGAAAGCCAGTATCTCTGGCTATTTATTATAATGATCTATAAATTAGGCTCGGCGCCTGTATCTCAAGTGGTCAGGGCGCCAGACATGTACACCAGAGCTGGAGGTTCCAATCCAGCCCTGCCCTGCCAAACAACAACGACAGCTACAACCAAAAAATAGCCGGGCGTTGTGGCAGGCGCCTGTAGTCCCAGCTAACTTGGGAGGCTGAGGCAAGAGAATTGCCTAAGCCCAAGAGTTTGAAGTTGTTGTGAGCTATGATGCCACAGCACTCTACCCAGGGGGACAGCTTTGACTCTGTTTCAAAAAAAAAAGAAAGAAAGAAAAAAAAAATCTATAAATTAAATGAAATTTTCATCAAAATCCCAATGGAATCTTTTTTAATTAATTAATTATATATTTTTTGGGGGGGTAGAGACAGTGTTACTTTATCACCCTTGGTAGAGTGCAGCGGCGTCACACAGCTCACAGCAACCTCCAACTCCTGGGCTTAGGCGATTCTCCCGAGGACCTGGGACTACAGGCGCCCACCCCAACGCGTCCTATTTTTTGTTGTTGTAGTTTGGCTGGGGCTTGGTTTGAACTTGCCACCCTCGGTATATGGGGCCAGCGCCCTACCCACTGAGCCATAGGCACCGCCCAGAATCTTTTTTTAATTTAAAAATTGGTAGGACTTTTGGGGACGAACAATTATAAGAGGGTCTTTATCTAACAAATGAAGTTAATGTAACCAGGTTCTTGGTACCCTCAATGAATCCCCGACAATAAAAATAAATAAATGAATAAAAGTTGATTCTCTAGTTTATCTGGAAGATAAACGTTTGAAAATAATCAACAAAGTTTTTAAAAACAACTATAACAAGACTTGAACTACGAGACAATGAAAGGAAGTATAAAACTACTAATTAGGGGGCAGTGCCCGTAGCTCAGTCTGCAGGGCGCCAGCCACATACACCAAGGGTGGCAGGTTCCAACTGACCCTGGCCTACTAAACAAGGACAACTGCAACCAAAAAATAGCCGGGCGTTGTAGTGGGTGCCTGTAGTCCCAAATACTGGGAGGCTGAGGCAAGAGAATTGCTTAAGCGTAAGAGTTGGAGGTTGCCGTGAGTTGTGATGCTACGGCACTCTACCCAGGGCAACAGCTTGAGGCTCTGTCTCAAAAAAACAAAAACAAAAACAACAAAACTATTAATTAGGGCAGAGTGATACTGATCGAGAAAAGATGAGTAGATCAGTGGGGTGAAACAAAGCCCAGAAAATAACCCAAGTTCATACATATGCAATTTTACACATGCTCAAAGTGGCATTTCAAATCGGGATGGGGAAGACTGGATTTAATCACCTGACAGTACAAGGATAACTGGCTATCCATAAATTTCCAGTGGTTTAAAGATCTAAATATAAAAAAACCCCAAAACCATAAAATGATTTGTAAAAAATATAGACACATACCTCTATAATTTGGGGTAGGAAAAAACTTTCTTAGCCTGACACAAAACCCAGAAGCTAGGAAGCAAATGATGGGTTGATTAGATTACATAAAGATGGGACCTTCTCAACAGAGAGTCCTGGCTTTCCATAGTTTCATCTTCCCCCCAAGAATCGCTAAGAATGACAGTGTGCAGCCATGGTGGAGGGTAGAACCTAGGACTTGGATGGCAAAGAGAGGATTCCTGCAAGGTACTTCAGGAATCATATACTAAGCTTTGCCTTGATCTTGGGCATTGCTGCACTCTCAGATAAACAAAGATTTCCCATCTGGAATTCTGATACTTTTGGAACATGGTCCTAAGTTGCTAGTATTTCTAATTTTAAAATAAATTTAAATGAAAAAAAAAAACACCTCATTTGTACCCTCCTCCAAACTTTAATGTAACTTCCACAGAGAAAGAGACCATAACGTGGCACCTGTGGCTCAGAGGGGTAGGGCACTGGCCCCATATGCTGGAGGTGGTGGGTTCAAACCCAGCCCTGGCCAAAAAAAAAAAAAGAACTGCAAAAAAAAGGTGAGAGATACACAGAAAATATTTGCAACACATGTAACAAAGGGTTATTATTCATAATATATAAAGAGCTCCTTGAAAATAAGGAAAAAATAGTTGGGCGGTGCCTGTGGCTCAAAGGAGTAGGGCACTGGCCCCATATGCCAGAGGTGGTGGGTTCAAGCTAAAAAAAAAAGTAAGAAAGACTCAGCGCTTGTAGCTCAAGCGGCTAAGGTGCCGGCCACATACACCAGAGCTGGCGGGTTCGAATCCAGCCCAGGCCTGCCAAACAACAATGACAACTGCAACCAAAAAATAGCTAGGCATTGTGGTGGGCACCTGTAGTCCCAGCTACTCGGGAGGCTGAGGCAAGAGAATCGCCTAGGCCCAGGAGTTGGAGGTTGCTGTGAGCTGTGACATGACAGCACTCTACCCAAGGCGACAACTTGAGGCTCTGTCTCAAAAAAAAAAAAGTAAGAAAAAGATCCAAAAGAAATAGCCCAAAGACCTGAGAAAGAAATACAAATTGGCAACAAGAGAAAAGCCTATGTTCAGTCTCACTACTAATCTGAGAAACGCAAATTAAAGCAAGATAGCTTTTTTTACCTATCGGCAGTGGTATACCAAAGGGATTGTCAGAGTGAGTGGTCAACAGGAGAAAAGGCAGACAGTAAAGGGGTGGGTGGCCTGTAGAGAATTTTAAAATAATATTTAAACTTATCATTATGCTCTGGAAATTCTGAACAATGTGGTAAGACACTCTATCCTAGAGGTGGCAGGCTGTTCCTGCCAACCCTGCTTCACCCTGGCTACCGGGGTGGCAAATGTAAAATGATCGATAGCCTTCTCTTGTAGTGTATTCCCATACACTGTTAGTGGAGGTATATAGATTTTGTGGATGGCAAATTGAAAGACTAAATCAATGTTTTGTCACAAACCAACATGGGGAAGGGGAGCGAACCAGAGTGGAATTGGTGGGGACTGAGAAATAAAACAGCATAAGAGAAGACAAAGAGACAAAAGATGGGATCAGGAGGACTGACTGAGCTGAGGGCTGCAGCCAGCACCAAAGCACAAAATCAGTTTTATTTTATAGTATCTGTATAGGGTTGTCCAGTGGGAAGTAGCATAGACAATATGGGGAAATAGCATAAACCAAAGACATATTTTTGCTCTAACAGTAAGACAGGAAGATGCAAATGAATAAAGACAAATCCTCTTGCTAATGGTTTCTACTCGACTTCCTTAACATATGATAAGAAGTAAGAAGGAAAGATCACAAGGATCTCTGCATAGTTAACTAGACAAAGAAAGGGCTACATGACTTCTGGTAGAGAGAGCCTCAAAAAAGGAACATGATTGTTTTGGCAATGGAGAAGCAGTTGGGGGTTCATTCCCCAAATGTTCCCCAGGCTGTGGGGGCCCTGCCATCTCACGTCCCACTCTCCACAACATTTTATTTTATTTTTTATTTTTTTCTTATTAAAACAGAGTCTCCCTTTGTCACCCTTGGTAGAGTGCCTAGAGTATCATGGGTCATAGCCCACAGCAACCTCAAACTCCTGGGCTTAAGGGATTCTCTTGCCTCATCCTCCCAAGTAGCTATAGGTGCCCACCACAATGCCTGGGTATATTTTTGTTTGTTTAGCCAGCCCGGGTGGGGTTTGAACCCACCAGACCCGGAGCATGTGGCTGGCGCCCTAACCACTGAAAGACGGACGCCTAGCCTAAATCAATACTTTAAATGAGCATTTCCTTTGATCCAGTAATTTTTTTTTTTTTTCGTAGAGACAGAGTCTCACTTTATGGCCCTCGGTAGAGTGCCATGACATCACACAGCTCACAGCAACCTCCAACTCCTGGGCTTGAAGGAAAGTACTACCAAATCCAAAAAGGCAGGGGGACCAGATATGTAGCAGCACCCCTCACCCCCTACCATAAGAATGTGACCTTTTGTAACTGTCCTAGGAAATAGCCCTGAGCTGAAGCAGATAACCGGTAACTGGTTCTGAAAGAAAAAAGCTAAGCAAATGTTTAACTGCTGATCTTGTCTTAAGACAGATGAGTAATGAACCAGAGTTCTTCTTATCTGGAAAAGCCCCTATATCTGCTACCCCTCCCTAAAGCCCCTGCTATGTCTGCTACCCCTCCCTAAAGCCCCTGCTATGTCTGCTACTCCTCCCTACTTTATGGTTTTTGCCTTTATAAGCTTGTAAAACCTGCTGTTCAGGGCTTGACTCCTCGGCTCCTAAAAGAGTTGTGAGTCAAGCCCCAGCATGCTGGAATAAAATCCTCTTGCTATTTGCATCAAGTGCCGTCTCTTGCGGTTGATTAGGGGTTGTCAGAGCTCAGGGCAGAGTGGGGGGTCCTGCCCCAAGTCTTTCAGGCTTAAGCAATTCTCTTGCCTCAGCCTCCCGAGTAGCTGGGACTACAGGCGCCAGCCACAATGCCCAGCTATGTTTTGGTTGCAGTTCAGCTGGGGCAGGGTTTGAACCCACCACCCTCGGTGTATGGGGCCGGCGCCCTACCAACTGAGCCACAGGCGCTGCCCCAGTAATTGTTTTTGAAATCTAGAAGGCTGAACTATCCCCAAATGTGCCCAAAGATGTGTGTACAAAAAAGTTCACAGAAACCTTGTAAAGGTGACATTTGGGGCACAACTTAAATTTTAATTACTACGGGGCGGTGCCTGTGGCTCAGGGGATAGGGTGCCGGTCCCATATGCCGGAGGTGGTGGGTTCAAACCCATCCCTGGCCAAAAACCAAAAAAAAAATTTTTTTTAATTACTACGGGAGTGAGTTTATATAGAGTGGCATACGGCAGAATCCCCTAGAATGGTTGGGAGATGGGACTAGATAACTTCTAAGATTACTCCTCCGATTTTCTGACGCTGGATTTCAGCCTTTTGAAGACAATTCCAAAAGAGGAGATTTCAAAAATAATTTGAGTAACAAGAGCATTAATGAAATAGCCATGAAATTTCTTAAGATTGACATTTAGAAGAAGAAATTAACTTTAAAAAACATTTTATGGGTGGTGCCTGAGCCTCAGTAAGTAGGGCGCCAGCTCCATATACCAAAGGTGGTGGGTTCAAACCCAGCCCAAGCCAAACTGCAACAAAAAATATAGCCAGGTGTTGTGGTAGGTGCTTGTAGTCCCAGCTACTTGGGAGGCTGAGGCAAGAGGATCGCCTAAGACCAAGAGCTAGAGGTTGCTGTGAGCTGTGACACCACCGCACTCTACCAAAGGCAATAAAGTGAGACTCTGTCTCTAAAAAAAAAAAATTATTTTGAAATAGTTTTATATTGGGCGGCGCCTGTGGCTCAACGGAGTAGGGCACCAGCCCCATATGCTGGAGGTGGCGGGTTCAAACCCAGCCCCAGCCAAAAACTGAACTGCCCCCCAAAAAATAGTTTTATATTTAGAGAAGAATTATAAAGATAGTAATTATAAAGACAAACTTCCCATATATCCTTTTACTTTAATTTTGCAATAATATTTATGCACTATAACCTGTTGAAGTAATGAAGCCAAAAAAACCCTAGTGATCTAATTCTAGTTACACAGGTAATGAGAGTCCCTGCTCCATTGGCAACAGAGGCTAATTATAGCAAAGCAATCAAAGTCATCCTTCTCAGAGACAGACATTGAGGTAAAAAACATGCATTGTTCGGTCATGGCTTCTTCTGCCTCCCATCCAAGTACTAACCAGGCCCGACCCTGCTTAGTTTCTGAGATCAGACAAGATCAGGCGTGTTCAAGGTGGTATGGCTGTAGACTCATGGCTTCTTCTGTATATCCTTAAGTGGTAACAAACTTGGTTTTTACCGATGTTACCTTCAGTTCAACTGTTTTAAATTTTCTAATTTCTGAAGGGAAGCTGAAAGAGGTTAATGAACTGAAGCATCATCTTGTTTTTTTTTTTTTTTGTAGAGACAGAGTCTCACTTTATGGCCCTCAGTAGAGTGCCGTGGCCTCACACAGCTCACAGCAACCTCCAGCTCTCGGGCTTAAAGCGATTCTCTTGCCTCAGCCTCCCGAGTAGCTGGGACTACAGGCGCCCGCCACAATGCCCGGCTATTTTTTGGTTGCAGTTTGGTCGGGGCCGGGTTTGAACCCGCCACCCTCAGTATATGGGGCCGGCGCCTTACTGACTGAGCCACAGGCGCCACCCCATCATGTTTTTTAAAATGCTTGAGAAACTGTGTGCTATTTTCAGATTCTGTTAATTTAATAATAGTTGACAAATCATACTGAGTGAGCAGGTCAAAAACTTGAGAAGGCTGGATGATAAAATTAAAACATTAAACACAAGCATTCATATTAAACAGCTTGCATACGTGTGCCAAGGGGAGGATGAGGTGGGTTTTATGGTTCACAGGATTGTATGCCAGACACTTCAAAGAACATTCCAAAGAGGGAGCCTAACTTCCTGGACTTTAAAGTTAAGCTTCAAATCTAATATTTTTTCCTGTTTTATTGAGACAGAGTTTTGCTCTGTCACCTGGGCTTGTGTGCAGTAGCATCATCACAGCTCACTGCAACCTCAAGCTCCTGGGCTTAAGCCATCCTCCTGCCTCAGATTCCTGGGAGGAGCTAGGACTACAGGTGCACTCCATCACTCCCAGCTAATTTTTTTCTATTTTTCGTAGAAGATGGGGTTTAGCTTGTGCTCAGGCTGGCCTCAAACTCCTGACCTCAATGATCGTCCAAACTCAGCCTCCCAGAATGCTAGGATTACAGATGTGAGCCACCATGTCAGGCCATTTTCCTATTTTTTGTTTTTGTTTTTAAGGAGTTTTTATTATGAAAAAATAAAAAGAGTTTTTATTATGAAGTATTGAGATATTTCACAGGATACCTAATACAAAACAAAAACCCCTAAATTAAAAATTTGACTTATTAAGATTTATGAGTCAATGACATAATTTTTTAAAAGAGAAAAGGAAAAAAAAGGAGAAAATAAAAGCAGTTCTCCAAATTAAAAGAGAATTAAAGTATTTAGCAACCAAATGCATTTGGCAGAACTTATTTAGATCCCGATTCAAACAAATGAACTATAAAAATACTTGAGACAGGTGGCAGTGAGTAGAGGGCTCGCCCCATATACTAAGGATGGCAGGTTTGAATCCAGCCCCGGCCAAACTGCAACAACAACAACAAAAAATAGTTGGGCATTGTGGCGGGCACCTGTAGTCCCAGGTACTTGGGAGGCTGAGGCAAGAGAATCACCTAAGCCCAAGAACTGGAGGTTGCTATGAGCTGTGATGCCACAGCACTCTACCGAGGGTGATAAGGTGAGACTCTGTCTCTAAAAAAAAAAAAAAATCCTTGAGACAATCGGCTCAGTGCCCGTAGCACAGTGGTTATGGTGTCAGCCACGTACACAAAGCTGATGGGTTGAACCCAGTCTGGGCCAGCTAAGCAACAATGACAACTACAGTAGAAAAACAGCCAGGCATTGTGCAGGTGCATATAGTCCCAGCTACTTGGGAGGCTGAAGCAAGGAGGTTGCTGTGAGCTGTGATGCTACAGCACTCTATTGAGGGTGACATAGTGAGACTCTGTCTCAAAAAAAAAAAAAAAAAAAGAAATCCTTGAGACAATCAAGGATATTTAGTTAAGGAGATGGCATTAGGTATTTCCAATTTATTGTTTGTTTTGGGAATATGGTATTTGTAGCATGAAAGCAAATGTTCATAGTTTAGATACAGATCCTTGATATATAAAGGGATGAAATTACATGGTATTTGGAATTTGTTTTTAAATATTTCAGCAACAGATGATGTAAATATCAGCAAACTTAATAATTATTAAATCAAGGTAATGAGAGTTTATTGTACTATTCTCTTACATACATTTGAATTTTTCAAAGTAAAACATTTTTAACCAATTACCCACAGAATTTAAATAGAAAGGAGGTAGTAACAATTGTAAGTCTAGACCTTCTAGATCTAGACTTTTGAGAAATCTATAGTGGTCATCATGAATCATCAGTGGTGTCCAACCTGTGGCCCATGGGCTGCGTGCTGATTTTGTGAGGACTTTTTGCTTATCTGTAGTGTCAGATATCACATAAAGTATGCACGGACAATTTTTTTGCTAATCAGCTTTCATTTGTGTTTGTGTATTTAACTCGTCATCCAATGTGCCGTAGAGGAAAAAAAATTGTTGAGTACCCCTGGTTCTTTAATCTGTATCTTTGGGTGTTGCTAAAAACAAAACAAAACAAAACAATTATTAACAGATGAAGTTAAAGTCTTTCTTTGCTGGTGTGGTTTTAGCAAACTTCCTAACAAGAGGCAAACACTCTGAGGTCTCCAAAATTCTGCGTTTCCTAAAGTTGCCCCAAATTGTAACCTTGCTTCCAGTCCTGCCCTTCTCTAGTCATTTTCTTCCTACTACCTAGATTTATATTTAAAAACATAAACCCAGTCATCTCACTCTCTGCTTAAATTCCTTCCCATTTCTGGAATACAACCAAAAGCCCTCAAACGCCTCGTGCAGCCCTACATAAGCCAGCCCATGTGTTGGCCACTCCCTGACTGCATGGCACCAGCCTCACTGGCTCTTTCAGATCTTCAGTGGCCAAGTTCTGTCTTGGCCCATGACCTTCCCAGAGCTGGTCAGGATGTTCCTCTGGGAACATCCTCCCCACACACAGTTTCCTCCCTTATAGAATCCAGCTTTTTCCTCCTAGCTAGTTTCACAATTTAATTGGATTTGTTTCATGTCTGTTTCCCCCACTCTTATGAAATCTCCATGTGTATTTTTTACGATATTCAATATTTAATCAGTTAAGAAACATTCTCTTCAAGCTTGCAATCCCACAAATACCATGTGAATACTGAAATTTACTTTTGAAGTATTAGAGGGAATTTGGTAAATATTATTCAAAAAATTGGCTTAAACTTCAGAGGAATTAAGGTTAAAGAGAGCAGAAGAAGCATTTGAGAGGGGGAAACGCTGGAAGGCAGCAAGTGATAAAAGGCTGCAGTACAAAACGTTACAGAAGGGCAGATGGCTGTGATTCTCTGGGTACTTGAATTCATTTATTTCCACGTACCCAAGATGCCCTTTGCCTCGGTTAGCACCCTGACTTCTTAGTTCTCTGCTGTACAGTGAAATATAGCCCTCACTATTGGGTCAGGGGACTGGGCGATAGACAACTGACCAGGGTCTCTCACTGCCATGCCAGGGGGCCAAAGTAGGTAGGAGACATTAAAATATGTACAAATTGGAGTTGAAACAATTCTTCTCAGTGAAGTATCATGAGAATGGAAAAGCAAATATCCAATGTCTCGATACTAATAAGAAGCCAGTAGACAAGGTAATACATGCCTACACAAAAGAAAAACACAATTCAAGTTGGGGGTAAGGAATGAGGGAGGATGGGAGGGGAAGGCCAAAGAGGGATTGGTGTGCTCCCACTTAATGGGCACAATATAAGGGTATACTGCACACCTTCTGGGGGTGGGACACAACTATAACAGGGACTATACTTAACAAATGCAAACACTGTAACCTAATTCCACTCTCACATTAATCTGGAAAAAAAAAGTACAGATCCACAATCACAAAGTTTTTTTTTTTTTTTTTCATTAAATCATAGCTGTGTACATTAATGGGACCATGGGGTACAATGTGCTGGTTTTATATACAATTTGAAATATTTTCATGAAACTGGTTAACATAGCCTTCATGGCATTTTCTTAGTTATTGTGTTTAGACGTTTATATTCTACACCTAGTAAATTTCACATGTACTCTTATAAGATGCACCGTAGGTGTGGTCCCACAAATTACCATCCCTCCCCCCATCCTCCCCCCTCCCCTCTCCTCCCTCTCTCCTTTCCCCTTCTTCTTGGGCTATAATTGGGTTATAGCTTTCATAAGAAAGCTATAAATTGGTTTCATAGTAGGGCTGAGTACATTGGATACTTTTTCTTCTGTTCTTGAGATAACTTTGCTAAGAATATGTTCCAGCCCCATCCATGTAAACATGTTAAGAGGTAAAGTCGGGCGGCGCCTGTGGCTCAGTGAGTAGGGCGCCGGCCCCATGTGCCGAGGGTGGCGGGTTCAAGCCCAGCCCCAGCCAAACTGCAACAGAAAAATAGCTGAGCGTTGTGGTGGGCGCCTGTAGTCCTAGCTGCTTGGGAGGCTGAGGCAAGAGAATCGCGTAAGCCCAAGAGTTGGAGGTTGCTGTGAGCCGTGTAACGCCACGGCACTCTACCTGAGGGTGGTACAGTGAGACTCTGTCTCTACAAAAAAAAAAAGAAAAAAAAGAGGTAAAGTCTCCATAATCACAAAGTTTTAACAAACTTCTCTAAAACTTGAGAACTCAAACTTACAAAATGAGAACAAGAAAGTTAACAGATTTGAGCAATTGAACTTGCATATAAACGTATGTCCATATTATTTTGAAATTTGACACTACATAGTCCTTATGATGCACCAGGCACTGGTTAAGTGCTTTACAGGTATTAACTTGTTTAAAGAATTAAAGTAGGCTGGGTGCAGTGGCTCATGCCTGTAATTCTAGTAGTCTGGGAGGCTGAGGCGGGTGCTTGAGTTCAAGACCAGCCTGAGCCAGAGAGAGACACCATCTCTAAAAATAGCTGGGTGATGGCCAGGCACAATGGCTCACGCCTGTAATCCTAGCACTCTAGGAGGCCGAGGCAGGTGGTTTTGTGGTGGGTGCTGGTAGTCCCAGCCTCTTGGGAGGCTGAGGCAAGAGAATCACTTGAGCCCATGAGTTTAGGTTTGCCATTGCTGTGAGCTATGACACCAAGGCACCTCTACCAAGGCTGACAAAGTGAGACTGTCTCAAAAAGAAAAAAAAAAAAAAGGCAAAATTACATTTAAAAAAAAGAAATAATCTGTATTAATATAAAGAGACAAGGATAAAGCAAATGTGGGGAAAAAAGGGTATATGGGAATTCTTTATAATATTTTTTCTTTTTTTTTTTTTTGTAGAGACAGAGTCTCACTTTATGGCCCTCGGTAGAGTGCTGTGGCCTCACACAGCTCACAGCAACCTCCAACTCCTGGGCTTAAGCGATTCTCCTGCCTCAGCCTCCCAAGTAGCTGGGACTACAGGCGCCCGCCACAACGCCCGGCTATTTTTTGATTGCAGTTTGGCCGGGGCCGGGTTTGAACCCGCCACCCTTGGATATGGGGCCGGCGCCTTACCGACTGAGCCACAGGCGCCGCCCATATAATATTTTTTCTAAATGTCTGAAATTAAGTCAAAATAAAATAATTAAAGCAATCAGCAATCTCAGTTGTGAGTAAATGGATGTCATACTATCTAA
Source organism: Nycticebus coucang (assembly GCF_027406575.1). Lineage (NCBI taxonomy): Eukaryota > Metazoa > Chordata > Mammalia > Primates > Lorisidae > Nycticebus > Nycticebus coucang. The sequence goes on along the minus strand of NC_069792.1, from coordinate 17,214,891 downwards.
TTCACATTTTAAGTATTTCATAATTTCAAAAGAAAAAAATTAAGCACAGCAAATTGTTTATAAGAGGAACCCCCTCATGTCAGAAAGGATGAGGCTGTTGCTAACCCATAAAAAGTTGCTTTTGAGTAAACTGAAATGAGATGCCCTCAGGTGGCTGTGCTCCTCCACAAGGCTTAGAATAGGTTAGTCGCACTGTTCCCTGGTTGCTCTGTGCAGGGAACAGCTCCTCAGCCCTGACCCCACATTTTTCTTTATCTATAATTAGCAGTTTTTCTCTGACAGGATAGATCAGTAAACATTAAAACACATCTAAAATTTGTTTATCCATTGTCCTGTGCATACATGCCAATGCTGGGGGCTCATTATAAACAAAACATTGCACTAGGTACAGCAAAGTATGAAAATGTAAAATACAAGACATGGCCAAATGTCACCCCCAAACTCTCTCCTGACAGGGACAGTAAGGGTCCTGAGTGCCTGTCAGTGGTTGTACTGTCCAATTTCATTTTTGCTGCCCCATTTCATTTTCATACCAATTCTGGGAAATGGGTTTCATTTATTCTTATTTTATAGATGAGTAAGTCCACAGAAATTAACTTGCCTAAAATTACATAACTACCAAGTAACAAAGCTAGGAGTATCATCTGAGGTATCATGTCTTTCTGACTCCAAAGTCTACTCCGTATCACCTTTCTTTTGTTTTTTTGATAGAGTCTCACTTTGTCACCCTCGATAAGAGTTTCGTGGCACCCTAGCTCACAGCAATCTCCAACTCTTGGGCTCAAGCGATTCTCTTGCCTCAACCTCCGGAGAAGCTGCGACTACAGATGCCCACCATAACTCCTGGCTATTTTTAGAGGCAGGGTCTGCTCTTGGTCAGGCTGGTCTTAAAACCTGTGAGCTGAGGCAATCCACCCACCTTGGCCTCCCAGAGTGCTAGGATTACAGGCGTAAGCCCCCAGGCCTGGCATGTATCAGCATATTTTATAAGTCACAAAAAACATGAGTACAGCAAAATTTCACTTACTCAACACTCTTGGGGATGAGTAATGCTGAAGTGATGAGTAAGTGAAAGGCCATCTTCCAGGAAACATTGTTCAAAACTTTCCAAGTTTAGAGCAGAGAAGACTCCAGAAGCTTCTAGGGTCTTTTCCTGTGTTTCTTTCCTACTTAGGCTTCTGGGATTTGAATCCTGGCATATCTGGTCTATAGCTGACACAATGTCCCGGAAAGCTCCAGCCGAAGATGGCTAAAGATCCCTCTTTTCCTTTTTGTTCCAAAAGCACAGATGAGACAGACTGATTCAGAAATAATTTTACTACATAGGCTCGGCGCTTGTGGCTCAAGCGGCTAAGGCGCCACCCACATACACCTGAGCTGCGGGTTTGAATCCAGCCAGGGCCGCCAACAATGATGGCTGCAACCAAAAAATAGCTGGGTGTTGTGGCGGGCGCCTGTAGTCCCAGCTACTTGGGAGGTGGAGGCAGGAGAATCGCTTAAGCCCAGGAGTTGGAGGTTGCTGTGAGCTGTGATGCCATAGCACTCTACCCAGAGGGACAGCTTGAGGCTCTATCTCAAAAAAAAAAAAAAATAATAATAATTTTACTACATAAAAAAGGAGAGGAAAACAGGAAATAGAGAAATACTGCCAGAATTTAAAATAGTTGAGTTTTCAAAACATAGTTTTCTGTTATTAGACTGGGTGCCCCTTGGTCCTAGAGCAACAGTTCTCACCCAGTGGGTCGCAACCCACAGGAACTGTATTAAAGGGCCGCGGCATTAGGAAGGTTGAGAACTACTGTCCTAGAGGGTGTTCAAGATCTTGCAGTGGGTAGGGCACTGGCCCCATATACCCAGGGTGGTGGGTTCAAACCCGGCCCTGGGCCAAACTGCAACAAAAAAATAGCTGGACGTTGTGGCAGGCACCTGTAGTCCTAGCTACTTGGGAGGCTGAGGCAAGAGGATCACCTAAGCCCAGGAGTTGGAGGTTGCTGTGAGGCTGTGTGACACCACAGCATTCTACCGAGGGCCATAAAGTGAGACTCTGTCTCTACAAAAAAAAAAAAAAAAAAAAGACCTTGCAGGTCTGTTTCCCACCTCATTTTTCAGCATTTTGCTACCTCTTGGTCTGGCAACTTTCAGTATTTATCTTGTCCTTAGTCCTAGAAATGGATTTACATGATTCATTCTACTCCTCCCATATTTTAGTTTCTTTATCTGTATAAAAATGGAAAGTATCTAACCCATGAAGATCAAATGGGAAAATCCTGTAGGCAGAGGCATACAACACACAGTAAGCACTAAGTTTTCTTCTCTTCCCCATCGCTACACAAATAACTATACTAATGGCTGAGCAGTTACTATGTCCCAGGCATTAACCAACTTAATCCTTACCACCTTATGAGATAGGTACTGTTATGCCCAGATCACATAGAGCAGAGCAGATTACGATGCAAAAGCAAGAGCCTTTATTCTAACAAGCTGGAGCCTGGGCTCCTGCTGCAACGGATCCAAGCCAGGAACCCTGAGCTCTGGTGAATAGGGTTTTTATAATATAGGGTAGTGGGAGGGGTGTGCTGGGCTTCAGGACAGGGGGCCTCTAGGGATTGGCTGCCAAATGGTCTGATGCAGAGGGTGGTCTCTGATTGGGAGGTCGCACTCGCATGATTTTAGGGAATTGCCTGCTCTTACAGGAAAGTGAAACTTACACAGCAAAATGGTGGTGAAAGTGAAACTTAACTTTTAAAATGGCGGCGATCCGGCCTAAGATGGCCGTGGTCAGGCTCTCTCAGGTACAATGACCACCTTCACCATAGATGAAGACACCAAGACACAGGGCAAACAAGTTGCCTTTGTGGGTGCCTATGTAGCCTGGTGGGCTCCAGAACCAGCTGTTTCTAATCACCACCCCATCAACCCTACATCAAAAGTCAACCATTTACTTCAAACCCGGCACTGGCCAAAAAAAAAAAAAAAAAGTTAAAAAAAAGACCCTCTCTTCTGCAATAATGAGAAATCCTGGGAATTGTATTGACACAAAGATTCTTATTGCACTTGTATTTTTTTGTATTAAAGTTTGCATGGTTTCTGTAAGTTTTCTTTTTATTTTTTTTTGGCCGGGGCTGGGTTTGAACCCACCACCTCTGGCATATGGGATCGGCACCCTACTCCTTGAGCCACAGGCGCCACCCTGCATGGTTTCTAATAAAGGATTAAAACATAAGTTTGTAGTGGAAAAAAAAAAAAAGAAGTCAACCATTTACAACTGCACTTCACTAAGCTTGCCTTTCTAGTCTGCCCCATCCCCAACCAGGACCTACAAGCTAATACTAGGACACAACTGAGGAAACAGAAAAAGAGCCACAGATGTATCCTATCAAATACAGAGCTATTGGGCGGCGCCTGTGGCTCAGTGGGTAAGGCGCCGGCCCCATATACCGAGGGTGGCGGGTTCAAACCCAGCCCCGGCCAAACTGCAACCAAAAAATAGCGGGGCGTTATGGCGGGCGCCTGTAGCCCCAGCTACTTAGGAGGCTGAGGCAAGAGAATCGCTTAAGCCCATGAGTTGGAGGTTGCCGTGAGCTGTGTGAGGCCACGGCACTCTAAAAAAAAACAAATACAGAGCTATTTATAAGATGAAGCCCCTTTATAATATTCTGTAATGTTTGAATCCTTATAGAGGCATATAATACTTCCAAAATCAATGACAAAACATGTAGATTGATTTCGGGGATTTTAAATTTTTTTTTTTTTTGCAGTTTCTGGCTGGGGCTGCGTTTGAACCCACCACCGCCGGCATATGGGGCCAAAGCCCCTACTCCTTTGAGCCACAGAGAAAAATTACCAAGCTTAGTAACTTTGGAAGAAAGAACTGCATATAGGAGGAAATTTGTTTAAAGTCAGTTAAACTGAATTAAAACAACTTACCAGCAAATAGTGAATATTTTTCTCTATCATTATGGCTGGTTAAGAATGAGAATTAAGAATAGATACAGGTTGGGTGGCACCCATAGCTCAGTTGGCACGGTGTCAGCCATATACACAAAGGGCCGAGGGTTCAAACCCGGCCCAGACCTGCTAAACAACTGCAACCAAAAATAGCCGGGTGTTGTGGCTGGTGCCTGTAGTCCCAGGTACTGGGAGGCTGAGGCAAGAGAATCACTTAAGCCCAAGAATTTGAGGTTGCTGTGAGATGTGACGCCACAGCACTCTACCCAGGGCAACAGATTGAGACTCTATCTCAAAAAATAAAATAAAATAAAATACAGGTTGAATTCCAGCAACATTTACTTTACCAGCTGTTTGAACTTTTACCTAGGTTCTCTTTTTTTTGCAGTTTTTGGCTGGGGCTGGGTTTGAACCCGCCACCTCCAGCATATGGGGCCAGTGCCCTACTCCTTTGAGCCACAGGCGATGCCCTACCTAGGTTCTCTTGGTATTTTCTCAGCTATAAATGAGAATAATAATACCTATCACATAGGGATACTGTTAGGTCTAACACAACATTAAGGTTCTTGGTACAGTGCCACATTGATGACAAGCACTCAGTATTTTTCTTTCTACAATTATCATTTTATTTATTTATTTGAGACAGAGTCTGACTTTATTGCCCTCTGTAGAGTGCCGTAGTGTCACAGCTCACAGCAACCTCCAACTCTTGGGCTTAAGCGATTCTCTTGCCTCAGCCTCCTGAGTAGCTGAGACTACAGGTGCCCACCACAATGCCCAGCATTTTTTTTGTTGTTGTTGCAGTTTGGCCAGGGCCAGGTTCGAACCCGCCACTCTTGGTATATGGGGCTGCCCCACTTTAATGGCTGAAGAGTATCCCATGTCAGAGGGATGTAGCAAGATCCATTTAACCAGTTCCACACTGTTGAATATGTGGATCACTTTCAGTATTATCAATAATATTAACAATAGCAAAAATTTTCCGCACGTTTGTGTATTTTGTTAGGGTTAAATCCTGCAAGTGATCCATTGGATCAAAGGATATAAGCAGAGTAAACTCTTAACACATTATCAAATTATCCATCAATATACAAATTTTTTTTTTTTCTTTGTTTTGTAGAGACAGAGTCTCACTTTTTATGGCCCTTGGTAGAGTGCCGTGGCATCACACGGTTCACAGCAACCTCCAACTCCTGGGCTTAAGCGATTCTCTTGCCTCAGCCTCCCAAGTAGCTGGGACTACAGGCGCCCGCCACAACGCCCGGCTATTTTTTGGCTGCAGTTTGGCCGGGGCCGGGCTTGAACCCGCCACCCTCGGTATATGGGGCCGGCGCCCTACCAACTGAGCCACAGGCGCCGTCCCATCAATATACAATTTTACCAAGTTAAACCTCTATACTGTATTAAACATACTTATTCATTCTTAGCAATATGGCATGTTATTTTTAAAAACCTATCAATTTCACAGGCTAAATAAAACCCCCTGACATTATTTATTTTACACATTAGACATTTCAATTTCTTTTTACTATGAAGTCTTAGGCTCCTTAAAGTATAAGATTGGCACAAAATAGAAAAAATTGGAATAGGTAAATTGTTTTTTGGGAATAGGTAACTTTTTTAAGGTAGTATATTACAGATGTGGCATTTCAAGTCATTTACGAGAAGATACATCTTTCTAATGGTTTTCAAAGTGCCCCCTGCATCACCCTCTGGGGTGGGGGGTGGGAATGGAGGATGTGCTGGCTGGTTGGGATAGTTCTGATTCTTCCCCACTCCTGCAACATTTATTTGTTTTAAGATACTGGATTTACTGATAAGTTGTGATCTGAAGAGTTCTGTACCTGAAAACAAAAACAAAAACACATTTAATGCAAGGTTTGGGAACAAATGGCATTTTACAAAAAATAAATAAATAAGTTAAATCTATCTCTTATATGATACACAGAAATATACTTCAACTGGATTAAAATATTAAATGGGAAAAACTCACATAAATTACAAGAAAACATAAGCATTAACTGATCTTGGAAATGAATGAAGAGGACCTTTTTTTTTTTGAGACAGAGTCTCACTTTGTCACCCTTGGTAGAGTGCCGTTACGCCACAGCTCACAGCAACCTCAAACTCTTGGGCTTAAGCAATTCTCTTGCTTTAGCCTCCCAAGTAGCTGGGACTATAGGCGCCCAGCACAACGCCCAACTATTTTTTGTTGCAGTTGTTTAGCTGGCCTGGGCTGGGTTTGAACCCCAGCTTTGGTTGTGGCTGGCACCGTAACCACGGTGCTACAGGCACCGAGCCTGAAGAGGACCTTTTAAAACACACTTATAAAAGCAAAAACCATTTTGTCTGTACTGGTTTTTCTGAAAGTGTGGGACTCTGACTTAGGTTCAAAATGTTTTCGTAGCCAAAAAAGTGTGGAAATGCTACATTATCAAAAATAGTGCAGAGGTGTTTGAGGGCACTAACATCCCCAATACCTCTATCAGCATTCCCCGATCACCACAAAACACACATTCTAGATCAAACAATGTGCAGGAGGCCATTTCCTAGTGTCCTATGCCCCAAACAGACTCTTGATACTAAGCCTTCTCCCTAGACATTCTGGAGCCATCACTGCTGCTCTAAGGAAAGTCACAATGTCATTAGCATAGAAAAGGCTGCAAGTCACCATACAGTGGAAGAAGCATAAAACTAATTTAGCCCTTTGACTACAGAATACTTCCCTCAACATGATACCTCTGAACATCCATAGAATTCACAGAGCATACCTGGCCACATGGCAGTCTATGTAGAAATTAGTATTTGAACAGGACAGTGTCATGTGAGAGTGTCCTTGTGAAGAATGTACTGTCCACTGATTGCTATTTTATCAATGCTCAATTTCAGGGACTCTCTGATGGGATCTGCTGACACCTAGGGCTGATACCTTAATTTAGAACACACACAGAACTTCCTGCAATAACTGGTGCCCACCTCAATGAAAACCCTGCTTCCAAATGGCCTTGAATTTAAATTCCTTTGTTTTTTTTTTGGTAGAGATAGAGTCTCACTTTATTGCCCTTGGTAGAGTGCTGTGGCATCACACAGCTCAACACCAACCTTCAACTCCTGGGCTTAGGTGATTCTCTTTCCTCAGCCTCCCGAGTAGCTAGGACTACAGGTGCCCACCACAACGCTTGGCTGTTTTTTTGTTGCAGTTTGGCTGGGGCTGGGTTTGAACCTGCCACCCTTGGTATATGTGGCCGGCTATTCACTGAGCCACAGATGCCACCGTGAATTTAAATTCTTATATATCATCATTATGAAGTTATTTATATCTTGGAATAATATGAAAGAATTTATGTAAGTGATCCACAGGGTTAAAAAAAAAGATGTAGGTTTATATTTTTGCTCTTCTCTCATCTATTAAAATACGTCTTCTGCAGTTATAGATACAGAAAATGTGTTAGATATTTCTATTTTTTTTTTGAAGACAGAGCCTCAAGCTGTCACCCTGAGTAGAGTACTGTGGCATCACAGCTCACAGCAACTTCCATCTCCTGGGCTCAAGTGATTCTGTCTCGGCCTCCCAAGTAGCTGGGACTACAGGCGCCTGCCACAAGGCCCGGATATTTTTGGGTTGCAGCCATCGTTGCTGTTTGGCGGGCCCGGGCTAGATTTGAACCCGCCAGCTCAGGTGTATAAGGCGGATGCCTTAGCTGCTTGAGCCACAGGCACTGAGCCGGTATTTCTTGTTCTAATTTTTATGGCATACTCATGAAAGAAACTGAGTTAGACTATTTAAGGGACGGAGTTAAATGATTCACAGAGATCAGATCCTTCTACAAAAACCCAAGATTGTTACCATAAGAGAATGAAGACATGCAATATGTGTTTTATTTAAGTAAACTCTTATACATTATTTTCTTTTACCCTAAAAATATCTTTAGGTTCTAAAGAAAGTGAAGGAAAAGGCAAAGATAATACAACTGCAGTGATAAACATTCTCCTGCTCCAACATTGGTTACATGATCTTGCCATTTAAAATTAATGTTAGGGGGTGGTGCCTGTGGCTCAGTGAGTAGGGCACCGGCCCTATACCGAAGGTGGAGTGTTCAAACCCCACCACAACCATAAACTGCAACAATAAAATAGCGGGGCATTGTGGTGGGTGCCTGTAATCCCAGCTACTCAGGAGGCTGAGGCAAGAGAATCACATAAGCCCAAGAGCTGGAGGTTGCTGTGAGCTGTGACATCATGGCACTCTGCCAAGGGCGACAAAGTGAGACTCTGTCTCTTAAAAAAAAAAAAAAAATTAGTTGGCACCTGTGGCTCACAGGAGTAGGGCACTGGCCCCATATGCCAGAGGTGGTGGGTTCAAACCCAGCCCCAGCCAAAAACTGCAAAAAAAAAAAAAAATTATGTTAGGCTCCGCGCCCGCAGCACAGTGGTTATGGCACCAGCCACATACGTTGAGGCTGGCGGGTTTGAACTTGGCTCCGGCTGAACTGCAACAAAAAAATAGCTGGGCATTGGCAGGCACCTGTAGTCCCAGCTACTTGGGAGGATGAGGCAAGAGAATCGCCTAAGTCCAAGCATTGAAGTTACGGCTTGGCGCCTATGGCTCAAGCGGCTAAGGCGTTAGCCACATACACTTGAGCCGGCCGGTTCGAATCCAACCCAGGCCCACCAAACAACGACAGCTGCAACCAAAAAATAGCTGGGTGTTGTGGCAGGCGCCTGTAGTCCCAGCTACTTGGGAGGCGGAGGCAGGAGACTAGCTGGGCCCAGGAGTTGGAGGTTGCTGTGAGCTGTGATGTCACAGCACTCTACCCAGGGTGACAGCTTGAGGATCTGTCTCAAAAAAAGAGTTGAAGTTGCTGTGAGCTGTGACGCCAGGGTACTCAACTGAGGGTGATATAATGAGACTCTGTCACAAAAATAAATAAATGAATAAAAATAAAATTAATGTTAATTAGAGTTGTAAAATGTCAGGTTTATGAAGGTTAACAATTCAAGTTCTGGCTGGGCATGGTGGCTCACGCCTATCTTCCTAACACTCTGGGAGGCTGAGGTGAGAGAATTGCTTGATCTTGGTGTTTAGAGACCAGCCTGAATAAGAGTGAGATCCTGTCTCTACTAAAAATAGAAAAAAATAGCCAGGCACAGTGGTGCCCATTTATAGTCCCAGCTATTCAGAAGGCTGAGGCAGAAGGATGGCTTGGGCCCAGGAGTTTCAGGTTTCTGTGAGCTATGATGATGCTACTATACTCTACCCAGGGCGAATGATCAAGTCTGTTTCAAAAAAAAAAAAAAAGAAAGAAAAAGAAACTTTTGATCTACTTCCGTATTAAATGTCATATGTCATAATACTCATTTGCACAAATACACTGTATTATTAACTTACAGGTCTTTTGCTGCTAGTTCAAGATAATTATATTTTAGTAAAAAGGCTGATGCTAAAAAAACCCTGGAACGGTAATTTCACTTGATACCTCTGTTAAACAGTCTTATTTACTTTAAGGTTAGCATTTGTAAGTATTTGAAATCCAAACTAAATACCATCTAATCTAGTTATAGGTAGGAGGCAGAAAACAATTCCTCATTATTTACTACTTCACTTACTATGACTAAGTTGTGAATACAATTAAGTATATTCATAAGTGTGTTTCATGCCATTTGTTTTTAACAAGAATGGGACATTAATAGTTACAGTGCTGAGTTTGCCATGTCTAGGCTACTGTGTGACATGTGATGACTCAACTCTCCCACCTCTTCTATCCAAATGATCATGAAATCTTTTATGTTTTGTCACGGTATCTTTGGCTTTCAACAAATGAAATTCTCAACTCAGTGTAAACTTGGGCATTCAAAATTTCATGCTTTAAGGTGCGACAGCCATTCATTCCTTGAGCAATACTTAAGTAGCAACGAAAATAATTTTATGGTTGGGGGTCACCACAACATGAGGAACTGTATTAAAGGGTCGCAGCATTAGGAAGGTTGGGAACCACTGCTCTAGGCAGACTGAAGATAGAACTCCTAGCTCTAGTAAAGTCCTACTTTTAAAAATCAATTTTATTAAAGTATAATTTACATGTAAAATGTACCCATTTTAAGAGTCGTCTGATTTGGCAAATACTATACATCCATGTTATCATCATAATCAATATAAATAATATTTCCATGATCCTTAAAAGTTTCCTGTTAAGTTTCACAGTCAGTTTCCACCCTATGACCCACAACAGAGGTAGGAACTCAACTGAGATTTTGGGACAAATTGTTTTTAATGTGGACACTGAAGACCTAGACCTGTGCTGTCCAATACTGACACTATACTTAAATTTAATAAAAAGGAAATAAACTTAATTCGCAGTTGCACTAGCCACATTCAAGTGCCTAATGGCCACATGTGACTAGTAGCTACCATAATGAACAACACAGGCATAGAACACTTACATCACTACAGACAATCTATTATGTAGTTCTGAGATGTTACCAAGGTGAAACTTAACCTTTAGCCCAGCAGCCTATAGCTGAGTAAGCCCTACAAGTCACATTACCTAGCAATATGGTACTATCTCTATTACTTTTATTACCAAGTAACTAATAAAGTCCTGTGAGGAAAGAGTTTTGTTCCATGTTTGGACCAGGGAGTTGAAAAGGAAGGAGTATCCCCTGGAACAATAAAGGGGAAAGGCAATTAGCGAGATGTGCACTACCTAGAAATTCTTCCTCCATTACTAAGTTCAAAAGACCTATTTTTATTAAGGGAAATCATGATTTCCTTTAAAGCCCCCCAGCTGGGTGTAGCAGCTCATGCATGTAATCATAGAATTTTAGGAGGCCAGAAGTTTGAGACTAGCCTGGGCAACATAGTGAGATTCTGCCCATATACAAATAAAAAATTAACTGTGTGTAGTAGCAAAGGCCTGTAATCCCAGTTACACAGAAGGGTGAGGCAAGAGGATTACTTGAGCCCAGGAATTCAAGGTTATAGTAAGCTATGATCACACTACTGTACTTCAGTCTGTGGCAGAGCAAGACCCTGTCTCCAAAAAACAAAACCACCACAATTCATAAGGCACAATTATGTTTTATGTAAAATTAAACCTCAAAATTAACATTTGTTAAATCTAATAGTGGGCACATGGGTATTTTTTATATTATTTTTCTGTATACTTTTGACTATTTGAAATAGTTTAAGAGGAAAAAGTAGGCTTTCATTTAGAATGTTGAACAAGTAGTATTAAATGATAATATGATTGTTTATGATGTATTTAAACAATATAAGTTAAAAGCAATATGCACAGTAGAAAGGTCAATATAACATAGTGGTAAAGTACACAGATTCTGGCACCAGACTGTTTCACAATTTTAATCCTAATTATACCACTTACTAGCAATGAGACCCTAAGCAAGTCACTTAATTTCTCTGTGCCTCAGCTTCTTCATCTGAAAAACAGGAATGATAATACACGCAGTCCCGGGGTTATGAATGAGATAGGTTCTATAGGTTTGTTCTTAAGTTGAATTTGTACATGGAACAGGTACAAATTTATCATTTACTTATTACCTATAACAGCTTCTGTTCCTAAGTGTGAGTTGTACATCAGTTGGATGTTTGTAACTCAGGGACTGCCTGCTTCATAAGCTTATTGTAAGGATTAAGTAAATACGTGTAAAGACCCCTGTGCACAGCAGATGCTTAGTAGACATCAACAGCTACTATTATGATACAATTTTGGTTCCTTTAAAAAGTGCATGCTATATAAACATAGAAAAAAAGAATACGAATGGTCCATCAAAAATGTTAACATGTAATTGATAGATCATTTTTTTCTTTTTTAGTTATTTCTAAACATTCTATAATAAGCAGTTCCTTTTACTTACAATGACAAACACAGTAAGACCTTCTCCCTAGAATCTGGCAAGCAAGCAGCGATGCTCAAAGTATGACACTTGGTTGGCCCAGCAGCATAGGAACTGGAGGACTTGCTGGAAATGTAAATACTCAGGCTCCACCCTAGATGCACTCATTCTGGGTTGGGGCCTAGAAATCTGTGTTTTAGCAAGGATTCCATTTGATTCTGATCTCACTAAAGTTTGAGAACTATTTCAAGAAGGGGCTCAACTTGTAGCTCTGTACCCGACTGCTCTCACCTTTATATACTGATAAACACTGCCAATCTTTCTTCCCCAAATACTCTGTACAACTCTTGTTCAGTCTTGTTTTTCCATCCTTGGACATACCTGTTGGACGAGTCTTTTAAGAATAGTGCCTCCTGTCCCCAGTTACTGCCTGACATAGAAATCATAAACGCTTTCAGGGGCCAGAAAGGTAATATGTCTCAGAGAATCTGGTGTAAGACTTTAAAAAGTGAAGTGCTGGCCACTGCTCAAAGATGCTCACATTAAAAAAAAAATTAAATTTCTTCTGGCCCAGCAAAAACACATTGCACATTTAAGCCAAGTTTGGCCACTAGCCACCAGTTTGTACTCACTTTTTGGCTAATTATCTCTCAAATCAGTAAGGAGCTATGATGTACTAGAAAGAGTGTGTGAACAAGAAAAACCTTGATTTGAAGCTCAGCACTGCTACTTGCTAGCTCACTGGTGTTAATAAAAATGATAATAACCTTAACCTTTTAGAGTTAATAATAAGGACACTACTACCTGCCTCACAGTAGTATTTTAAAGATTAAGATAATATAAAGACACCTGCCCCATAATAGTCCCCCAATTAATTTTTCATATCACAAATCTGTGGTGTTTGTCTGCTATACTATTTTGGTTTATTGACTGATTGATTTTTTTTGAGACAGTCTCACTGTGTCACCCTCGGTAGACTGCCGTGGCATCACAGCTCACAGCAACCTCAAACTCTTGGGCTTAAGCAATTCTCTTGCCTCAGCCTTCCAAGTAGCTAGACTACAGGTGCCCATCACAACACCCGGCTATTTTTTGTTGCAGTTGTCATTGTTGTTTAGTTGGCCCGGACTGGGTTCAAACCCACCAGCCTTGGTGTACGCGGCTGGCGCTGTAACCGCTGTGCTATGAGCGCCGAGTCTCCAATACTATTTTGGTTAAGTAATTCTTTATTATATTTGTATTTATCATTTAGTTTAAATATCAAATTTAGTTTGGAAAAGAACATTTCTAAGTAATTAAGGTTCTAAATAGGGAAAGGAATAATGAATTAGTCAAGTAGATTTCTCTGACAAGCCACAGAAAGGGTTCTTATTTCTTGAGGGGGGTGGAAGTGGTTATTTTGTCAAAGTTCGATTCAGAATGACAAATTCAGATACGGTTAAATGAAAAAATCTACTATTGGGCGGTGCCTGTGGCTCAAGGACTAGGGCGCTGGTCCCATATGCCGGAGGTGGCGGGTTCAAACCCAGCCCCGGCCAAAAAAAAGAAAAGAAAAAATCTACTATTCACATGTATTATCAATAAGGAAAATCTGGCTTAAATTTGACATAAAAATGCATGACAGTGTTAGATTGCAAACTGCTGTCATCTCATGTGCTCCAAGGCTTTAAAAATTCAATGATTTGGATTCCATATGAGAAAAATAAAGTTTTACTGCAGGTACATCTTCTCAGTCACAGCAGAAAATAATTACCAATTAAAAGAGCATATCCAATCTCTCCACTTCAGAGCATTCAAGTAAAAATCCGTTCCAAGACCAACCTATGTAGTCCTAAAAACTGTCAGAATAAAAATAAACATTTCCTGCATGTATTAATCCTTTGAGAAAAACTCTACTGAAAAATATCCTCTCAAAATTACCTATCTTCTAAGAGAGATCCATTATGGAGGTAACATTTATGAATAGGCAGGGTAAAATTGGCAAGAAAACAATGGCTGAAAATTTTGTTTCAAACATGCAATTTTTTTAGGAATAGAAGTGCAAACAATTTTTAGGTGCAAATCGGTACTAACATCCTTTAGGAGTGTCTATCTTACAGAATGTTCATTTCAAAGCATCAGGTTCTATTTATTAAAAAAAAACCTAATAAGAGAGTTTCACTGGCAGCTACAGCAAGCTCACATGATCTCATGGACTGCACTAATGTCTCTATTTTGTGCCAAATGCTTCAGAAATTTTGAGGTAGTCCACTTATCTAAGTTAATCCTCAGGTTACAGAACGCAAGAATATCCAGAATGGTAAGTGAAAGGCGCGGAGTGTATAATACAAATACTGAAAGTAATATTACCTGTCCATAACGTATGTTTTACATGAAGAGGCAATTTCCTACAGAAAAAAGTCTGAAAGAATAAAGTTTGTTGCCTCCTTTAGGGTAAACATCCCTGGGTTACTCTATGAGGTCCAGCAAAAGATCCAAGCCGAACGCTTTGTTCTTTGGGAGGAAGTAGCGTAAAAAAGCACCCTCTGGGTTTGAGATTGGGCTCCAGCATACACTGGTGACTTTACCTTGGACAAGTCACTCGGCAACACCAGGTAAATTACAGGATCGGTGTGAGAATGAGATTATGTATGTGAAAAATATTATGTAAACTATAAAGCAATAGTAAGCAAATGCTAGTTACTATTTTTATGTAATACTATTTCATGTCTTATCTTTCTTGACTATGTCTCTCCCTGTAAAAAAGCATACAGATCGAAGTATGCTTACCAGCTGCGTGAACTTGAACAAGTCATGTCCTCATTTCCTTCCGAGCCTGTTTCCTAAGAGAGAAATGCTGTGCCAGACACAAATTTATGACTTAACAAATTAGAGTTTCACCGTTTTCACTCTCTGGGGAGAGAGTTGTCAGGAGCAGACAAAATTGTATCTGAACAAAAGGCTCTGTATGTGTATATAAACCTCTATATACAGCCAATGCGTTATTTGTACCGTAAACTGCCAAGACGTACAAGGTACGAGAACCAAATGGCGCCTCAAAGGCTCCCTCCCACTAGAGAGAGAGAAAATGCAGAGAGGAGGACTCAGGAGCCTGGATGATTTGGAATAGCGGTAGGAATGAGAACAGAGAGACGAGGCAGAGAAATAAAAAGACCTCACAAGACACCCGACAATCAATTCACTATTTCCTCCCTTTTCTTGTATGATTTGAAGCCCTAGACCATTTCATTTAACTTCCCAGCCCACCATGTCCCTAGAGATTTATTTACTGTACCTTCTTCTTTGAGAGCCTTTCCACTCCCCTCCCTTTCTAGAAGTCGCGAACTTCAGACTCTGGGATTCGACGCCTACTCCCTCAAACTGTTTTTACCGAGTTTCCCTATATCCTCCCCTCCACCAAAGGGGAAATGCACGAGACGCACCGCAGGGCATCCTAGGAAATGTGGTCTCTTCAGACTCTTTTGCCGGACGTAGAGTAGGGAAGACGACAAAAGCCATCTAGTTGAAACTACAACTCCCGGCGGGCAGCGCGAGGCACCATCTTCCTTTCTGCACCCCTTCCTTTTGCCGTTCTCCTCCTCCTCTCCTCAAGACGCTGAGCCGCTTGGCCTCACGGTATTTGGAGTTCCTCTCTGACCCAGGCTCCTAGCCCTGGATAACCAGTAGAGAGGCTGAAGGACTCCAACTCCCAGAGGGCGGAGCGGAGGTTGCGCCTGCGCACTCCCAGTGAGGGCGTGTATGTCTGTCTGAGGGAGAGAGAGCGAGAGTGAGTGAGTGTGAGTGCGGAGTGGGGTGGTGGCCGTTACGTTCGGGGTAACGGCTACGGCAGTGGAGAAGTAAGAAGAGAAACAACGTCCGGCGCTTCCGCCTTCGCTTAGTAGGAGGAGCTGGTAGGGAAAGGAAAGTGATTCGCCCTGGGCCGCGAGTAGACCGAGTCGGGTCGGTGGGGGTCTGGGCTATGAGCCTTTGAGGGTCGGCTGGGACGCGGAGCGAGACACTAGAGCCGAGAGCTATGTCTCAGCCGCCGCCGCCGCCTCCGTTGCCGCCGCCACCTCCTCCCCCTGAGGCTCCGCAGACTCCGCCGTCCCTGGCGGCGGCGGCTGCTCCGGGGGGCCTCGCGAAGCGGCGAGACCGGAGAATCCTTTCCGGGAGCTGCCCGGATCCGAAGTGCCAGGCGCGTTTGTTCTTCCCGGCCTCCGGTTCTGTCAGCATCGAGTGTACCGAGTGCGGACAGCGGCACGAGCAGCAACAGCTGCTGGGGGTGGAGGAGGTGACCGACCCCGACGTAGTGCTACACAACCTGCTGCGGAACGCGCTGCTCGGGGTGACGGGGGCACCCAAGAAGAACACGGAACTGGTAAAGGTGATGGGCCTTTCTAACTACCACTGTAAATTGTTGTCGCCCATATTAGCTCGCTATGGAATGGACAAACAGACAGGCCGGGCTAAGCTTCTCCGGGACATGAACCAGGGAGAACTGTTCGATTGCTCTTTACTGGGTGACCGCGCCTTCCTCATAGAACCAGAGCACGTTAACACGGTGGGTTATGGCAAGGATCGCTCTGGAAGCCTCCTGTATTTGCATGACACTCTGGAGGACATCAAGCGGGCCAATAAAAGTCAGGAATGCCTTATTCCAGTGCATGTGGATGGGGATGGACACTGCCTGGTGCATGCAGTGTCTCGAGCTCTTGTAGGCCGTGAGCTTTTCTGGCATGCCTTGAGAGAGAATCTTAAACAGCACTTTCAGCAGCACCTGGCCCGATATCAAGCCCTGTTCCATGATTTCATTGATGCTGCTGAATGGGAGGACATTATCAACGAATGTGATCCTCTTTTTGTACCACCTGAGGGTGTTCCCTTGGGCCTGAGGAATATCCATATATTTGGCCTTGCCAATGTGTTACATCGCCCTATTATTCTATTAGATTCTCTCAGTGGCATGAGAAGTTCAGGTGATTATTCAGCCACCTTTCTGCCTGGACTCATCCCTGCAGAGAAGTGCACTGGGAGAGATGGTCATTTGAACAAACCCATCTGTATTGCATGGAGTAGCTCTGGTAGAAACCATTATATCCCCTTGGTAGGCATAAAAGGGGCTGCTTTGCCCAAACTGCCTATGAATTTGCTTCCTAAAGCATGGGGTGTGCCTCAGGACCTTATTAAAAAGTACATCAAACTTGAGGAGGATGGTGGTTGTGTTATTGGAGGAGACAGAAGTTTGCAAGATAAATACTTGCTTAGGCTTGTTGCTGCTATGGAAGAAGTCTTTATGGACAAACATGGTATTCATCCTAGTTTGGTTGCTGATGTTCATCAGTATTTCTATAGAAGGACTGGGGTGATAGGAGTTCAGCCTGAAGAAGTCACAGCAGCCGCTAAAAAAGCAGTAATGGATAATCGCCTTCACAAATGTTTGCTCTGTGGTGCCCTTTCTGAACTTCATGTTCCTCCAGAGTGGTTGGCTCCAGGAGGGAAACTGTATAACCTGGCAAAAAGTACTCATGGACAGCTGAGGCCTGACAAAAATTATAGCTTTCCCTTGAACAATTTGGTTTGCTCATATGATTCAATTAAAGATGTTTTAGTACCAGACTATGGACTGAGTAATCTAACAGCTTGTAATTGGTGCCATGGCACATCTGTGCGAAGGGTCAGAGGAGATGGTTCTATTGTTTATTTGGATGGAGACAGAACTAATTCTAAGTCCACAGGTGGCAAATGTGGTTGTGGATTCAAACACTTTTGGGATGGTAAAGAATATGACAATCTACCAGAAGCTTTCCCTATTACTTTGGAATGGGGTGGAAGAGTGGTCAGAGAAACAGTGTATTGGTTCCAGTATGAAAGTGATTCATCTTTGAATAGTAATGTTTATGATGTAGCAATGAAACTTGTTACCAAGCACTTTCCAGGTGAATTTGGGAGCGAGATCCTGGTTCAGAAAGTTGTCCACACTATATTACATCAGACTGCCAAAAAGAATCCTGATGATTATACTCCTGTAAATATAGATGGTGCTCATGCCCAAAGAGTTGGAGATATACAAGGACAAGAATCAGAGTCTCAGCTCCCAACTAAAATTATTCTTACTGGGCAGAAAACAAAAACTTTGCACAAGGAGGAGTTAAACATGAGTAAAACGGAAAGAACTATTCAACAGAACATTACAGAACAGGCTTCTGTAATGCAGAAACGCAAAACAGAGAAGTTAAAGCAAGAACAAAAAGGGCAGCCCAGGACTGTTTCTCCTAGTACCATTCGTGATGGTCCATCCTCTGCACCTGCTACCCCTACCAAAGCTCCCTATTCACCTACAACTTCTAAAGAGAAGAAGATCCGTATAACAACTAATGATGGACGACAGTCCATGGTTACACTTAAGTCTTCAACAACCTTTTTTGAACTTCAGGAAAGTATAGCCAGAGAATTCAACATTCCTCCGTATTTACAGTGTATTCGATATGGCTTTCCTCCTAAAGAGTTAATGCCACCACAGGCAGGAATGGAAAAGGAGCCAGTTCCTTTACAGCATGGTGACAGAATTACAATTGAGATTCTAAAAAGTAAAGCTGAAGGTGGTCAGTCTGCTGCAGCACACTCAGCTCACACTGTGAAACAAGAAGATATTGCTGCTACTGGTAAATTGTCATCTAAAGAACTTCAAGAGCAAGCCGACAAAGAAATGTACTCCTTGTGTCTTCTGGCAACGTTAATGGGTAAGGTCAATTTAACTCTTGATGGTATATCTTAATTGCGAATATAATACACTGAGTTTTTTTCAGTTGTCTTTGGAGGGAAATCTGTGGTCATTGTAAGTATTTGATTGTATATTTTGGGGGAATTTTCTTTTACTGTTTTGGCAGTAAATAGATGTTAATAGGATTATTGAGTAACTATTAGGAAAACTGAACTAGGAAGTAGTACCTTGGCTGTAACCAGATTATTTAAATAGATCTATTCTTGCCATTTTCATTTTTAAAACTGACTTGTACTATATTTATTTAAAGCCTTTTTATTTTATTTTTTTTCCTAGGCTTTATTGAGCCTGCTCACCTTGTCCCTTTTTCATTTATTTTTAAATTTTGTTTTCCTGTATGTCATGTGATTTCTGGACTTCCTGTTTGATGAATTGCAGTTTCTGGTGTTTATATTCTCACTGCACCCTCTTCCATTTCGTGTTATCCCTCCCCCATTTCATCACATTTTTATTATTTGTATACTAAGTTTTGGGTTTAAGGAATTTCACTGCTCAGTGAATCTTTGTCATCATTTGTAATGAACTATTATGTAGCTCATGAAAAACATGAGAGGTAGATGGTAATGGAGTTAAGAAGTATTTCTTTATAATAATTCAGGACAAATTAAAGGAAAATATAAACAAATACGTAATTTAAAGCTTTAGATGATTTGGCATACAGTCCAGTGATGCACTTTTTATGGTATCTTTATTTGCTTAATCTTTATTTTTAAATTACTGTTAATATGCTTTACTGAGTCTTAAAGTATGAAGTAAAATTTAAATATGTTAGATACTGGAAGGGCTTATTTTTATTGAGATTAAGACCTTTTAACTTGAAAATTGATGTGGATTTTGATTATGTTTTCTGATAGTATTAAATAGCCGTGAATTGGGCCCAGACTTACTGAAATGAATATTATTTATTCTTGACTTATTTGAGGGCCTAGCAGTTAATAGATCTAAAAACCCTGCACAAATTTGGCAGGATTGGAAAGGAGCCATTTACAGCATGGTGACAGAATTACATGATATTACTGATTTTAGTTGGGCAGATCTAGTAATTGAATTGAGGGGTATGTCAGGAACTGCAAGTACTAATATTTCTAGCAGAGTTTTTGATTTCTTAAACAGATTTCTTAAATAATGAATGGGATATAGGAAAGATTGTGTGATTTTTGGAATCAGATTTAACAATTTGAATCTTGGCTCTACTACTTACTAACTTAGAGATTTTAGGCAAGCTACTTAACTCCCCAGTACTTGGGTCTGCCTCCTCTGTGCAAAATACTCCTAGTAGTGGTATGTAAGGGCAACAAACAGTAAAGTATTCCTAAAACTCCAAAACTTAAATAACATTTTCACAGAATAGATAGACATGCAGTAGGCTCTTGAAAAGACCAGCAGTCTCACAGGTCAAAAATAGGAAAGAGAAGATCTTCCTCAATATAAGAACTCTTGAGGATGTGGCTCATATCTTCTCTGACATTGTATACTGGGTACGTGGTATAGTGCCCAGCAGGTAGTAGGCACTTTGAAATGTTTTTTGATTGAATTAAATAGACAACATTAACATATCTAAAGAAAGGCTGTATCTGCAGAAATGAAATGGATAGTCAGTCAGCATGGAACATTGAAAAAGTCTGAAAAGCAGAATTTGACAATGTTTATACACTGCTATCTAAAGGAAAAAAATACATCATCTGGGGTTCATGAAAATTCTGGTAACTAGAAAGGTAATCTCTGTTGAGGGGGTGTAAATATTTGATTAGTACTGACCATGGCCTGGCTGAAACATCTCTATCCCTTTACCTGACTCCATGTTCACCAAGCCTCTATTCTTATTCCTCATTTAGCATCCTGATAGTAAGTTTTGATGTACAGGTGAGAGTACAGGTAAAGATTATGTTCATGTGGAAGGGTGTGTCCTCCACTGTAGATTAATAAATTGACATGGGTAGTAATCTTAAAAACCTGATTGGCAAAACAAAAAAAACAAAAAAAAAATCACCTGATTGGCATGATAACATATTTCACAATGAAAATTAGTAAAATGTAATTCTGGTTTATAATTAGTTACTTTTTGAGTTTGGTTTGAGGTTCTCAGACATGAATATCTGAGAACTAGACTACAGACTACAGTGAGTTCACCAAGATAATAGTTATCTCTCTATTCTGGTCCCTTCCTTCTTCACATCAACAGTTATATTTCTGCCCCTGCAAACCCACAAATTTCTTTCTTTTTTTTTTTGAGACAGAGCCTCAAGCTCTCGCCCTGGGTAGAGTGCTGTGGCATCACAGCTCACAGCAACCTCCAACTCCTGGGCTCAAGCTATTCTCCTGCCTCCACTTCCCAAGTTGCTGGGATTACAGGCGCCCGCCACAATGCCCAACTATTTTTTGGTTGCAGCTGTCATTGTTGTTTGGCAGGCCCAGGCTGGATTCGAACCCATCAGCTCAGGTGTATGTGGCTGGTGCCTTAGCTGCTTGAGCCACAGGCGCCGAGCCAAAATTGTTTTTTTTGTTTGTTTGTTTTTGTTTTTGAGACAGAGCCTCCAGCTGTCACCCTGGGTAGAGTGATGTGGCATCACAGCTCACAGCAACATCCAACTCCTGGGCTCAAGTGATTCTCCTGCCTCCGCCTCCCAAGTAGCTGGGATTACAGGTGCCTGCCACAACGCCTGGCTATTTTTTGGTTGCAGCCATCATTGTTGTTTTGGCGGGCCGGGGCTGGATTCGAACCCACCAGCTCAGGTGTATGTGGATGGCGCCTTAGCCACTTGAGCCACAGGTGCTGAGCCTCACAAATTTCTTTAAATCTTCTACTTCCACTGCCAACACAGAATTGTAGTGTAAAAAAAAAAAAAAAAATTGCTAGGTGGCGCCTGTGGCTCAGTGAGTAGGGCGCTGGCCCCATATGCCAAGGGTGGCGGGTTCAAACCCAGTCCCGGCCAAACTGCAACAACAAAAAAAATAGCCGGGCGTTGTGGCGGGTGCCTGTAGTCCCAGCTGCTTGGGAGGCTAAGGCAAGAGAATCACGTAAGCCCAAGAGTTAGAGGTTGCTGTGAGCCGTGTGATGCCATGGCACTCTACCCGAGGGCAGTACAGTGAGACTCTGTCTCTACAAAAAAAAAAGAAAAAAAAAATTGCCAATTTTATAATAGTAGCATTTGTGAGACTTTCTACTTTAAATTGAAGTGTTGTGAGGGTACATGGCTGCTATTAGATTAGTTTTCTCCCTCTAGTTCTCTTATAACTGTATTTGAATAATGTGTAGAAGGTATTTGAATAAAAAGTAAAATGTTGGTAAAAATTGTTATATATGCATAACCATATGTAAAGAGTGCTAGCGAAGTATTGATGTTTATATTGGAGAAGGCTGGGAAATGAAAGAGCTTATTTAGAAAACTGCAGATTTAGGCTGAGGCAAGAGAATCGCTTAAGCCCAGGAGTTGGAGGTTGCTGTGAGCTGTGTGATGCCATGGCACTCTACCAAGGGCCATAAAGTGAAACTCTGTCTCTACAAAAAAAAAAAAGAAAACTGCAGATTTCAAAGTATAGAAATTTACTGTGTGAATTACCAAATGTAAGCTAACCTACTACTATGTTAGGTTAGAAAATAGCTCATCAAGCTTTATGCTGTTAAAATAGCTGGCTCTTTCTCATTTATGAGAGATCTTTGCTGACCATTCTAAGTAGGTCTCCCTCTATCCTGGTACCCTCTTTGTTTCCCTCACAGCTTTTAATGGTCTTATTTGTTGGTTTTTTTTTTGTAGAGACAGAGTCTCACTGTACCGCCCTCGGGTAGAGTGCCGTGGCGTCACACGGCTCACAGCAACCTCTTAACTCTTGGGCTTACGCGATTCTCTTGCCTCAGCCTCCCAAGCAGCTGGGACTACAGGCGCCCGCCACAACGCCCGGCTATTTTTTGTTGCAGTTTGGCCGGGGCTGGGTTTGAACCCGCCACCCTTGGCATATGGGGCCGGCGCCCTACTCACTGAGCCACAGGCACCGCCCTATTTGTTGGTTTAATTATTTGTTTGCCTCCCCCACTATATTATGAAGTCCACAAAGACAGAGATTAGTCTATTTTATTCAATAATGAATACCTTGTCATGTAGTACAGGGCCTAGCACATAGTAGGTATCAAGTAAATGCTTGTTGAATAAAATGCACATTATTTCAGCAAAATCATCGTATGCTATCAATTTGAGACTATGCTGAGGATACAAAGATGGCAGAAATTCATTCCTTTCCCTCTATAAACTTACCTGCTAGATCTCAACTGAGGGAGTTCCATGCTTTTATAGTTTTCTTCAACATATGTCCAGCTTGCTTTTCTACATATATAAAAATTACAAAACTCCCAAGTATGACCAACATAGCAATTTGGAAAACTCATTTGATTAAGAATCATATATATTTGTGGGGATTGTATATCTTCACTAAATAGGCTGACTGTATGATAGCCAGAGATACGTGTTTTTCCTTTCTTTTGTTTTTCAACAGAGTAGTCATTAAGTGGAATTTGTCTATTATTACAAAACAATTAAGCAGGTACATTAGTCTTGCTTAGTAGCAACCATTTGTAGAACCTAGTCACTTTGAGTCTTATGATGGTGTAAAGTGAAATAACAATATTCTACCTATAACATTTCAAATGTTTTAATTTCTTTTATACAGACCACTAGAGGTAACCGAACTTGATTTTTTTTAATCATCTTCATTATTTATATAATACTTGAAAGATTCTAACTGACTTTGCAAAGTATGTTAAAATTTCTTGTAGACCAGTTACTTGTGGGTTTTCTTTTGTGGTAGATAGAATAGATGGTACATCATCCACCATAAATATTAAGCTGATTTCTTTTTTTTAGTATTGTAGTTTATTAGGTTTCTAGTTTTTTTTTTCTTTTTTTCTTTCTCTAGAACAGTGGTTCTCAACCTTCCTAATGCCATGACCCTTTAATACGGGTTCCTCATGTTGTGGTGAGCCCTAAACATAAAATTATTTTTGTTGTGACTTCATAATTTTGCTATTGTTATGAATCATCATATAAATAACTGATATGCGGGATGGTCTTAGGCAATGCCTGTGAAAGGGTCATTCGACCCCCAGTTTGAGAACTGCTGCTCTAGAGGTAAAGACAGATTTAGGTGAAGGACAAAATTTGTCAGTGTGGAGTTACTTAAGTGGAATTAGGTTGCTTGATGTTTACCTTGCTTTACTGCATAGGTTATCGACCTTTTAAGAGTTGAGAAACTTGTTTGATTTTGATATATTTTCTCTCTTTCTGAAAGAACTGTATGACTTTTTAGTATGTATTTTAAAAATATACAACATTTTCATAATACCTGTTAATATTATAAATGCCTTAGAATTTTCCATAATCACACTTAGGATTATTTTTTAAATGACATTGGATCTGAACATTATTATTGCATCTTGCTTTTTCTTTCTTTCTTCTTTTTTTTTTTTTTTTTTTGAGACAGAACCTCAAGCTGTCGCCCTGGGTAGAGTGCTGTCTGTGGCATCACAGCTCACAGCAACCTCCAACTCCTGGGCTCAAGCGATTCTCCTGCCTCCGCCTCCCAAGTAGCTGGGACTACAGGTGCTTGCCACAATGCCCAGCTTTTTTTGGTTGCAGCTGTCATTGTTATTTGGCGGGCCAGGGATGGATTCAAACCCGCCAGCTCAGGTGTATGTGGCTGGCGCATTAGCCGTTTGAGCCACAGGTGCTGAGCCTCTTTTTTGTTTTTGTTTTTTTGGCCAGGGCTGGGTTTGAACCTGTCACCTCAGACATATGGGGCCGTTGGCCTACTCCTCTGAGCCACAGGTACTGCCCTACATTTTGCTTTTTCTTCAAATGTTGAATGAAAGACTAGCTAGTACTTATGCATATTTTATATGCTTCCTGATGGCCCTTCTATTGATTTATATATAGCATATTTATAATGTGAGAGCAGTTAGAAAGTTGATAAAAAATAATGCATGTAGATGTATCTTAAGATAAATGTGTATGCTGTAAATGGTGATTTTATATAATCATACTTTGAAGATTAAGTTAAAAATTTTTTTTGAGACAGAGTCTCACTTTGTCACCCTTGGTAGAGTCCTGTGGTGTTATAGCTCACAGCAGCCTGTAACTCTTGGCTTCAAGCGAGTCTTTTGCCTCAGCCTTCCAAGTAGCTGGGACTACAGGCGCCCGCCACAGTGTCCAGCTATTTTTTTTAGAGACGAGGTCTCGCTCTTGCTCAGGCTGGTCTTAAACCTGTGAGCTCAAGCAATCTACTTGCCTCAGCCTACCAGAGTGCTAGGATTACAGGCATGAGCCATCTTGTCCTGCCTGAATTAAATATTGATGCTATTTCTTTCTGTGCACAACTACTTTTATTTTTCTTTAATATTTTTTTAATTACAAAATTTATTTTAAAATTCAAGGAATTCTTGTATGCATAAAGTAAAATACAGTTCTCTTTAACATTTGCAATTCCCAGAGAATGTCATTATTAGTAAATTGGGTTGTAACCTTCCAGACTGTATGTGTACATGTGTATGTAGTTGGGTTTGTGTGCACGTATATGTATGATAAAAATATTCTTTAATACTGATGATGACACCAAAAGTTGCATGGCTGGAAACACTTAAGGAAACTGAGTATAATAAGAGAGAGAGGTATGCCTTTCTTAGAAACCATTTTGGCTACTAATAGGGTAGATAAATTTTTAGATGGGAGCATCTACAGATGGTGGAGAGATGGCAACAATTCTTTCAGCAAACAAATACTTGTGGGATTCTCTCTAACAGAAACTTTCCTGTATTCCTATATTAAATTTGGAACTATTTAAGTTATTTAAGTTTGGAATTATTTATTTAAATTTTAAATTTAGATTAAACTTAAATATTTTAAGTTGATTTTACAGTCATAGACATTTGAGTTCAAAGTCAGTTTTAGATATTTCTTTTGAGGCTTTACAAATGTATTTCATATAGATTTTAAGACTTAAATTTGGCTTGGCGCTTATAGCTCAGCAGCTAGGGCACCAGCCATATACACCAGAGGTGGCGGGTTTGAACCCAACCTGGGCCTGCTAAACGACAGTGACCACTCCAACCAAAAATTAACCAGGCATTGTGGCAGGTGCCTGTAGACCTAGCTACTCAGGAGGCTGAGACAAGAGAATTAATTGCTTAAGCCCATAAGCTTGAGGTTGCTGTGAACTGTGACGCCACGGCACTCTATCCAGGGCAACATAGTGAGACTATCTCAAAAAAAAATAAAAAATACTTACATTTGTCCCTTGCTTTGTAAATTACAAAGTAGAAACTTGAAATTGCCTTTTCATTTTATTTTATTTTTTTAGAGACAAGAGTTTCCGGGTGGCACCTGTGGCTCAGTCGGTAAGGCGCCAGCCCCATATACTGAGGGTGACGGGTTCAAACCCGGCCCCGGCCAAACTGCAACAAAAAAATAGCCGGGCGTTGTGGCGGGCGCCTGTAGTCCCAGCTGCTCGGGAGACTGAGCAAGAGAATCGCTTAAGCCCAGGAGTTGGAGGTTGCTGTGAGCTGTGTGAGGCCACGGCACTCTACTGAGGGCCATAAAGTGAGACTCTGTCTCTACAAAAAAAAAAAAAAAAAAAAAGAGACAAGAGTTTCCCTTTGTTGCCCTTGGTAGAGTGCTGTGGTGTCACGACTCACAGCAATCTCCAGCTCTTGCGCTTAGGTGATTCTTTTGCCTCAGCCTCCTGAGTAGCTGGGACTACAGACTCCCGCCACAACACCCGGCTATTTTTTTGTTGCAGTTTGGCCGGGGCTGGGTTCAAACCCACCACCCTTGGTATATGGGGCCCGTGTCCTATTCACTGAGCCACAGGTGCTGCCCCGCCTTTATTTATTTATTTTTTATTTTATTTATTTATTTGTTTTTGAGACAAAGTCTTAGTTTCCTTCAGTAAAATGCAATGGCATCATCACTCAGAGCATCCTCAGACTCCTGTGCTCAAAGGATTCTCTTGCTTCAGCCTCTTGAGTAGCTCAGACTACAGGCGCCTGCCACAACACTCTTGCTCAGGCTGGTCTTAAACTCCTGAGCTCAAGCCATCTAACTGCCTCGGCCTCCCAAAATGCTAGGATTACAGGAATGAGCCACTGCATCCAGCCTTATTTGTTTATTTTTTGAGACAAATTCTCTGTCGCCCAGGCTGGAATGTAGTGGCACGATTGTATCTCATTGGAACCTCAAACTTGACTCGAGATTCCCTTTGGCCTCATCCTGCTGACTAACTAGGACTGCAGGCACATGCTACTTACCCACAGCTTTTCTGTTTTTGTTGAGACAGGGTCTCTCTGTTGGCTCTTGTTGCTCTGTTGCTGGGGCAGTCATACGTCCCTGCAACTTCAAACTTTTATGTGCAAGGGATCCTCTTGCCTCAGCTTCTCAAATAGCTGGGACTATAGGCATGTGCCACCATGCCTGACTAATTTTTTCTATTTTTTTGTAGAGAATTGGTGACTCCCTGTGGTGATCAATTGACTCTCAAACTCCTGGTCTCAATCATCCTGCCTTGGCCTCCTAAAGTTAGCACTGTGCCCTGCCCAGATTGCCTTTTAAATATTTAAAGTTTAGAAAATAGGAATGATGATTTTTTAAATTCGTGTTTAACGCATGATTTTATTGTTAGAAAAAATATATTTGGGGTGGCACCTGTGGCTCAGTGAGTAGGGCACTGGCCCCAAATACCGAGGGTGGTGGGTTCAAACCCAACCCTGGCTAAACTGCGACAAATGAATAGCCGGGTGTTACGGTGGGCGCCTGTAGTTCCAGCCACTCAGGAGGCTGAGGCAAGAGAATTGCCTAAGCCCAGGAGTTTGAGGTTGCTGTGAGCTGTGATGCTGTAGCACTCTACTGAGGGCAATAAAGTAAGACTCTGTCTCAAAAAAAAAAAAAAAAGAAAAGAAAGAAAAGAACAGTGTATTTAAAAAAATAATTCATTTTAATATATATTAAAAAATTAAAAGTTTCTTCATATGAAGTAGAAAAAGATAGGATAAATCAAGAAAAACCTTCCATTTATCACTGCCATATATATCACTGTTCAGGTAGAAGAATCGAAGGCTATGAGGAGGAAGGATTTGTGGAAGACAGATAGTGAACAGAGGTTATCTATGATGGTAGAATAGACTTTTTTCTACCTTTATATACACAGTACATTGAATAAAAGTATTTTACTGTTCTGTAAAGAAAGAGTTGAATTATCTGTCAGGTAAAATTAATTGGAGACTAAAAAAATATGAATTAATATAATATTAGCTAGTGGCAGACTATTCCTATTCTCTGAGTTTGCTTTCTAAGGAAATGGTAGAAAAATTATTCTTTCCTTTTTTGTAATTTTTTTTGTTAAATTCTTGAATAAGATATAACATTGATGAACAGTTATCATCATAGCCATTCTATTAAGTGTTTTCTGGACTATTTTGGGACATTGTTTAAAAAGGAAAACTTTATTTATAACATTTATTTATACATTCATTCAACTAATAATAAGAGTGCTACTGGGTGGCGCCTGTGGCCTATACCAGAGTTCAAGCCCGCCCCGGCCAAAAAAAAAGCTGCAAAAAATAAAAACGTGCTACTGTCCGTGCAGCACTGTGCCAAGCCCTGGTAATAGGAAGTCAGATAAGCCACTGACCTTTCCTTAAATCTGAAAAGCTAGTCTAGAAAGGGAAACAGAAAACTAAATTAACCTACAGCTTGATAAGGGCTGTGGCATTCATATACATTGGCGGGTCAAGGAATATACCTACTTAGCCACCATTCTGAAGATTCCTGGAGGAAGTAGCACCTAAATTATTGGCCTTTAGGGATCTGGGGTAGGTTGGTGGTGTAGGTCTGTAAAAATAAAGAAGAGATATGATGTGAGATAAGAGAGGCCCACAAGGATCAACTCTTAGCGTGCATTGTATGCCATGAAAAAGGCACTTGGGCTTTGCCTTATGGTTTTGGGAAACTATTGTAAGTTTTACTCTAAAAGCTGTATGGAAGAGGGGAGGACACCAGTTGTGAGGCAGTGGCAGTAATCCAGGCAGGAGACAAGACCAGTATGGGGTGGGGGTAGAGAGAACTGCAGTGGAGAGCCATATGAGACTGGTGGGAGACTTTTGCAAAGTCTCGTCTCACAATTCCTGCTTCCTGATATCCTTTCCTTTATTTCTTTTACCAGCAAAGATTGCGGGGTATTTGTATACCCTAGGAAATAATTCGCTTATTTTTTTTCTCCAACTATGAATTTCTGTGAGAAAAGACTAGATAGTTCTGTCAAATTTGTTGTAGCACAATTTGACCTTTAATAGAGGTTTAATATCAGTGGAAAGGGTATGTATGCTTTGGAATAATACACAGAATTCAAACCCTGTTTCTGCAACTTAACTAGCCGTGTGATGAGAGAGTTATTTAATAAGCTCTCTGATCTTGTTTCCTTATTTATGATGAGAAAATGAAAATGTGTAAAGGGCCCACTCAGAGCTTGGTAGATAGTAGAGACTTATAAGGTGTTTATCTTTTCCCTAAACAATAGCACTTTGGGACCATATTGCTCTGAAGGGGGTGAAAATTGATTCTTGAGGGAAGAAATTTTTTTGCCTCTAGTTAATGTATAAAACTAAGATATACATGCAGTATATAAACAGATTAAATATAGTGTATCTGTGTTATTCAAATGTTATAAGGGGCTGGGTAAGTTTAGGAAAATGTCTAAAATGGCTCTTAATGGGGAGATAATGACAACAAGGTAGAGTAAGTGATCTGCCTACTTAACTGGGAATAGGTATGTAAAGTACAAAGAAATGTGACCTCTGTTATTCATATTCAAATGGTCAGTTCTAAGAAGTTCATCATTTTAGCACCTGATCAGTTTTGTTTTATTTTTTTTGTTTTTTAAGACTAGTTAAGTATGGGCGGCGCCTGTGGCTCAGTTGGTAAGGCGCTGGCCCCATATACCGAGGGTGGCGGGTTCAAACCCGGCCCCGGCTGAACTGCAACCAAAAAATAGCCGGGCGTTGTGGCAGGCGCCTGTAGCCCAGCTACTCGGGAGGCTGAGGCAAGAGAATCGCTTAAGCCCAGGAGTTGGAGGTTGCTGTGAGCTGTGTGATGCCACGGCACTCTACCATAAAGTGAGACTCTGTCTCTACAAAAAAAAAAAAAAAAAAAGACTAGTTAAGTATAACAGGAAGAAGAGTGGGAGCAGAGTAGAACAGGAGTTCCATCCATCTGTAACTGACTCTGGTCAGTTGAGATCTTTGGACCAGCTTTATTTAGATTCTAAGCAAAACAATCAAGTGCTACTCTATACTTTTTTGATATGTCTTCCAAATAAATGCTATCCTAAAATATTTTATTTTTTTATGTATTTTATTTATTTATTATTAAATCATAGTTGTGTACATTAATGCAATCATGGGGCACCATACACTGGTTTTATCCTAAAATATTTTAGAAAATACTAAGAACAGGGGCGGTGGCTCAGTGAGTAGGGTGCCAGCCCCATATACTGAGGGTGGCGGGTTCGAACCTGGCCCCAGCCAAACTGCAACAACAACAAAAAAGAAAATACTAAGCACATTTAGGATAATACTGACAATAACTAAATGAAAGGTTATCACCATATGAAGTTTAATGATAAGTTCAGCAATCAGAGATTAAGGTTTCTGTATTTGAGGACTCACTAATATTCACAATGTTAAACTTGTGTGTGCCCACTCTTAAATATAGCCATTCTAGTAGTGTTGCATCATTAGTAAATAAAGTGTCTATAGGTAAGTATATGCTCTGGTTAACTAAAACTTTTAACCGTCAATGCTTTTTATATTAAGGATAAGCATAGTCAACTGCCACACAAATTCATGTTTCTGTTTATGAATGTGGGAAGGGATTAGAACTCTGAGAGATTATAGGTACATAGTAATTAATTAGCATCATCAGTGACTACTATTTAGAGCTTAGATCCAACAATACAATCTTCTAGTAGGAAAGACAAAAGTTAAGATTTTTCTTTCTTTTTTTTTTTTTAATTAAAGAACTTCCTGATTATAAAAGTAGTACATATACATTAGCAGGTTAGAAAATAAAATATAAAGCAGCAAATAAAAATACTCCACAGACCAAAAGTAATGTTTATGTTTCATCCATTCTTTATTGAATTCTTCAATGATGATTGTCATTCTTAACTTTTTATTTGAAACTTCTTATTGAAATATGAATTGTCAAAAGATTTTTTTTTTTTTGAGACAAAATCTCACTTTGTCATCCTTAGAGCACTGTGGCATCATAGCTCATAGCAACCTCAAACTCTTGTACTCAAGCGATCCTCTTACCTCAGCCTCCCAAGTAGCTGGGACTACTGGTGCCCACCACAACACCTGGCTATTTTTAGAGATGAGGTCTCGCTTTTGGTCTGGCTGGTCTCGAACCCCTGAGCTCAGGCAGTCCACCCTCCTCGGCCTCCCAGAGTGCTAGGATTATAGGCATGAGCAATCATGCTTGGTCTTCAATAGCTGTTTTCTTTTCCTTTTTTTTGGAGACAGAGTCTCATGGTATCACCCTCAGTAGAGTGCTGTGGTATCATAGCTCACAGCAACCTCCAAATTTTGGGCTTAAGTGATTCTCTTGCCTCCGCCTCCCAAGTAACTGGGAGTATAGGCGCCCACCACAATGCCCGACTATTTTTATCAGTTTTTGTTGTTTAGCTGACCCGGGCTGGGTTTGAACCCCCCAGCCTTGGTGTACGTGGCCAGTGCTGTAACCACTGTACTACGGGCACCGAGCCTCAATAGATGTTTCTGAAAAAATGGTTTTGAGAAACAATGATTTACTTATGGATATTTTGTGGTCTGCTGAAGGTTATTCTGAATCTCTTCAAGTGTCATTTCCCCCCTAAATTTCTTTTTTAATTTTGAGACAGAGTCTTACTCTCACCCTTAATAGAGCAACCTCAAACCCTTTTTTTTTTGAGACAGTCTCACTTTGTTGCTCTGGGTAGAATGGCATGGCATCATAGCTCACAGCAACCTCAAACTCTTGGGCTCAAATGATCCTCTTGCCTCAGCCTCCTGAGTAGCTGGGCCTACAGGAGCCTGCCACAACGCCCAGCTATTTTTTTAGAGATGGAGTCTCACTCTTGCTCAGGGTAGTCTCAAACTTGTGAGCTCAAGCAGTCTATCCCTCTTGGCCTCTCCCAGAGTGCTAATTATAGGCACGAGCTACCATGCCTGGCCCAACCTCAAACTACTCCAGAGGTCCTCTTGCTTCAGCCTCCCAAGTAGCTAGGATTACAGGTATGTGCCATAATGCTCTCCTATTTTTAAAGACGGGGTCTTGTTCTTGCTCAGGCTGGTCTTGAACTCCTAAGCGCAAGCAATACACCGCCTTGGCTCCTGAACCCCCTAAATTTCTGTTTTTAAAAAGTCAACTTTAGGGCGGCGCCTGTGGCTCAGTCGGTAAGGCGCCGGCCCCATATGCCGAGGGTGGCGGGTTCAAACCCGGCCCCGGCCGAACTGCAACAAAAAAATAGCCGGGCGTTGTGGCGGGCGCCTGTAGTCCCAGCTGCTCGGGAGGCTGAGGCAAGAGAATCGCTTAAGCCCAGGAGCTGGAGGTTGCTGTGAGCTGTGTGAGGCCACGGCACTCTACTGAGGGCCATAAAGTGAGACTCTGTCTCTACAAAAAAAAAAAAAAAAAGTCAACTTTAGAACAACAAAGTACAGCATTGGGTGGCGCTTGTGGCTCAAGGAGTAGGGCGCCGGCTCCATATGTCAAGGGTGGTGGGTTCAAACCCAGACCCAGCCAAAAAACTGCAAAAAAAAAAAAAAGTACAGCATTAATTACTTATGCCTATTTTTTTTTCCTAGCTCCTTCTATTTATTTTTACTTGGTTAAACATAAATATAAAATACATAATTTTAAGTTTTACTTTTAAAAAGTAAATATCTTTTCTAGTCCAGAGTTCACAAACTCATTTCTTTTTTTTTTTTGAGACAGAGTCTCACTGTTTTGCCCTCGGTAGAATGCTATGGCATCACAGCTCACAGCAAGCTCAAAATCTTGGGCTCAGGCGATTCTCTTGCCTCCCCCTCCCAAGTAGCTGGAACTATAGGCACCCGCCACAATGCCTATTTTTTGTTGCAGTTGTCATTGTTTAGCTGGCCCTGGTTGAGTTTAAACCTGCCAGCTTTGGTGTATGTGGCTGGTGCCGTAATCACTGTGCTACAGGCGCCGAGCCACAAACTTGTTTCTTCTAAGCTGGATTGAGTCTTCAGCTGCATAGTTGAACCTCCATAGTTGACCACCTCTCTACATTGATTACCTCCGTCAGTTGACCTAATGTTCATAGACTGGATATGCACCACATGTATGTGTCAGTACAGTGGACCTGGTTCTTATGTTGACCACCTCTGTATTTTGACCAGTTTGTTACAGTCCCTTGGGTGGTCAACTTAGAAGTTCTATTGTATTTTGCTCAGTATTGACTCATATAATTTTAAGTTCATTTTTAATTTAGTTCCTACACTTAAAAATTGAGAGAACTCATATTAAAAACTTGAATTTCTGGGCGGCCTGTGGCTCACTCGGTAAGGCGCCGGCCCCATATACCGAGGGTGGTGGGTTCAATCCCAGCCCCAGCCGAACCGCAACAAAAAAATAGCCGGGTGTTGTGGCGGGCGCCTGTAGTCCCAGCTACTCAGGAGGTTGAGGCAAGAGAATCGCTTAAGCCCAGGAGTTGGAGGTTGCTGTGAGCTGTGTGATGCCATGGCACTCTACCGAGGGCCGTAAAGTGAAACTCTGTCTCTACAAAAAAAACCTTGAATTTCTGTCTTCTTTTGAAATCAAGCCACATAGCCTTGAAACAGTAGGCCCACACTCTTCCATGGCAGCCCTAGGCAGTGGCTGCCACCTTTCTATAGGTCATGCATTTTCTAATGTGTCTGGTCCTGTCACTCCATGTCATCCCTCTATGGATCAGATGTTTCAGTAATTTAGGAGCTGTGCCTTGCGATCTCTGTTCTAGACTAATCCGTATTACCATGAGTGTAACTCTTGTTTGTTATTAATACCATATCTGTTTTTGTCTTGCAGGAGAAGATGTATGGTCTTACGCAAAGGGACTTCCTCATATGTTTCAGCAAGGTGGTGTATTCTACAATATCATGAAGAAAACCATGGGTATAGTTAATTTCTGATTTTATTCTTAATATCTCTACCCAGTTATTGTAAAATTAATAAAGTTCAAATAGTATTCTACTAAAAATATTTCCAAAGTTAAATTTGGGTTTATATTCTTCTTTAGCAGTTTACCTAGTTAAAATATATTATTATCC
This sequence comes from Nycticebus coucang, assembly GCF_027406575.1. Lineage (NCBI taxonomy): Eukaryota > Metazoa > Chordata > Mammalia > Primates > Lorisidae > Nycticebus > Nycticebus coucang. The sequence continues at coordinate 17,180,983 of NC_069792.1, read as the reverse complement.
TGATGTGGTCAGCTATGTTTTCTGCTATAGTATTACTGAAGATCTCCTATCACTTTTTTTTTTTTTTTTTTGAGACAGAGTCTCAAGCTGTTGCCCTGGGTAGAGTGCCGTAGCATCACAGCTCACAGCAACCTCAAACTCCTGGGCTTACGCGATTCTCTTGCCTTAGCTTCCCAAGAATAGCTGGGATTACAGGTACCCGCCATGACGCTCGGGTACTTTTTGGTTGTAGTTGTCATTGTTGTTTGGCAGGCCTGGGCTGGATTCGAACGCTCCAGCTCCAGTGTGTGTGACTGGCGCCTTAGCCACTTGAGCTACAGGCACCAGGGGCTGAGCCTCCTGTCACTTTTCTTACGTCTCTTTTCTTATTTAAATTGGTATGATTCTTAGCAACTAGAGACAAATTGTGAAATTAAAAGCAGATTTGGTTTTAATGCTATTTGCTGTCCCAGAGCCAGATCATATATTATTGTTGTTGTATTTTGGCTATAATTAGTACATAGCTAATTGTCTTCTAGGTTTTAAGAAACTGCTCATTTTTACATTTAGCTTCTTTTATATTATGTCTGCATTGTTTGTAAAGACAAACACTTGTGTGCAAATGTGTATCTCAGCAGAGTTTTACAGTCTTAAGAGAGAGGTTGCCAGGGTGTGCATTTAGACTAGACACATTTTTTGTCAAAGATATGATGTAAATGCTTTTGGTCCCCTTATCACTCTGGATTATTTCACTGTTTCACCTTCCTGACTTCCGTAGTTAAGTTCATAATCTTTGTTTTGTCGTTTTCATGTCTTGCTTTTTTCTTCTTTTAAAAATTCCCCTCCTACTTTGTTGTAGGAATATTTAAACATATGCAAAAGTAGCAAGAATAACATAATGAACCCCATTTACCCAACATTTAGCTTCAGCAATTATCAGTACATCTCTACCCCTTTCTCTTTTTATTTATTTATTTATTTTGAGACAGAGCCTCAAGCTGTTGCCCTGGGTAGAGTGCTGTGGCATCATAGCTCACAGCAATTTCCAACTCCTGGGCTTAAGTGATTCTCTTGCCTCAGCCTCCCAAGTAGCTGGGACTACAGGCGCCTGTGACAAAGTCTGGCTATTTTTTTTTTTTTTTTTTTTTTTTGCAGTTTTCCAGGGCTGGGTTTGAACCCATCATCTCCGGCATATGGGGCCAGTGCCCTACTCCTTTGAGCCACAGGTGCCGCCCTCAAAGTCCGTCTATTTTTTGGTTGTAGCTGTCATTGTTGTTTGGCAGGCCTGGGCTGGATTCGAACCCTCCAGCTCTGGTGTATGTGGCTGGCTCCTTAGCTGCTTGAGCTACAAGTGTTGAGCCTCTACCCCTTTCTCAATTGCATAGTGTTAAAGTAAATCTCAGATATAATCTCATCATTTCTAAGTATGTCAGTATGTATTTCCTTTATTTTTAATTTTTTTTCCTTTTTCCTTTCTCTTTTGAACTTCACTATGTATTTCTAAAGTTAAGGATTCTCTTTTCTTGTTTTTCTTTTTTTTTTTTTTGAGATGGGATCTTGCTCTACCACCCAGGCTGGAGTACAGTAGCAAGATCAATACCTCACTTCAGCCTTGAACTGCTAGGTTCCAAAGATCCTCCTTCCACAGCCTCTTGTTGATAGATCTGAGTTGGTCCTTGGTCTTAGAGATTCAAAGAATGAACCCAGAGGCCACACAGATCAGTGATAAGATAGGATTTATTAGATAGAAAGGAATAGAAGGAATGAAAGGCCCTTGAAGTCTCTGGCAGAGCCCAGGAGACCCAAGTGGTAAGTCCTGAGGCTTTCTTTTGTTTAGAGGTTATATACTGTTTTGTAAATTGGAAGATGTTGACTTGGCAGACCTCAGTGATGATTAGTGAATGAATGAGTATATTAACAAATGAATTGGCCGGGTGTGGTGGCTCACCCCTGTAATCCTAGCACTGTGGGAGGCCCAGGCGGGTGGATTGTCTGAGATCCTGGTGAGTGCCTTGTAGTCCCAGCTACTCAGGAGGCTGAGACAAGAGAATTACTTGAGCCCAGGAATTTGAGGTTAAGACTCTGTCTCAAAAAAAAAAAAGAACTAATGAATGTAGTCCTTCCAGCTCTAGGGCAAAAGGGCAAAGTTAGTAGCAGAGAGTCCACTCCAGAAGAGGCCCCACTTACGTGAAATACTGGAAAAACTGCTTTTCTCCTGTCTTGGTTGTATTCAGAGAGTGCAGTTTGGAGAGAAAAGATCTGTTTGTTTGAGGCCTGGAAAATGGGGGGAACCTATATCACTCCCAAGTAGCTGGGACTACAGGCACACACCATGACACCTGGCTATTTCTATTTTGAATAGAAACGAGGTCTCACTCTTCCTCAGGCTGGTCTCAAATTTGTAAGCTCAAGTAATCCTCCTGCTTCTGCTTCCTAGGTGTTAGTATTACAGGCATGAGTCACTATGCCCATCAAAAAAATGCCATTTTAAAAAAATATAGACAGGATTATTGAGGGATAATTTATATACAGTAAAATTCACCCTTTTTAGTTATACAGATATATAACCTTTGAAAAACACATGCAGTCATATAACCACCACCACCATCAAGATAATGTTTCCATCACTCCAAGAAGTTCCCTTGTACCCTTTTGTAGTCAAACTGTCCTCTACCTGCAGGCCCTGACAACCACTGTACATGTTTGTTTTTTCCATATTACCATAGATATAGAATCATAGAGTGTGTCCTTTTGTGTCCTAATTTGGTTTAGCATAAGAATTGGCAAACTGTGGCCTATGGGCCATCAGGTATGCTACCTATTGTATAGAAAGTTTTTTTTTTTTTTTTAAAGAGACAGAGTCTCACTTTATCACCCTCAGTAGAGTGCTGTAGCATCAGCGCTCACAGCAACCTCTAATTCCTGGGCTTAGGCAATTCTCTTGCCTCAGCCTCCCTAGTAGCTGGAACTACAGGCACCCACCACAACACCCGGCTATTTTTGTTGTTGCAGTTTGGCTGGGGCCGGGTTAGAACCCACTATTCTTGGTATATGGGGCTGGCGCCCTACTCACTAAACCACAGGTGCCACCTTGTATTGAAAGTTTTATTGGAACACAGCCACCATGTTTACATATTGTCTATGGCTATGTTTGCACTATAGTGGCAGTATTGAAAAGAAACCATATGGTCCACAAATGCTGCCCTTTATAGAAAAAATGTACCTGATTTTTTTTCTTAGCATAGAATATCAAGTAACAAAATTATGTTTATACATACCTTTTTTTTTTGAGACAAAGTCTCACTCTGTCGCCCTCGGCCGCGGCATCATATCTCACAGCTACCACCAATTCTTGAGTTTAAACGATTCTTTTACCTCAGCCTCCCAAGTAGCTGAGACTACAGGCGCCTGCCACGACACCTGGCTATTTTTGTTGTTGTTGCAGTTGTCATTGTTTTAGCTGGTCCCGGCTGGGTTCAAACCCTCCAACCTGGGTGTATGTGGCTGGCACCATAACTATTCTGTTGCGAGTGGCCAGCCTAGGCATACTTTTGAGATCTGTCTTATTGCATGTAATAGTAGAGGTTTATCCCTTTTTATTGCTGAGTAGTATTCCGTTGCATGGGTATAGCACATTTTTAAAAAATCTATTGCCAGTTAAAGGACACTTGGGCTGTGAATAAAGCTACTAAAAACATTTGTGTACAGATTTTTGTGTGAACATACATGTTTTCATTCCTCAAGTGTAATTTAACGATTTTTTCTTTTATGGTTTATTCTTTTTGTGTTCTAAGAAACTTGCCTAATCCAAGGTCCCCCCAAAAATGTACTCTTGTTTTGGGGTTTTATAGTTTTAGGTTTTATATATATTTATATTAGGTTTGTGATCTATTTTGAGTTGATTTTTCAATAATGCTGCAGGTTATGAGTCAAGGTTTATTCTTTCAAGTAGAAGGATGTCCTCTTGTTTCACATACCCTTGTTGAAAAGACTGTATACTCTATCCCTTGAATTACTCTGATACCTTTGTCAAAAATCAATTGGCCAAGAATTATACACTTAAAAATGATGAATATAGCTCAGTCAAGTTTATTTTTTTAGTCTTAATTTTTATTACTCAAAAAAAGCTTCGTTTTCTTATTTCGCTTTCTGACTCTGTGCTTGTGCCTTCAACACTTTCACAACGATTTTCTGCTCCTCAATAAGGAAAGCATGCTTGATCCTGTCACGAACACATTTAGCACACATGGAACCACCATAGGTCCTGCTGACATGTTTTTCTGTTTTAGACAACCTCATAAGAACTTTAGGTCTCAAAGTGCGAACCCCTTGAAGTCTGCCTGGGCACACGCCACATGCAGATTTGGATGCTATTCCCAACCTTCTTGGTATAAAGGTAAAACAATTCTGTTACCAGGGGTTTGGGACAGCCTGGTTTTGTTAGAGGCTGTATCGTAGGAAAGCCTACAATGGTACGTCAAACACTGCACCATTTAGAGTGTCCCTGGAAGAGGAAAAAGAAAGAAAATCAGTCAAGTTATTTTTTAAAATATCATTTGACACATGTATGTGTAGGTCTAATTCTGAAAACTCTTCTTTTTTTATTTTGTTGATTAATATGTCTCTTCTTTAGCCAGTACCACATGTTGATTATTAGATCTTTATAGTAATTCTTGAATTCAGTGGGACTCCTTCATCTTTCTTAAAAGATGTTCTGGTATTCTGAATTCTTTGTTTATCCAATAAATTTTATAATCACTTGTCAATTTTTACAGAAGTGTCTGCTGGGATGGTCCCTAACTTATGCTAGTTTGACTTAGGGTTTTTGACTTTAGAATGGGTTTAAATGAGTTTTTGACATATGATGAGTTTATTTATTTTGTGGTTGTGGCATCACAGCTCACAGCAACCTCCAACTCCTGGGCTCAAGCAATTCTCCTGCCTCTGCCTTCCAAGTAGCTGGGACTACAGGTGCCCGCCACAACACCTGGCTATTTTTTGGTTGCAGCCATCAACCAACAACAGCCCAGGCCTGTTGTTTGGCAAGCCTGGGCTGGATTCGAACCCGCCAGCTCAGGTGTATGTGGCTGGAGCCTTAGCAGTTTGAGCCACAGGCACCGAGCCGTATGATGAGTTTATTTTCAGTAGCATCTGTGAAGATCAGATTATATATATCTTGACAACATTGAGGCTTTGTTTTTTTGAGACCGAGTCTCACTTTGTCACCCTCAGTAGTGCACTATAGCATCACAGCTCACAGCAACCTCCAGCTCTTGAGCTTAGCAATTCTCTTGCCTCAGCTTCCTGAGTAGCTGGGACTACAGGTGCCCACCACAATGCCCAGCTATTTTTTTGTTGAGGTTTGGCTAGGGCTGGGTTCAAACCTGCCACCCTTGATATATGAGGCCAGCGCCCTACTCACTGAGCCACAGGTGCCGCCCTACATTGATTTTTGAATGTTGAAAAACTGCATGCTGGATGTAATTTACTAATATTTAGTTAAGTTTTTATGACTGTGTTCTTGAGGGAGTAATGAGTATTTAATCAGTTTTATTTATTTATTTATTTATTTATTTGCAGTTTTTGGCCAGGGCTGAGTTTGAACCCGCCACCTCTGGCATATGGGGCCAGCGCCCTACTGCTTGGAGCCACAGGCGCTGCTCCTTAATCAGTTTAATGTTGGCTTCATAAATAGAATTGGGGAAGTATTCCTTTACTGTTTTCTGGTAGATTTTGCAATTGATTGGGCAGTTTTTAACTATAAATTTATTTTCTTTAGCAGTTACTTGTTTCTTCTTGAGTAAGCTTTGTTAGTTTTGTGTTTCAAGAAATCTGTTTGTTAGGCGGTGCCTGTGGTTCAGTGGGAGGGTGCCGGCCCCATATACCAAGGATGGTGGGTTCGAACCCGCCCCAGCCAAACTGCAACAAAAAAATAGCCAGGCATTGTGCTGGGTGCCTGTAGTCCCAGCTACTTGGGAGACTGAGGCAAGAGAATCTCCTAAGCCCAGGAGTTGGAGGTTGCTGTGAACTGTGATACCACCGCACTCTACCAAGGGTGATAAAGTAAAACTCCGTCTCTTAAAAAAAAAAAAAAAAAAAAAAAAAGGGTGGCGCCTGTGGCTCAGTCAGTAAGGCGCCGGCCCCATATACCGAGGGTGGCGGGTTCAAACCCAGCCCCGGCTGAACTGCAACCAAAAAATAGCTGGGCGTTGTGGCAGGCACCTGTGGTCCCAGCTACTTGGGAGGCTGAGGCAAGAGAATCGCTTAAGCCCAGGAGTTGGAGGTTGCTGTGAGCTGTGATGCCACGGCACTCTACCGAGGGCCATAAAGTGAGACTGTCTCTACAAAAAAAAAGAAAAAAGAAAAAAAAAGAAAGAAATCTGTCTGTTTCATCCAAGTTATCAAATCATTGGCATAAAGTTGTTTATAACATTTTCTGTTCTTTTAGGGCAGGTGTCCTCAAACTTTTCAAACAGGGAGCCAGTTCGCTGTCCCTCAGATGGTTGCAGGGCCGGACTAGTGTTTAAAAAAAAAAAAAAAAACTATGAACAAATTCCTATTCACATTGCACATATCTTATTTTGAAGTAAAAAAGCAAAACAGGAAATACAATCACTGCCTCATGTGGCCCGCAGGCCGCAGTTTGAGGACCCCCGTTTTAAGGTTTGTAGAATCTATAGTTCTTTCATTTCTGATATTGGCAATTTGTGCCTTTTGCTACTGCTGCTGACTGATCTGGCTAATGGCTTATCAATGTTAACAGATCTTTTCAAAGAAAAACTTTGGACTTTTTCTCTGTTTTTATGGTTTCAGTTTCCTTGATTTCTGCTTTTATCTTTATTTTTTCATTGCTTATGCTTGCTTTGAGTTTAATTTGCTCTTTTCCTTCGATTTTTTTTTTTTTGCAGTTTTTTTTTTTTTTTGGCAGGAGCTGGGCTTGAACCCGCCACCTCTGGCATATGGGGCCAGTACCCTACTCCTTTGAGCCAAAGGCGCTGCCCTCCTTCGATTTTCTTTAAATAGAATATTAGATTATTGATTGTAAATTTGACTTTTTTTTTTTTTTTTTGAGACAGAGTCTCACTTTGTCACCCTTGGTAGGGGGCACCATGGCATCATAGCTCACAACAACTTCAAACTCTTGGGCTCAGGCAATTCTCTTCTCTTAGCCTTCCCGAGTAGCTGGTACTACAGGCACCTAACACATGCCCAGCTGTATTTTTAGAGACAAGGTCTCAATGTGGCTCTGGCTGGTCTCAAACCTATGAAAACCTGTGAGCTTGGCAATCCACCCGCCTCAGCCTCCTGAGTGCTGGGATTACAGGCGTGAGCCACCATGTTGTCCATAAATTTTACTTTTTAAATACATGTATAAGTGTGTAAAACTGTAAATTTCTCTCTGAACGTCTTTTTCCCTTCTTTTGCATACCTTTTTAACTTTTCATGTTTTATTTCATTTTACTTTGAAATATATCATACTAATTAGTATTTTTTAAACGTTAATATTTAATTACGATTAATCATGGTGATGCCTATAATTTGGGCTAGTATGCACTGTCTTTTATGTAACTGAAATAACTTCTTTCACTTGTTTTTTATGTGTAGGAAGGGTTTGGGGTTGAGGTGGTATGGGAAAGGCTGTCTTCTGAACTAATTTTTTTTTTGTAGAGACAGAGTCTCACTGTACCACCCTCTGGTAGAGTGCCATGACGTCACATGGCTCACAGCAATCTGTAACTCTTGGGCTTACGTGATTCTCTTGCCTCAGCCTCCTGAGCAGCTGGGACTACAGGCGCCCGCCACAACACCCAGCTATTTTTTTGTGCAGTTTGGCTGGGGCTGGGTTTGAACCCGCCACCCTCGGGATATGGGGCCGGCGCCCTCCTCACTGAGCCACAGGCGCCACCCCTTCTGAACTATTTTTTAAATAGTTTTATGTTTCTAGTTTGAAATTATTATTATTATTATTTTTTTTTTTTGAGACAGAGTCCATTATGTTGCCCTCGGTAGAGTGTGTCACAGCTCACAGCAACCTCAAACTCTTGGGCTTAAGTGATTCTCTTGCCTCAGCCTCCCAAGTAGCTGGGACTACAGGTGTCTGCCCGCCACAACATCCCGCGATTTCTTTGTTGCAGTTGTCATTGTTGTTTCAGCTGGCCTGGGCTGGGTTCGAACCCGTCAGCCTCGGTGTATGTAGCCAGCACCCTACCAACTGAGCTATAGGTGCTGCCCTTGAAATTATTATTATTATTATTATTTTTTTTTTTTTGTAGAGACAGAGTCTCACTTTATGGCCCCCAGTAGAGTGCCGTGGCCTCACACAGCTCACAGCAACCTCCAACTCCTGGGCTTAAGCGATTCTCTTGCCTCAGCCTCCCGAGTAGCTGGGACTACAGGCACCCACCACCACGCCCGGCTATTTTTGGTTGCAGTTTGGCCGGGGCCGAGTTTGAACCCGCCACCCTCGGTATATGGGGCCAGCGCCTTACCGACTGAGCCACAGGCGCCGCCCCCTTGAAATTATTTTTAAAATGTTAACTGTGATGCTAACAGTTCAATAGGGAAAGAATAGTCTTTTTAACATATGGTGCTGAGACAACTGAATGTCCACATGCAAAAGAATGAAGTTTCGCCTCTGCCTCATACCATATACAGAATTAATTCAAAATTGATCAAAAACTTAAAGAGTTAAAACTAGAACATTCTTAGAAGAAAACATAGGCATAAAAGTTCTTAACCTTGGGTTAAAAAAAGCCTTCTTAGATACTATGCCAAAGAGCAAACAACAAAAGAAAAAAAAAATAAAAAGTTAAATTTTGTGCTGCAAAGGATATGCCATCACAAAAGTAAAAAGAGGCTTGGCGCCTGTAGCACAGTTGTTATAGCTTCAGCCACAAACACCAAAGTTGGCGGGTTCAAACCCAGCCTAGGCCAGCTAAAACAACAATGACAACTGCAATAAAAAAATAGCCAAGTGGGCGGGGCCTGTGGCTTGGTGAGTAGGGCACCAGCCCCATATACTGAGGGTGGCGGGTTCAAACCCAGCCCCGGCCAAACTGCAACAAAAAAATAGCCAGGCGTTGTGGCGAGTGCCTGTAGTCCCAGCTGCTTGGGAGGCTGAGGCAAGAGAATTGCTTGAGCCCAAGAGCTGGAGGTTGCTGTGAGCCATGTGACGTCATGTCATGGCACTCTACCGAGGGCAGTAAAGTGAGACTCTGTCTCTACAAAAAAAATAGCCAGGCATTGTGGCGGGCTTCTGTAGTCCCAGCCACTTGGGAGGCTGAGGCAAGAGAATCGCGTAAGCCCAAAAGTTTTAGGTTGCTGTGAGCTGTAATGCTACGTCACTCTACTGAGGGCAACACAATGAGACTCTGTCTCAAAAAAAAAAAAAAAGAAAGAAAGAAAGTAAAAAGCCCATAGAACGGGAGAAATTTTTGCATACCATGTATCTGACAATGGATTTGTATCTAGAATATAAAGAACTCTTAGAAGTCATCAGAGTAAAGGCTTGGCACCTGTGGCTCAAGCCGCTAAGGCACCAGCCATATACATGTGAGCTGGTGGGTTCCAATCCAGCCAGGCCTGCCAAACAACAGTGACAGCTGCAACCAAAAAATAGCTGGGCATTGTGGTGGGCACCTGTAGTCCCAGCTACTTGGGAGGTGGAGGGAGGAGAATCACTTGAGCCCAGGAGTTGGAGGTTGCTGTAAGCTGTGATGCCATAGCACTCTATCCAGGGTGACAGCTTGAGGCTCTGTCTCAAAAAAAAAAAAAAAATCAAAAGAAGTCAAGAGTAAAAAGAAAATCCAATTAAAAATGGGCAGAAGATCTGAATAGACATTCATTTCTCCAAAGAAAATTATAAATGGTCATTAAGCACCTGAAATATTTTCAAAGTCATTAGTTTTACCCAGGAAATGCAAATTTAAATCACAATGAGATACTTTAACATCAATTAGCATGGCTATAATCAAAAAGTCAGATAATGGGAACTATTGGTAAAAATATAGAGAAATTGAACCCTCATGTATACTGCTGGTGGGAGTGTGAAATGGCACAGTTATTTGGAAGACAGGTTGGCAGTTCCTCAAAAGGTTAAATATAGAATAAACTGTATGATCTAGCAATTGTACTCTTAGTTATCTACCCAAGATAAATGAAACCCTCTGTCCACATTTCTATGCAAATGTTCATAGGAGCATTATTCATAATAGCCAAAAATGGAAGCAAACCAAATGTCTATTATCTGATAATTAGATTAATAAAGTTGGTATATGCATACAATGGAATATTATTTGGCAATAAAAAGGAATGAACTACTGTTATATCATGGATGAACCTTGAAAATATTATGCTACGTGAAAGAAGCCAGTCATCAAAGACCATGTAATTAATTGTCCCGAATAGGTACAGAGAGAGAGAGAGAGAATATAAATTGGTAGTATCCTAGGCTGGGAATGAGCTAAGAAAAAAAATGGGGAACGAACGCTAAGGTTTCTTTTTGGAGTGATAATAAAATGTTCTAAAAATGATTGCACAACTCTGTGAATATACTAAAAACCATTCAGTCATATACTTACAATGAGTGATTTATATGTGACATATCTCGATGGAGTTGTTATACTATTATTTTTAAAATGTTACATATGGTATTTATCCTTATTAGAAAGGTAGTTTATTGCTCTGGAGCCAGAATATCTGAGATCAAATTCTGAGTCACTGAACACTTTGTGAAAGGTTTTTTTTTGGCATTTTTTTTTTTTTTTTGTAGAGACAGACTCTCACTTTACTACCCTCGGTAGTGCCGTGGCGTCACACGGCTCACAACAACCTCCAGCTCTTGGGCTTACGTGATTCTCTTGCCTCAGCCTCCTGAGCAGCTGAGACTACAGGCGCCCGCCACAACGCCCAGCTATTTTTTTTGTTGCAGTTTGGCCGGGGCTGGGCTTGAACCCGCCACCCTCAGCATATGGGGCCGGCACCCTACTCACTGAGTCACAGGCACCGTCCTTTGTGAAAGTTTTTTATTTATAAAGTGAGTATGATTATGTCAGGGTTTTTGTGCGAAAGGAAGGCAATCATGCACCATACAGGAATTAGCAAAGGGCCTGGTATGTAGTAAATAGCAAATGTTTATTGTTGTTGTTATTAGATTCCTAGCTATTTGCAGGATTAAAGTTCTTTTTACTATTAACAGCCATTTGAAATAGGTAATCCTCAGAAAATTATTTTACCTTCCAAAATACAGTTTTTTTCTAATACTTGTGGTCCATTTTTCTATTTTTACAGCAAATTCATATGACATATTATTCTGTGGTCAAAAAATCAAGACATATCAATCCTTTCTGACTCCCAGACATATACCCCTCACCCTCCAAAAAAGGAAGGAAACATCCCTCTCTTTGTTCAAATCCACCCTTACAGACAGATGGTTATATCTGCATTTGAATAGAAATATTGCTCAGTACAATTAAACTGGACTATTAACTATTCTTGTTCTTTATGTATGGAAAGATATTTTAAATTAAAATGTAAGTTTTCTTGCAGGTCTTTGTACATAAGGTAAATGCACAGAGAAATGGTGAAATTTTTTAACGCGCAGATATCCTTTAACTGTATAATATTCAGCTTTGCTTGTGTTTGAACATAAAAATGGATTAATGCTATGTATATACATTCAGTAAGGTGCTGCTTTTACGCAACACTTTTTATATTCGTACATGTTGATGAGTATAACTATAGTTCATTTTCACTGTTGTATTATATCATTTAAACAATTCATACATTGTTGGCTCAGTGCCTGTAGCACAGCGGTTACAGTGCCAGCCACACACACTAAGGGTGGCAGGTTTGAACCCAGCCTGGGCTAGCTAAACAACTGCAACAAAAAAGTAGCTGGGCATTGTAGTGGGCGTCTGTAGGTACTTGGGAGGCTGAGACAAAAGAATTGCTTAAGGCTTAAGCCCAAGAGTTTGAGGTTGTTGTGAGCTATGATGCCATGGCCCTCTACTCTCTACCAAGGGCAACATAGTGAGACTCTTGTCTAAAATAAATAAATAAATAAAAATAAACAATTCATACATTGTTCTGATGCACTTTTGGATAGTTTCCAGTTTTTTGATACAAAGAACAATGTAGCTATAAATACTAGTATACATGATTTTAGTATATACGAGTAATAGAATTGTTGGTATATGATGTAGAAATTTTAATGTGCCTTGATTCTTAAAATTCAAAGTTATATAAAACCTAAACAATTGGGCGGTACCTGTGGCTCAGTGAGTAGGGCGCGGCCCCATATACTGAGGGTGGTGGGTTCGAACCCAGCCCCGGCCAAACTGCAACAACAAAAGAAAATAGCCGGGCGTTGTGATGGGTGCCTGTAGTCCCAGCTACCTGGGAAGCTGAGGCAAGAGAATCGCCTAAGCCCAGGAGCTGGAGGTTGCTGTGAGCTATGATGACATGACACTCTACCGAGGGCAACAAAGTGAGACTTGTCTCTAAAAAAATAATAAAAAAATCTAAACAATTATGTTTAAAGGTATCACAATGGTGTTTACACTGTATTTAAAGTATTTACATTGATTTTTATTTAATATATTTATTTTTACATATACATATGTTTATTAGATTTCCATTTTTTGCCTTCACAAAATTAAAGAGGCTTAAAATGTAACACAATGACAATGTTTATGATAAGGACTAGAAGCTCAGTGCCTGTGGCTCTAGCGGCTAAGGCGCCAGCCACATACACTTGAGCTGGCAGGTTTGAATTCAGCCTGGGCCCACCAAACAACAATGACGGCTGCAACCAAAAAACAGCTGGGCGCTGCAACCAAAAAATACCTGGGCGTTGTGGCAGGCACCTGTAGTCCCAGCTACTTGGGAGGTGGAGGCAGGAGAATTGCTTGAGCTCAGGAGGTTGCTGTGAGCTATGATGCCATAGCACTCTACCCAGGGCCACAGCTTGAGGCTCTGTGTCAAAAAAAAAAAAAAAAGGGCGGCGCCTGTGGCTCAGTTGGTAAGGCGCCGGCCCCATATACCGAGGGTGGCGGGTTCAAACCCGGCCCCGGCCAAACTGCAACCAAAAAATAGCTGGGCGTTGTGGCGGGCGCCTGTAGTCCCAGCTACTCGGGAGGCTGAGGCAAGAGAATCGCTTAAGCCCAGGAGTTGGAGGTTGCTGTGAGCTGTGTGATGCCATGGCACTCTACCGAGGGCCATAAAGTGAGACTCTGTCTCTACAAAAAAAAAAAAAAAAAGGACTAGAAACAAAAACCTCATAAAGAATGAACGAACATAAATACATTCAGAAAAGAAATCAGAGAATTGCTGCATCGAAATATTAAGCAATAATAATAATAATGTGAAGAAAGTAACATTCACATTATCAAATCAGAGTATGTCTATTATAGAATGCTTTGACTCTGAGATCCAGTATGGAGTCATCAGTTAACTTCTTTTTTTTTTTAAGTCTCAAAAGATAGACAACTAATATTTATAAATAAAAGTAAAAGATAATTTCAAGAAACAGATCATGCCAAATCTTATAGACAATAGAAAAAGAAGAAATACTTCAAAATCATTCTACTTGATCTGGGTATACCTGATACTAAAATTGGAGAGAATATATTATTATGAAGGGGAAATTACAAACATATTTCACTTATAAATGAGGATGCAATATCACAAAAAACATATTAACAAGTTGAATTAAAAATTAATGTTTAATGAGTGGTGCCTGTGGCTCAAAGGGGGGGGTGGGGGCGGCACCGGCCCCATATGCCGGAGGTGGCGGGTTCAAACCCAGCCCCGGCCAAAAAAAAAAAGAATAAAAATTAATGTTTAAGTAATGTGCTTAAACAGGAAAAGAAGAAAAAAAAAAAAGGTCAAGAAAAGAAAACAGTGACTAATTCTCACATAAATTGGATTTAATTTTGACCAAAGTACAGTACTTAAAGTGCATTGATTTTTAAATATATAATTTAAATTACAGTTTGTTTTTTTTGCAGTTTTTTGGCCAGGGCTGGGTTTGAATCTACCACCTCTGGTATATTGGGCTGGCACCCTACTCCTTGAGCCACAGGCGCTGCCCTAAATTGCAGTTTTTAATAACAGTATAAAATTGTAGAAACTATAGAAATAGGAAATATCCATACTTTTAAAATATTTGTTTTATACATACATAGTTTAGGCAAGAGTGTAATTATAGTACTTAAATTTATTTCCTGCTGTTACTGTATCGTACACATTTTACTGTCTATATCAGTCGTCATAGCTTTCTTATTTAATATAAACTTTAATAGCTGCATATTACTTCCATTGAATAGATAGGACATAATTTAATCATTTATTGCTTGTTGAAAGTTTAGATTGTTTCTAGGGTTTTGTTGTAAATAATCCTGTGATGAGCATGTGTGGGACTATTACTCTTTCCAGGGATAACCAAGGGAAAAAATAACAATAGCAGTATGGAAACAATTGCAAAACAGTTTTGATCTAATTGATAGTCACAACTTACTGACTGCTGTATTTGTATTAGGTACTATAATTTGTATGTACTTTGCATATTTTTTCATATAACCCTTAAATAATCAGGGGAAATGAGGTGTAATACACCCATCATTATACTTAAATGATTATATTTTAATGATCTGTTTATATCTGTCCTCTAAGAGTTATTATGTTTTGTTTTGTTTTGTTTTTTTGGTAAAGACAGTCTCAGTTTATTGACCTCGGTAGAGTGCCATGGCGTCACACGCTCACAGCAACTTCCAACTCCTGGGCTCAGGTGATTCTCTTGCTTCAGCCTCCTGAGTAGCTGGGACTACAGGCGCCCACCACAATGCCTGGCTATTTTTTGTTGCAGTTTGGCCAGGGCCAGGTTTGAATCCACCACCCTTGGTATATGGGGCTGGCGCCCTACTCACTGAGCCACAGGCGCCGGCCAGTTATTATGTTTTATTTCTGAATCCTCACAGTGTACTTTACTTTAGTTCCTGGCCCATCATGAGTCCCAACAGAAGTTGCGTCTATTGACATGGATGTTTAAATTTAATTAATTATTTATTTATTTAAGACAGAGTGTCACTGTATTACCCTCAGTAGAGTGCTGTGGTATCACAGTTCACAGCAACCTCAAACTCTTGGGCTTAAGCAATTCTCTTGCCTCAGCCTCCCAAGTAGTTGGGACAACAGGCGCTGGCCACAACACCCGACTATTTTTTTTTTTTGTTGCAGTTGTCATTGTTGTTTAGCAGGCCCAGGCCGGATTCAAAATTGCTGGCCTCCTGTGGCCCGTGCCCTAACCACTGAACTACGGACACCGAGCCATGGATGTTTAAATTTAAAGGCTTTGCGGCAGTCCTGGCCCTGTAAAATTATCTTTGCTACCTTCCTTTGTCCTGATCCATAGTTTACTGATTTCTGAGGAAGGGGAATGGTAGACAATAAACTGGTTGTGCGATGTGCCCAAAAAGTAGTATTTAAATGGCATCTCTGACTTTTAATATTGGAGTGTCTATTTTTGTTAGTTATCTCTGCTGACGATGTCAAGAAGAAATTCTACTTGAATATTTTATTAATTGATACTTTACCTACCAATGAAATTAATATGTGGGTATTTATCTATTTGCAATTGAGTTCTTTTCTCTGGTTATTGGAGTATTCCCAAAGCAGTATATTAGAACCATTGTAGCATTTTGGGAGGAGAGAGAAACTACTTTTAATATGAGATTGAGACTGCTTAAATGCCTACAAAGCATTCTGGAGTTTATTCATTATAACCCTCTCTGACTATCTATACCCCTGACCCTTTCATTTATTTCTAACTATGCTTTTGCCTTTATATTTTGCCATAAACATATCCCTGTGTGCTGTATATTAATAAAAGTTCTTTACTTCATCTTTTTTTATGTGATTCATAAAATTTGAAAAGTCTTACCATCACGCATATAAGGTATACTTACAGCGACACATTTAAAGTATAAGAATAGTAGTTTTTTTGTTTATTTGTTTGTTTTGAGAGTCTCACTGTGTCGCCCTTGGTAGAGTGGCGTGGTGTCACAGCTCACAGCAACCTCAAACTCTTGGGCTTAAGTGATTCTCTCGCTTCAGCCTCCCAAGTAGCTGGGACTACAGCTGCCCGCCACAATGCCCACCTATTTTTTTGTTGCAGTTGTTTAGCTGGTCCAGGCTGGATTTGAACCCGTCACCCTCAGTGTATGTGGCTGGCGCCATAACCACTGTGCTATTAGTGCTGAGCCAAGAATAATAGATTTTTAAAAAACATACATCATTTTAAAAAAAAAAAATACTCAGGCTGGAACAAATGTAAAATTTTGGAATAATCCTGTAGTGAGACCAAACTCCTTGAGTAGAAAATAAGAGAAGCTTGCTTTAAGGTTCTTATCTTTTGCTTTAATGGACCATGAGAAGTAAATAGCAGTGGGCCACATGAAGAGTATCCACAACCCAGGCTAACTCTGATAGTTCTGGCCTACCAGGAAGAATGAGAATTATTTTGAAGGAATTTCATTGAATAAAGTTTTTAAAAAATTTCTTATGACCAAGTGTCAGTTCACACTGAAGTCACAGTGCATTAATCTTAGTTTTCCTACATGCGTCCCATACAACAACTATAGAGTATCTTAATTTTGAAAGCTCGTATTTTTTTTTTTTTTGTAGAGACAGAGTCTCACCTCATGGCCCTCAGTAGAGTGCGGTGGCCTCACACAGCTCACAGCAACCTCCAACTCCTGGGCTTAAGCGATTCTCTTGCCTCAGCCTCCCGAGTAGCTGGGATTACAGGCGCCCGCCACAACGCCCGGCTATTTTTTGGTTGCAGTTTGGCCGGGGCCGGGTTTGAACCCGCCACCCTCGGTATATGGGGCCGGCACCTTACCGACTGAGCCACAGGCGCCGCCCAGAAAGCTCGTATTTTTTATATTTGTGAAAAATAGATACTGTGGTAAACTGTAAAAATACCTTTTATTCTGGTATTCTATAATTCAATGGTTGATTTTTTTTTTAGTTCAACACTCTGAACAACAAGTTAGATATACCCCTCTCAGCCTTTATAGTTGTAAAGGCTTATAGTTTTGGCAAACTTTATAGTAGGAATTTTAGTAAATAAAAATGTTTTTTCTTACTGGTTTACATTGTTTTTTTTTTTTATAACTCAGTTGTGTGTTTCCAACCTCATTCTTAACTTTGCTAATAGGATACTGATTTTTTAAAAAAACATCACTTGGAGGGCTGGGCTCGGTGGCTCACGCCTATAATCCGAGCACTTTGGAGGCCAAGGTGGGTGGATTGTCCTGAGCTTACAGGTGCCAGACAAGCCTGAGCCAGAGCAAGACCCCATCTCTAAAAAATAGCCGGGCGTTGTGGTAAGCATCTGTAGTCCCAGTTACTTGGGAGGCTGAGGCAAGGGGATCACTTGTACCCAAGAGTTTGATGTTGCTATGACCTAAAATGCCACGGCACTCTACAAAGGGTGACCAAGTGAGACTCTGTCTCTAAATAAATAAGTAAATAAGTAAAAATAAAAGACATCACCTGGGGGAACTACTTTAAGGTCTGCAGTGATGATTCTTTTTTTTTTTTATTAGAATAAATTCTTTTCTAATAAAGTTTGTTTTGGTGAAAACTATTATCTGTAAATTGTTAGGAAAATTCACTATTTCACATGTAATTGTCTTTATTTTGTTAATACCTTCAGATTTTACTATATTGAATATCTTTTTCTCTTCTTTAGGTATGGCTGATGGCAAGCATTGTACTTTCCCACATCTGCCTGGCAAAACCTTTGTCTATAATGCTTCTGAAGATAGACTGGAGTTGTGTGTGGATGCTGCAGGACATTTCCCCATTGGTCCTGATGTTGAAGATTTAGTTAAAGAGGCTGTAAGTCAGGTTCGAGCAGAGGCCACTACAAGAAGTAGGGAATCGAGTCCCTCCCATGGGCTATTAAAACTAGGTAGTGGTGGAGTAGTGAAAAAGAAATCTGAGCAGCTTCATAATGTAACTGCCTTTCAAGGAAAAGGGCATTCTCTAGGAACAGCATCTGGTAACTCACACCTTGATCCAAGAGCTAGGGAACCTCCAGTTGTAAGAAAGCATAATACAGGGACAGACTTTAGTAATAGTTCCACTAAAACAGAGCCTCCAGCATACACAACTACTTCCAGTAACAATGAGCTTATTCGAATAGCTCCTGGAGTAGTAACAATGAGAGACAGCAGGCAGATTGATCCTGATTTGGTTGAGGCCCAGCGAAAAAAATTGCAGGAAATGGTTTCTTCTATTCAGGCTTCAATGGACAAGCATTTGCGGGATCAAAGTACAGAGCAGTCTCCATCTGATCTTCCTCAAAAGAAAGTAGAAGTTGTGAGTTCTTCTGCAAAGTCTGGAAGTCTTCAGACTGGCTTACCTGAATCTTTTTCTTTAACTGGTGGCACTGAAAATTTGAATACAGAAACAACTGAAGGCTGTGTGGCAGATGTACTGGGAGCAGCATTTGCCGCCAGGTCAAAAGCACAAAAGGGAAATTCTGTGGAGGAGCCTGAAGAGATGGATAGTCAAGATGCTGACATGAATAATACAACTGAGCCAATGGATCACTCTTGATTTAATTAGAGGCTAATAAAGGCAGAATGTTTATTGTGAATATGTAATATTTGTTGGCTGGGCCACGTAACTTGATTAGTCATTAAAAATCTTGTACGTATATAATACAAAGATTATATCTTGTTATTCAGTGCATGATAGCAAGTGTGTGATTGGCAATAGCTTTTAATATACTGCTGCCCAGGCTGGCTCTGAATTTCAATAAATTAGTTACTAGATCTGCTGAGATGAGTTTCTTCCATATATGTGGTTCATTGGAAGTTCTTTGTAATTTTAATTCCATGAAAGTCTTAATGTTTCAAACATGAAAATTGCCTTGCTAAATATGTTTGACTTCTGCAAAGTCTAGAAATGAGGGGAAATGAGATTTTACTAATGTTCTGGTCATCAAGGCAACAGTCCCACGTGTTTATTAGAGTGTCAAAGATTTATGTAAATTTGTAAATTATCTGAACGAAAGTGTATCTTAAAATTCATAAAATGGTTAGTGGGATGTTGAAACATTTCAGTGAACGCAAACACATTCATAGAGATAAGTATTCTTGGCAAAAATATCTTGAGAATAGAGTGTAACGATAAATTTTGCTGATTTGAGCAAGGTTGGGGAAAAATATCTATTCTAGAATAATAAAGTCAATGTGATTCAGTTGTGTTGCTGTCTGAGCCAACATAGCCAATTGTGTGCTCTATTGTTGATAATATGTTACCATTATTTTTTGAATCCTGGCCTGGTCAAGTACTATCTAATTTTTTTTTAATCTTGCAGAAAAGTTGATTGCAATGTGTGGTAGAAAAAGAAATAATGGTAGCAGTAGTTAATCTTTAATTTTCAAAGTTCGTCAGATTCACAGAGAATTTATAAATAAGAATTTATCTTTATGAATGAGTTACATTGTTCTGCAGTTTCGATCAATGGTATTTAAGCCTGTATATGCTAAGTGTTTTTGAGCCCCTTTGAACCAGAAATGTTTCCTTTTTTTCTTAAGAGTCCATAAGATTTTCTTTATTTTTGGCTTCACTCGGGTTTGGATGCAAATTTTAACTGCATCATACCCTGATCAACTGGGCATTTGCTTAAATAGTGTATTCATCAAATCTTCAGTGCCAGTTTCCTTGAGAAGCAGCCTTCATGCTTATTTCTTCAAGACAAATAGTGTTTTTCCTGATATTGGTGGTATTGCACTATTTTAGTCTATTTTGCAATTCTGTATTCTGAAATGCACATTTCAACTCATCTTCTTCCTCTGTTCACTAAAATTAAGTTGAATTTGAATGGATGAAAGACAAAAATGTATGTTAATACAATCTCTTACCTAGAGCAAAGCCTGGCTGTCTCTGTTTGCACATGTAACAGATGCAGAACTGTATTTGCAATTCTAAGAAAATGTACATCCAAAAGTATTTTATCAGGTATTTAAAAATCTCTACCTGTTGATTCGTAAGGGATATGGACAGTACTTTAACTTGTTTTTCCAGATCAGGGATGTTTTGGTCTTCTTTCTGTGAAAGTATCTCTAACTGAATCTGCTTGTTAAATGAACTCCATTTTGAATGAGGAAAGAATGGAAAATCTAGACATTTTACAAATGTATCTGAGCAAGATATATATATATTTGAGTTAGTTTTTATCATATTATCACAAATTTTTCTTTATACTATCTCCATTCTTACTAAATTTACTTTCAAGCATCTTTCTCTGTATCAAAATAGTAGGAAAATTTAGATACTATATATTGTGTACTAGTTTTGCATAAAGTAAGAGCTGCAGCTATCAGATAATATTTACTACTTAGTAAAGGTGGCTTCTGTGTATTAAACTAGAAATTACAAATATCACTTCACTAACCACTATAATTTTTTTGGCTTTTTCGGCCACTGAAACTTTTTTTTTACATTTAAGTACAGAAAAAATGTAAAACGTTTTTAAAAATTAAGTACCGTTTAATAAGCAAAAATTGCACTGCTTCCAAGTAAATGATATAATCACCTTTTCTTTAACAAATATTTTCATTATCTGTGGCTTGGTATGTTTGGTTAATAACTGATAAATAGAACCTCAGAGCATTAAAGTAAAAATATCAGAAACAAATTTTATCTCCCTATTAAATACTGACATTTAGTGTAAATGAGATACACATGTCAATGGAGATGGGCTTAATCTCTGAAAACACTATTAATTTTTCTAGCCACAGCAATGCTGTTTAAATGCCAAGTTAGGTATGAATAGTACCATAACAGTTTGGGTTCTCCCTTAATAAAACATAAAAGGCTCTATTCTGAGAAGTGATCAGATTTCTTGAAATTATTTTAAATCAGTTGAAAATTTGGTTTGGGTAATTAATGGTTTTTGAGAAGTGGCCAGGTAACATCCTCACCAGGAAGTTTTAGAACAGGGTTTAAGTATTATCCTTTGTCCTTCCATATGGTTATAACTAAACATGACTACAAAATGATTATTTTTTTAGTACTACCATATGTAATATTGCACTTGGAGTCCAAGCTAGATATCTCAAATCCGTTAAAATATTTTTTTAGCCCTAGATGTAACATTATAATAACTATAATTCAATCCAATAATTAAATTCTATTTGTAGTGTTTCACTGAACATTGAAATAAAGTTGTAAATTTTTTTCTTCGGTAATTTGTGCTATAGTTAATCATACCAAGTTTTAGTTGATAACCCAAAGGCTAAGTAATATCGAAGATGGTGTATGAGTGAGTACTGGTAATGAGAAATTAGTTGAAGAGTATAAGACACTGCCAAATACTATGAGATAAGATATAGTTAACTCCAAGAGAATACTCAAGAACTAGTTCAAGAGCAAGCCTAAGGCCCATTTCCCCCCTTTTCACTGCATTGCAGGTATTTTCTTGAAAAATGTTAGGGTAGAGGCCTGTGAAATTTAGCAAATGCAGTTGACTGAAATTTGCTTTATGTCTTCTGATGATTTTTAGTTTGATTTTTACAGTCAAGCCTATTGCTTGCAATTAAGATACCTGAAATGCATCTGTGGTTCCTGGCCACAAACCCTTATTGCAATTATTTTTAAGTAACTTCATTATGGTCTCTTACCTCAGGGAAGATCACTTGCTAGCAACTCATACTATTAATGACAAGTTTTTGAGAATTATACTGATATATCACATTAGCTACTAAATGCTAAATTTATATAACAGTAATGTTTTATGTAGTTAACTACTGATACTGTCTGCCAGTGAATATTTCTATAAATATCTAGAGCTCACTAAGAACTAACCATTGGGCATGAAATAAAACTTTTAACAACTGTCATTAATTATACTCTAGCTGATCAATATAATGGCAATATCATAAAAATTTCAGTGTATCAATTTTCAGCAGTAATTTTAATTGGTCCATATTTAAAATACTGCAGCACAGATTTTGAGTTTCATGGTTTTCAAAGCAAGGTTTCCATTGTAAGATTTTCATAAAAGGAAAGGCTTTACAAACTGTATTAAAATCCACTCATCTTAATCTGAATTTAAAATGGCCTTTTATAATAGTAGTAGTGAGATACTTGGTCTAAATAAGTTGGGTAGACATAGACTGCCTTTCAAGATTATCATACAATTTAACAAGATCATACCACTTCAAGACTCTTCACGATAATTTTTCAAACCAGAACTATTCACATTAAAATATACGCCATAGTAGAATGTATATTTAAGAAATAAAAGGGGAGCTATATCACCACTAAGTTCTAGAGTTAATTGCAAGTTCTACCATTCTTGATAATTCTTCGAGATAGTGTTTCAGTTCACATTTAATGGTACTTAAATCGTGGGGCTTTTAATATTTGTTCCAAAATAGCAGAAATTGTAAAAATTGTGAATTATTGGAGAAAATGCCATTACTTGTATATCTGACATTTAAATTTTTAAATTATGGAGTCTACATGCTTTTGTAGTATAATATTAATACAATGATTATTCTCTTGTAAAAGAAAAGAAAAATTAGTAAAGAAAAAAGTTTTAGTTGATGTTATTTGCTTGTGAGTATCAATTACTTAGCTTTTTAAATTTTAAGGTATTGCATACTTTTTAGAATGGAGAAGTCCCTTCCTGAACCTTTATGCCTGTGGTAGAGCAATAAAAGACTGAAAAGGTTATCAACATTTTCAGGTTTACTTGACTAAGAATTAGTGCCAAGAAGGGGAGAATCTACTTTCAGAGGGAAATGCTATTTAGAATTTGTAAAAACAAGTGGTAATAGTATAAATATTTAGAAAAATTAAATAGCAAATGCTTTCACTGCTCAATAAAATAGAATAGATGTTATATCATCCTTAAGGCACTGACTGTTGCCCATTCTTTTATGATCTTGTGATTGCTGTATACATTTGAGTAATGAATAATTGGTAATAGTGTATTATAATGGTGTATAGTGTTCTACAGCACACCTTACTGTACTATATTTGAAGTTTTCTTTTATATCAATAATAAAACTACTAAGTTAAGGCTCGGCGCCTGTGGCTCAAGCGGCTGAGGTGCCAGCCACATACACCTGAGCTGGCAGGTTCGAATCCAGCCCAGACCCACCAAACAACAATGATGGCTGCAACCAAAAAATAGCTGGGTGTTGTGGCAGGCGCCTGTAGTCCCACCTACTTGGGAGGCGGAAGCAGGAGAATTGCTTGAGCCCAGGAGTTGGAGGTTGCTGTGAGCTGTGATGCCATAGCACTCTACCCAGGGTGACAGCTTGAGGCTCTGTCTCAAAAAAAACAACTACTAAGTTAATATATACAGATTTTCCTCCTCAACTCCACATTAGCTTTTAAAAGTAATTTTATATTCTTTAGGTTTCCTGGAATTATACCTTAATATTATAATGATGAAAATATAGTTCAGTTTTATAAAATGATAGTGTAATAAAGATTTTTTTTAAACTTCCTTGCCGGGTGTGGTGGCTCACGCCTGTAATCCTAGCACTCTGGGAGGCTGAGGTGGGTGGATTGCTTGAGCTCAGGAGTTGGGAGACCAGCCTAAGAAAGAGGAAGACCCCATCTGTACTAAAAATAGAAAAACTAGCAGGGCATCATGGCAGGTTCTGTAGTCCCAACTACTTTGGAGGCTGAGGCAAAGAGGTTCTCTTGAATCCAGAATTTTGAATTTGCCGTGAGCCATGATGACGCCACAATACTCTACCCAGGGCAACAGATTGAGACTCTGTCTCTAAAATAAAAATAAACTTTCTTAAGTGAGTTATACATGAACAGTAATTTCTCTCAATGCTAGATGAAATGGACCCCATTAGAAAAGGATGAGCACAATTTCATAATACATATTACAAAATGGGGTCATAATGCTTAATAAATATTTAAAAGCAAGGCAAGTTCTAATAAGGAACTTGATTTTATGATAGGTTAAAAAAAATGAAGGGATATATATTACTATTAAACTACATTCGTATAGTTTAGCAATCAAAATCTACATTTGCTTTCAAGTTTTAGTACATATGACTCTAGTTAGAATGTAGACTGGGATGCCAGACTTCTAGGTCTGAGGCTTGACGTGCTGTTTACTGTGTGCCTATTCTGCGCTTCAGTTTCCTGTCAAAGAATAAGAACATCCACTCTTAGGGTTGTTGTACTAAATGAGTTAACATATAACTGTTGATTAGAACAGTGCCTGACAAATAGTAAACACTTAAATATTTGTTATTGTTATATGTCAAAGTAATGTAAATTTCACTTGCCATTTAAGTGGGCTTAATTCTCACAGGGTATATTTATTTAAATATTTTGTTAACATCTAAAACTTGTTTTACTTTTGGCATATAATTAGTATACTAAAAATTGGATGGTTGTATTTTCAAATATTTATGCAAGGGCTTTCTGAGCACATGGAACATCGAGAATCTGGAGAAATGACAGTGCACTCTCTGACCCAAGGCAAATCATGGAGCTTTTCAAGGCCTCCATTTCTTTTTTTTATTTTAATTTATTTATTTATTTATTTTTTAAGGCCTCCATTTCTACTGTAACCTTGTGGTTTCACAGTTTATCCTTCTGTTCTAGTGCCCACGTCATCATGGTCTCACTTGGTAAGGGAATAACGCTGATGGCATAGGTGACATTGATGTGAGCTCCAAGTAAATGACACATAATTACCTTTGCTTTAAGCTTAGGCTACAGTTGTCCCAAACTTGGACTTTAGGTCTTGTACATGCATGCATTGGTCATCAAGATAGGACTCAAAACTCTGATAAATGAGATAAATATCCTACTGAGAAGAGCTCATTATAGATTTTATTGTTATCGACTGGCTCTTTTAGACCCCAGTAACTGCAATTCTGACTGGATAATTAATTATTTCTAATCATTAAAAATGTATATAGAACAACTGAAGTAAGTCTTTAATTGATTTTCTGAACTATGTTTTACAGAAGTGAAAAACTTATAGGCTCTTCAAATTTGTACTCTTTTCCCTTGGAACTCAACCTTTCGTCCATTTGTCATACCACATAATTCTTTATCTGAAAAGTGGACAAATTGTGTGAGAATCTGCAGAGATTATTGCTGTTCTATGTAAAGAAAGAAACATGCACAGTATGAGGTCTACTTGTAAAACAACTTGTTTTTATGTTTGATTTATGGGATTAGTATATTATTTTTAAATTTACTTTTAATTTTTTGGAATCAGTCATTCTTGAGTCATTCATTCAAGACAAATACTGATCAAATGCTAAGTTTCTACTGTTCTGGGAACCTAGAAAATAGTTCTGAATGAGACACTTTATGTGCCCTTAGTGCTGACATCTCAATGATGGAGACAAGCAAAAGACATTTGTAATTGCTATCATTTAGTGACCCCTTTCCTTATATCCAGGCAGTAGACTAAGCACTTAACATGTAATAATTACTTTAACCCTCAAAACTACCCTGTGGTTGGATACCATCTTGTCTTAATCTTTCAGTAAACAAGCTTGTATAGATGACGTTTGCAGTTCCCAAACCCTGGGCCAGGGACCAGTTCTGGTACCAGTTTGTGGCCTGTTAGGAACTGGACTGCACAGCCACCAGTTTGTGGCCTGTTAGGAAGTGAGTTGTGTGAGAGTGAGTGAGTAAAGTTTCATCTGTATTTACAGCTGCTCTCCATCCTTCGATTGCATCGCTTCCTGAGTTCCCTTCCTGTTAGATCAGCGGGGACATTAGATTCTCATAGGAGTGGGAACCCTACTGTAAACTGCACAAGGGAGGGATATAGGTTGGGTGCTTATGAAAATCTAATCCTCCCACCATGGAAAAGTTGTCTTCCATGAAATGGGCCACTAGTGCGAAAAAGGTCAGGGACCGCTGGGTTAGGTGGTTTGCACAGGTCCTGGAGTTAGTAGGTGGCAGAGCTGGGATTTAAACCCAGATTTTTATGACTCCATAGCCTGTGTTCTTAATCTCAGTGCTACATTTGTAATTTCCCAAAGAAATACAATTTGATGGTCACATACATGTTTACAAACATATGAGACAGACCAGTAATGGACAGTATGGTCCATTGCTACTTTTCCAAGAAACACAGTTGATGGCGTCCTTTCTGATACATTGTGCAAATTTCAACTTGCTCATCAGTGTTGCTGGGAGGATTTTATCTGTTTCCATCAATGTGCACTTTACATGATGCTTGTGAATCTTAAAACTTTCATAATGACCCACGTATTGTTAAATGTTTGTTCTCAGTACTACAACCTGGTTTGAACTGATTTCAATTGTGTAGTATCTGGCTTTAATTTCACTTCCTACTAGTTCCCTTCCTGAACCCTAGTCCTCTGTCCCAAGTTCTTCCTTCTGTGGATTTTTCTGCCTCTTCTAAATTTGGAGGTACTTTAAGGAAGGGCTTTCAGATTTCTTAGATGATTAATTTGGGTAAATTTGAAAAACTTTGGTTAGATAAAAGCCAAACTACCTAATTTAGTAGGTAGGGTTCAAATCCAGCCTGGACCCACCAAACAATGACGGCTACAACCAAAAAATAGCCGGGCGTTGTGGCAGGCGCCTATAGTCCCAGCTACTTGGGAGGCGGAGGCAGGAGAATTGCTTGAGCCCAGGAGTTGGAGGTTGCTGTAAGCTGTAAAGCCATGGCACTCTACCCAGGGTGACAACTTGAGGCTCTGTCTCAAAAAAAAAAAAAAAATTATTTCTCTATGGAATCTATATGTACCATATACTTTGCTAAATATAGGAAATAATAAACCAGTCATGAAGGCATACTTCCTCTTCATTACCCTTACAATTTTAGTGAAGGAGACATTTAAACAAGCAATTAAGTGCACATAGGATTACTGGATGGTGTGGGATTACACCGCAGGAAGAACTAACCTGACCTGTTTATGGTTAGGGAATGCTTCCTGAAAGGCAATGCATTAGCTGAGATCTGAAGAATTAATAGTATACTTAAAAATTAAATTGGCAAGATTCAGCATCATAAAGAATATTTACTAAATAGCCGGGCGTTGTGGCGGGCGCCTGTAGTCCCAGCTACTCGGGAGGCTGAGGCAAGAGAATCGCTTAAGCCCAGGAGTTGGAGGTTGCTGTGAGCTGTGTGAGGCCACGGCACTCTACCGAGGGCCATAAAGTGAAACTCTGTCTCTACAAAAAAAAAAAAAAAAAGAATATTTACTCACTAGGCCAGTCCATCAAGCAAATTTAAGTGAGATGCTTATGTTTGCCATACTTTAAACCCCAGATCCTTTCCTTAAATGCATGGTGACTCAGAATAGAGAAGGATGAGAAGCTTTGAGAAAGCTTGTGAAAGAAGAGTTGCTAGGAAAAGAGAAAAAGCATAGCAAAGAATGAGATTTTGTATTTAGTGTATACAACTGACTTCAGATACATGAGTTCTTTTGAAACTAAAAGCTGTCTGTGCTACCAAATATGACCAATACATAAGCAAAAGAGGAAAGCAAGATTCAAAATAGGGGTTAGAAGCTCTCAGTTATTCCCATTTCTTTCAACATTACCATTACTTTCTTCCGTGAGCTTTTCATAGATTATACCGGTATCTGTCATCTTTTTTTCTGTTAAGCAGAAGTACTAAGTGGCTTCCTTTTTAATTTAAGATTGATTTTTTGATTTTTCTTAAGGCAAAAGATTTTGTTCTTTCTTTAGCAAATGTTACAATATTACTAAATTTATTTTTGGTACAGTGATTAGAAAAATTAAATCAGGGCAGCGCCTGTGGCTCAGTGGGTAGGGTGCCAGCCGCATATACGGAGGATGGCGGGTTCGAGGGCCCCAGCCAGCTCAAACAGCAGTGACAACTGCAACAAAAAATAGCTGGGCGTTGTGGCATGTGCCTATAGTCCCAGCTGCTTGGGAGACTGAGGCAAGGGAATTGCCTAAGCCCAGGAGTTGGAGGTTGCTGTGAGCTGTGACAACACATCACTCTACCGAGGAAGATGTAGTGGGACTCTGTCTCAAAAAATAAATAAAAAATAAAAACAATACAATAAAGTTATTTTCAATAGAAAAATTAAATCAGTATCTGAAAAAGAAGTATCCATAAAAGTTCTCATTGAAATTGGCCTTAATTTTTTCCCTTTTAAAGTTATTTTCAAAGCAATACATGTATATTCTATAGTTTTGAGCTATAGAATGGCACCCAGCTAAATCAGCTATTCCTCTTTGGTAGTTACCTCCATAAAAAAGACGCTTTTAGGTCTAATCTTTTGATTTATCAACTGTAGATAGTATGTTATTCCACTAATATAAAAAATGAGTTCTCTTTTTTTAGATTGTCTTTATAACTTTAAATAATAAACTTACATCTCTATTTATTTATTTACTTTTTGGCTGGAGCCAGGTTTGAACCTGCCACCTCTAGTATATGGGGCCAGTGCCCTACTCCTTGAGCTACAGGTGCCACCCTATCCATCTCTGTTTATTAAGCCATCAATTTCAGATAACAGCTCTTGGCTCTGCAGTATGTAAAATAAGGAAATTAACATTTCTGCACTTCTTAATTTTTTCCCATTCTACTTCCTAACTTTTTTTTTTGGAGACAAAGTCTCAACTGCGTTGCCCTCAGTAGAGTGCTGTGACATCACAGCTCACAGCAACCTCCAGCTCTTGGGCTTAAGTGATTCTCTTGCCTCAGACTCCCAACTAGCTACGACTACAGGCACCCGCCATAATGCCCAGCTACTTTTTAGTTGTAGTTGTCATTGTTGTTTGGCAGGCCCAGACTGGGTTCAAACCTGCCAGCCCTGGTGTATGTGACTGGTGCCCAAACCGCTGAGCTACAGGCGCCGAGCCATACTTTCTAACTTTTTAAAATCAGCTATACTGTTTATTACCTTTACATTGTCAAGGTTTATGGTATATGTTCCTTAAGTTATAATTACTTTCAAAAAAATCTACAGTTTGATTAAACTAATAAATAGCTGAGGTGATCCCAAATGTTAAAATGAAAAGGGCTTTTTTCTAGGATACACCAACTAGATGTTGGAACTTTCCCAAGGCAAATACTGTAAATTTATTTAGAGAATGATCCTCTTGTTTTGGGTTATAAATTCATCAGCAGTTACTGCTCAGGAAGAAAGTAGGAATAGATTATGGAAGAGAATTAGCACAACTGTCCCAGAGACGCTTCAACTATTTTGTTTTTTGTCAGTATTCCCTCTTGCTTGTCTTCCATTCACTTCCTAATTTGGAACCTTCAGACCCCATTGGGAAATTCAGCTCTCACCTGTGTTGCAGTCTTGTCCTGTGTATAGTTTCTGAGGTGCTGTTGTCATCAATATGTTTTACATGTCAATATGTTACTATTTCCTGTCTTACAGAAACACATTAACACGGAGGTCCCCAGATGTTCTTCCTGCAACTCTTCTTAGCTGTCTTGGGTTTGTTCCCTGTTAAGCTTTACTTTAATAACAACATGAGTTTGGGATAGAGACGAGATTATCACATATGTTTAGTTCACTAAATTGGACCAAAAGGCCCAGGTATTACATTTGTAATGAAAGTGCACAAGATAATTGCAGATGGTTTCGGTTTTTGTTTCAAAAACCCAAATTTGATAGTTTCAAATTTTGTTTCATTTTGGTCTTCTTTGGGTGACTATAGCGTTTTGTAAACCAAAGACATTTTAACTTCTAAAGGAGGGTGCTACTCTTTTGCCAAGAACAATACTAAATATATAAATAAAAAACACTATCTTTTATTCATTCTTTTAACATGTGAAAACAAAGGACAAATTTAAGGAAAAACAGAAGATATTCAAAGAACTGACTACAAGGCTATGTAGAGATGCTGATGTGGCTGCTATTGGGAGAAATAATCTTTCCTGGGCTTCTTGCACTCCTACACACATCTTGCTGGGTGTGGCAAAATTGCAAGACTCTGACTCTTCTTTCACACAGCCTATTTCTAAGGGTTGTTTGCAGCTAGTAACCTTGAGAAATGAAGTAACATCTCCTCACCCTCAGACAAAAAAAGGTAGGTTTGCTTTCTGCTTAAAAAGTGGTAGATTCCCGGCTCGGCACCTGTGGCTTAAGCAGCTAAGGTGCCAGCCACATACACCTGAGCTGGCGGGTTCAAATCCAGCCCAGCCCACCAAAAAACGACAGTTGCAACCAAAGAAAATAGCCAGGTGTTGTGGTGGGCACCTGTAGTCCCAGCTACTTGGGAGGCGGAGGCAAGAGAATCGCTTGAGCCCAAGACTTGGAGGTTGCTGTGAGCTGTGATGCCACATCACTCTACCCAGGGTGACAGCTTGAGGCTCTGTCTCAAAAAAAAAAAAGGTAGATTCCCTAAGTTCAGTGTTTCTCAATCAACTACAGCATAAACCCATTGTGTGCATGACATCCATCTGGGCCCATCACATTGCCTCATGGGACCTAAAAGCAGGAGGAACTGACAAACCTGGTGACGCTCGTGTAAGTAATAACAATCCTTTGTCCCCACCCTAAGATTCTAGGGTTTTCTGCTGACATCCATGAACCAGTAATAGACTCTTGTAACTTGTACGTGGGGTAAAATCACATCCCAGACCTGACAGCTACGGCATAATGTGTCATGAATGAACACTCATAGAAGTTCTGGAACCCCTGTCACTCTCCTTATTAGATTTAAATTTCCACAAAGAAAATTTTTGTTTTTCAAAAGTTCCTAAATTCCCAAGCCCAACTTTGACTGTATAAAGTATATGTCT
The DNA here is from genome assembly GCF_027406575.1 of Nycticebus coucang. NCBI lineage: Eukaryota > Metazoa > Chordata > Mammalia > Primates > Lorisidae > Nycticebus > Nycticebus coucang. The sequence continues at coordinate 17,150,211 of NC_069792.1, read as the reverse complement.
TGTGGTAGAAAGTAAGCCCCAGCAAACACCCTTCTCTCATGCCTGTAGTTTTGGGTATAGAACTTCTGAGGTCCTGAGAATAACATTCATACCTAACGCTGACCCCTTCCTACTTTGTAAATGGCTCCTTTTTGTTTATTTGGCATAAGGGTAAAAATCTATTTATATGAAAATCTGAGGAACATTCTGATTTTTAGTTTGAAAATAACTTACTTTTTTTTCTTTTTAAGACAAAGTCTCTAGCTGGGCGTTGTGGCGGGCGCCTGTAGTCCCAGGTACTCAGGAGGCTGAGGCAAGAGAATCGCTTAAGCCCAGGAGTTGGAGGTTGCTGTGAGCTGTGTGAGGCCACGGCACTCTACCGAGGGCCATAAAGTGAGACTCTGTCTCTACAAAAAAAAAAAAAAAAAGACAAAGTCTCATCCTGTTGCCCAGGCTAGAGTGCTGGGGCATCAGCCTAGCTCACAGCAACTTCAAACTCATGGGTTCAAGTGATCCTTCTGCCTCAGCCTCTGAAGTACCTGGGACTATAGGCATGCACCACCCCACCTGGATCATTTCTTTTATTTTTTGTATGAGTTCTTATTTATGTCTGTAATACCAATGTTTAGCATGAGTAGGCGCTTAATAACTGTTAAATTAAATTAAATAAGATGAACACTAATAAGTATTTCTTCTGTAAGAAAAAGGGATTCCCAATCTTTATTATAGCACCAGGTACTATGTGCCATGTGTATAAATTTTGTATTATTATACCACCACCTGCCTATTACAGTAATTTACACAAATTGGTACAAATGAACCCAACTTTGTGCTAATTTGTTTATTATGATATTAATCAGTATTTCACTAGAGAGGAACAATAGAACCCCTCTGATTTTTCATCATTCCAGCCCGGTTTTGCAGCTCTTAAAAGTAGGATATTCTGGCTCAGTGCCTGTGGCTCAAGTGGCTAAGTGGCTAAGACCTGACCTGGTGGGTTCGAATCCAGTCTGCCCACCAAACAACAATGATGGCTGCAACCAAAAAATAGCTGGGCATTGTGGCGGGTGCCTGTAGTCCCAGCTACTTGGTAGAGGCGGGAGAAACGCTTGAACCAGGAGTTGAAGGTTGCTGTGAGCTGTGATGCCACAGCACTCTACCCAGGGCAACAGCTTGAGGCTCTGTCTCAAAAAAAAAAAAAAAAAAGTAGGATATTATAGGCCAGTGCAGTGGTTCACGTCTATAATCCTAGTGCTGTAGGAGGCTGAGGCAGGAGTATTGTTTGAAGCTAGGATTTTGAGACCAGCCTAAGCAAGAGCAAGACCCCATCTCTACTAAAAGTAGAAAAATTAGCCGGGCATCATGGTGCTCACTTTGTAGTTCTAGTTTAATTTAGAGGACTGGGCAAGAGGATCATTTGAGCCCAGGAGTTGAGGTTGCAGTGAACTATAATGATGCCACTACACTCTACCCAGGGTGATAGAGTGAGACTCTGTCTTGAAAAAAAAAATCATATACATATGCATAAAGGATATACTCATAAAATTCTTTTTTTTTTTTTTGAGACAGAGTCTCACTATGTCGCCCTTAGTAGAGTACTGTAGCATCACAGCTCACAGCAACCTCCAACTCCTAGGCTTAGGCAATTCTCTTGCCTCAGCCTCTGCAGTAGCTGGGACTCAAAGTCTTAGGCTCAAGTGTTCCTCTTGCCTCAGCCTCCCAAATAGCTGGGACTACAGGCGCCCGCCACAACACTCAGCTATTTTTTTCAGTTGCAGTTCAGTTGTCATTGTTACTTAGCTGGCCCGGAGTGGGTTCGAACATGCCAGCCTTGGTGTAGGTGGCCTACACTGTAACCACTGTGCTACAGGCACCAAGCCATAAAATTCTTTTAATAATAACTATAAAATATGTTTTAGATTAGCTATAACTAGGTACATTAATTCTCAGTATTAAAATAAGTAATCCTTTCCTCTAATATATAAATCTACATGTCTTCTTTCCTCCCAGTCTGAATCTGAATTCAGATCTATTAGCTATCTCGTCTCCTCTTCCACCCCCTCTCATACTGTAGTAATTCAGTAATCCATACGATCCACCCATTTAAAATGTACAATTCAGTAGGTTTTAGTATATTCACAGAGTTGTACATCCATTATCACAATCGATTTTATTCCATTTTCATCACCCCCAAAAGAAACCTTTACCCCTTAGTAGCAGTCACACCCCATTTGCTCCCAAAGGCCCTAATTCTAGGCAACAACTACTTGACTTTTTATGTTGCTTTTTAAAATAGGGCAACGATAAATAGATTTACGGGGTTTTTTTGTGTTTGTTTTGTGATTTTTTTTTTTTTTTTTTTTTTTTTTTGAGATTCGATCTTACTCTGTCACCCAGGTTGGACTACAGGGGCATCATCATAGCTCACTGTAATCTCAAATTCCTGGGCTCAAGGGATCTTCCTTTCTCAGCTCCTGAGTAGCTTCACTGTAGCTAGGACTACTGGCATGTGCTACCACGCTTGGCTCATTATTTTTTTTGTAGAGATGCTCTGTTACTTAGGCTGACCTACTTACCCTCTCTCCTAACTTGGAGTTTCTATCCTTCATTTTGAACTCTCACTTAGTAGGCTCATTTGTTGTAAATAATGGCTAAAATTTGAACACTGAAGAATTACTCTTTAAAGAGAAAATATTCCTTTCATTATTACAGGCCAAAAATGTGGAAATTTCAGAGACGATATAGCAGTTTCCTATTGCTGATATAACAAATTACCAATAATTAAGTGGCTTAAAATAATATAGACATTATCTTAAGGTTATGGAGGCTGGAAGTGCAAAAAAGGATCTCATGGAGCTAAAATCAAAGAGTTAAAGCTTTACAGGAGAATCTGTTCCCTTGCTTTTTCTGGCTCCCAGAGGTGACCTACATCCCTTGGTTCACATCCCCTTCCTCTATTTTCAGAGCCAGTGATATAGCACCTTCAAATCCCCCTGACTCTTCCATTTTCCTCTCCTATTCTAAGTACTCTTATGATTACACTGAGCTCAGGGTAGTCTCACCATGTTATGACCTTTAATTTAATCACCTCTTTACTATCACCATGTAAGGTAACACATTCACACATTCTGGGGATTAGGACATGGATATCTTTGGGAAGTCATTATTTTAGCTGCTGCAAAAGGGTAGAAAAGGATTATTGGGTTGAAATGGGGACACTTTAAAACATTTCATTTTCTTAGATTTTTTTTTCCCATGCAGTTCAATTGCTCTTATTTTTAACTTTAAAAGCCAAAATAAAAATTGTATAGCTGCTTATGTTAGACAGTGTGGTTTCTATTTATAGTGTTCATCAAATTTAAAATAGCACCCTAAATGTAGAGTGGAGATTAGGAAAAAATATTGGTGGTGAGGGGACAGAAGTTGGAGCAAACATTTCTGTGTTTAAGGTAGAGTTCTGAATTTGTTTTCAGATTGAATATATGTGATTTCATCATTTCTGCCAAGGCACATTTTTGCCCCCTTCATTATCAATGCTAGGGCTTTTTTTCCCTTTCTTTTTTCTTTTCCTCTTTAGAATTTTTTTTTGAGACAGAGCCTCAGGCTATTGCCCTGGGTAGAGTGCAGTGGCATCACAGCTCACAGCAACCTCCAACTCCTGGGCTCAAGCGATTCTCCTGCCTCTGCCTCCCAAGTAGCTGGGACTATAGGTGCCTGACACAATGCCCAGCTATTTTTTGGTTGCAGCTGTCATTGTTGTTTGGTGGGTCCGGGCTGGATTCGAACCCACCAGCTCAGCTGTATGTGGCTGGCGCCTTAGCCACTTGAGCCACAGGTGTCGAGCCCCTCTTTAGAATTTTTATAGCCAAGAGTAAGTTATATATACCATACCGGAGCTATTTCCTTCAAGGATTTTCAGCTACTTTGGGAATTTAGCATCAACTCATTTTTTTAAATAAAAAAATAAACACATAAATTAATGCTTTTTAAAAGTCAGTAACACAGAAATGCACAGGGTAAAAGATTAAAACCTGCCCTGGCCACATCTCTTTCCTTTCTCCATAGTAAAGCACTGTGAACAGTTTGTATGTTCTAGACCATTTTTAAGAATGACAGACACAAATCCACATATACCCTGAAGGTTTATTTATATAAATGACATCATACTAATAATACAGCTCTGCCACACTCTTTGTACTATACCCTACGACCGCCATACTACATGCATGCTACATTTAGTGTTGAGTGCCTATAGATATTAAATTAGTAGAGTGACAGCTTGGGCTTTTATTCCAATCTTGGTTCAGCCACTGTAGGTCTTTGGGCAAGTTAAATTTTTGCCAAATTTTTCCAATTTATAAAGTAGATGAAAACAATGGTACCTGCCTCAGTGTTGTTATGATTATAAAAGCTGTAAATATTATCTAAGACAAATGCATGCCAAGCCTAGAAGGACCTAACAGTATCATAGCCATTTGAAGTCATCCCCTCAAGTTAATATTATTTTAACTGGCTATGTAATTATTTTTTTGTGGTGATGAACCATTTAATGTGAATGTTTCCAAACTGAGGTTCTTTTTTTTTTTTTTTTTTTGTAGAGACAGAGTCTCACTGTACCGCTCTCGGGTAGAGTGCCGGCGTCACACAGCTCGCAGCAACCTCTAACTCCTGGGCTTAAGCGATTCTCTTGCCTCAGCCTCCCGAGCAGCTGGTACTACAGGCGCCCGACACAACGCCTGGCAATTTTTTTGTTGCAGTTTGGCTGGGGCTGGGCTTGAACCCGCCACCCTCAGCACATGGGGCTGGCGCCCTACTCACTGAGCCACAGGCGCCGCCCCAAACTGAGGTTCTAATGTAAGACACTACTAAAAGCATTTGAGCACTTTTTGGGTTTCTATTGAATTATTTTCTTTTTTTTTTTTTTTTTGTAGAGACAGGGTCTCACTTTTATGGCCCTCGGTAGAGTGCCGTGGCCTCACACGGCTCACAGCAGCCTCCAACTCCTGGGCTTAAGCGATTCTCCTGCCTCAGCCTCCCCAGTAGCTGGGACTACAGGCGCCCGCCACAACGTCCGGCTATTTTTTTTTTTTTTGGTTGCAGTTTGGCCGGGGGCAGGTTTGAACCCGTCACCCTCGGTATATGGGGCCGGCGCCCTACCGACTGAGCCACAGGCGCCGCCCTGAATTATTTTCTTAAGATAAAATCTGTCAAAGGCTATGCATATATTTGTGGTTATTGTTCAGTGTTGCTTTTCAAAAGGATTATGCCAGTTTTCAATACCACTATTAAGGAATTATTTAAAACATATTGGCAGGATTTAGAAAAATTTTGCTACCTCAGTAGTCATAAAATGGTAAATGGTATTTCAAATCTTCTTTTTTTTCTTTTTTTTGAGACAGAGCCTCAAGCTTTCATCCTGGGTAGAGTGCTGTAGCATCACAGCTCACGGCAACCTCCAACTCCCGGGTTCAAGCAATTCTCCTGCTTCCACCTCCCAAGTAGCTGGGACTACAGGCGCCCGCCACAACGCCTGGCTATTTTTAGTAATAGCTGTCATTGTCGTTTGGAGGGCCCAGGCTAGATTGGAATCCGCCAGCTCAGGTGTATGTGGCTGGTGCCTTAGTCGCTTGAGCCACAGGCGCTGAGCCTTCTTTTTTTTCTTTCAGAGATGGGGCTTGTGGAACTTGCACTACTCCAGAGATCAAGCCATCCTCCAATCCTAGCCTCCTGAGTAGCTGAGACCGAAGGCCTGCACCATCACACTCAACTTTCAAATCTGTTTTTTTTTTTTAATTAATTAATTTTTTTTAGAGACAGTGTCTCACTTTATCACCCTTGGTAGAGTGCCATGGTGTCACAGCTCACAGCAACCTCCAGCTCCTGGGTTCAGGTGATTCTCCTGCCTAAGCCTCCGGAGTAGCTGGGACTACAGGCACCCGCCACAACGCCTGGCTATTTTTTTGTTGCAGTTTAGCCAGGGTCAGGCTTGAGCCTACCACCCTCAATATATGGGGCTGGCGCCCTACCCACTGAGCCATAGGTGCCATCCTTCAAATCTGTTTTGTCTTTTTTTTGCCTCCTTGTGGGCAAATTTATTCAAGTGCTTGTTTATTATTCACCTTTCTCCCTTTATTTTACAGATATTATTATTTATTGAGCGTCTAGGGACTGAGGTTCTACCAGTAAATAAAAGAAAAAAATTCCTTCATGGAAATGGTTGTATATGCAGCTTTCTTTAAAGTATAATCTCTTAGGTACCGTATTAACCAAGGCTTTTCAAACCAGCATAAGCAAACCTTAGAAGTATTTGGCCTTTCTTTTTTTTTTTTTATTTTTAGAGACAGAGTCTCATTTTGTTGCTCTCGGGAGAGTGCCATGGCATCATAGCTCATAGCAACCTCCAGCTCCTGGGCTTAGGTGATTCTCTTGCCTCAGCCTCCCGAGTAGCTGGGACTACATGTGCCCACCACAATACCCGGCTATTTTTTGTTGCAGTTGTCATTGTTGGTTAGCTGGCCCTGGCTGGGTTTGAACCGGCCAACTTCGGTGTATGTGGCTGGTGCTGTAACCACTGTGCTACAGGCGCTGAGCCAGAAAGTGAATTGATAAAGCATTTTCTATAGTTTTCATAATAAAAATGTGAATATAGTTATCATGAAGTAGAAAGAAAACTTTACATAAGTTTTTAAAGATACAATAATTTTTAAATAAATGTCCAATATCTGCTCCCAATATCTGTTTCCCTTTGGTATTCAGTCCCTATACCTGAGGGCAATTTCTTAAGATACAAAAATTTGATATGCATTTACAGACTGTTCAAAACCATCTCACAGGTAGTTGAGGAGTAAAGACGAGGAGGACTGTTCCTTTATGCATTTTCAATTTTTGGTAATTACAAGTAAAGCTACTATAAACATTTTCCAAAGTGGCTGAACTATTTGCATCTCTACTAGCAATGTATGCAAGTTGTATTTGGTCAGCATTTTCGTCTTCACCAACACTTGTATAATCAGTTTTTTTCTCCCACCTCATTCTAACAGAGGTGTATTGTGGTTTTAATGTGGATTTCTCTCATGATTAATGAGGCAGAGAATCTTTTCATATGCTTGTTATATATATATATCTTGTTTTATAAAGTATCTGTTCCAATGTTTTGACCATTTTTTATTGCTTTTTTCTCATTATCGAGTTTTGAGAGTTATTTTAGGTATTCTGATTAAAACCTCTAAATATGTTTTGCTTAACTCCCCCCTCCCCACTTGTTTTAGTTTATGATACATTTGAGTATGTGTATTCAAATGACTGTAAACCACTTTTTTTTTTTTTGAGACAGAGCCTTGAGCTGTCGCCCTGGGCAGAGTGCTGTGGCATCACAACTCACAGCAACCTCCAACTCCTGGTCTCATGCGGTTCTCTTGCCTCTGTCTCCCAAGTAGCTGGGACCACAGGGGTCCACCACAACATCTGGCTATTTTTTGGTTGCAGCCATCATTGTTGTTTGGCAGGCCTGGGCTGGATTTGAACCTGCTAGCTCAGGTGTATGTGGCTGGCGCCCTAGCTGTTTGAGCCACAGGCGCCAAGCCGACTGTAAACTGCTTTAATTCCACACTTTGTCTTGAGCTTTATATGTATGTGTGTGAGTTTATGTATGTGTGTGTGTGTGTATACCTATTTTGAGGGTTTTTTAAAGATGAGACCTAGCTATACATATACCTATTTTGAGTTTTTTTTTGTTCTTTTTTGACAGGATCTATCTTTGAGACAGGCTAGAGTGCAGTAGCATCATCATAGCTCACTGCAACTGAATCTCTTGGGCTTAAGGAATCCTTCTGCCTCAGACTCCTTTAATAGTTGGGACTGCAGGAATGTGCCACCAAGCCCAGATGATTTTTTATTTTTTTGTAGAGATGGGGTCTTGCTACATTGCCTAGGCTAGTCTCTTACTCCTGTCCAAAGTGCTGGGATTATAGGGATGAGCCACTGTGCCTGGCCTGTCTTAAGTTTTATTAACTGATTTCACAATGTTATCCTTCCAAGGTATTGTTTTTCTCTATGTGTAAAATGAAGAAAATTAATTTTACTGTCAAAATATAAAACACCTGGGCGGCGCCTGTGGCTCAGTGAGTAGGGCGCCGGCCCCATATGCCGAGGGTGGCGGGTTCGGACCCAGCCCCGGCCAAACTGCAACAACAACAAAAAAAAATAGCCGGGCGTTGTGGCGGGCGCCTGTAGTCCCAGCTGCTCGGGAGGTTGAGGCAGGAGAATCGCTTAAGCCCAGGAGTTGGAGGTTGCTGTGAGCTGTGTGATGCCACGGCACTCTACCGAGGGCCATAAAGTGAGACTCTGTCTCTACAAAAAAAAAAAAAAAAAAAATATAAAACACCTGTCTTCAATACTCCAGAAAAGTATTCTGTATAAAAATGACAATAACCTAACTACAGCAGAAGCTCTGCTTCCTGTTAAAGTAAGCACATAAATGTACGACCCAGGAGTAAATAAAATAATACTGATCCCAAACAACACGTAGAATCTAATGAAATCTGGAAACTAACATCTGAATTAGTTTTTCTTTCCTTTTAAAAGTGAAGCAGCAACCCAGTAAGAAATGATTTAAAAGAAAAGCTGCTTTACCTTTCTAGAATCTATATCTTGAAAAAGGGGAACTATAGAAAGGCAGGTGTGTTTAAGTTCTGACAATGGATGCAAGCTCCGTTTTAATTCAGCTCCTTAATTCACTCTGCACCTGCATCTCTGATTTGCAAGATGATGTATAAAATTTCAAAATAGCAAATGTCAGTTTGTTACAATGTTAACATGTGATTCAGTGCTCTAGGCAGCAGAGCATGTTCCCTTGCAAATTTGGATCCTTAACCATGTCTAAGTCTTACTGAAGTTAATCTACGTTAAGGCTACTTGAAATGAGCTGTTAGTGGTTACTTAAACTTGTAACCACGAGTAGCTGCAACTGCTAGAAACTCCTCCGCTGCAGTTTATCCCTTCCTTCAGTCTCTCCAGAGGAAGGAAGGTCACCTTCTCTGTTAACTACCTTGCTCATTCATCTGGGCGAAATTCCCAGCCCACTCCAGTCCTCCTGCGCTGTTCCTCAGGACCACCGCTCCTCCACTGCGCACATCAGTTATTTCCCTCAGAGCCGGGTACGACATTAAGGACTTTGAGGACCAAATATAGATATAGATTATTCCCTTTCCTGTTCCAAGCACGTCTCAGGCTAAAAGCTTTTTTTTTTCACTTGTCACACTTCTGCTCAGTCTTGAAGTAGGAAAATAGGTGACACTTGGTTCCTGCCAGTCTTCGCCACTCTCGTAGCTACGATGTCTGGGTAAAAATAACTCACATTTCGGCTTAAAAAATAATGGCTGCGCAAATTTTAGGACCGAAGTTTTCTCAAATCCGAAGACCGCGCCTCCTTACTACTGAGGCGGTGCAGACCTAAGGAATGAGGCACCGTGGCCGAGGCAAGGCTGCAGAAACATCCCCGGGCCGGCCCCCAGGGTTACCCCCCTCCCAGGGGCGCTGTCCGCGAACCCAGGGGTGTTGGGGCGGCGGGCTCGGCCCGGCGCGGCTTCCGGACCCGCTGCTCAGCGAGCTCAGGGACTCGCTTTCCCGGCCGGCCCCGCGCGGCCCTCACACCGGGCCTCCTCGCGGTGCGCCTCTCCGCGCGTTCCGGGTCCTGTCACAGCTGGGCCCGCGAGCCCCGCCTGCGACCCCACCCCCTGGCTCCGCGCCCCTTCCCCGACTCCCCCGAGTTCCAGTCGCTGCTTCCAGCTGCCCAGCCCCGCCCCCGGCCGCGCGCGCTCTCCCCGCCCCGCCCTCGCCCCTCCGCGTGCTGTCACCACAGCCAATGAGGTTTGGGGCCGCGTGCGCAGATTCAAACGGCGGCTCTTGAAGGAGGCTGGGCGCGAGATTCAGCGGTGGGGACAAAACCCTGCAGGAGGCTGCGAGCCCTGCAGAGCTGCTCGCTGCGGGGAGAGGGCGGGGGTCAGTGCCTGCGGCCGAGCCGCGCTGGGACAGCAGCTGAGAGGCTGAGGGGACGCGAGAGAGGCCGGGGAGGGCGGGAGCGCGCCTCCTGACATGTCGGGGGCATCCCTGACCGGGCCGGGCCGGGGCTAGGAGCGGCGCTGCCGGCCGGGGGCGGGTCGCGGTCCGCCCCTCTGTGCCCCCGTCCTGCCCCCGCCTGGGACTTGCGTTCCGCGCTCGGCTGCCTTGGGGAGGGAGCGAGGGAAGCGGCTGGAGGGTCGAGGAGAAGGAGCATTCGCCTGAGGCTGGAGGAGGCTGATCTGCGTCCCCGTCCAGCCCGCGCCTATGCGGTACTTGAAGGATGGCGAAGAGGTCGCGCAGGTGGGTGACAGCCCTTTCGCCCAGGCCTGTCCGCTCTTCGTCGGCTCAGGTTCTTGTCCCTTTCTCGCTGTCCCCTCCCCCCGTCAGGCCCTCCCCAGCCGGGGCAGAGGTTTTCCTCCCCGCTGCCCCACGGCCGCTTCGGCCTGGTTGGCCGGAGCGCCGCCGCGACGTGTGGAGAGTCGGGGACCCGTGTGTTTAAGACACAGAAAGTGAGTAACAAATGCCCAAGTTGCTCCTTTGAGTTGATTCTCCCTGTGGCGCGCGTCCACACTCCGGACCTCTCACGGCCACTTCTTGGGGAGAGGTTTCTTGCCAGGTAAGTCGTGCGCTTTCAGGTACACGCTACGCAGATGGAAGGGGTTGCGCCCCGCCTGGGATGACGTGAAAATGGTGTTCGGGGGACTCTCTTTTCTGAATTACTGGAGCAGTCAAAATAGGAACTCCGTGATGAACTCGGGACGGCATCCCTCTGCCGACTTCGCTACCTCTGACGAGGAGCTGAGGACGGAGGACCTTTTTGATGTTTCTGTAATTATCATACGTATGTTGTCAGCTTTATGTGTCTATTTGTAATATCTTTTACTGGGATGATGTCACACTGTTACTACCAGTCGCTTGATCTTAAAACAGTGGGTTTGATACACTTAATTTTGAGCGTCCCTGTTTCGCTCTGACTTTAGCTAAGTATTGCACAGAGGTAGGGCACATTTTTTTGGTAGGGAAATATGCTAGGATGAATTTCTGCGCCTTATTTTTATTTTTATGCCACTGCAGTTGCTACTCCTAAATTGTGTGGAGTACTTAGATGACAGAAATCTAGGGTGTCTTTTGATTTTCATTCAGTATTGTTAAATAAACCTGAAAAGATGTTTGGCAAAATTTCCAAATATTCAACAGTCGTATATCCTACGTTGAAATTTAGTACTGGTTCATTCACTGCAGATTTCTATTAAAAACTGGCAATAATATTCTTTGCTTTATTTGCTTCTATTAGCACGTACTGTGTGTAACATGCTTCCGCAGAACTCAGAAAATATAATTAAGTCGCTGTTAGCTTATTATTTTGTAGCAAGTACAACTTGCTAGAGTAAACTCTTGAGGTGAAACAAATGTGCACACCACCCCCCCACCCCAGGGCAGAGTTTTCAACATTGACATATTGGCATTTTGGATCAGATAATTCTGGTGGGGAGATGTTCAGCAGCATCTCTGGCCTCTACCCAGTAGATGACAGTAACAGCCCACTTCCCTCAGTAATGATGGCAAAAATGACTGCAAATTGTCAGATGTTTTTCTGGGGACAAAATCACTCAGGTGAGAACCTCCCATCTAGACTTTCAAGACCTAGTTAACTTACTGAGCTTCAAAAAAGATAGATATTAAAAACTCTTGTAATTATGATTGCTGACATACTAGTTTAGGCCTTTCTTTCGAAATTTTAAATATAAAAAAATTTAAAATAGGGTGGTGCCTGTGGCTCAAGGAGTAGGGTGCCGGTCCCATATGCTGGAGGAGGTGGGTTCAAACCCAGCCCTGGCCAAAAACCACAAAAAAAAAAAAAAAAAAAAAAAAAAAATTAAAATAACTTATTAAAGCAAGGTAGTAAGTGAATATGTCAACTTAACAGAAGTTTATTTATAGCTAATGCCTGGCATTATTATTTACTTCATCAATGTTACTCTCATTTGAAACAGTTTCTTGGCTAATTCAGTTTCTTGGCCTGTCACTGGCATTTATTAAAAGCTATGGCTATACATGAATATTTGAATGTCAGAATCCTCTCCTCCCTAATTGATTTCCTTTCTGTTCATTTCATAATTGTGTATGTTTCATAATAATAGACTAAGAAAGGAGAAATGATTTGATGATTAGTTTGGTTATATGTTATTTTCTTTTATTGACAATACTATGAGCTTGGAATCTAAATCTTAATTGTATTGTTGACTTTTATTTCTTGTCAGCTGTGTAAGTTAATTGAAACACTATAGAATGCGTTAAAGGGACATAAGTCTGGAGTAATTAAATATGGTGGGGTGAAGTTATATTCCTTCAGGGACTATACAGATAAAGATGTGAGAAATTATCATTTGTGAATTATCATTTGTTTCTTAGAGTCTTTGTAGTAGAATGTGTTTCATGCTTTACATTGTATTTCTTGTATATGTAAATACAATTTATGTATCCTAGAAGAAATATGAAATGTTTTAAGAGAAAATAATATAGTTACTGGGCAAAATCCACTCTCTTGCTTTTTGGCTAAGCATCTTAATATATGTTTATGAACCCATGTACTCATAAATTTGCACAAATATATATCTATATTTATATACATATATACACATACATACACATACATACACATACACACACTCAATTTATAGTTTAAAGAGAGAGGAAATAAGTCAATCACTTTAAACTGTACTTTGAGATCTCTAGCATACAACCATTTAAGTATTTGTGTGAAAAATGTGCTTTGCTATATGAAAGTTTTGCATAAGAGTATTGGCCTTAAATCCTTTTTCTGTGTTATCTGAAAAAAACACCTAAAAGTAGAAGACTGTGTGTTACCTCAAGTGTGAAGCAGCTGAAGGATGCTGGCTCCTTTGATCTTTGTTTAATATAGCTGTAATATCTCCCATCTATATTTACATAAAGGAAAAAGCTAATTTAGTATTGCAACTTTAAATAATTTTACATCCCCTAGGGGTTTTAATGACATAATTTACAGACAATACTAAAATTGGTATATCTGCTATTAGCATGTACTTGGTTTTAAACCATATTTATGTCTAAATAATTAATTTTAGTTTTTAAAAGTCAGTTCTGCCCTTTAAAGTAAGCTTTGAAAAATGCCTTTTAGAAGATAGAAAGTTTAGTAACAAATTAAGGTATTTGTACTTGAGATGACCTACAGCTACACTTAACTGAAAAGATAAAAGCCAGCTCTTGAATTAGATGTTTTTTCAATGGTGTATGTAGGAAACAGTTTTACTATATTGTTTCCAGCAAAATGGATGGGGATGAAATTATACCAAAATATGAGAATGATTTTTTAATTTATTATTAACTGGGAATATTATTTTGGTAAAGCAGGCAAATTCTGCTCTAGTTTTTCATTTGGGTTAATTTAAGGGGTTTGGATTTTATGGTCTATGAGGAACTTCTACTTTTAATATGTATCCTATTTAAAGACCATTTGTATCTTCTTTTCTCATTTAAAAAAATATATATACACACTAATGGAATAAAAAATGTTCTCATTTTTTTTTGTTTATGGATAGCTAGAACTCCTTTCGGTATTTGTTATTAATAGTAGTTAAAGATTATTTAAAGTCAAATGTGTCTTACTACACTAATGCTAGTTTGCACAACCCAGATTTGGAAATAAAATATCCATTTATGCAGTACTTCATATTAACCACTGGGTGGCCTGATTTCACTTTATTAAATCAACCTGATAAAATTTCATACCTTTAGTCTAATATAATGAAGTTGTATTTTTTGATTATGATAAATATTTCAGGCTTGGGGTAGTTTGTGAAGCAGTTTTACTAGAGCAAATTTTAAACGGCTACTGATACTTTTCTAATTTCAAACTAGTAGTTCCTTTTCAAATAAAAATAAACTTTAAAACATTTTCAAATTCTTCTTTAGATAGCCTCATTTTACTGTTTTTAGGTGGTGTAAATGTCCTTTAAAGTTGAAGTTTTACTGAATGTTTTATATAAATATCAAGTGTGAATAGTTTGTCTATTTTATAGGCAAAGTTATGACTATCACATCCTGTTAGCTTATATCCCAATATAAAGTTAACCTTAACCATTTTGCTGGCCTAATGAATTACAGACCTTTTTTTTTTCCCCCTGGTACTTCCTTTTGCTGTCATAATCACTCTAATCACTTTGTTCATTCATAATCTACAAAACTGTTTCCATTAGAATATATTAGTTTGGTTATGTATTAAGTATTTATCGTATGTAGAATAAATATTTTCTTTGACTTAAAAAAGAAATTGGCAGAATCATTTTGGAAAGGAAATCCTGAACTGGAGTGTCAAAGACCAAATTCCTCTTCTTTTTTCACTTTGTGACTGGAGAAATAATTTCAACTTTTTTCACTGTCTTGTAGGTTAATCTCACTAAGCTAAAGATTATTTATTTAACCACACAGTAAGAAGCTGATTTTATTAAATTATCGTATATTCCCGCATTGATTGCTAGAATATAGAGATTCTAAAAGATGATATAAAAAGTAGAAAAATTAAGCAGATCCATTTTGATGGTGTCTAAACATTATTGAGTGATGGGATTTTTTTTTTTCAATGTTAAATGGCAAAAGTAGAATAATGGGGAGGAGACTTGTGGGGTTTTATCTTTTCCCTTTTTTTTTAAGCAAATTGTAGGTATTCTCAGGCATCTTCCTGTTGTAGATAGTGATATTGATACATTTCTAGGATCAATTTTTCTGTCATACATATTTGAAAGTTATAGCATTCTTTCAATAATCATTTAAATATATGTAGAAATAACTTGATGGCAAAACAAAGATGTAGGTAGACTCTAGGAAAGTCCCAGTGGTAGAGAGATGTTTCTAAGAATTCTAATTAAGGCCCCCTCACACTCACTCCTTCAAAAAAACCCAGTGTACATTGAATGGGCTGTATAATTCAGTGTCTGAAACTGATGACCATGGTGAATGCAAAACAGAGAATGAAACCTCATGTAGAAACAAATTTCTCACAAAGTATTTGGTTAAAAAGTAAGGGTCAGAATTTTACAGTTGAACAAGTTTTTTTTGAAAATTACTCCTTGGCTACTAATGTTTTTGGAACTATATCCTTAACTTAAAATGTTTGATAACCTTAAGGGGGTTTTGTACGGATTAGATGGAATGTAGTTTTTTTATGAATACTCAAGATTTATGTGGGCAAATTCCCAAGGTAAAAATTGTTTTGACTTCTAAATAAAGCAGTTTTAAATATACTGTTAATGGAAGCTGCTGGGATTTGAGTGTGGTGGGGGAAGAACCTGTGAAAAGCATGCACGAGGGCCATTTGGGGTGGCAGGAAGCAGTAATGTTGCTGGAGGCATTTCTAGGAAAGGTTAAACAATTATATTAGATACCCACAAAGAATCTCTTCTGTACTGAATATTTTAAAATGTTCATTCCAGCAGGTTCTGCTTCTTAAAAATCCACCACTTGGAGGTGCATTTGGATTTTGAAAGTCCTTTATTTATTTATTTTTTTTTATTTTTTTGAGACAGAGTCTCACTTTGTCATTTTGTCACCCTCAGTAGAGTGCTATGGAGTCATAGCTCATAGCAACCTCAAACTCATGGGCTCTAGTGATCCTCTTGCCTCAGCCTCTTGAGTAGCTGAGACTACAGGCATCGGCCACAACACCCAGCTATTTTTATTTTTAATTTTATTATTATTATTATTATTTTGTTGTTGTTGTTGAGACAGGGTCCCACCCTATGCCCCTGAGCAGAGTGCAGTGGGTGTGGTAGCTCACTGCAACCTCAGACTTGGGCTGCGGGCACCCCTCAGCCTCCGGAAGCCGCTGGGATTACAGGCGCTCGTCGCCCTGGGTAGAGTGCTATGACATCACAGCTCACAGCAACCTCCAACTCCTGGGCTTAAGTAATTCTGCCTCCGCCTCCCAAGTAGCTGGGACTACAGGTGCCTGCCACAACGCCCGGCTATTTTTTGGTTGCAGCCATCATTGTTTGGCTGGCCTGGGCTGGATTTGAACCAATGGTGAATTGGTTGAGCCACAGGCGATGAGCCAAAAAAATATGGACCGCTTCACGAATTTGCGTGTCATCCTGGTGCATGGGCCATGCTAATCTTCTCTGTATCAGTCCAATTTTAGTACATGGGCTGCTGAAGCAAGCACCCAGCTATTTTTAGAGACTGAGTTTCTCTCTGCTCAGGCTGGTCTTCAACTCCTGAGCTCAAGCAATCCACCTGCCTTACCTCCAAGAAGGTGTGAGCTACTGTGCCCAGCCTGAAAGTCCTTTTTTGACAGATGGGAATGCCCTTTACTTCCTACTACAGGTTAATTTTCATTTGTTACAAAGTTTTCTTTCTCATATCCATTTTCAGATCATCTGTATTGAGGGAAAGATGGAAGATTTGATTGGGCTGGAAAGGAGTGAGATAATTTTGGATTATAGGGCACTTAGGGGAGGTAGAAGGGTAAGGAAGGTTGTTCATTAATTTTACAAATATTTGAGTAGCAAGTACTGTGCTTGATCCTGAAAGGCAAACCTGATGTGGTCTGCACTCCTGAGCTTACTCTTTGGCTGGGAAGGTTGGCAAGTATGATAAACATTAAGGAGGAAGGGTATGCTCTGAGAACATACAAACAGGACAGAAAGCTATAGTATAGTATCTTATCTGATTTAGTAGCCTTTAAAGAAATTAATAAAGTCTGAAGCCTGAAGCATCTCCAGTTTAACAAATTAATCTTGGCTGATCAGGTGATATATCTAATAGCTAAAGATGGCTGCTAATAACAGATATTTTCTTTAATTAAATCTGTGTTTTTGTTTTGTCATATTTTAACAAAATAATCGTATATGGAAGTAAGACTGGTAGATTATTGTTACAAATTAACATTGGCTTTAGGAAGAGAGAACATGAGAATGTCAAAATGCATTGAACTAAAGATGCAGATTATAGACAGGGGAATAGGATATCTTGGCATATTCCTTGGTTAGATATGAAGAATTTGGTCCTATGGAAATGAAAAGTCGGGGGAAACTGATTTGTAGACAGTATATATTAAAGGTAGGCCTTCATTATTAAATTTTGTAAGATAGAATTTATACATATATAGTAGGAACTACTTACATGTGCATAACTATATATGATAGATTGGACAAATATTTAAACATTTGCTGTTTGAAATTAGAATAAACTTTGGGGAAAGAATTGATTCTAGTAAGGCACAAATAATTTTGAGTCCAATTAGGTGATCAGCCTATACTTACTAATATTGAGCCGTCTTTCTGTGTCAAATGCTGTGTGAAGTGTTACATATATTTTCCCATTTAATTTTCTTCTTAAAGCAGTACCATAAGGTGGGTGATGTTTCTTCATTGTACAAACAAGTTAACTCGAAGCCCTGAGAGGTTAGTATGTTCAAGGTAACAAAGTGAGTGGTGATGTTAAAACTAGAACCTTGTTCTGAATTCAGAATGTATTTTGAGGTTTGTCTTTGGTATCTTCCATCTTCCTGGTATTTTCTCCATATTTTTACAGTATGTTGGAGCGCAGTGGTTAAGTAGTGGACTTAAGAAGTCAGCCCTCCTATGTTTGGTGTGATTGTGGGCAAAAGTAAATTTCCTAAGTCAAAGTTTCCTATTCTGTGAAATGGGAATAATGATAATTGTTGCGAGGTTTCAAGATAGAAATTCACTATCACGGGTGGCGCCTGTGGCTCAAGGAGTAGGGCGTCGGTCCCATATGCCGGAGGTGGCGGGTTCAAACCCAGCCCTGGCCAAAAACCACATTAAAAAAAAAAAAAAAGAAATTTCACTATCACAATGCCTGGTACTGAGAAAGGTTTAAATAAATGTTACTGTGTTTTATTTTCAGATGCTATGACTTTGGCTTTATTCAGTCCTCTAGTTACTCAAAATCCTCTAGTTACATTTATCATATAGGCCTGCCTCTTTTCTGGGGCTTCATTCTTTAAACTTGTTTTCTCTATTTTCATTCCATCAAACCTCAGGTTCTGCCTCTGGCCACACCCTAGCTCATTAATTTTTCTTGAGTCATTTCATAGCTTCAACTATTCTTTATATGCTGCCATTTGCCAAAGAAGTGTGTCTCTACCCTAGACCTTTGTATCTGAGCATAAGATCCATGTGCCCAGTTGCCTTCTGTATCATAGGTTGAACATCCTATGGCCTTACCCAATATAATAGCCACTAGCCACATGTAGCTATTGAGCTCTTGAAATGTGGCTAGTCTGAATTGTGATGTACTGTAACTAGAAAATACACACCAGATTTTGAAGATTTTGGTAAGAAAAAAGAATGTAAAATATTTCACTCATAATTTTTTATATCGATTACTTGTTAAAATGATTATATTTTTGATATATTGCGTTAAATAATATTTACTATTAAAGCAAATTTCACCTGTTTCTCTTTTTTTTTTTTTTGGCCGGGGCTGGGCTTGAACCCGCCACCTCCGGCATATGGGACCGGCGCCCTACCCGTTGAGCCACAGGTGCCGCCCATCACCTGTTTCTCTTTTTTAAAAAGTGTGGCTACAAGAAAATTGCGTATGTGTCTTGCATTATCTTTCTACTAGGCAATGCTGTTCTAGACATATCTACCTGTATTATTTCTCAAGTACCTTGGAAAAAGCTGGTGCCAAACTGCTTCCTCATTCTCCTTTCCCTCCCAAAGTTCTGTCTGTCCTTCTATGAATTTTCTTAGTGAAGAGCTTTAATTATGCTCCGAAAGCCAGAAATTTTGGAGTCATCCTAGATTCTTCTACCTTCACGTCCTTCATCCATCAGTTGCAAAATCTTTATATTCCTATTTTTTTTTTTTTGTAGAGACAGAGTCTCACTTTACCACCTTCAGTAGAGTGCCATGATGTCACAGGACTCACAGCAACCTCTAGCTCTTGGGCTTCTGTGATTCTCCTGCCTCAGCCTCCCGAGCAACTGGGATTACAGGCGCCTGCCACAACGCCCAGCTATTTTTTGGTTGCAGTTCAGCTGGGGCTGGGTTTGAACCCGCCACCCTCGGTATATGGGGCTGGCGACCTACTCACTGAGCCACAGGCGCCACCCTATATTCCTATTTTTAAAATACCTCTTAGTTTTATGTACTTACCTTGATTAGTCTATTCTTTTATGGCTTCTGGATTTTTTTTTTATTTATTTTTTGAGACAGAGACTCCTTCAGCTGCCCTGGATAGAGGGCTATGTTATCATAGCTCACAGCAACCTCAAAACTCTTGGGCTCACCTCCCATGTAGCTGGGACTAAGGCATCTACCACAATGCCTGGCTAATTTTTCTATTTTTAGTAGAAGGGTCTTACTTTTGCTCAGGCTGGTCTTGAACTCCTGAGCTTAGGTGAACCACCTGTGCCTCCCAGAGTGCTAGAATTATAGGCATGAGCCACTGCACCAGCCTAGCTTTGGGATTTTTGTCACATTTACCTCTCTTCTGAAATACATGAAAAGTAGAATTCCATTTTCTCATGGTTCTATTATAGTTTCATTTTTTAAAATGTAGATCTGTGTTTCATCCAAATTGATTTTATTATAAAGTAGGACTCCAGCTTAATTCCTTTAAATGTCTACTCATTGTCTTAACACCATTTATTAAAAAGTCTAGATATCAGCTTGGTGCCTGTGTCTCAAGCTGCTAAGGTGCCAGCCACATATACCTGAGCTGGCGGGTTCGCAGTGGGGCCCGCCGAACAACAATGATGGCTGCAACCAAAAAAAAAATACACCTACCGTGCATCTTAGAAGGGTACACGTGAAATTTACTAAATGTAGAATATGAAAGTCTGAGCACAATAATTAAGAAAATGCCATGAAAGCTATGTTAACTAGTTGGATGCAAATATTTCAAGCTGTATGTAAAACCAGCACATTGTACCTCATGATTGCACTATTGTACACAGCTATGATTTAATAAAAAAAAAAAAATTGCAGGGCGTTGTGGCAGGCGCCTGTAGTCCCAGCTACTTGGGAGAGGCAGGCAAGAGAATTGCTTATGCCCAGGAGTTGGAGGTTGCCGTGAGCTGTGATGCCACTGCACTCTACCCAGGGCGACAGCTTGAGGCTCTGTCTCAAAAAAAACAGTCTAGATATCCCGCTGATGAAATGTTACCATTGTAATTTACCAAATTCCATATGCATTTTGTTTTTTTTCTGAACATTCTGTTCTATTTATTTGTATGTCTGTTCATGTGCTAATACCATTGTGTTGTGTTTATTGTTTCTAGCCAGTATATATGTGTGTGTATATATATATATATATATTTTTTTTTTTTTTTTTTTGAGACAGAGTCTCACTATGTCACCCTTGGTAGAGTTGGTAGAGTGCCCTGGAGTCACAGCTCACAGCAACCTCAAACTCTTGGGTTCAAGCAATTCTCTTGCCACAGCCTCCCAAGTAGCTGGGACTATAGGTGCTTGCCATAATGCCTGGCTATTTTTTTTGTTGTTGTTACAGTTGTCATTGTTGTTTAGCTGGCCTGGGCCGGGTTAAAACCCACCACCAGCCTCTGTGTATGTGGCTGGCGCTGTAACCACTGTGCTACGGGCACCAAGCCTAGCCAGTATATTTTGTTATTGGGTTATGGTAATACTCCTTTATTATATTTTAGAATTTTTCTGGCTATTATTTCTTCTTCTTTTTTTTTTTTTTTTGTGATTTTTTTTTGGCCAGGGCTGGGTTTGAACCCGCCACCTCCGGCATATGGGACCGGCGCCCTACTCCTTGAGCCACAGTCGCCACCCTTCTTCTTCTTCTTCTTTTTTTTTTCTCTTTTCACCCAGACTGGAGTGCAGTGGTGCAATCATAGCTCACTATAGCCTCTAACTCCCAGACAAAGGAATCCTCCTACATCAGTCTCCTGAGCAGCTGGAACTGCTGGCTCACATCACTATTGCCAGCTATTTTTTTTTTTTTTAAGTGATGGGGTCTTGCTATATTGCCCAGACTGATTACGTACCCTGGGCTCAAGTGATTTTCCCACCTTGGCCTCCCAAAGTATGGGAATTTCAGACACCCACCTCACCTGGTCTATTCCTGCTTCCTTATTTATTTTTGTATGAACTATAGGATCAGCTTGCCCAGTCTGTCTCAAAATAAACTAGTATTTTTATTCATTTAATCTAAATCTATGAATTTAGGAAAAATAGACATCTCTATAATAGTTTTCTTATCTAAGAATGTGGCTTGAATGTTCTTCCATTTGTTCAAGACTTCTGCTGAGCATGGTGGGTCAGGCCTATAATCCCAGCACTTTGGGAGGCTACAGAGGAGAATTGCCACAAGTTTGAGACTGGACTGACCACAGGAGTTCAGGGTTACAGTGAGTTATGATTGTGCCATTGCACTCCAGCCAGGGTGACAGAGCAACATCCAGTCTTAAAAAAAAAAAAAAAAAGACTTCCATATCTCACAATAGTGTCTTGTCATTTGCTGTACTTTTATTTTGTATGTCAAAATTATATCTAGATATTTTAACTTTTTTTGGTGGTTAGTATTGTTAATGGATCACTTCTTCCATTGTGTCTTTAAACTGGCCGTGGTTTGTATTTTGACATTACCATTTGTTAAACCTTAACAATTTCTTAATTGAGTTAATTGTGAAGATTACTAAATTGTTTTCTTTTTTCCATTTCACCATGCTCTTCCCAATGATTTTTCTAAAACACACATATTTGTCTTTTGCTTTCTTAGGTAAAGTCCTTTTTGAGGATAAAGGTCAAATAAAGAATAAAGGTCAAACTCCTTAACATGACATATAATGTTATAATTTGGCACCCCTGGCATAACCAGCCTCATTTCTCTAATGTCAGTAAGAAATATAGATCTTCCCCATTGAATGACTCTTCATTTTTATACTTGTCTCTTAGTCTGAGTGACTTCTTTAGTCATACCTGCATATACAGGCTTAATGACTGAATTTATAGATTTAAATATAATTCTTGATTACACAAATTTTTTTTGTAGTGAGGATGAGGATGATGACCTTCAGTATGCTGATCATGATTATGAAGTACCACAACAAAAAGGACTGAAGAAACTATGGAACAGAGTGAAATGGACAAGAGACGAGGTAGTTATCTGACAAAGTTTACTAATTTAATACTTGTATTTCTTGATTAATATTATTACAGTTATGAAAAATATTTAAAAACAAAATGTGCGAAAGATTATCCATCAACTAGTTTGCACATTCTTTTTTTCTTTTTGTCACAGGGGACTTTTTCCCCTTCTTTTTTTTTTTTGTAGAGACAGAGTCTCACTTTATGGCCCTCTAGAGTGCCATGACATCACACAGCTCACAGCAACCTCCAACTCCTGGGCTTAAGTGATTCTCTTGCCTCAGCCTCCTGAGTAGCTGGAACTACAGGCGCCCACCACAACGCCCAGCTATTTTTTGGTTGCAGTTCAGCCGGGGCCGGGTTTGAACCCGCCACCCTCGGTATATGGGGCCGGCGCCTTACCGACTGAGCCACAGGCACCACCCTGCACATTCTTTATCTTCATCTAGAGACATGAGTAATGGGTTTTACGTTAAAGCTGATAGAAACAGTATCCTAAATGGTGTACTAAATTATATTATAGTGGCTTTAGTACTTCTAAAAATGGTTTTCAGATATTATTGACAGCATTGGAGAGTTATTTATATTAGAGGTAAAGGAAAAGGATGAGGGAAATATTTCTAATTTTCATACCCGTTTTAATAGGATGATAAATTAAAGAAGTTGGTTGAACAACATGGAACTGATGATTGGACTCTAATTGCTAGTCATCTTCAAGTAAGTGAAACATTAAATTATATTTCTAACATGGCTGACATAGGCCATTAGGTTAAATTTGCTATTTTTAAAAGACTGTGTCTACATATATGAAATTATGTTTCTGTCCTAAAAACTTCTCTGTTTTTCTGGTCTACATATATTGGTTGCTTATGTAATTGGTTGGCTTAGAAAGTCCAATTTTCTAGTAATATGGTCCATAAAGGATTATTAACCTAAAACAAAAATGATACTAGTTTGGGTAGGGCCCTATAAATATTTTCTGATAAATGTTAAAACATTTTGAGAGAAGTTAAATGTATTGAATCATTTTGATAGCAACCAATAAAATCTGAAAAAGCTTTACTGAAAAAAGTTTGTCATCTAATGTTTACATTGTAAAATGTTACTAATTTTTTAGTATATGTGCTGCCGAAGCGAGCACAGTAAATTGTTACTAATTTTTTAAAGAAATTATACTTATTGTTCACCATACTACTATTCATATGCTGTACATAAGTATGTACTTTAAAAATTTACAGAGTATTTTCACATATTTCACATAATTCTTATTTGTTCCTTAATACACTGTGGATGGTTAATCAAAATATTCATATTTGAATTTCAATGTTGATTATGTTAGGTTTCAAAAAACCATATTACCTGTGTGATTTTTATATTATCATAAATACATCTCAATTTAACCTGAAAATTGAGATCAAATAATAGAATGAAACTTTTGCAGTTAGTGTGGATTGTGTTCAAATGTCAGCTCTATTAGCTTAGAAAAATTACTTCTTTGATCTTTAGCTTCCTTATCCATAATATTTAGATAAATAAATAGTAATTGTGGCTCAATGCCTATAGCTCAGAGGCTAGGGCGCCAGCCATATACACCAGAGCTGGCAGGTTTGAACACAGCCCGGTCCTGCCAAACAACAATGACAACTACAACCAAAAAAATGTCTGGGCGTTGTGGTGAGTGCCTGTAGTCCCAACTACTGGGGAGGCTGAGGCAGGAGAATTTCTTGGGCCCAGGATTTTGAGGTTGCTGTGAGCTGTGACACCATGGCACTCTACCGAGGGAAACATAGTGAGACTCTGTCTCAATAAAATAAAATAAATAAAAATAAATAGTAATTGTTTCTTTAGTATAGTTGTGAAAATTAAAAATACCATATAGACTGTTTGGCACAGTTTCTGATATCTAGGAGGTGTTCAACAAATGGAAACTCAATTAGAAAAGTATTTTGTTTTGTTTTAAGAGACAGAGTCTCACTTTATCACCCTCGGTAGAGAGACTATAACATCACAGCTCACAGCAACCTCCAACTCCTGGGTTTAGGCGATTCTCTTGCCTCAGCCTCCCCAGTAGCTGGGACTATAGGCGCCTGCCACAACTCCCGGCTATTTTTTTTTGTTGTTGCAGTTTGGCTGGGGTTGGGTTTGTTTTTTTTTTTTTTGCAGTTTTTGGCCGGGGCTGGGTTTGAACCCGCCACCTCCGGCATATGGGGCTGGCGCCCTACTCCTTTGAGCCACAGGCACCGCCCCTGGGGTTGGGTTTGAACCCGCCACCATCGGTATATGGGGCCGGCGCCCTGCTCACTGAGCCACAGGCGCCACCCTGTTTTTGTTTTTTGAGACAGAGTCTCCCTATGTTTCCCTCAGTAGAGTGCTATGGTGTCACAGCTCACAGTAACCTCAAACTCCTGGGCCCAAGTGATTCTCTTGCCTCAGCCTCCCAAGTAGCTGGGACTACAGGCGCCACAATGCCTTGCTATTTTTGGGTTGTAGTTGTCATTGTTGTTTGGCAGGCCTGGGCTGGATTTGAACCCACCAACTTTGTTGTATGTGTCTGGCACCCTAGTTGCTGAGCTACAGGCGCCGAACCTTTGTTTGGACACAGGAGTCTCACTTTGTCACCCCCGGTAGAGAGCCCTGGCATCTTAGGTCACAGCAATGATGTGGGCTCAAGTGATCCTGTTGCCTCAGCATCCCTAGTAGCTGGGTATATAGGCACCCACCATAACATCCGGCTATTTTTAGAGACAGAGTCTTGCTGTAGCTTTGGCTGGTGTGGAACTCCTGACCCTAGGCAATCTGCCCACCTTGGCCTCCCAGAGTGTTGGGATTACAGGCGTGAGACCCTGCAACCAGCCTATTTGTTTTTTTTTTGTTGTTGTTGTTGCTGTTTTTTAATAGAGATAAGATCTCTATTACTCTATTGCTCTGTCACCCAGTCTGAAGTACACTATCATGATCAGAGCTCACTACAGCCTTGATCTCCTGGGCTCAAGCAAATCCTGCCTCAGCTTTTCAAGGAGCTGGGGCTATGTGTATGTGTTAATAAAACAAACTTTTTTTTTTGGTAGAGACAGAGTTTCACTTTATTGCCCTTGGTAGAGTGCCGTGGCATCACACAGCTCACAGCAACCTCCAACTCCTGGGCCTAGGCGATTCTCTTGCCTCAGCCTCCCGAGTAGCTGGGACTACAGGCGCCCGCCACAACGCCCAGCTATTTTTTTGTTGCAGTTTGGCCGGGGCTGGGCTTGAACCCGCCACTCTCAGTATATGGGGCCGGCGCCCTGCTCACTGAGCCACAGGTGCCGCCCAACAAACTTTTTTTTTTGAGAAAGAGTCTCACTGTGTCATCCTGGGTAGAGTGCGATGGTGTCACAGCTCGCAGCAACCTCAAACTCTTGGACTTAAGAGATTCTCATGCCTCAGCCTCCCTAGTAGCTGGGACTACAGGCGCCCTCCATAATGCCTGGCTATTTTTTTCGGTTGCAGTTGTCATTGTTGCTTAGCTGACCCAGTCTAGGTTCAAACCCGCCAGCCTCAGTGCTAGCTGGCACGGTAACTACTGTGCTACGGGCACCAAACCAACAATTTAAAAAATTGGCCAGATGGCATCTGGCTACATTGCTCAGGCTGATTTCTATCTCCAGGCTGCAAATGATCCTCCCACCTCAGCCTCCCTTAGTGTGTTGGAATTATAGATAAGAGCCACTGCCCCTGGCCAGAAGTTATTTATATTAGCTTTAACAGAGAAATTCTATAAGCATACTTTGAAGAAAGTAATGGTCCTAAATGGATCAGCATTTATGGATCAGCATTTATGTATACAGCCATAAATGAAGAAGCTGAATTTTAATTAAGATAATTTGAAGTTAATTGGATAAGAGAGCCATTGGTAGAGAAAGTGTTTGTATCTGTTCTTTTATATGCTTCTAGATTAACTGTAATCTTGCATATGAACTGTGAATCACTAATGAAGTCTTAGGTATTACTGATCTTGTAAGATGTAGGAGTTGCTAGGGCATGAACTGATGAGAATAAGGCTTCATTTAGAAATCATTTTTGGTGCTTGAAATGGTTGTACATAAAATTTTTCTATTCTAGTAAAATTATTTTCCTTTCAAGTGTCAACATTTAACCAGCGTAATTGAAATGAAATATACATTTTCTATGTAGATATTTAACATTTTCTTTTCTTTCTTTTTTTTCTTTGAGACAGAGTCTCACTTTGTCACTCTCAGTAGAGTGCGGTGGCATCACAGCTCACAGTAACCTCCAACTCTTGGGCTTAGGTGATTCTCTCACCTCTTCCTCCCAAGTAGGGACTATAGTTGCCTGCCACAAGTTAATAGCCTAGCTATTTTTTTTTTTTTTTTTGAGACAGAGCCTCAAGCTGTCGCCCTAGGTAGAGTGCAGTGGCATCACAGCTCACAGTAACCTCCAACACCTGGGCTCAAGTGATTCTCCTGCTGCCACCTCCCAAGTAGCTGGGACTACAGGCACCTGCCACAACGCCTGGCTATTTTTTGGTTGCAGCTGTCATTGTCGTTTGGCAGGCCCGGGCTGGATTCGAACCTGCCAGCTTAGGTGTATGTGGCTGGCGCCTTAGCCACTTGAGCCACAGGCGCCAAGCCAATGCCCAGCTATTTTTTTGTTGCAGTTGTCAACTGCTGTTTTAGCTGGGCGGGGCTGGGTTCAAACCTGCCACCCTTGGTATATGGGGCCAGTGCCTACCCACTGAGCCATAGGCACCACCCAACATTTTCTTGATAACTTGGGGGGTTATCATTTATAAACATCCCTTTAATACTGTGTGGTAGTCTAATGATACCTCTAGAGTTTTTTTAAACTATATAAAGTTATGTGCTGTTGTCCTGTATGAATCCAGACTGTTATGCTGTTTGAGTTCTTATTATCCGTTTTGTATCTGTTTCTATCTACGGCTTTTTAGTCTTCATTCCTAGGACCTTTTTCTTTCTTTCTTTTGAGACAGAGTCTCACTATGTCACCCTCAGTAGAGTGATGTGGTGTCACTGCTCACAGTAACCTCAAACTCTTGGGCTTAAGCGATTCTCTTGCCTCAGCCTCCCAAGTAGCTGGGACTACAGGTGCCCACCACAACGCCCGGCTATTTTTTGGTTGTAGTTATCATTGTTGTTTGGCGGACCCAGGCTGGGTTCCAACCCACCAGGTCCGGTGTATGTGACTGGCACCTTAGCTGCTTGAGTTACAGGTGCCAAGCCCTTAGGTCCTTTTCTTTCTGTCAGTATCTGTGTTATGTCTTTGTTTCTTGCTGTGTTATAAGGCATAGTGTAGAGATAGTGTAGAGACTTACTAATTTCAAATATAGTAGAAATATAATTTCTCATAGTGTAGAGACTCTACTAATTTCAAATATAGTAGAACCACCCAAGGGACTCTAACAAACTAGTCAGTATAGGGAGGTGGTCAATGTAAAGACCAAGGCTTACTGTACTGATATATTCACGTGGTGCATGTCTGGTCTATGAAAATTAGGTCAATTTAAGGAGGTGGTCAGTTATGGAGGTTCTACTGTATATTGTTTTTATTTGTAGTCTGAACTTTGCTGACTAATTAAATAAACAGAATTGGGACATAGCCATATAAAATAAATATTACATGTTTAAAGAATGTTATTTGAGTAAATTATTCTTAAAGATTTTGTTCCTGAGGGTGTAAGACATTAGTCTGGGCTGATGTGCTTTCAGGAAGGCAGTTGTTCAATAACAAAATCATTTAAATTCTTTCAGAATCGTTCTGATTTTCAGTGCCAGCATCGATGGCAAAAAGTTTTAAATCCAGAATTGATAAAGGGTCCTTGGACTAAAGAAGAAGATCAGAGGGTAACTTGTTCATGTTTTTTATGTTCATTTTGTAGGTGGATTAGTGTTCTTTCTGCCTAATATGTTGTTTTGACACACATTTAAATAGTATGTATTTAAATCACTTCACATTTATTCTCTGGAGCTTGCTTGCCTAAGAAGTGAATGTTGAATATCTTGAAATGTGATTTTTTTCTGAGTTGAGTCAAACCAAGTATAATATAGAGCTCTCTCTTTCTGAGAATTTGATTTGCAGAAGAAAAACTACTTACTGTAAGCTTAGGTAACCTTGTTAAGAGCTTAGTTTCAGGGTGTAGTTTCCTGTCAAAAATTGAATTAACATTTTAAGAATAGATTTTAATTTATTTTTACATACTAATAACTTGATATGAAAGGAAGTCATTCTTAACTTTTCCTCTTGACCTATAATGATCCCCAGAATTAGATATCAGAGCATCATTTTTCCAAAGAGTTTGTGATTTAAAAAAAAATGTTGTTCTTTGTGCTATAGAAGTTGGAGATAAATAGAAGAATTTCTGCATTACACTGAAAATTGCTCTTTAGTTCGTGCCTTAAAGAGACATAAAATTTGTTAAGGTACTTGGGCAATTAGAGTATCATTTCTCTTGTTTGAAGCAAAATAAAAACAGGATTCTTCAGTAGGCTCAGTACTGTTCTGATTTAATTGATGGCTAATGATAAGTTTTAAAATGACATTTTAAAAGTACATTTAAATTTAAAAGTACATTTAATTAAACCTGAAATTTAATTTTGTAAAAAGTTAATAGATGCATATAGTAAAAATATCAATATATTAAATTTAAATATTCTATCAATATAAATGTTTACTAGGTGATATTTGACATAGGGCAATGAGGTAGAGTGGGCTGGGAATAACTTGCGATTTTAGGGACAGTAAAAAAAAATTTTAATCTGGGGGAAAAAGTAAATGTATGATCTATATCTTTTCAGTTTGAGAAAGGAAGAAATGAAAGCCAGTAACTTAATAGATCCTATCTCTTTACAAATTGATTTTTTTTATTTTTTGGCTTTCTGCTGAAGCTTTTTTCTTTTTTAAAGATATAAGAGTAGAAAATGCACAAGTCTCAATATTTTTACTGTTATTTCAAATTAGTATGAAAGCAGTTTAATTTCATGTCCCTTCAATTAGCCCTGTGGATTTTA
This sequence comes from Nycticebus coucang, assembly GCF_027406575.1. Lineage (NCBI taxonomy): Eukaryota > Metazoa > Chordata > Mammalia > Primates > Lorisidae > Nycticebus > Nycticebus coucang. The sequence continues at coordinate 17,121,029 of NC_069792.1, read as the reverse complement.
AATAAGTTTGGAATCAAATTTTTATTTTTTTTGAGACAGAGTCTCATTATGTTGTCCTTGGTAGAGTGCTGTAGCATCATAGCTCACGGCAACCTCAAACTCTTGGGCTTAAACAATTCTCTTGCCTTGGCCTCCCAAGTAGCTGGGACGACAGGTGCCTGCTATTTTTTTGTTGCAGTTGTCATTGTTGTTTAGCTGGCCTGGGCCAGGCTCAAACCTATCAGCCTCAGTGTATATTGCTGGCGCGCTACTCACTGAGCTATAGGCACAGAGCCTGCCACAACGCCCCGCTATTTTGTTGCAGTTGTCATTGTTTAGCTGGCCAAACCCTCCAGCTTCAGTGTATGTGGCTGGCGCCCTACTCACTGAGCTATGGGCGCTGAACCTGGAATCAGTTTTTGAAGTTGGAAAATGCTGAAGGAGTATTTATTACTAAAATTGTTTTTAATAAATTTTAATTGTGGCTTAGATTTGATGTATTTATTTAAAATGGTATTCTTTAGTAATGTTTTAAAATTCTTTCAAAGTAATGCCTTTTTGAACTTTGTTTTTCTGTTTTTTAGGTTATTGAATTAGTACAGAAATATGGACCAAAAAGATGGTCTTTAATTGCAAAACATTTAAAAGGAAGAATAGGCAAGCAGTGTAGAGAAAGATGGCATAATCATCTGAACCCTGAGGTAAAGAAATCTTCATGGACAGAGGAAGAGGACAGAATCATCTATGAAGCACATAAGCGGTTGGGAAATCGTTGGGCAGAAATTGCCAAACTACTTCCAGGAAGGTGCTTATATAAATGTATATACATTTTTCTGTACTTAAACATGGTCTTTATTACTTTACTAGTAAACATATTCGCAAGTATCCCATAACTTTTATTTACAATTAAAGTTTACATAATACAAGCAACCATTTGGAACCATTTGTAATAAATTCTGTAGCGATATGATTACTTCTTAATGAAATTTTATAGCTATTTTATAGCAATAGTTTGTGCAATAAAATAATAGACCTTTAGATTATGTAAACATGTAATACACTCCTAAAATCATGTTTATGTATCAGTGGCAGTCAGGTAGACCCTCTTTGTACAAACTCTGTTGGAATGGAATCTAATCTCAGATTTCTTTTGTATCAGATTCTGTGTATAAAACCAGAGAATAACAAACATGCTGACTGAAATAAACTGCTGTGAAAGTATATTAGGGAAAATTAAATTCTTAATTATGAAGTGATTCAAACCACGGGAGTAGTATATTTATCCATTTGGCTAAAATGCACTATTTCCCTCAGACACAGTGCTATACTTAAGCAGTGTTCCCCAGTCTTTTTTGTAGCAGGAACCAGTTTCATGGAATACACTTTTTCTAAGGATTGGGGAGGGGACGCTCATGAGAGTGATGGGGTGCTGCTGTAAATGCTGATGAAGCTTCTTTGCTGGATTACCTGCTGCTCATCCCCTGCTGTGTGGGCAGTTTCCTATTTCTTGGAAGACAATTTTTCCTACCATGGGGAAGTAGAGGCAGAGGGACCGGGCTCTGTACCTGGCTCCTAACAGGCTGCTGACCAGTACTGGTGTGCAGTCTAGGGGTTGAGGACCACAGTGCTTAAGTATGTTCTATATTGCACTGATTTGTTTTCTAATAATCTTTAGTGTAGACCAACAACTTGGGAGAAATTTATGCCTTACTTAGAAGATATACATTTGTTTTTTATTGCCAGGATCTCAATCTGTATAGTACTTTATAGTTAATAAACTGATTTTACATATTTTCTTAGATAATCTTCCTATACTTTGGAAAAAATGAAGAGCAAACATTTCTGTCTTTGTTTTATAGATAAGGAATTGAAGACATGGTGTGTTATGTTCTTTATCTGACTTACTAAGCCTGGTCTAGAGATTTTTGGTATTTTTAATATCTATTCATCTTTTTGTTTTTCATAGAACTTAGCTTAGTACCTTAATGTAAAGTAGGTTTTCAGTAAATGTATATATATTTTATGAAGGATGCAGTTACACTTCAAGTAGCTATATAGTGAAGATTTATATTTTTATAAAGGTAACCTTAGATAAAAAGGGAGCCAATAAACTCCTTCTTTTTTTTTTTTTTTGGTAGAGACAGAGTCTCACTTTATGGCCCTCGGTAGAATGCTGTGGCCTCACACAGCTCACAGCAACCTCCAACTCCTGGGCTTAAGCGATTCTCTTGCCTCAGCCTCCCAAGTAGCTGGGACTACAGGCGCCCACCACAACGCCCAGCTATTTTTTTGGTTGCAGTTTGGCCGGGGCCGGGCTAGAACCCGCCACCCTCGGTATATGGGGCCAGTGCTTTACCGACTGAGCCACAGGTGCCGCCCATAAACTCCTTCTATAAATATTTTATTCTAAGAAGTGAAAAAGAATACTGTAATTTGTAGTTTGCTTTTTCATGGCCATGTTTGTTCCTAGCTTAAATAAGGTCTTGGCCTTTGTTATACCCTTTTTCTGAAATGCTTTTGTTTTTCCTGTTCTTGTATGGTTAGTTCTTCTTTTCATATAGCTCTTAGCTTCACTTTGACCTCATAAGGCCTTCCTGGAACACCTAACCAAAATTACTCTGGTTACCCACTTTTCTTATTCTGCATTGCACTAATATTTTTCTTTTCTTTTCTTTCTTTCTTTCTTTTTTTTAAATATTCTTCCTTTCTTCCCCACTGCTAGACTTGCAATGAGAATGTAAGCTCTTTAAGAGCAGGGACCTTCTTTATCTAATTTACTGAAATATCTCCAGTTCTTTGAAGACATACAGTTTGCCTTTTGAATTTTTCAAAAAGTATCTAATTTTGCCAATCGTTTAAAGCACCTTGTACAAGTTATACAGTGTTAAAATTTGTGGAATCCTTTTTTTAAAACAAAATTGTACACTTTCATTTCTTAGGACTGATAATTCTATCAAAAATCATTGGAATTCTACTATGCGAAGAAAAGTGGAACAGGAGGGCTATTTACAAGATGGAATAAAATCAGAACGAGCTTCATCTAAACTTCAACACAAACCTTGTGCGACTATGGACCATTTGCAAACCCAGAATCAGTTTTACATACCTGTTCAGGCACATATTTTTAATACTTTTATTATTTTAAAAAATTTCTTAATTGCTATATGTAAAGGTGTTCGGTTTCTTAATAATAGGAAAAGTAAAATATATACATATTAAGGGGGAAATAGACATTTAATTTTTCAAACTGAAAAAGATGCTACAATTTATATAAATATTTTGGAAACAAACTGATTAAAATATTTCCTTTTAATTAAGAAACTTAGTATGGGCCTGGTGCAGTGGCTTATGCCTGCATTCTGGGAGGCCAAGGCAGGAGGATTGCTTGAGGTCATGCCTGAGCAAAAGTGAGAACCCATCTCCACTAAAAATGGAAGAAATTAGATGGGCATGATGGCCACATGTCTGTAGGTCCAGCTATTTGGGAGGCTGATGCAGGAGGATGGTTTGAGCCCAGGAGTTTGAGGTTGTGGTGGGCTATGATGACACCATTGTACTCTGCAGTAAAGTGAGACGCTTTGTTAAAAAATAAAAACAAACAAAAAAAACTTAGTATGAACATTTCCTAATACTCTAATTCTTTGAATCTTCATTTATGATTCAAAGCTAATATTTATCTTTATCTATGCTTTAACATATAGTTTCCATTTAAATTTTTTTTGCTTATCTCTAACAGGCGGGTATGTAGAAAATAGTTTAAAGGAGAAAATAAAAAAAAATTCAAGCCATCTTTCTGTTAGTGTTGTAATTGGTCTTTGATGGCTTTCAACTTGGCTTTCACCCCTTATTAGTTGAATGATGTTAGTCTTTGTCTAGAGTAGACAGATTCATTAAAGTAGATATTATCCAAGTTCAAAATGGGGCAAGCTCTATGTTGTTCCTTATAGTACATTTTTCTACCTTGAAGGTATTAGTTTAGGAGTCTTCATAAGGTTTGTTTTACATTCTGTGTCCGTCTTATATGCCATTTTCACAATGAGAAGTTCTTGCTTCTTGTCATATAAAATATAAAGATTAAACCAGGAATTAATAACCATCGAAAGATAAAATTGGGCAAGGTGTTAAAATTTGTTCTGATTATACCTCAGATTTGATTTTTGACATTATTAAGTTTTCTAGGCATAATTTTAAAAGAACTACAGAAAGTAGTGACATTTAACTAACAGGAAAACACGTAAGAATAGTATAATTATCTGCTGATAGTATCTTAAGGTTTTTATTGTCTGTTTCTTTACATTTTTCCTTAGAGTCCTAGATTTCAGCAGCATAAACTGAAACATTCTTCTATCTTAGAAAGGTTATCATTTAAATTTATTTTTTTAACTCATAGAAAGATAATTGTAAACATTACTTGGGGTCAAAAGAGAGTTTTACAGTCACAATCAAAATATGTTAGAAGGATAAAGATATTTCTTATGGTGTTTTTTATATTTCTTATGTTTTAAGAATTATTTCCCTTACTAATTTTAGAAATATATATTCATATTAGAGTATTATAAAAGTTAATTTTTGTATTAGAAATTATGTATAACGATTCTGCATTAGAGAGTGATTTAGGTAGGCCATTATGGAATATATAAATATTTCTAAAATTTTCTTATTAACTTAATTTTATTATAAAGTGTGACTTGAAAAAATAGTTTGAAATGCTGTTACAAGTTTTTTATGAAAAATTTGAGAGGCTCAGCGCCTGTAGGTCAGTGGCTAGGGTGCCAGCCACATACAACGAAGCTGGCGGGTTTGAACCCAGCCTGGGCCTGCCAAACAACAATGGCAACTATAACCAAAAATTATCCGGGCATTGTGGCGCCTGTAGGCAAGAGAATCGCTTAAGCCCAAGAGTTTGAGGTTGCTGTGAGCTGTGACGACGCCATGGCACTCTACTGAGGGTGACAAAGTGAGACTCTGGCCGAAAAAAATTTTGAGGAAGATAAGTTTCTAATTCCTTGGAATTATCAATTTGATCAATAAATGATACTAATAGAGTATTATAAAAGTTAAATTTTGTATTAGAAATTATGTATAATGATTCTGCATTAGAGAGTGATTTAGGTAGGCCATTATGAAAATTAGACAATGTCATTCTTACATTTATTCAATTTTAAGGTTTTAAAAAATGCCTTTTCTCATATTTCTTCCCACTACTGCTTACAAAATTCATATGCAACTTCAAAAGTCTTATTTCTAATGTTTTAGAAAAGAAGCAGGATGATACTTAGACTACTGTCAGAGTATCTATTAAAAGTATGTAAGTGGGCTCAGCGCCTATAGCTCAGCGGCTAGGGCTCCAGCCATATACATTGGAGCTGGCAGGTTAAAATCCAGCCCAGGCCTGCCAAACAACAATGACAACTACAACCAAAAAATAGTCGGGCATTGTGGTGGGTGCCTGTAGTCCCAGCTACTTGGGAGGCTGAGGCAGGAGAATCGCTTAAGCCCAAGAGTTGGAGGTTGCTGTGAGCTATGACGCCAAAGCACTCTACCAAGGGTGACATAGTGAGACTCTATCTCAAAAAAAAAAAGTATATAAGTGATTTTGATTATTTTTCCAAGACAAGTCATTCAAGAAGCCTCTGTTTTACCTTTCTTCTTTTTTTTTTTTTTGGCCGGGGCTGGGTTTGAACCTGCCACCTCCGACATATGGGGCCGGTGTCCTACTCCTTTGAGCCACAGGCGCTACCCTGTTTTCTTACCTTTCTACTTGGAGATTGGCATGGGATGGTGGTAAGAGTAGGTATGAACTTTGAAAAACTTGCTTTACTCTGTCCTTGTGAGTGCTTCATATGGATTAGTCCCTTCCTCTGACAAACACTTCATCTTTTCTAGGACACAAAGCAACCTAATAACCGATTCAAAGAAGTATTTGGATAATGTAGAAAATAGACTGATTGGATGCTGGGTTAAGTAATTCTCATATTTCATCTAGGAGAAGTTAAAGACCTTTCCTAAGTTGTGAATAATCTGTAGACTCTAAGAACAGGGATGTAGTTATTAGATAAGAAACTATTGTAGTTATGAATTTTGAACATTATACAGATACTAAGTTTTTAATGTTGATACTTTGTGAAAAAATTTTAGTATTTGCCTCAGATTTTAAACATTTTTTATAGTATTGTGTATGATAGTAATAGTTTATTTGCTTTTTAGATCCCTGGCTATCAGTATGTGTCACCTGAAGGCAATTGTGTAGAACATGTTCAGACAACTTCTGCTTTTATTCAGGTAACTTTTTAACAAAAAACAAAGGCAATGTGTTCAAGCATATTTTTAAAAGCCAATAGTGTCTGTTTCTTCATCTGTTACTCTAGGATAAAAACAATACTTATCTGTCCTATTTACTTTGAACATTGTAACATTAAAGGAGAATGTTTATGAGTGGGTTTGAAAAATATACTCTGTACAAATGTAAGATAATTGACAACATTGGTATGGTGATTCTTTCATTATGCCAACTTAAAGCATTCAAGTTAGGAATGCAAATGTTTTTGCTAAATTAGATAGAATATATTTAACATTTAATAATCTAAAATATTCCCAACTGATAAAGATGATACAACATGTTTTTTTCTGCATTTAAATTTTCCTAAATCTTTTCTGCTAACTTGAACATATTGACCATCACTTCTTTAGTTACTAGAGAGATTGTGATATTGAGTGTTTAGGGTTTAGTTACCTTAAGCTTTATTATAGAAAATATATTTCATGTTACATAGAAGAAGATAAAAATTAGAACACTAAAATAATAAAACAATTATGTAAGTAGCTTGTTTTTCTCTTTTATTTAACTTATTTTAGCAACCCTTTGTTGATGAAGATCCTGATAAGGAAAAGAAAATAAAGGAACTTGAGTTACTTCTTATGTCAGCTGAAAATGAAGTTAGAAGAAAGCGCATTCCATCTGTAAGAAATAAGTTCAAGTGTTTAGGTTTTATTGTTAGACTCCTTCATATGTATGCTCTTACAATTTGCATCAGCTAGAAAGCATATTCAGTATGACCTCAGATTTAATATGGAGTAAAAATAATGCTTTTAATTTGCAACTTTGATGTCTGATTTTGATATGCATCTCTTTAAGCATATTTTACAATGTTCTTTGTTATAATGCTTCTTGAGTAGTAAATGTCAAGCAAACTAAGGTAAAATCTTCAGTATACACATTTGTGAAAATTATGTGTGATTTAGATTAGTCTTTGGTTTTATTGTAGACATTCCATGTAATTGTGGCTTTAGTTGGAAAAAGAAAGCTTGACAAATAAGGAATTTAATAGATGTCGAGAGATTTATGAGCTTTAAAATTACTTTTATTTGAAAATTTTTTCCTATATTTAGAATGTAAATTCATTGCATTGGAGAAAGTAATAACATTAAAAATGTGTGAAAAGGAAACATTTACATTTTATACTCTTTAAAGAACTCTTCAAAAAGAAGAAATTTTATGTGGTTGTTGGGTTTTGGTTACCAGGTCTTAAAACTCTTGTCTGAAATTTGGTTTATGAGAATAACCAGGAATATTAATTAAATTACAGTAAATGGTAATTATTCTAGTGGAATTAAGCAGGCTATGCTAAATGGATTAAAAGGAAAAACAATGGGCGGCGCCTGTGGCTCAGTGAGCAGGGCGCCGGCCCCATATGCCGAGGGTGGCGGGTTCAAACCCAGCCCCGGCCAAACTGCAACAAAAAAATAGCCGGGCGTTGTGGCGGGCGCCTGTAGTCCCAGCTACTCGGGAGGCTGAGGCAGGAGAATTGCCTAAGCCCAGGAGTTGGAGGTTGCTGTGAGCTGTGTGATGCCACGACACTCTACCGAGGGCAATAAAGTGAAACTCTGTCTCTACAAAAAAAAAAAAAAGAACAACGATATATGACAACTTTCTTAGGTTTTAAATTTTATTGACAAATAATTATACATATTCATGGGGTACATAGTGATGTATCAATACATATACTATATATTAATCAGACTCAGGATGATTAGCATATCCATAATCTGAAACATTATTTTTTTGTGTTGGAAACATTCAGTATCCTCCATCTAGCTATTTGAAAATATATGTTATTGTTAACTATAGTCATTCTATAGTGGTGTAGAGCACTAGAACTTAATTGCTCCTATCTAGCTATAATTTTGTATCCTTTAACAAATCTCTCCCTATTCTTCCCTTCTCTTGACTTTTCCCTTAAATGACAATTTTCAAAGTTTAAAATAATGCCTTGATCCTTTTTATGTTTATAAAAGGGTTTTTCTTGGTTTGGGGCTGAATGAAAGGATAATACTTTGAGAGTAACTGGGAACTCAGACAGAAATTATTAAGGTAGAATACCCTCAGATTTTTTAAAACCTAAGACAGTTAGCGATATCTTTATACTTAAGAAGGTATTAATAAAAATGAATTTGTTAATTGTAATAGGTAAGACATATATTGTAGGAAATGCAACCTCTGTTTTAAAACTGCAAAAAGCCTGGGGAAAAGGAAGACCTGATATGTTCTTATTTTAAAGTTATTTTGGTTTTGTTAAGAATCTGCAGAGAGTCAACATTTGTAGATGTTTAAACCATTTTGGATTTTTTGACAGTAATCTTATTTTTAGATTTAACTGGAAAAATATAACTAGTTAAAAAATTACCATTTTGCATTAAAAGGGAGAAAATTACTGATTTCTTCTTAGAACTTGCTATCTAACCTACACTCTCAATAAAGATCTGGTTGAGGCTCGGTGCCTAGAGCTCAGCAGCTAGGGTGCCAGCCATGTACACCAGAGCTAGCAGGTTCAAATCCAGCCCAGGCCTGCCAAACAATAATGACAACTACAACCAAAAAGTAGCTGGGCATTGTGGCAGGTGCCTGTGGCTTAAGCGGCTAAGGCGCCAGCCAACATACACCTGAGCTGGCGGGTTTGAATCTAGCCCGGCCCACCAAACAACTATGACAGCTGCAACCAAAAAAAAAAAAAAAAAAAAAAATAGCCAGGCATTATGGCAGTCACCTGTAGTCCCAGCTACTAGGAAGGTGGAGACAGGAGAATTGCTTGAGCCCAGGAGTTGGAGGTTGCTGTGAGCTGTGATGCTATGGCACTCTACCCAGGGTGACAGGTTGAGGCTCTGTCTCAAAAAAAAAATTAAAGATCTGGTTCAATAAGAATATTCTGATTTCTGCCGGGCGCGGTGGCTCACGCCTGTAATCCCAGCACTGTGGGAGGCTGAGGAGGGAGAATCGCTTGAGCTCAGGAGTTTGAGACTAGCCTGAGCGACAGTGAGACCCCGACTCATGAAAAAAATGGAAAAACCCAGCCGGGCGCCGCAGCGAGTGCCTGTAATCCCAGCGGGGAGAGCTACCACGCCCACTGCACTCTGCTCAGGGGCATAGGGTGGGACCCTGTCTCAACAACAACAACAAAAAAAGTAAAGAAATAAAAAATAAGCAACAAAATAAAAAAAAAGAATATTCTGATTTCTAGAAAGAAATTGCTGATAAAAGACTTTATACACATAAAGTTTTTTTTAAACAATTATGTTATAATAGTGCCATTTTATGAGTGTCCATTATGTTATATCCTTATAATATCTGTTCTTGGTAATCCTCACTTTACCTCTGTGAAGTAGGTCCTTAGAGATTCAGATTTAGGTTTGTATAATTGCAACTGTGTGGTTTTTCCATTGGATCAAATTACCTCCCTCTTTGTCTTTGGGATCTTTTTTCCACCTGCAAATGCAATTGAAAGGCATATATGATTTGGAAGCTATCTCTTGAAAGTGATTAATTCTGAAGGTGGATGTTAATGAAATAAGACTGCTTTAATTTCTTTATTATTGGGAAACTTTAAAACAGGTGAAACTTGCTTTGCAACAATGTTTTTTCATGTTATTTAACTTGGAACTTAATATTTTGTTATTGTGAATCTCTAGCACATTCTGATAATTTTTAATAATGATAGTTACCATTTATTGGTAGATTGGGCAATGTGCCTCTACGATGTGGCAGCTGCTAGCCACATTTAATTTTAAATAGCATTTTAAATAAAATTTAAAATTCAGTTCCTCATTTGCACATCGTCATATTTCATTTGCTTATATGGCTAGTGTTTTCCATTCAAGCAGCTGCAGATAGGGAATATTTTCATCATCTCAATAAGTTCTGAAATGTCCTGGATAGTACTACACACTTTACATGTTGTTTCTCATTCATGAGTCTTGAAGGCCTCTTTTCTTAATTTATCTTATAATAGGAAACTAAGCTTATAAGATAAGTAAATTTCCCAGCATAGATCTCTAGAGATAAAGAAAAATTATATACGTCTCTGACTTCAAAGGGTTTACTCTGTGATGGGGACCTAGACAAGAAATAGGATAAAGCATGATAAAATGAGTCATAGAGATTTTTTTCTTTTGTTATTATATTTACTTGACACAATAATTATACATATTTATGGGGTACAGTGTGATATTTCAATATATGTATATAATGTTTAATGATCAAGTCAGGATAATCAGCATATTATCCTGCTCAAACCTCAAACATTATTTCTTCATGCTGGAAACATATGAAGTCTGCTCTTATAGCTATTTGAAAATATACAATAAATTAATAGCCGGGCGTTGTGGCGGGCGCCTGTAGTCCCAGCTACTCGGGAGGCTGAGGCAAGAGAATCGCTTAAGCCCAGGAGTTGGAGGTTGCTGTGAGCTGTGTGAGGCCACGGCACTCTACCGAGGGCCATAAAGTGAGACTCTGTCTCTACAAAAAAAAAAAAAAAAAAAGAAAATATACAATAAATTGTAAATTATAGTCACTCTACAGTGATACAGAGCACTAGAACTTACCTGTCCTGTCTACCTATACTTATATATCCATTAGCCAACTTTTGACTATTTCCCCCTTCTCTACCTACTTTCCCACCTCTAATAACCACTCTTCTGTGCTCTACTTCCGTAAGATCAACTTTTTTAGCTTTCACATGTAAGTGAGAGTATGCAGTATGTATCTTTCTCTGCTTGACTAATTTCACTTAATATGTCCTTCAAGCTCTTTCATGTTGCCATGAATGACAGAATTCTTTTTGTGACTAAATAGTATTCCACTGTGTGTATATATAGCTCGTTACCTTTTTATCTGTTGATGTATACTTTGATTGATTCTATATCTTGGCTATTGTGAATAGTACTGCAATAAACAAGGGGGTGCAGATAACTCTTCAACGTGCTTATTTCCTTTCCTTTGTATGTGTACCCCTTAGTGGGATTACTGGATCATTTGATAATTCTATAATTAGTTTTTTGAGGAACCTCTCTACTATTTTCCATAAGTGGCTGTACTAATTTACATTCTCTCCAACAATATATAAAAGTTCGCTTGTCTCTATATCCTCACCAGCATTTTTTATTTTTTGTCTTTTTTAATGTGCTCTAAATATATATATATTTATTTATTTGCATATATAGTTTACACACATGCCATGAACTCCAATATAATAAAAAATAACCCCTTAACGGCTCTTAGACACATGGGTCTTGTTTATTCCAAGCCAAGTCCTGCAGTGGAGGTAGCACGTGTTCCTATTTTAAAACATCTCATGGGAGATCAGTGGATAAAGAGGACTTGAAACCCAACCAGGCCTGACACAGGGGCCACTCTGAAGGGACGTGGGAGAAGACACGAATCTATATAAAACTTTTAACATTTAAAAGGATCACATTAATTCCAACAGCTTTACTGAGCTTGGACACCCAATAAATAACACACTCACTCCAGGTACTTGGAAGATTATTGCACAGCTCCTTAACTGATCCAGTCAGGACAAATGGTCACTTCCCAAACAACCAGAATCAGCGCATCTCCTACAAGGACACCAGGACTGGCGCAGGTTGCAGTTGAACTTTGCCTCCAGGCCATGAACCAGTAAAGTAGCATTATTCTCGTGGCTACATTCACTTCGGTGTCATGTTTACTAACATGGAGCTTTCTGAATAGAGAGGCAGAAGCCTTGCCTGCTCAGTAAGAAACATTTCATGTAGTGCTGTAGATTGAAGGAGGCCGTCAATAGTAAAAATAGATTTCAGTAGCATGTTCCTGACATTGTACAGCAGCCCTGGCTCAAGGATTTCTCCCCCTACATGATTCCTAAGACTATTTGCTATTTGATTCTTTGTTTTGGCTACTTGATAGTTTTGATGAATTTGCTTTGATCCAGGATTGTTCAAGTACTTCTGTGAGAGTCAGCCTCTGACTTGGATTATGCTTCAACAGTCTTGAAATAAGGTCTCCGGCTCCCTCTGTTACTAACTCAGGAAACATGAATTCAATCTGTGATGTTCTTTTGTAGGTCTCTTGATAAGTGTTTGCCTCAAAAGGAGGCTTCCCAACTAAAAATTAATAGAAAAGAACTCCCAGGCTCCAGAGATCTACCTTCTCATCATGTACCTGACCTTCAATCATCTCAGGGGGCAGGTAGTCCAGGGTACCACAGAGAGTGGTTCTCCTGGAGGACAGAGCATGAACCGACCAGCCAAAATCTGCAATCTTAAACTCTCCAGATGATCCCAGCAGCAGGTTCTCTGGCTTAATGTCTCTGTGAATAACTCTCTTTGAATGGCAGTAAGACAGGGCATTTGCCAGTTCTGTGATATAAGTAGCAGTTCTCTGCTCATCAAACTTTGAAAGTTTCTGGAGTTCTCTATAGACTGTTCCAAGTGGCGCATATTCTAGAATTAGGTAAACTCTGGTGGCATCATGGAAATAACCATACAGTCTGAGAATATTAGGATGCCAAAGATGGGACTGTATTTCCATTTCTCTTCTGAGCTGATGCTCCACTCCTGCTTTTTCCAGCTGAGCTTTAAACAGCACTGTAAGAGCCAGGATAAACTTGCTTTGTTTTTCTCTTGCCAAATAAACATTACCAAACTTTCCTTTACCCAGCAGGCAAGCAATTTCAAAATCTTCCAAAGCCCATTGCCTTTTTTTTGATTCTTCATTTTTCTGTTTTGATGTCACTTCTTCTTCAGGTTTATTTCCAGGTGCTGCTGGCTGGGGCTGTTTGCTCTTCTGGGTGTCATTCAGTGGCTTAGAGACAGGATGAGGTACACTGGTTGCCTGTAATTGCTTCTGCATATGATTCTGAACTGGTTTGTGGCTGGAGATAAGCTTTTGTGCTTGAGAAGGAATGCGCTGGGAGTAATTTGAAGGGCACAGGACCTGCTGAGCCTGACCACTACTTGCAGGTAACAGATTCTGACCGGAAAACTGCTGGGTCACTGGAACGCGTTTTGGACCATCAAGTGGAACTGTGGCCTTAACAGGCCCTGAAATGTAATTTTCTTTTTATCTGTCCATGATGCCTCAGATCCAAGTCACGAAGTCTTCTCAGCTCTCAGCCCTCTTCTTGTTTTTCTAACAGGGGTAAGATGATATCTCAATGTGAATTTTATTTGCATTTCCCTGATGATTAGTGAGTTGAGAATTTTTTTTTTTTTTTTTTTGAGACAGAGTCTCAAGCTGTTGCCCTGGGTAGAGTGTGGTGGCATCACAGCTCACAGCAAACTCAAACTCCTGGGCTTAAGTGATTCTCTTGCCTCAGCCTCCCAAGTAGCTGGGACTACAGGCACCCACCACAACGCCTGGCTATTTTTTGGTTGTAGTTGTCCTTGTTGTTTGGCAGGCCTGGGCTAAACCTGCCAGCTCCGGTGTATGGGGCTGGTGCCCTAGCCGCTGAACCACAGGTGCTGAGCCAGTGATGTTGGGAATTTTTCATATACCTGTTGGCCATTCGTATGTCTTCTTTCAGAAGATGTCTGTCTAGTTTATTTACCCGTTTGTAAACTGGATTGTTTTCCTGTAATCCCTTGTTGGATGAGTAGTTTGTATATATTTTCTCCTATTCTGTAGGTTGTCTATTTACTCTGTTGACTTTCCTTTATTGTGCAGAAGCTTTTTAGTTTGATATAATCCCATTTGCCTGTTTTTCCTTTTGTTGCCTGTGTCTATAAGGTTTTCTTTATAAAATCTACCCTGACCAGTTTCTTTTCTTTTTTTTTATTGTTAAATCATAGCTGTGTACATTAGTGCCCTGACCAGTTTCTTGACTTGTTTTCCCTATGTTTTTCTTTTAGTAGTTTCTTGGTTTCCAATATTAAATTTAAGTTTTTAATCCATTTTTAGTTGATTTTTTTGAATATGGTGACAGAGAGGGGTCTAGTTTCATTTTTCTGTATCTGGATATCCAGTTTTCCCAGCACCATTTATAGCAGAGACTGTCTCTTCTCTAATGAAATGTTCATGGTGCCTTTGTCAAAAATTAATTGACTGTAAATAATGGATTTATTTCTGGGTTCTCTATTGTTTTTTTTTGAGACAGAGTCTCAAGCTGTTGCCCTGGGTAGAGTGCCATGGCATCACAGCTCACAACAACCTCCAACTCCTGGGCTCAAGCGAGTCTCCTGCCTCTGCCTCCCAAGTAGCTGGGACTACAGGCGCCCGCCATAGTGCCAGGCTATTTTTTCGTTGCAGCCGTCATTGTTTTTGGCGGGCCCTGGCTGGATTTGAACCTGCCAGCTCAGGTGTATGTGGCTGGCACCCTAGCTGCTTGAGCCACAGGCGCTTAGCCTGGGTTCTCTATTCTGTTCTATTGGTCTAAATGTTTGTTTTTATGCCAGTATCATGCTGTTTTGGTTACTAGCTTTGTAGATATTTTGAAGCCTAGTAGTGTGATGCCCCCAGTGTTTCTTTTTGTTTTTGATTTTTTGTTATTTTACTCAGAATTGTTTTGACTATTTAGGGTTGTTTTATGGTTCCATACAAATTTTAGGATTATTTTTTCTATTTTTGTGGAAAATGCCATTGGTATTTTGATAGGGTTTGTATTGAATGTATAGTTCATTTTTGGTATTATCATCATTTTCACAATATTAATTCTTTCAATCCATGAAATGTCTTTCCATTTTTTTGTGTATTCTTTTCAGTTTCTTCCATCAGTGTTTTTTAGTTTTCCTTGTAGAGATCTTTCACCTTCTTGGTTAAATTTATTTCTAGGTGTTTTTATTTTATTTTATTTTATTTTTTGCTATTGTAAATAAGATTATTTTCTTGATTTATTGCTCTGCTAGTTTGTTGATTTTGTATCCTACCACTTTACTGAATGTGTTTATCAATTTCAAGAGTTTTTTGATGGAGCTTATAGGGCTTTCTATACATAAGATCATTGTGTCTGCTTACAGGGACAATTGACTTTTCCTTTCCAATTTGGATGCCTTTTGTTTTTTTTTTCTGTTGCCTAATTGCTCTGGCTAGGACTTACAGTACTATGTTGAATAAAAGTGGTGAAAATGGGCATCTTTGTCTTGTTCCAGATCTTAAAGGAAAAGCTTTCAACTTTTTCAGTAAGTTGTTGGCTGTGTGTTTGCTATATATAGCCTTTACTGTGTTGAGGTATGTTCCTTTTATATCTAATTTGTTGAGAGTTTTTTTTTTTTTTGCAGTTTTTGGCTGGGGCTGGGTTTGAACCCGCCACCTCTGGCATATGGGCTGGTGCCCTACTCCTTTAAGCCACAGGCATCTCCCTTGTTGAGAGTTTTTAATCATGAAGGATGTTGAATTTTATCAAATGCTTTTTCTGTGTCTATTGAGATGATCGTATAGTTTTTATTCTTCATTCTGTTGATATGATGTATCATATTTATTGATTTGTGTATTTTGGACCATCCTTGCATCCCTGGTATGAATTCTACTTGATCATCATGAATTATCTTTTTAATGTGCTATTAGATTCTGTTTGTTAGTATTTTGTTGAGGAGTCCCTTTTCATCAGTGATATTGATCTGTTCTTTTTTGTTGTTGTCTGGTTTGTATTAGGATAGTACTGAGCTTCTAGAGTCAGTTTGGAAGAATTTTCTCTTCAGTTTTCTGGAACAATTTGAAAAGAATTGGTATTAGTTTTTAAAGAAATGCTTAGATCCAATTCTGCTGTAAAGCCATTGGATCCAGGGCTTTTTTTTGGTTGGAGACTTTTTATTATAAATTCAATTTTAATATTTGTAATTGGTCTGTACAGGTTTTCTATTTCTTCTTGTTTCAGCTTTTTTAGGTTGTATATGTCCAAGAATTTATCCTTTTCCTCTAGGTTTTGTAATTTGTTGGTATCTAGTTGTTTGTAATTGTCTCTAATTATTCTTTGTATTGCTGTAGTATCAGTTGTAATGTCTTCTTTCTTTTTCATTTCTGATCTTATTTATTTGGGTTTTTTCTCTTTTTGTATTGGTTAGTCTTGCTCTTGGTTAATAAATTTTATCTTTTTAAAAAAATATTTTTTGTTGATCTTTTATATATATTTATTTTATTTTTGACAGAGTCTCACCATGTCGCCCTGGGTAGAGTGCTGTGGCATCACAGCTCACAGCAACCTCCAACTCTTGGGCTTAAGCGATTCTCTTGCCTCAGTCTCCCAAGTAGCTGGGACTACAGGCGCCTGCCACAAAGCCTGGCTATTTTTTATTGCGGTTGTTGTTTAGCAGGCCTGGGCCAGTTTCGAACCCACCAGCCTCAGTGTATGTAGCCTTAATCACTGTGCTACGGGCACTGAGCCATCATTTATATTTTTTTAAGTCTCAATTTCATTTATTTCTTCTTTGATCTTTATAATTTTTTTCCTTCTACTAGTTTTCTCTCCTCTTCCCTTTTCTTTCTTTTTAAAGAGATGGGGTCTTTCTCCTGCTGAGGCTCGTCTCAAACTCTTTGAGTTCAAGGAATCCTCCCACCTCCTTTCCTTCTACTAATTTTGGTTCATTCTTGCTTATCTAATCTTTGAGATGCATCATTAGGTTGTTTATTTGAAATTTTTAAACTTTTTCCATGTGGGTATTTATTGCTAAAACTTCCCCCTTGCTACTGCTTTTGCTATATCCTGTCGTTTTGGTATGTTGTTTCTGTTTTCATTTGTTTGAAGGAAGTTTTAAAATTTCCTTCTTAATTTCTTTTCTTTCTTTCTTTCTTTTTTTTTTGAGACAGAGTCTCAAGCTGTTGCCCTGGGTAGAGCGCCCTGGTATCACAGCTCATAGCAACCTCAAACTCTTGGGCTTAAGTGATTCTCTTGCCTCAGCCTCCCAAGTAGCTGGGACTACAGTCGCCCACCACAACCCCTGGCTATTTTTTGGTTGTGGTTGTCATTGTTGTTTAGCAGGCCCGGACTGGGTGGGAAACTGCCAGCCCTGGTGTATGTGACTGGTGCCCTAACCACTGAGCTATGGGTGCCGAGCCACTTTTGCATGTTTTCGTGATAGTGATTACCATCTTTTTGCTTCCAATATAGGACACCCTTGAACATTTCTTGTATAGCCTTGTCTAGTAGTGATGAATTCCCTCAATTTCTGCTTGCCTGGAAAAGCCTTTATTTCTCCCTCATTTCCAGAGAATAGCTTTGCTGGGTATATTACTCTTGGCAATCTTTTTTCTTTTAGCACTTTGTACATACCTCTTTATTCTCTTGGTTTGTGAGGTTCTGCTGTTAATGCAATAGGCATTCCTTTATGTGTGACTTAACATTTTTCTCTTGCTGTTTTTATAATTCTTTCTTTGGGTTTGGCTTTTAACAATTTGTAAGCCACAAAGTTTATGGGAATATATAGGAGAGGTACCCATTTTAGATTAACATAGTCAAGGAAGGGTTACTGGAAGAAGTCTTCATTGACTTCAGTTTCAAAAGATAGTTGATTATATATTAGCAAGATAGATGAATTAGGTCTGTATTGTAAATGGAACAGACGAAGTACTTTTCAATATTTGAACTGTGTCTTATATGAAGAATAGGATTTTCCTTGGTCAGTAGATTAGGGAGCATTCAGATAAAAGGTGCAAAATATGTGCAAAAGACATTCCAGGGTAAAAGAGTATAATTCATCAGGGAATTGCATTTACTATAGCCAGGTATTCCCTGGGAGGAGGGATTGTGAGTGAAAGTGTTAGGAGATGATGTTTGAATTGAAGAGAGAAGCCAGATTCTAGGAGTTCAGACTTTAGGTTGTATATAAATGCTTGTTTTGTCTCACGATGATTTTATAGGTAAAAATTTTGAATTAGAAAAAAGGAAATATATTCAGGGTATGAAATTTAATGAAAAAATTTATACCGATTTTGAAAAAAAATAATGTTACTATATTTTTAGCTGAAATGATATGAAGTGTGTTCTAGAAAAACTTTAGCTTGAAATCTAAATTTATGTCTACATTGTGAATGACAAATAATATTCAAATTTCTTTTATACTTTTAGCAGCCTGGAAGTTTTTCTAGCTGGTCTGGTAGTTTCCTTGTGGATGATAGCATGTCTAATACTCTAAATAGCCTCGATGAACATGCTAGTGAGTTTTACAATATGGATGAAAATCAGCCTGTGTCTGCTCAGCAGAATTCACCCACGAAGTTCCTGGCTGTGGAGGCAAATGCTGTGCTGTCCTCTCTGCAGACCATTCCAGAATTTGCAGAGACGTTAGAACTTATTGAATCTGTAAGTTTAAATTGTGAGATTACCAAAAGCTTAGTTTTGGTTACACGGTTTCATGCTCAGAAACTCAGTAATGGGCATTGACCAATTTTATGTTACACGTTACTTTGTATACCACATTTAATTTGTTCTGATATTTTATAGTGGTTTCTGGCAAAAAAAAAAAAAAGTTAAAATTTTTCTCAAATATGTTCCTTGTATAGAATTTTTTTAAATTAAAAAATTAATTCAGTTTTTATTATACAAGTTGTATGAGTGCATTAAAGAAAGTTAGAAACTAGAGAAAACTGTAAAGAGGAAAATGAAAATGTGTCCTAATCCCAGAGTCAATAATTTGATGTACATTACTATGTATTATTCTATACATATAAAACATACATATACGTACATGTATAGTATATACAGTAGAACCTCCACAGTCAACCACCTCCCTACATTGACCACCTCCTTAAGTTGACCCAATTTTCGTAGATTGGACATGCGCCAGTCTGTGTATGTATCAGTGCAAGAGGCCTAGTTCTTTATGTTGACTGTCTTTTATGTTAACCAGTTAGTTATAGTCCCTTGGGTGGTCAATTCATAGAGGTTCTACTGTAGGTATTATCTACTTGCATTTATTTTGGTCTTCCATTTATATCATGAGCATGTCTGTTTTTTAAATTGTTTTTTAAACTTGAATTTTAGTGGCTTTATATAGTATATAGTATTCCATCAAATGAATGTCAGAGGATTTATTTACCCAATGCTCTATTATTACTGGACATTTAGATGGTGTCTAGTTTTTCAGTATTATAAATAACATAATAGAACATATTATATAAAGCTTTGTGCAAAATCATGATTATATCCTTAGGTTATATTGAATTTCTAGATTAAAGCATGTCACCATTTTTAGCATGTTCCA
The DNA here is from genome assembly GCF_027406575.1 of Nycticebus coucang. Taxonomy (NCBI): domain Eukaryota; kingdom Metazoa; phylum Chordata; class Mammalia; order Primates; family Lorisidae; genus Nycticebus; species Nycticebus coucang. Next base: position 17,101,607 of record NC_069792.1, on the reverse strand, counting down.
TAAATATTGCCAAATGATTATGTAGAATTTGATAGTATTTTTCTGACAGGGAATAGAATTTGAAGTTTTTTGGGTGGCGCCTGTGGCTCAGTGAGTAGGGCGCCGGCCCTGTATACCGAGGGTGGCGGGTTCAAACTCAGTCCCGGCTGAACTGCAACCAAAAAATAGCCGGGCGTTGTGGCAGGCGCCTGTAATCCCAGCTGCTTGGGAGGCTGAGGCAGGAGAATCGTGGAAGCCCAGGAGCTAGAGGTTGCTGTGAGTCCTGTGACATCATGGCACTCTACTAAAGGTGGTAAAGTGAGACTCTGTCTCTACAAAAAAAAAAAAAAAGAATTTGAAGTTTTATGATAAATTGTACTTTTTAATAATAACTTAATAAAATAATTTCTTTCTTTTTTTTTTTTTTTTTTTTGTGGAGACAGAGTCTCGCTTTATGGCCCTCGGTAGAGTGCCATGGCATCACACAGCTCACAGCAACCTCCAACTCCTGGGCTTAAGCGATTCTCTTGCCTCAGCCTCCCAAGTAGCTGGGACTACAGGCACCCGCCACAACGCCCGGCTATTTTTTGGTTGCAGTTCAGCCGGGGCCGGGTTTGAACCCGCCACCTTCGGTATAGGGGCCGGTGCCCTACCGACTGAGCCACAGGCGCCGCCCTAAAATAATTTATTTCTTTTATTTAAAATACTTTGACAGCAAGCTTTAACTGCTGAATTAGATGAACTATTAAATATTTTGGAATGTTCCAAGTTGTCATTGTAGGAAAATGGTTTGTTCCTCTCAAACAGTCTTGCTTAAAAAAAAAAAAATGTCCAAAGAAAGCCTGTTTATGCTGATAATTAGTAGTTAATTAATTCTGTGAAAAATATCATCCTCTGTTCAAGATCAGATTTAACTAGGTTATAGCATTAACTTTAGTTAAGAATTTAATTTTTGCAGGATCCCGTAGCTTGGAGTGATGTTACCAGTTTTGATCTTTCTGACGCTGCTGCTTCTCCTATCAAGTCCACCCCAGTTAAACTAATGAGAATTCAACACAACGAAGGAGCCATGGAATGTCAATTTAATGTCAGTCTTGTACTTGAAGGGAAAAAAAACAGTTGTAATAATGGAGACAATGAGGCTGCTCCTTTGACATCCCCAAATGTGGCCAAGTTTAGCACTCCACCAACCATCCTCAGAAAGAAGAGAAAAATGAGAGTGGGTCAGTCCCTAGGCAGCGAACTTGGTGATGGCTTATTCAACGATGGTGGTAATACAGCACTAAAACATACACCAGTGAAAACACTACCATTTTCTCCTTCACAGGTAATAGTGTTGTGTTTATTCATTTTCCCAATGTTGATGAGGTAGATTATATTAGATCTTTAATATCCTTCCTAGCAGTTGGTTGCTTTGATAATGCATAAAAACAGAAAATGTGTTTAAATGTATATGTGAGAGTGCTAAATTCTGGTATATATGCTGGATTCAAAGTATTTTCATAGGCAAGGCTACTTAAGATCATTTATCAATAACAGCTAAAACCCTTATTATTTTCAGCTACACTGTTTTACAAAGCTGTTACATTTAACACAGCAGCTATTTGTCATTTCTATAGATCCCTATTTGATAATGTACTATTTATAAAAATTTTTGTCTTATATTTTGTAACTTTTGAATATTCGTTAAACAACTATTTCTTGAATGGGCCTATATATGCTAAACACTGTCTAAGAGCTGGGGAAACAGCAATAAACAAAACAGATAAAAATTCTTACCTTCGTGGAGTTTAATTTCCATGAAGTGTAGTATAAATATAATATTGTTGATAGTCTCCTAAGAAGAATGAGAAAGTAATTTGAAATTTTCTCAGTTTAATATTTGTGTAAGGATTTTTATGTACTAGAAATTGTCTTTAAACTCTCTTTCCTTTTTAGTTTTTCAATACTTGTCCTGGAAATGAACAACTTAATATAGAAAATCCTTCATATACATCTACCCCTATTTGTGGGCAGAAAGTTCTCATTACAACTCCTCTTCACAAGGAAACAACTCCCAAAGATCAAAAGGAAAATGTAGGGTAAGTAGGTATAAATAATTGTACTAGAGAAAATGGGAAGCACAATGTTAAGAGTAGATTAACTTTTTGTTCATATAAATAACATGCATCATAATCCCAACATAGGGATTCTTATAGGACGTAGAATTTTTTTAAGAAATCATAGCTTTATGTTTTTATCTCTAGAACAGTGAAAAACAGCTAAATACAGTGTCAAACTTTGATTTCAAGCAAAACAATACTTTTTTTTTTTTTAGTTTTTCTACTTTTTATTTATTTTTAAATTATTTTTTATTAACTCATAGCTTTGTACATTGATACATTTATGGGGTTCAGGGTAGTGCTTCAGTACACAATGTGAAATGTTTACATTGAAGTAACACATCCATCACAATTATACTCATTTCTTAATAGTTTTGAAATGTACCATTGCATCATGCACATTAGGTGAGGTCCCGCAAATACCCTCCCTCCTCCCATATTCCCCCTCCCCTCCCCTCTCTCTCCTCTTCCCTTCTACTTTCTGGCAAAACAATACTTTCAATACTTTTTTTCTACATTACTCTTTTTTTATTTTAAGATGATTGATTAGAATAAGAATTAGTATCATCAGACATACTTTAAAATAGCCCTAGAATGTTTAAATAAAGCATGTGTATATGCAAGAAAATTTATATGCATACGTCATGGCTTTGCCTTCCTTAATATGTATGAAATCAAATTGTGATTTAATACAAATATCTAAATGATTGGATAGGTTTAGAACACCTACCATTAGAAGATCTATCTTGGGCACAACACCGAGAACTCCTACTCCTTTTAAGAATGCACTTGCTGCTCAGGAGAAAAAATACGGACCTCTTAAAATTGTGGTATGTATATTCCTTTTATTTTAAAGAAATTTCCTAATTTTAATAAAACATAAATTGTGATTTTTATCATTTTAGAGTTTTTAATTTTTGTAGAGACAGAGTCTCACTTTATCACCCTTGGTAGAGTGCCATGGTATCATACAGCTCACAGCAACCTTCAGCTCTTGGGCTTAGGCGATTCTCTTGCCTCAGCCTCCTGAGTAGGTGGGACTACAAGTGCCGGCCACAACGCCTGGCTATTTTTTTGTTGCAGTTTGGCCGGGGCTGGGTTTGAACCCGCCACCCGCGGTATATGGGGCCAGCGCCCTACCCACTGAGCCACAGGTGCTGCCCTATCATTTTAGTTTTTAACATTTAAAAAAAAAGGATGTTTACTGAAACTGGTACAGAGTTTTATCTTTTGATTTATAAGTTTCAGTTTGTGTTAATCTTTTTCCTGGACTTGTAAATAAACCTTTGTTTGGCTTGTTTTGAATTCTTTTTTTTTTTTTTTTTTGAGACTGAGTCTTAAGCAGTTCCCTGGGTAGAGTGCTGTGGCATCACAGCTCACAGCAACCTCCAGCTCCTGGGCTTAAATGGTTCTCTTGCCTTGGCCTCCCAAGTAGCTGGGACTACAGGCACCCAGCACAACATCCAGCTATTTTTTGGTTGTAGTTGTCATTGTTGTTTGGCAAGCCCAGGCTGGATTTGAACCCGCCAGCTCTGGTGTACGTGGCTGGTACCTTAGCCGCTTGAGCTACAGGCACCGAGCCAGTTTTTCTAATTTAGTAGAGGTGGGGTTGTGCTTTTTTGCTCAGGCTGGTCTCAAACTCATGAGCTCAAGCTATCCACCTGCCTTAGCCTCCCGAGTGCTAGGATTATAGGTGTGAGCCACTGCTCCCGGCCTTGTTGTGAATTCTTCACTTTCCTTATATCATATAGAAAAAGCAAATCAGGTATTAGTAGAACCCTTTCCTTAATGCTAAAATCTGCATTCTGGTAGTTTTATTAGTGGTTTCCTGCAGCAGAATAAATTGTTATTGTGAAGGTAAAAGAGATAGTAGAAATAAAGGCGCTTGTCCTGAGTTTTAAGCCGGACATGTTTGGTTGCTGCTGTTGTTACCGTAGCAGTAGTAGTTCAGGAATGAATAGAGCTGGGAAGTGTTCCAGTTATCTGTGCTTTCACGTGTATTGTCACCTTTGAAATACCTTGGAAAAGCCATGGGTATTGTAGGCAGATACAGATTTTTTAACAAGTTTAAAATACTGTTCACTTCCAGGGTACTTTAGTTATATCCTTCTATTTTTAGTCATTTTTTTATGCAAATTCATCAATAAATTCTAGTTTACTGGATTTAATTTTCTCCCAAAAGGCATGTCACTTAACCTTCTAATCTTTTCCTTTTTTAAAAAAATATCACTTTAGAAGGTTTGTAAGGATGATCAAGTTTTTTTGTCACTTAGCTGTATATACTGCTACGAACAATCATATTTTCTTTAGAGTTTTCTATACTTTTTATACATGTACATATAACAAAAATGAGATCCCACTTTATGTACTATTTGGTAACTTTTTTTCAAATTTAATCAAGTTAGTAAATATATATATCTGTCCCATAATTTTTAATGTTTGCATAATATTTCATTGTATAGAACTGCCTAGTTGATTTAACTAATGTTTCAGTATTTTGCTGTTCATTTAGAAAATTCATCATTATTTCAGCAAATATTGATTGAGTGCCTAATAGGTGCCAGATACTGTACTAGGCTTTGAGAATGTAATATGAACATGTCAGGTATTGTTCCTACCTTATGCATAGGGGGATGTAGACTAATTAAGGGTTAGACAGGAAAACAATGATTTGAAGGCATTTAAAAATTCTACAGTGAGGCTGGGTGTGGTGGCTCACACTTGTAATCCTAACACTAGGAGGCTGAGGTGGGTGGAATCCTTGAGCTCAGGAGTTTGAGACCAGCCTGAGCAAGAGCAAGACCTCATCTCTACTAAAAATAGAAAAAATTAGGCAAGTGTTGTGGGTGGGCACCTGTAGTCCCAGCTACTCAGAAGGCTGTGACAGAAGTATCACTTAAGCCCAGGAGTTTGAGTTACTGTGAGCTGGGCTGACACCATGACACTCTAGCCTGGTCAACAGAGTGAGACTCTGTCTCAAGAAGTAAGTAAGTAAATAAATAAATAAAAAAATACTACAGTGAGTCAGGGTTATTTGGTAAACATATAGGTTGAATAAAAATCATCATTTGAGTAATAGTATATGAGAGATTAGGTTTCAAACTACCTAAAATCCCTGTCAGTTTGTTTTACCAGCCTTCTGGCATTTTTAATTTAATACCAGCAGCACTCACAGTTCTTTGGGTAGAATTTTACCATTGCTGAAACAGATTGCTGTCATTAGCAATTTAAGATAAAAGGAAGATAATGATTTAGCAATTAAAGAACATCGATAGGCTCATACATTTCTTTGCAATAAACTGACTTTTCACTTATACTGCTCCTCCTCCAGTTATTTACTGAGCACCTACTATGTGCAAGTAACTTACCTTTCTAATGTATGTTACTATGAGTCAAAAGTACTTCTTAGAGGTTGGCTTTAGGATTTTGATTGGGTGCATCTTGAACATCTGTTGCCTTTTTAATAAACTTTGATTCTTCTAATGTTTACTGAAACTACTCAAAAGGCTAAAAACTCTAAGGAAATTCTTTAAATGTAAATTTCTATTAATTTTGGAACTCATATCTGAAAAGTGTTAAATGTGGCAGTTCCTTGCTTTTGTCACATCAGGACAATTAGGAGACTAGACTTTAGTAGTGAATGAATTCATCTATTTCTTAGCTGCTACTCTAGGACCTTAATATTCTTAAAGGAGAAAAATTTCAGATTTCTTTTTTTTTTTTGAGACCAAGTCTCACTATGTCACCCTTGGTAGAGTGCTGTGGAGTCACAGCTCCCAGCAACCTCAAACTCTTGGGCTTAAGCAATTCTCTTGCCTCAGCCTCCCAAGTAGCTGGGACTATAGGCACCTGTCACAATGCCTGGCTATTTTTTGGTTGTAGTTGTCATTGTTGTTTGGCAGGCCTGGGCTGAGTTTGAACCCGCCAGCTCTGGTGTATGTGGCTGGCACCCTAGCTGCTGAGCTCTAGGCACCGAATCTTTCTTTTTTTCTAGAGACAGAGTCTCATTTTATTGCCCTCGGTAGAGTGCTGTGACATTACAACTCATAGCAACCTCCAGCTCTTGGGCTGGGTGATTCTCTTGCCTCAGCCTCCCAAGTAGCTGGGACTACAGACACCCGCCACAGCGCCCCACTATTTTTTTATTGCAGTTTGTCCGGGGCTGGACTCAAACCTGCCACCCTCTGTATATGGGGCTGGCAGCCTACCCACTGAGCCATAGGCGCTGCCCTAGATTTTTTTTTAAGAACACCTAATCTATGTTCTTGGTGAAGTGTAATCCTTAAAACAAGAGCTCTTAAAGAAATATACAAAAATACTAACACAGTTTCTGTATGTATCAAGTTATAAATGAGAGCACTTTTAAAATTTTATTTTATTTTTTTAATTTTATTTTTGTTTTAAAAGATTTTGCAAGTACCGGCTTAGCACCCATAGCACATGGTTATGGTGCTGGCCACATGCACTGAGGCTGGTGGGTTCAAACCCAGCCAGGGCCAGCTAAACAACAATGACAACTGCAACAAAAAAATAGCCAGGTATTGTGGCGGGTACGTGTAGTCCCAGCTACTTGGGAGGTTGAGGCAAGAGAATCACTTAAGCCCAAGAGTTTGAGGTTGCTGTGAGCTGTGACACCATGGCACTCTGCCAAGGGCGACATAGTGAGACTCTGTCTCAAAAAAAAAGAAAAGAAAGATTTTGTAAGTACTGAGAAATCTCATTTATGTAAGGATGCTATTCTCCCTAACTCTGATGGCTAGTAATATAAGCTATCAGTCATTAAGCGCTGCTAGTTTGTTATATTATTTAGTAGAGGTTTGATTACATTTTTAATAAGTAGATCTTGATTATGATAGGTATAAATTAGATATAATTTTCAATTTTTCCCTGAATATTTGATAGTAAACTAGATAAGCAAATAATATTTTGAGACTATTTTGTTGCTCAGCTTACACTCAAGTTTCTGTTTTTTTGTAACCTGCCCTCCTAGCTTCAGGACACACATAGAATACACCCCACCCCCCCATACTCTGACACACACCTGTACTCTCACTCAGTTCCTTCTTGGATACTGTGTCTCAGCTTCATGCTTAGAGTTAGTCATACAAAGATAAAAAAGACCTGATTACTGTTTCCAAGTAGCTCACAATCTTAGTGGTAAGACAATCATAGTAACTAGTCATAACACTACATGTAATAAGTACAATGAAAGTAGAATAAGGAGAGCTAATGTATTTCCAAGTTGTTCTACATTTCCTATTTCTCCAATTGTTATATAAAAAATATTTGAGAAGTAGTCTCTCTTTTCTGTTTAATTCTGAAGATTCTGATTGAAGCAAGAGCTACAAAATTTCTTCCCCCAAAAGGAATTATTTTTGTTTAGTGGCCTAGAATGATGAAATTGCTATACTTCATTTAATACTTACAAATACATGATATTATTTTTACCATAAAACTGATTATTTATTTATCTATAATGACTAGAAGATTGTACCAATAATGAAGAAGTATAAAAGATAGGTTTTATATATATTGGGAGAAAAAAGAAAGTTCTATAAATGACATTAAAAAACGCTTTTAAAAACAATTTAGTCCCAGCCACTTGCCTTCTTGGAAGAAGATATTCGGGAAGTTTTAAAAGAAGAAACTGGAACAGACATATTCCTCAAAGAGGAAGATGAACCTGCTTACAAAAGCTGCAAACAAGAGGTAATCTTTTAATATTATTGTTAAGAAAAGTCTTACTATGTCCAAGTAACTTTGCCATAAAGCTTATATGTTAATTACTCATTCTAGCATAGTACTTCTGTGAAGAAAGTCAGAAAATCACTTGTCTTAGATAACTGGGAAAAAGAAGAACCAGGCACTCAACTATTGACTGAAGACATTTCAGAAATGCAGGTTTGTAAAGAATTATTTTTTTTAATGTTTTTTTTTAAGTCCTAGTGTTCTTGTTTCTTATTCAATGTGTATAGCAAGTTCTTAGAGATTCATGAAGAGCTTTTTGTTTTTTCTTTTTTAGTATCAGTCTAATTCAGAGAGAAACTATTAACTGTAGGGAATATTTTATGTACTTCATTTTTCATATTTGTTTTGTTACAAGAGGAGTTAGTTGTCTTCTGCATGATGTCAAAAAATGGTAGTTCTCAAAACTATAAATTCCAAAATTTATCTTTGGTTCATTTCCAAAATATTTAGAAATTTTTTGGAACCAAACACTTTCTTGGAGGGAAATGAACAGGGCTTCCATTACCACTTACTCAGTAGTCCCTCTATTTGTCTTCATTTTTGAACTAGTTATTTTATTTTCCTCTTTGTTTTTTCTCTCTTAGTCAGAAAATATATTTACAACATCTTTATTAATGATACCATTATTGGAAATACATGACAATAGGTGCAACTTGACTCCTGAAATACAAGATATAAATCCAACCAACAAAACATACACACTTATTAAGAAACCAAATCCTAACACTTCCAAAGTTGTCAAATTGGAAAAGAATCTTCAGGTATGGACTTTTTTTTTAGTGATTTTTGTTGTTGTTTAATCAATGATCACTTGGACTTACTGATCACAAATTTTGCTTTTTCTTTTAAATTGGAAATTGACTATAATAGTGACTAAACATTCACCATTATTTTGTCACTCAAATTAGATTTGAGTTTGAGATACTCATTCCTTAGGATACGTATAAACTAAACAATTAGAGCTACAGCCAAAGACTCTTCTGGTGCTTTCTTAAGCGCTCTTGTCTTTTTAAAACTAATGATAGATCACTTCTGGCACTTATTTTCCTATAACAAATATATATAGCCCTAATTGTTATCCTGAGAAAGGGTAAGTGGTTGGAAGCAGTTTCAGCATGGTTTTGTTGTTATAACAGTTTCTTTCCTTTTTGGGGGGAGACAGAGTCTTATTTTGTCGCTGTTGGTAGAGTGCTGTGGCATCACAGCTCACAGCAACCACCAGTTCTTGGGCTTATGAGATTCTCTTGCCACAGGCTCCCAAGTAGCTGGGACTACAGGCACCTGCCACAACACCCGGTTATTTTTTGTTGCAGTTTGGCCAGGGCCGGGTTCGAACCCACCACCCTTGGTATATGGGGCCAATGCCCTACTCACTGAGCCACAGGTGCCGCCCTGTTATAACAGTTTCCAGTGAACTTTTTTGCTTAGAAATTTTAGAAAAAAATCCTTTTTTTCTGTTGCTTTGTGGCTAGTATGTACTACAAATGAAGGTTGGAAAATTTTTTACTTTGTTATCTTAAGAGTTACCCTAGAGAATTTGAGAGTTCATCCAGCAGGAAGTTTTTAATCTGTATACCACAATGACTACAGCACTAGTTAAGCATGTCTTGAAAACATCTTTGGCAATCACATATGGCCACCTCACATGTGTCTTGAGGCCACTAAAAGCATGTAGCACATTCTCTTAATCCATTTAGAATGGATTGAGTTCCCAGTGTTTAATTAACGTAATTTTGGGGACTGTTATGATGTAACAGACCATACCTATAACATATTAATTTTATCATAAGGGAAGAAAAAATCAAGCAAACAAACCTGAATTTGTGTTATGAATATATTTCCTAATTTGTAAGACAAAGCATTTTTAGTTCATTTTTTGACATTACATTTTCTCTCTAATCCTTATGCTAAATTTTGAAATTATTAATAAAGACTAAAATTTCTTTCCATGTTAAGACTCATTTGATTTGGGGGGAGGGTATTATTGGAAACAGAACTTTTTTTTTAATTAAATCATAGCTGTGTACATTAATGCAATTGTGGGGTACAATGTGCTGGTTTTATATACAATTTGAAATATTTTCATCAAACGGGTTAACATAGCCTGGAAACAGAACTTTTAACCTGTTCCATAAGTCTGTGAGCAATATAGATAGCTAAAATAATTGACTTTTTAAAGATGTAATGAAAATAGGAAGTATTTTAAAATATAACACTGTTATTAAAAGAAATACAATGCCATTATCAAAATATTTTTATAATTACTTATAAAATATCCAATCAATTATAATTATTGACTTTTAAAAGTCTAGTTGTGAATTAGTATAGATATTTTAGTAATTTTTATATTGCTATTAATATTTCCTTCCTAGTCAAATTGTGAATGGGAAACAGTGGTTTATGGGAAGACAGAAGACCAACTTATCATGACTGAACAAGCAAGAAGATACCTGAGTACTTACACAGCTACAAGCAGTACTTCAAGAGCTCTAATACTATAATTGTTATTAAAACTGATGAAATACCCCTCTCCCTTACTGTATTCTGTGCTAAATTACGTTGCAGTGAAATTTTTCTCAATTAATTTTTTAAAAGTTTTAATACAGCCTTTTGAATAGAGCATCTTTTTTTTCATATTGAACAGGCAAACAGCTAATAAGTCACTTTAGTAAGGGGTAGGCATTTTCATAGTTTACTTTTTAAGAGATAAGATTTTTAAAAATTGTTTTTAAAGAACAAGATGGGAAAATAATAGAATATTCATAGATATTCTTAAAGTAAATTCTCACTTTTTTTCATAAGATGTATTTTGCTACTCTCTTGATGCTGCAGTTTGGTTATAGTTAGGTGTATATGTACATATGATTTCTGAAATTAGTCTATGTATGGGAAGCACACATGGTTTTATGAAGTACTTTGCCCATGTGCTGATTTACTTAGGCTACCATTTACAAAGAAACACAGTAGAAAAGAATTGAGAGGAAGGATAGAACGTTGCACTACTAGTTTTTTGCGTTTTTTCAGAAACAGTAAAATTAACTACAGTATTAAATGTATTTATTTGAGCATAGTACTAAAAGAATTGTAAAATGCTTTTTTTCCATATTAGTAAATAGTCAGTATTTTCTTAATGAATCTCAGAACAGCTGAGAATTTTGTTGAATGTATTGTACAGTATGTAGGAGCAGGAAATCTTTGTAAATTGGAAAGAAGTATGGTTTTATAATTTATTTTCATTTTTAAAGCTTAAATGTAGATATTTATATATATTCAGGGTGTCTAGAAGCCAGTGTTGTTTCCTGTTGTTACAGTTAACATAGTAAAGAACAATTTTGACCTTTAAGCACGAAACAGTAGTAAGTTATAGCTGTAAAAAATATATCTATATACTGTATATCACATCTACCTAAATATTGCACTATGCCCTTTAAATCATGTTGGTTATAAAGTAGTTCTAAAAACGTACTAAATAATAATTTAATATTTTCTTTTTAAATTATACTGAGGGGTCATATAAATTAATCTGGTGATTTGTATATGTGTTTGAAATATTTGCATTTTGTTTAAAAAAATAATATGGTACCTTGGTCCCTAAAACCAGTCTGCACTTAGAAGTTTGTTATATTTACTCAATGTTTCAGAACATTATCTTCTATTTATAAAAATATTTTGTCCTTTTATAAATGTTTTGTGTTTCTCTACAGGTTACAACAGTTGCTTCAGTTGCCTGTTTTAGGTGTTTGCACTTACTTTATTTCTTCTTGAAAGAATGTCTTTATTTGCTTTTGTGGTAGAAATTTTGTTATTTTTTTTTGAGTCATATAATGGTGTACTGTCAACTTAAACACTGACAGGTAAATAGAATTGTACACTGTAGTTTGAATTATTTATGATTGATACACTCTCTCCCTCTCCACCCTGAAGTATGCTGCTATAGAAAATAGCAGAATCGGCTTGCTGCTATGAGAGAAGGAAAGAGCGACCACCACTTGCACTGTGTGAAAAGATAAAAAGCAAATGATGGCAAGTTCTCTAGTTAACTTAATGGAATCAACCATTACCAGGCAAAGTCTTACAAATGCCAAAATACCATGCCTTAAAAAACAAACCAGCTTAAGATTTTCTGATCTGTTTTTATGATAATAGGGATGGAAATACTAAGTATTTTAATGCCTCGCTCTTGAACAGTAGACCTAAAAGGGTTTTAAGCTATTTAAGTCCACTTGCTAGTTTGCGTATTGTATGTAGTGAGAAGTGAAGAAACCGTATGGTAGTAAGATTATGCCTTGTTGATAACAAATAGCATCTTAGCATGTTTGTTGAGTATGTTGATTGCTTTCTAATTAATGAGCTTCTCACAGAAATTTCACTTTGTGAAACCAATGATTGTACAAAATCATACTGGATCATTTCAGTTCCCTAAACTCATAGCACATAATGGTCTTTTGTTTTTGTTTTTTTTTAAATATAGCTCTTAGCTAGTTTTGATGCACATAATCTGCAATCACCAAAGTATAATATCTTGGAAGAGCTATATTTTTTAAAGCATAATTTTTCTTGAGCATTAAATTATCCCAGATAGTATTATATTATGGATAAGCCTGGGCTTATTTGACATAGTACATATTTGGGTTGGTATTGGTTGAACCCTCCAGTTAACTGCTTTATTGCTTTTTGCAAGATTTTTAATCTTAAACATGTCAGGCATCTTAAGTCACCTTTATATTATTTTGTTCATTTGAATTTCTTTCAGTATGTTATAAAAATGCCAGACATACATGTAGCAGCCATACTTGCATGGAAACTGACTACACATATATGGTAACTACATTTTATTGTAAGGTTTTCATGTTAATACAATTATCCTAACTAAATTGAGTTTTTTGATATGTGGAAAAGCTTTCCATTGTACAAGAATCTTACATATATTGTTGACATATATTAACATCCAAAATAAAGCATCTGTGTACAAGCTGACTTGGCATTGCTTATTTCCCTTTGGTTTGTGTTTTATCAGGAATTGAACTCTTAAATACTTAATGTTCTATTCTTGGTCCTTTTTTCATTATTGAATTTTAATAATGACTGTCAGGGAATATTCCCTATATTTATTTTACACCACAGATTATAGTTTTGATTTCTTAGTTATCTACATGAAACTAGTTTTGCTTCATAGCCAAGGAACTGCATTACTTTCTTAAACTCTTTTAGTGAGTGTATGATGCCCCATAATCATATCATTGTATACAATTATGATTAAATAAAAAAATTAAAAAAAAAAAGAAAAAAAAATCTTTTAGCTCATTTTATAACCCCATTTTATAATTTCCTGCTTGCCAGTGAATCAGACCATTAGTTTGTAATATAAAACATAATAGTATTTGAAGGGGTGCTTCCTGCTCTGAGAAATGAAAATTTGTTATTTTTAATTAAATAGTAGAAGGTGAGCTAAATCAAGTGAAGTTCATTTGGAATGTACACTTTTCCTTGGCTTTTTTTTCTTTTCTTTTTCTTTCTTCTTCTTCTTTTTATTTTTTATTTTATTTTTTTTAGGAGATGGGGGTTCTCACTCTTGCTTAGGTTGGTCTTGAACTCCTGAGCTCAAGCAATCCATCCACTTCAGCCTCCCAGAGTGCTAGGATTACAGACATGAGCCACTGTGCCTGGCTTGTTTTAATGAGTACAGATGTAGTCAAGAATATGTGAAATACATCAGTAGAAAATCAAGATAAAGTATACTTTGAGAAAACTTGACTGATGTGCTAGAAGAGCACATCTTTTAGTATTTTGGTAAAAGTACATTAAAAGCTGTTGAGTTTAGAGCAAACTTAGTATTAAAAGTAGTATCATGTACAGCCCTTATTTTTGAAGTTTTAAGACCTGGTGTGTTTACTCAAGTTCCAGGTATAGAATATGTTAGGTTTGATTTGATTTTCCTGGCCAGCATGGAGAAAGAGGGAGATTCACTGTACTCTGATTTATTTATTATTATTTTTTTGCAGTTTTTTGCTGCTGCCAGGTTTGAACCCACCACCTCCGGTATATGGGGCTGGCGTCCTACTCCTGGAGCCACAGGTGCCGCCCTGTACTCTGATTTAATTACTGTAATTTTGCCAACCCTGGCTCAAAGGCTTGAGCAGATTCTGACAATTTCCTAAGCCCTAACACACTTAGTAGTTATTTATTTATTCAACTTAACTGAGTGCTTATTATGGTCTGTGCTAGGTACTGGGGATACTGTGGTGAACAGTACCTGACCCTTCCCTTAGGGAAGATGATATTCTAGGAGAGATGAGTATGGAGGTAACAGAAATGTCATCTTTGGCTAAAAGTGAGATAGATCAAATAGCCAGTTTCTCTATTACATGTAGATGTTCATTTGTGAATACAGAAACAGTTGGACTCTGCCCAGACAGCATAGATTTTTTTCCTCTCTAATATGCAGAATTTGTTGGGTAGGTGGTTCATTGGAGTCTTGTAGCATCCAGGGAGTTCACAGACTAAGAGCTGAACACTACTCCATCAGTGTAACCTAATTCTTTGTACCCTCAATGAATCCCAAACAATAAAAAGAAAAAAAGAAAAAGAAATTTTAAAAAAGTTTAATACAATGTAGCAGCTGCAGCCAAGTACCAGACACTGCTGGATGCTTTACATATTTTACCTAATTTAATCCTCACAACAACCCAATGAGGCAAATATTGTCAAAAATCCACTTTTATGGACATGAAAACAGGTTTTGGTTAAGAGGTTTGTCCAAACACATAATAAAATGCTGAGCTAGGATTCAAATCATCTGAGATTTACAATTAAGCATAGGGCACAAAAGATTACTTAGGATATGATTCCATTTATATAAAAATACAAAAACACAAGGCCAACAGGAAGCTGTTAGAAGTCGGTGTCCTGGTCGCCATGAGCAGCAGGGTTGGAAGGTGCTGCAGTTCTCTGCTTTTCTGGGTACTGATGTCGTAGATGTGTTCACAGTTTGTAAAAATTCAAGCTTACTATTAAATAGATGTACACTTCTCTGTATGTATGTACGTTATGTGATAATAAGATTTATTTTATTTTATTATTATTTTTTTTGAGACAGAGTCTCACTTTGTTGCCCTCGGTAGAGGGCTGTGGTGTCACAGCTCACAGCAACCTCCAACTCTTAGGCTTAAGCGATTCTTTTGCCTCAGCCTCCCAAGTAGCTGGGACTACAGGCTCCTGCCACAACGCCTGGCTATTTTTTTGGTTGTAGTTGTCACTGTTGTTTGGTGGGCTGGGGTTGAATTTGAACCTGCCAGCTCTGGTGTACGTGGCTGGCGCCCTAGCCGCTGAGCTACAGGCACCAAGCCTGATAATAAGTTTTTAAAAAGACCTAGATTGGATAATAGGAAAATAAAAATGCTAGGTCAGAGCAAAATATAATGAATTATTCCTTAGACTATTTCATTTATATGCTTACTTGTAAGAGTTCCCAGAGCTAGCACTCAGAACTTCTTTTCATTGTTCTCCAGCTTGTGTTGGGCCCATTTTTTCCTGGTAAAGTAAAGTTTATGCTAAACTTATACATGAAATAAATGATTATTTCTGTGAGCTATGTATACCACATTTTTTTTTTTTGTACAGACAAAGTCTCACTTTGCCACCCTCAGTAGAGTGCCATGACGTCACAGGACTCACAGCAACCTCCAGCTCTTGCCTCCCAAGCAGCTGGGACAACAGGCGCCCGTCACAACGCCCGCCTATTTTTTTGTTGTAGTTCGGCCGGGGCTGGGTTTGAACCTGCCACCCTCGGTATATGGGGCCCATGCCCTACTCACTGAGCCACAGGACATTTTAAGACCTCACTCTACTCCACTGCATCAACTCTTTAGCCAAACTGAAAAGTCTCAGTTCTCTGTAAATCTTCACAATTTCGCATCTCAGAGGCACCCAGCCCCTTCCCTCCACCTCAGAGTTCTTGCTTTCATTCCCACTGAATACCCATATTCACCAAATCACTTGTCACCAAATTGTCATGTATCTAATGTAGTCCACTAATGACTTTTTGCCATATCAACTGCATTTCTTTGTAACACAATCTGTTAACATCTTTTTTATTTAGAGTGGACATTCTCTCAACCAACATTCACTTAATTTACTTAGGCCTCTCTCCAGTTTATTGAACACTTTTGCTCAGTTAATGAGTGCAAATAGTATCAGATAAGAGGCTTCCACTATACTTTTTAAATGTAATATATTTTATTGACACTAATATATCCAAAATATTATAATTTTAATGTAATCACTATATATTATCTATGAAATATTTCACAATCTTTTTTTTTTTTTTTTTGCATTCTAAGTCTTTGAATCTAGATGTGCATTTTGCACTTAACAGCACGTCTCAATTCAGACCAGCCACATTTCAAGGGCTCAATAGTCACATGTGGTGGGTGGCTACTGTACTGGGTAGTACAGTTGTAAATCACTGGGGATTCATAAAATATTCTGTAATTCAGAACAAATACTACCTGTCTCAGGCCACAGTAGAACTTAGTAAGGCATAGTCATTGTAATCCTTCCCTCCTGCCCTTCTTACCCTCTTTCCTTCTCTTTTCCCTTCCTTCCTCTCTTCCCTTTTACCTTGCTTTTTTCCTGAGTCTTTGGAGTTTCAGCTTAATCTCAGTTTTTTTTTTTTTTGTTGTTGTTGTTTTGAGATAGAGCCTCAAGCTGTCTCCCTGGGTAGAGTGCAGTTACATCACAGCTCACAGCAACCTCCAACTCCTGGGGCTCAAGCGATTCTCCTGCCTCCGCCTCCCCAGTAGCTGGGACTACAGGCGCCTGCCACAACAACTGGCTATTTTTTGGTTGCACTTGTCATTGCTGTTTGGTGGGCCGGGGCTGGATTCGAACCCGCCAGCTAAGGTGTATGTGGCTGGCGCCTTAGTCACTTGAGCCACAGGTGCCAAGCCTAATCTCAGTTTTTTTCCCTACTGCCTGTGGGCCTTGTCCAAGTCACTAGCTTCATTTCTTCACTAGTAAAATGGAGATCTACGAGTTCAACTCCCTTACGGCATCTCTCTGTGTGGATTGTAAGCTCTTCAAGGGCAGGAGCTTTGTTTTGCTCACCACTACATGTCCGGCATTTAGCACAGCACCTGGAACTATGCAAAGCACCGAGGGTGTGATGCTGAGCAAATCGTGCAGCTCTGATGGCATGCTTAAATTCTGGGAGGGGAGATCGATATAAACCAAGTGCTATTAAGGGAAGAAATATGGTTCCATGAAAGGCTGTGACAGGCGGTGCCTGTAGCTCAGTCGGTAGGGCGCCAGCCACATACACCAGGACTGGTGGGTTCGAACCCGGCCCAGGCCAGCTAAAACAACAAAGAAAACTGAAACAAACAAACAGAAATAGCTGGGCATTGTGGCAGGCGCCTGTAGTCCCAGCTACTTGGGAGGATGAGGCAAGAGTCTGAGGCTGCTGTGAGCTGTGAAGCTACAGGACTACCCAGGGTCACAGCTTGAGACTGTCTCACACACACACACACACACACACACACAAAGAAAGGCTGTGACAAATAAAACATCTGTTTTCCTCAGGAGAAAACTGCATTTGACATGAGCACTCACAGCTGGATAGGCACGAGGTAAATAGAAAAGGGCTAGGGGGCGGCAGCTAAAGGCCCTGTGGAGGGATCCGGCACCCATATGCAAGGGCGCAAAGGCCTGGGCTGCTGAACTGAGATTTGATGGAGGAGAGGGGAAGTGCAGAAGAGGCTCTTGAAGCCTGGGGAGGCCGACTTAGATGGAGATTAGTGTGCAGGAAGTGCACTGGGAATGCTCTGGTGACCAACACCTGAGGAAGGAAAGGAAGCGGGATTGGCAGAGGGAGAAGCCCGGCTGTGGCGTAGTTTCAACGAAGCCCTTGGAAATTTCATGGGGCAGTTCAAGTTGGAGGAGAATAGGTCTGGCCCTGTGGCTGGAAGAGTCTGCCCCAGGAAGGGGGCCCTGCCCTTCGGTGAGAACACCCCTGTAAGCACAGGCAGTTCCTTGATTCAGTGTCTTTGTGGAATAAGAGGCAGAAGCATCTGAGAGGAGAAGGAGGTACTGTCAGTATGGGAGACACGGTCAGAGATCTCGGGAGAATGAAGAATTTTTGAAGATTCAAGAAGAATGAGGAAGAGTTTGACTAGAGAAACACAGATCTGCCAAGCAGCACTGAAGACTCATTTCAGGCTGGCAGGCATGAGCTCAGGCCCTCTGCTAGGTCCACAGTGACACTTTTGTGTGGATTCAGTCCCCACTTGCCCCTTCCTTTGGGTGGACCGCCACAGGCAGAGCCCCTGCATAAGTGCGCGGTGATGCACACCTGTCCTGCCCTTGGCGTCCTCCAGCAGAGCGAGGATGGCCCAGTGCCGCAGCAGATAGACAGTGTATCCACTTGCCAAATGGATGTTGGAGGGTAGGGGCATGAAAGTGTGGGATATCACCAAGAATGGTGGTCCATGGAATAAAGCCTGCCCTTAACTGGAGGTTACCTTACCTCTTTCGGATTCCCATGTGTTTTATTTACCTGCCCCTCACCTGTGGCTGTCATTAATTCCATCTTTTTTTTTTTTTTTTTTTTTGAGACAGAGTCTCACTTTGTTGCCCTTGGTAGAATGTGGTGGCATCCACAGCTCACAGCAAACTCAAACTCTTGGGCCTCAGCGATTCTCTTGCCTCAGCCTTCTGAGTAGCTGGGACTACAGGCGCTACTTTTAGAGTGTGTCTGGCTACTTTTAGAGACACGGTCTCACTCTAGCTCAGGCTGGTGTCCAACTTGTGAGCTCAGGAGATCCGCCTGCCTCGGCCTCCCAGAGTGCTAGGATTACAGGCATAAGCCACTGCAACCAGCCAAAAAATAAAATTTAGACAGAGAAATCTTATGAAGCAATAGCTATTCTTCACCACTCACTCTTTAGAATTAGTTATGTGGTAAATTGTTGCTGCTGTCCAGTACTGCAAGTTTGTATAGGGCCATTTTCCTGTCCTGTAGCCCCATGTCCACTTACGAGATGGTACCAAGCCACCATTTCTTGGTTCATCTCTTTCTGCCCAGGTTGCAGTTCTCCACTCCTCCCTCCATTATTTTTTATAAAGTGAGGTATGTCTGGGCTGAGGATGAAGCAGTTGTAATTGCAGCAGCATTTCCTTCACACGGGTAGGTGTACAGTCAAGACTAAAATTGTTATAAAATGGAAGGAGCAACTTGGCATCTTCTGCCGGTTGGGGTATCGAGCACCTTTTCCAAGGTGGTGTGTTATTTTGCAGAGCCAGTAGAATATCATGTAAAATGCAACCCCATGCAATGATCCCTCAAGAAATCTATATTATAAAACTGTGGAATAAATAAATGACTCAGGGACAACTTGCAGCAATCACTTTCAGGGTTTTCATAGCATTTTGGACAAGTTCCTTTTGGAAAGGGAGCCTCTCTTGGTGAGGCAGCAGTTAAGAGGAAATATTAAATAGTTAATAGAAACCTTTGTGGGTTACTTGTAAGATGAAAGAGCTGTGGCTGCATCCTATGGTATGAAGGGAACTGTTTATGTGTTGCCTAAGCTGGGCTGAGTTTCCCTATAGGGATTTGTAAAAGCCAGATCATCAAGAGAGGTAAGTCCCTCTTATGACTGCAGGCCACCAGAGAGGCCAGCCCCAAGCAGTGTGCACCTCCAGTGGGGCATGAAACACATGCTTTGCCAGGCTTTTGTTCCATAGCAGACCAGCTTGGGCAGGAAATTAACTGGAGACTGCTCTGAATTAGAAACTATAATGTCATGAATGGCCCGTCTGCTCACAGGCCAGAGCCGTTGAATCTCTTGAGTCCTCTAACCTCATTTCTAGTTGTTTTGGTGCATTCCCCCCAAAATCAGATTTTAATGGTCTTTTTTTTTTCAGAAGAGATAATCCAGGGAAAGGTCCAGATAAGGTGTTGCTTTACCTAATTCCTATTTTAGCAATGAATTGCTAAAGAAGGATTTACAAAAATGAACAAAATTTACTAGTCGCAAGATCCGTTAAAATTGACATGAGAAAGGAAGACATAGGTTGTTGAAAAATGGCAATGAGGCTTGAGGCCCGTAGCACAGTGGTATGTGGTGCCAGCCACATACACTGAAGCTGGCAGGTTTGAACCTGGCCTGGGCCAGCTAACCAACAATGACAACTGCAACAAAAAATAACCAGGCATTGTGGGAGCTGCCTATAATCCCACCTACTTAGGAGGCTGAGGCAAGAGAATTGCTTAAGCCCAAGAGTTAGAGGTTGCTGTGAGCTGTGACGCCATGGCACTCTACCAAGGGTGACAAAGTGAGACTGTCTCAAAAAAAAAAAAAAGAAAAAAGAAAAATGACAATGATATAACATAAAGGAACTGGTCTCTAAAGAGAGGCCTTACACAGCTTCCTCCTCCTGATTATTGGCATTAGGGGAATAGCAACCAGCCTGGGTGGTGCTCCATGCTTTCCAGACCACGTTTTTGCTTAGTTAGGTCTTCATGGAAGCTTCCACTGGGGGATATAATGATTCCATGCTCTAGATGAGCAAACTGAAGACCAGAGAAGTTATTTGATGTGTCCAAGATCACACTGGCAGATGTGGATTTAATGTACGGTAATTGAAGCTTGCTTGGGCCCCTGTGAGCGCAGAGAGTCACACGGTGTGGGATGTGGGAGAGGAAACCAGATTGCAATCAGAAAGCATTTCTGTATCAGCATTTCTGGTAATTTGCCTAAAGAGATCTCAGAAGAAAAGATTGAGATCTCCACATCTCCAGGAATGTGTTGTGATTTCCCTTTTTTTTATTCTGAAGAAATATTTCTGTTCCTAATTTTATGTTCTTAAAGAGGGGCCCTCAAAGCTGTAAAAGCATCTGCCTTTGTCTATAGGGGGGTGAGTTATAGAGCTTGGTTTTGAATTTGGTTCTTCTGATTCCTGGACTTATTTATTTTCAGATTATGCAGAAAAACACAGCAAAGTATCAATAGGACATCAAGTGAAAAAGATAAAGGCAGACTATTAAAAGTATAACTGTAATAATGTAGAACTTTATATCTGATATAAGACTCAAAGGAAGCACTTTTAAGCTAAGAGCCATTGGTTGGAATTTGTAGATTAGTTATTTTTTTTCTTTCTCCCCCTGAATATTCTGAAAGGCTGAGGAACTTCAATAGTGTAAGATAACACTAGAAATACAGAAGAATGACTTGCATTTAAAATTTTTACTGGTTTAACACTTTTAATATTGGTTGTTCAACTTTTAAATGTATATAAAGCAAGGCCAAGTTACCAACAATTGAACTTGTAAATTCAAATCGATTTTGACAAATAGTTTATTTTCTCTCAAGGTATTGATATCTGATTTATATTATCTCAGTGGAAGAATTATTATAAGATAGAATTTTATTTCTGAATACTGCTACCTGGCATTTATTTTGCAGTAACCCCCTGACATCCACTGTGCTTAAGTATGTTTTTTCTTTTATAAAGTAGAGCTAATATTACTTATTTCTCCTCCACATCTACTTTCATCTGTATCTAAAGGAGGTGGTAAAATTGAATGAGCAATCAGAATGAAGGCCAAGATCATCATCTTAGATCAGACAGTAGCCTAAGTTGGTCACCCTAACCTTTTTAAACTTTAGTCTCCTCTATGATCAATCGGGAAAAGGTGTGTTGTATCTCTGTTTCCTAACCTCTGAATTAAGATGATATGAGCTAATGATGGCACCCGTAGCATGGCGGTTATGGTGCCGGCCACATACACCGAGGCTGGTGGGTTTGAACCTGGCTCTGCGCCAGCTAAACAACAATGATGGGCGGCACCTGTGGCTCAGTCCGTAAGGTGCCGGGCCCCATATACCGAGGGTGGCGGATTCAAACCCGGCCCCAGCCAAACTGCAACCAAAAAATAGCCGGGTGTTGTGGCGGGCGCCTGTAGTCCCAGCTACTCGGGAGGCTGAGGCAAGAGAATCACTTAAGCCCAGGAGTTGGAGGTTGCTGTGAGCTGTGTGAGGCCACGGCACTCTACCGAGGGCCATAAAGTGAGACTCTGTCTCTACAAAAAAAAAAAACAAAAAAAACCAACAATGACAACTGCAAAAAAAATACTCAGGTGTTGTGGTGGGTGCCTGTAGTCCAAGTTGCTTGAGGGCCTGAGGCATGAGAATTGCTTAAGCCCAAGCACTGTACTGAGGGCAACATAGTGAGACTGTCTCAAAAAAGAGAAAAGAAATAAGCTAATGAGTGTGTACATGCCTATCAACTATGGAATTGTCTGCAAAAGGGAGACATTCTTGTTGACCAAATGACCAACTATTGTGTTATTACATCAGCAAAACAAGACATCATAAATAGAAACTTGCCCTCAAATTCTCAGAAGAGACTGCCCAATTAGCAGAGGCAAGGATGATTAAGAGGGCAGGGAACCAAATCTGTCTCATTCACTACTGTAGTTCAAGCATGTAGTACAGTGCTTGGTATGTAGCTGGTGTGGAGTAAATCTGTACAGGCACATAGGCAAGAACAATTGAATTTTTACCCTACCCCAGTATTGGGCTCCAATGTTATAGGGTAATTTTGATCAGTGGAGATGGAAGAATTAGAGGATGGAATATTAGGGACATATCTACGGAATGACAAGTGGTTCACTTTGGTTTGATGAAACAATATGGTTAAAATGAATGTTGAGACCAGAACCTAAAAGGCTTTTAAAGTCACAGTTAAGAAGTTGAACTTTTATCCTGAAGGAATTTGGAAGCCTATATGTCTTTGAGCATGATTAAAGAAGTTACTTTTATTTTATTTTATTTTGAGACAGAGTCTCACTATATCACCCTTGGTAGAGTGCTGTGACATCACAGCTCACAGCAACCTCAAGCCCTTGGGCTTAAGCGATTCTCTTGCCTCAGCCTCCCAAGTAGCTGGGACTACAGGCGCCCGCCACAATGCCCGGCTAT
This sequence comes from Nycticebus coucang, assembly GCF_027406575.1. NCBI lineage: Eukaryota > Metazoa > Chordata > Mammalia > Primates > Lorisidae > Nycticebus > Nycticebus coucang. The sequence goes on along the minus strand of NC_069792.1, from coordinate 17,078,800 downwards.
TTTTTGGTTGCAGTTCTCATTGTCGTTTGGCAGGCCCAGACTGGATTCGAACCCACCAGCTCCAGTGTTACGTGGGCTGGCGCCCTAGCTGCTGAGCTATAGGCGCCAAACCCAAAGAATTACTTTAAAAAATAGAACTTAGGTGTGAAAATGAGTATATATTATTCCTACTGAAGAACAGTCAAGATGGGACACAAGGAATGGTTCACTTAGTGTTGGCCCCAAGCCACAGTGCAGCTAGTGCTTACAACTTACTCCCATTCCATCAGTCAACAAATACTCCCAGGTACTTCCCGTGTGCAACAGCCTGTGTGGACTCCGTGTGGCAATCACAGATGTGCAAGACACATTGGTTAAATCTCTGGGAAGGTGGACACTCACATGTGAAAAGTTTACAAAAACACATGGCAATTTCTCCTGTGGACCAAAGGAAGGCACATAGAGGGCTATAAGAGTTTGGGGGAAGATTGGATACTGGGCCAGAAAAAAATTTCCACAAAGGACAATATTAGGACCATCAAAACTATGCACTAGGTGGCTTAACCAACACATATTTGTTACTCACAGTTCTAGGGACTGGGAAATCCAAGATCGAGATGCTGGCAAATTTGGTTTCTGGTGAGGGCTTTCTTCCTAGCTAGCAAATAGCCATCTCTTGTTATGTTCTAACATGGCCTGTTTCTGTGCTTGTGTGCCCGGCCCCACTTTCCTCGTCCTTGGAGGCTGCTTTTTGTGTCTGACTCACTTCTTTGAGACCACATCAGATTCTTCTCTGTCTTCTCCCAAGACGTGGAGAGGGCAGTAGCTGATGGTTGGTAAACTGATGCATTTAACCCATCCAAAAGGTAAACCCATTCAAAGAGGTAATTTATGCTTTTGTATTTGGTTTACTGTTCACTTTCTAGAAGAGAAATTATATGATGGCACTCGGGAGTCCTAAATGAGTTTAGGGAATAGATGTGATAACATCTAAATTAACTCTCGTTTCCGAGCACTTTAGATCTAGTGGTGGCATCTTTTGTGATTTGGTTCCCTTAATCTGTTTCTGTCACTATAACTTTTTAAATGTGGTTTTATTTTATTTATTTTTGAGACAGAATCTAACTTTGTTGTCTCTGGTAGAGTGCTGTGGTGTCACAGCTCACAGCAACCTCAAACTCTTGGACTCAAGCGATTCTTTTAACTCAGCCTCCCGAGTAGCTGGGAGTACAAGTGCCCACCACAACGCCCAGCTATTTTTTAGCTCTTGCTTGGGCTGGTCTTGAACCCGTAGGATATGGTTTTAAAGGTGTTTTCTCAAGTTTGTGGGTGGAGAAAGAGTGACAGAGGAAATTATTTCCTTGGGCCATAATACCAAGAAAGGTGGGACATGGGCATGACGGGAACATAGAGTGACTGGAATTCATCAGACCATTGTAATACCATTATACATATTTCATTGCCTGAATTCTAGAATTTGGTTTGAGATAAAAGCAATCTTTTGATCTGGGTGAAAAATTAGAAATGTTTTTAGTTTTTAAAATAAATTTTATCATGTATATTTGATAATGAGATGTTTACAATGAGATGTTATAGGATACATATACGGCATCTTTAATTTTTTTATTTTTTTGAGACAGAGCCTCAAGCTGTTGCCTTGGGTAGAGTGCCGTGGCATCACAGCTCACAGCAATCTCCAATTCCTGGGTTCAAGCGATTCTCCTGCCTCAGCCTCCCAAGTAGCTGGGACTGCAGGCACCGGCCACAACACCCAGCTATTATTTGGTTGCAGCCATCCTTGTTGTTTGGCGGCCTGGGCTTGATTCGAACCTGCCAGCTCAGGTGTATGTGGCTGGTGCCTTAGCTGTTTGAGCCACAGATGCCGAGCCATAGGATACATATAGGTAGTAAAATGGTTGCTATATTAAAGCAAATTAACATATCCATCATCTCATATAGTTACTGTTTTACGTGTGACAAGAGCAACTAATAATTTATTTAACAAAAATCTCTAATACAAGGGCGGCGCCTGTGGCTCAGTGAGTAGGGCGCCGGCCCCATATACCGAGGGTGGTGGGTTCAAACCCGGCCCCGGCCAAACTGCAACAAAAAAATAGCCGGGCGTTGTGGCGGGTGCCTGTAGTCCCAGCTACTCGGGAGGCTGAGGCAAGAGAATCGCTTAAGCCCAGGAGTTGGAGGTTGCTGTGAGCTGTGTGAGGCCACGGCACTCTACCGAGGGCCATAAAGTGAGACTCTGTCTCTACAAAAAAAAAAAAAAAAATCTCTAATACGATATAATTTTATTAACTTTGGACCTCACGTTGTACATTAGATTTCTAGACTTTTTCATCCTATGTATCCACATTTCCCCATTTCCTCTCTCTTTCCATCCCTCCTTCGTGCCAGATAACAACTGTTTTGTTCTGTACCTCCATATATTCGACTTTTTAAGACCCCACATATAAGTGAGATCATGCAATATTTTTCTTTCTGTGTCCAGCTGCTTTCACTTAGTATAATGTCCAGGTCCATCCATGCTTGGGCAAATGGCAGAGTCTCACTATGTCGCCCTGGGTAGAGTGCTGTGGCGTCACAGCTCACAGCAACCTCAAACTCTTGGGCTTAAGAGATTCTCTTGCCTCAACCTCCCGAGTAGCTGGGACTACAGGCGCCTACCACAATGCCTGGCTATTTTTTGTTGCAGTTGTCATTGTTGTTTAGCAGGCCTGGGCTGGGTTCGAACCTGCCAGCTTCGGTGTACGTGGCTGGTGCCGTAACCACTGTGCTATGGGCACCGAGCCTCTCCATGTTATTTTTAATAGCTAAATACAAACATATTTTTCTAGTATCCTTTTTTTCTAATTTCACTGTCTATATTTTGGGTAAGGATATGCTCTTATTCGAGGAAAGTGGGTGGGTATAAGTTTTTAAGTAAAACAAAACTTAATTGACTTCCAGAATGGTCACTTATTCTTATTTGGGGTATGTTTAATAATATTTCTTTCAAAACAATGAGGATATGGGGTGGTGCCTGTGGCTCAGTGAGTGGGGCGCCGGCCTCATATGCCGAGGTTGGCGAGTTCAAACCCAGCCCCGGCCAAACTGCAACAACAACAAAAAAATAGCCGGGCATTGTGGCGGGCGCCTGTAGTTCTAGCTGCTCGGGAGGCTGAGGCAAGAGAATCGCATAAGCCCAAGAGTTAGAGGTTGCTGTGAGCCGTGTGACACCACGGCACTCTACCGAGGGCGGTACAGTGAGACTCTGTCTCTACAAAAAAAAAAGAACAACAATGAGGATAGCTCTTATTTGGGAAAATACGCCAAACCCCAAAGCAGTCACTTCTCTTACAGGTACATAAAATCCAAAATTTGGGGAACAACTTTTGTGGTTCTTAGCTAAGAAACCCCATCTTGGCTCGGTGCCCATAGCTCAGTGTTTACAGCGACAGCCTCATGCACTGGGGTTGGCAGGTTCAAACCCAGCCTGGGCCTGCTAAACAACAATGACAACTATGACAACAACAACAAAATAGCCGGGCGTTGTGGCACCTAGGCTGGTAGGTTCAAACCTGGCTCAGGGCCAGCTAAGCAACAATGACAACTGGAACAAAAAGATAGCTGGGCATTATGGTAGGTGCCTACAGTCCCAGGTAGTCGGGAGGCTGAGGCAAGAGAACTGCTTAAGCCCAAGAGTTTGAGGTTGCTGTGAGCTGTGATGCCACAGCATTATACTGAGGGCAACATAGTGAGACTCTGTCTCAAAAAACAAAAAAAGAAAGAAAGAAAAAAAGAAAAAGAGAGCGGTGCCTGTGGCTCAAGGA